>NC_091282.1:962206701-962806701 GCF_032444005.1 Ranitomeya imitator | reverse complement strand
GGCATAATGAGAGAAAAAGTCAAAATGCCAGACTTATGTTTTTTTGCTCCCCACAACATTGCAAAAGAAATTATCTGCACGAAAATGGGATCATTAACCCCTTCATGACCTTGGGATTTTTCATTTTTCCGTGTTCGTTTTTCACTCCCCTCCTTCCCAGAGCCATATCTTTTTTATTTTTCCATCAATTTGGCCATGTGAGGGCTTATTTTTTGCGGGACGAGTTGTACTTTTGAACAACATCATTGGTTTTAGCATGTCGTGTACTAAAAAACGGGAAAAAAATTCCAAGTGCGATGAAATTGCAAAAAAGTGCAATCCCACACTTGTTTTTTTGTTTGGCTTTTTTGCTAGGTTCACTAAATGCTAAAACTGGCCTACCATTATGATTCTCCAGGTCAGTACGAGTTCATAGACACCTAACATGACAAGGTTATTTTTTATCTAAGTAGTGAAAAAAAATTCCAAACTTTGCTAAAAAAAAAAAAAATTGCGCCATTTTCCGATACTCGTAGCATCTCCATTTTTCGTAATCTGGGGTCGGTTGAGGGCTTATTTTTTGCGTCCCGAGATGATGTTTTTAATGATAGCATTTTGGTGCAGATACGTTTTTTTGATCGCCCGTTATTGCATTATAATGCAAGTTCGCGGCGACCTAAAAAACGTAATTCTGGCATTTTTTTCTCGCTACGCCGTTTAGCGATCAGGTTATTGCTTTTTTTTAATTGATAGATCGGGCGATTCTGAGCGCGGCGATACCAAATATGTGTAGATTTGATTTTTTTTAATTGATTTATTTTGATTGGGGCGAAAGGGGGGCGATTTAAACTTTTATATTTTTTTTTATTTTTTTCACATTTTTTTAACTTTTTTTTTTTACTTTTGCCATGCTTCAATAGCCTCCATGGGAGGCTAGAAGCAGGCACAACTCGATCGCCTCTGCTACATGGCAGCGATCTGCTGATCGCTGCTATGTAGCAGAAAATCAGGTGTGCTGTGAGCGCCGACCACAGGGTGGCGCTCACAGCCACCGGTGATCAGTAACCATAGAGGTCTCTAGGACCTCTATGGTTACCATCCTGACGCATCGCCGACCCCCGATCATGTAACTCCTGAAGCGGTAGCTAAATGCCGCTGTCTGCGTTTGACAGCGGCATTTAACTAGTTAATAGGTGCGGGCAGATCGCACAAAAAATAAGCTCTCACCCAACATGAAATTATGGAAAATAGAGACGTAACAGGTATCGAGAAATTACACAATTTTTTTAACCCCTTTCTGACCTCGGACGGGATAGAATGTCCGAGGTCAGATCCCCTGCTTTGATGTAGGCTCCGGCGGTGAGCCCACATCAAAGCCGCGACATGTCAGCTGTTTTGAACAGCTGACATGTGCGCACAATAGCGGCAATTGGAATCGCGAACCACCCGCCGCTATTAACTAGTTAAATGCCGCTGTCAAATGCTGAAAGCGGCATTTAACTACCACTTCCGGCCGCGCGGCCGGAAATGCGCTCATCACTGACCCCCATCACATGATCGAAGGTCAGCAATGCGTCGGCATGGCAACCGGAGGTCTCCTTGAGACATCTATGGTTGCTGATGCTGGCTTGCTGTGAGCGCCACCCTGTGGTCGGCATTCATAGCAAGCCTGTGATTAAGCTACATAGGAGCGATCCGATGATTGCTGCTATGTAGCAGAGCCGATCAGGATCAGACTATGCCAGCTCCTAGCCTCCCATGGAGGCTATTGAAGCATGGCAAAAGTAAAAAAAAGTTTTAAAAAATATGAAAACAATAAAAAAATATAAAAGTTTAAATCAACCCCCCTTTCGCTACATTCAAAATAAAACAATGAAAATAAAGTCAAATATACACATATCTGGCATCGCCGCATCCAGTGTCGCCCGATCTATCAATTAAAAAAAGTACTAACCTGATCACTAAATGGCAAAGCAAGAAAAAAATTTGAAACGCCAAAATTACTTTTTTTGGTCTCCGTGACATTGCATTGAAATGCAATAACGGGCGATCAAAAGAATGTATCTGCACCAAAATGGTATGACTAAAAACGTCAGCTCGGCATGCAAAAAATAAGCTCTCACCTGACCCCAGATCACGAAAAAATGGAGATGCTACGAGTATCGGAAAATGGCGCAATTTTTTTTTTTAGCAATGTTTGGAATTTTTTCTCACCACTTAGATAAAAAATAACCTAGACATGTTTGGTGTCTAAGAACTCGAAATGACCTGGAAAATCATAATGGCAGGTCAGTTTTAGGATTTAGTGAACCTATCAAAAAAGCCAAACAAAAAACACGCATGGGATTGCACTTTTTTTCCAATTTCACCGCACTTGTATTTTTTTTCCCATTTTCTAGTACATGACATGGTAAAACCAAGAGTGTTGTTCAAAAGTACAACTCGTCTCACAAAAAATAAGCCCTCACATGGCCACATTGACAGAAAAATAAAAAAGTTATGGCTCTGGGAATGAGGGGAGCGAAAAACAAACACGGAAAAACCCAAGGTCATGAAGGGGTTAAACAAACTTTGGAATTTTTTTTTTCACCACTTAAAATACTTAAAATAGAACCTAGACATGTTTGGTGTCTATGGACTCGTAATGACCTGGATAATCATAATGGCAAGTTAGATTTAGCATTTAGTGAACATGGTAAAAAAAAAAAAAACACAACTGTGAAGTTGACCTTTTTTGCAATTTCACAGCACTTGGAATTTTTTCCCAATTTTTAAGTATTCGATATGTTAAAATCAATGGTGTTTTTCAAAAATACAACTCAACCAGGAAAAAATAAGCCCTCACATGGCCATTTTGTCGAAAAAATAAAGAAGTTATGGCTCTGGGAAGAAGGGGAGCAAAAGTGAAAATGCAAAAGCAAAAATACCTATGGTTGTTAAAGGGACACTGTCACCTGAATTTGGAGGGAACAATCTTCAGCCATGGAGGCGGGGTTTTTGGGTTTTTGATTCACCCTTTCCTTACCCGCTGGCTGCATGCTGGCTGCAATATTGGATTGAAGTTCATTCCCTGTCCTCTGTAGTACATGCCTGCGCAAGGACCCCGAGAGTGTCATAGGCTATGTTGTGAGGTGAAATTTTAACCCCACGCGTTCCAATTCACCAAACAATTTTGCCCCTATCTACATAATGGGGAAAAAAGTGAAATGCAAAGTGTTGGAAGCGTCGCAGCTACAGCCACAAAATTTTGCACATTCACACGTCTGGACCCTGAGAGCGTCATAGGCTACGTTGTGAGGTGAAATTTTAACCCCGCGCTTTCCAATTCACCAAACAATTTTTTCCCCTATCTACATAATGGGGAAAAAGTGAAAGGAAAAGTGTTGGAGGCAAATTGACAGCTGCCAGGTGTGAACAAGGAGGACTTAAAGAATGAGAGCGATGGCACAAAAGAGTATATACCGTACAGTTGCTAAGGTGGTTCCCCGACATGAGATACTCACCACACACGGGGATATGAACACACACACAAAATGCGCCACACACTACCACGTGCTTGAACACATATACCACCCTCAGCACACATTTCACCACACATACACCAACCTCGCCACATAAAAGTCGAAACACAAAAGTCGCCGCTCAAAACTCGCCACGCGCAAAACTCGCCACATGCAAAAACTAGGCTCACGCAAAACTCGCCACAAGTGCAAAACTCACCTCATGGAAAACTCGCCACACGCAAAACTTGCACACGCGGAAAAATTGCCACATGCACAAAAGTTGCAACACATGCAAAAGTTGCCTCACACAAAACTTGCACATACTCAAAAGGCACCACACATAAAACTCGCCACGCGCAAAACTTGTCATGTGCAAAACTTGCTGCACACAACTTGCTACACTAACCTGTCACATGCAACTCAACACACAAAAAGTTGCTACACGCATGTTGCCACACAAAACTCATCTCACAAAAGTCGCTACATGCATGTCACCACACGCAACTCAACACGCACAACTTGACAAATGAAACTCGCCCTAAAACACACACAAGTCTGGTATTATCTTTCAAAAATAAAAATCTGATTAATAAACAGACAAACTACAAGAGCAACAAATGTATCATATAGGAAATATGGCAGCTGTCAGTCACATGACCTGTCTATTATGTGTATGTGTGAGCTAATATATACTGCCAGGGGGAGGGCTTCCTGTTGGCTGGGGATTTATCAGGCTGCCAATTTAGCTTACAAATACTGAGGTAAAAATACTGAGCAAATAACGTGTGAACGAGGTCTAATACAGGAGGAGATGACACACAGGTACAGTGGGGCAAAAAAGTATTTAGTCAGTCAGCAATAGTGCAAGTTCCACAACTTAAAAAGATGAGAGGTGTCTGTAATTTACATCATAGGTAGACCTCAACTATGGGAGACAAACAGAGAAAAAAAATCCAGAAAATCACATTGTCTGTTTTTTTTAACAATTTATTTGCATATTATGGTGGAAAATAAGTATTTGGTCAGAAACAAACAATCAAGATTTCTGGCTCTCACAGACCTGTAACTTCTTCTTTAAGAGTCTCCTCTTTCTTCCACTCATTACCTGTAGTAATGGCACCTGTTTAAACTTGTCATCAGTATAAAAAGACACCTGTGCACACCCTCAAACAGTCTGACTCCAAACTCCACTATGGTGAAGACCAAAGAGCTGTCAAAGGACACCAGAAACAAAATTGTAGCCCTGCACCAGGCTGGGAAGACTGAATCTGCAATAGCCAACCAGCTTGGAGTGAAGAAATCAACAGTGGGAGCAATAATTAGAAAATGGAAGACATAGAAGACCACTGATAATCTCCCTCGATCTGGGGCTCCACGCAAAATCCCACCCCGTGGGGTCAGAATGATCACAAGAACGGTGAGCAAAAATCCCAGAACCACACGGCGGGACCTAGTGAATGAACTGCAGAGAGCTGGGACCAATGTAACAAGGCCTACCATAATTAACACACTACGCCACCATGGACTCAGATCCTGCAGTGCCAGACGTGTCCCACTGCTTAAGCCAGTACATGTCCGGGCCCGTCTGAAGTTTGCTAGAGAGCATTTGGATGATCCAGAGGAGTTTTGGGAGAATGTCCTATGGTCTGATGAAACCAAACTGGAACTGTTTGGTAGAAACACAACTTGTCGTGTTTGGAGGAAAAAGAATACTGAGTTGCATCCATCAAACACCATACCTACTGTAAAGCATGGTGGTGGAAACATCATGCTTTGGGGCTGTTTCTCTGCAAAGGGGCCAGGACGACTGATCCGGGTACATGAAAGAATGTATGGGGCCATGTATCGTGAGATTTTGAGTGCAAACCTCCTTTCATCAGCAAGGGCATTGAAGATGAAACGTGGCTGGGTCTTTCAACATGACAATGATCCAAAGCACACCACCAGGGCAACGAAGGAGTGGCTTCGTAAGAAGCATTTCAAGGTCCTGGAGTGGCCTAGCCAGTCTCCAGATCTCAACCCTATAGAAAACCTTTGGAGGGAGTTGAAAGTCCGTGTTGCCAAGCGAAAAGCCAAAAACATCACTGCTCTAGAGGAAATCTGCATGGAGGAATGGGCCAACATACCAACAACAGTGTGTGGCAACCTTGTGAAGACTTACAGAAAACATTTGACCTCTGTCATTGCCAAGAAAGGATATATTACAAAGTATTGAGATGAAATTTTGTTTCTGACCAAATACTTATTTTCCACAATAATATGCAAATAAATTGTTAAAAAAACAGACAATGTGATTTTCTGGATTTTTTTTTCTCAGTTTGTCTCCCATAGTTGAGGTCTACCTATGATGTAAATTACAGACGCCTCTCATCTTTTTAAGTGGTGGAACTTGCACTATTGCTGACTGACTAAATACTTTTTTGCCCCACTGTATATACTATATACAGGGGAGATGACATACAGGTATATACTATATACAGGAGCAGATGACCTACAGGTATATACTATATACAGGAGGAGATGACATACAGGTACATACTATATACAGGAGGAGATGACATACAGGTGTATACTATATACAGGAGGAGATGACCTACAGGTATATGCTATATATAGAAGATGGCATACAGGTATATACTATATGCAGGAGGAGATTACAAACAGCAGGTATATACTATGTACAGGGGAGATGACATACAGGTATATACTATATACAGGAGATGACATACAGGTGTATACTATATATAAGGGAGATGACAAACATGTATATACTGAGGTGAAAATGAGAGGTGTGAGGTGAAAATGAAAAGGTGTGAGTGCAAAATGAGAGGAGTGAGGGAAAATAGTGGAGTGATCAGAAAATGACAGATGTGAGGTCGAAATGACAAGTGTTAGGGGGGAATGAGAGGAGTGAGGGAGAAAATGAGAGGTGTGAGGGAGAAAATGAGAGATGTGATTGGGAAAATAAGAGAAGAGAGGTGCTATAACTAACCACAGATATTTACTATGCCCAGGCAACGCCGGGCTCTTCAGCTAGTCTACTATATAAAGCTGAATGTGTATATGTGTGTATGTGTGTATGTCCGGGATTGGCATCTGCATCGTCGCAGCTACAGCCACAAAATTTTGCACAGTCACACGTATGGACCCCGAGAGCGTCATAGGCTATATTGTGAGGCGAAATTTTAACCCCGCGCGTTCCAATTCACCAAACAATTTTGCCCCTATCTACATAATGGGGAAAAAAGTGAAAGGAAAAGTGTTGGAGGCGTCGCAGCTACAGAAACAAAATTTTGCACAGTCACACAACTGGACCCTGAGAGCGTCATAGGCTACGTTGTGAGGTGAAATTTCAACCCCGCGCTTTCCAATTCACCAAACAATTTTGCCCCTATCTACATAATGGGGAAAAAGTGAAATGAAAAGTGTTGGAGGCGTCGCATCTACAGCCACAAAATTGTGCACAGTCACACGTCTGGACCCTGAGAGCGTCATAGGCTATGTTGTGAGGTGAAATTTTAACTCTGCGCTTTCCAACTCACCAAACTATTTTTCCCCTATCTACATAATGGGGAAAAGTGAAAGGAAAAGTGTTGGAGGCAAATTGACAGCTGCCAGATGTGAACAAGGGGAACTTAAAGAATGAGAGCGATGGCGCAAAAGAGTATATACCGATCAGTTGCTAAGGTGGGGCCCCGACATGAGATACTCACCACACATGGGGATATGAACACACACACAAAATGCACCACACACTACCACGTGCTTGAACACATATACCACCCTCAGCACACATTTCACCACACATACACCAACCTCGCCAAATAAAAGTTGAAACACAAAAGCCGCCGCTCAAAACTCGCCATGCGCAAAACTCGCCACATCCAAAAACTAGGCTCACGCAAAACTCGCCACAAGTGCAAAACTCACCTCATGGAAAACTCGCCACACGCAAAACTTGCACATGCGGAAAAATTGCCACATGCACAAAATTTGCAACACATGCAAAAGTTGCCTCAAACAAAACTTGCACATACTCAAAAGGCACCAGCCATAAAACTCACCACGCGCAAAACTCGCCATGCGCAAAACTTGCTGCACACAGCTTGCTACACTAACCTGTCACATGCAACTCGACACACAAAAAGTTGCTACACGCATGTTGCCACACAAAACTCATCTCACAAAAGTCGCTACATGCATGTCGCCACACACAACTCAACACACACAACTTGACAAACGAAACTCACCCTAAAACACACACAAGTCTGGTATTAGCCTTCAAAAATAAAAATCTGATTAATAAGCAGACAAACTACAAGAGCAAAAAATGTACCATATAGGAAATACGGCAGCTGTCAGTCACATGACCTGTCTATTATGTGTATGTGTGAGCTAATATATACTGCCAGGGGGAGGGCTTCCTGTTGGCTGGGGTTTTATCAGGCTGCCAATTTATCTTACAAATACTGAGGTAAAAATACTGAGCAAATAACGTGTTAACGAGGTCGAATACAGGAGATTACACATGTATATACTATATACAGGGGAGATGACAGATATATACTATATACAGGAGAGATGACACACAGGTATATACTATATAAAGGAGGAGATGACATACAGGTACATACTATATACAGGAGGAGATGACATACAGGTATATACTATATACAGGAGGAGATGACACACAGGTATATACTATATACTTGAGCAGATTAACTACAGGTATATACTATATACAGGAGGAGATGACATACAGATATATGCTATATATAGATGATGACATACAGGTATATACTATATACAGGAGGAGATGACACAGATGTATACTATATACAGGGGAGATGACACACAGGTATATACTATATACAGGAGGAGATGACATACAGGTATATACTATATATAGGAGGAGATGACATACAGGTATATACTATATATAGGAGGAGATGACATACAGGTATATACTATATACAGGGGAGATGACACACAGCAGGTATATACTATATACAGGGGAGATGACATACAGGTATATACTATATACAGGAGATGACATACAGGTGTATACTATATATAAGGGAGATGACAAACATGTATATACTGAGGTGAAAATGAGAGGTGTGAGGTGAAAATGAAAAGGTGTGAGTGCAAAATGAGAGGAGTGAGGGAAAATAGTGTAGTGATCGGAAAATGACAGCTGTGAGGTCGAAATGACAAGTGTTAGGCGGGAATGAGAGGAGTGAGGGAGAAAATGAGAGGTGTGAGGGAGAAAATGAGAGATGTGAGGGGGAAAATTAAAGATGTGATTGGGAAAATGAGAGGCGTGATGGGAAAATAAGAGAAGTGACGTGCTATCACTAACCACAGATATTTACTATGCCCAGGCAACGCCGGGCTCTTCAGCTAGTCTACTATATAAAGCTGAATGTGTGTGTGTGTATGTGTGTATGTCCGGGATTTGCATCTGCACCGTCGCAGCTACACCCTCAAAATTTTGCACAGTCACACGTCTGGACCCCGAAAGCGTCATAGGCTATGTTGTGAGGTGAAATTTTAACCCCGCGCTTTCCAATTCACCAAACAATTTTGCCCCTATCTACATAACGGGGAAAAGTGAAAGGAAAAATGTTGGAGGCAAATTGACAGCTGCCAGATGTGAACAAGGGGGACTTAAAGAATGAGAGCGATGGCACCAAAGAGTATATACCGTACAGTTGCTAAGGTGGGGCCCCAAAATGGGATACTCACCACACACGGGGATATGAACACACACACAAAATGTGCTTGAACACATATCACCCTCAGCACACATTTCACCACACATACACTAACCTCGCCACATAAAAGTCGAAACACAAAAGTCGCCGCTCAAATCTCGCCACGCGCAAAACTCGCCACATGCAAAAACTAGGCTCACGCAAAACTCGCCACAAGTGCAAAACTCACGTCATGGAAAACTCGCCACACGCAAAACTTGCACATGCGGAAAAATTGCCACATGCACAAAAGTTGCAACACATGCAAAAGTTGCCTCACACAAAACTTGCACATACTCAAAAGGTACTACACATAAAATTCACCACGCGCAAAACTCGCAATGCGCAAAACTTGCTGCACACAACTTGCTACACTAACCTGTCACATGCAACTCGATACACAAAAAGTTGCTACACGCATGTTGCCACACAAAACTCATCTCACAAAAGTCGCTACATGCATGTCGCCACACGCAACTCAACACACACAACTTGACAAACGAAACTCGCCCTAAAACACGCACAAGTCTGGTATTATCCTTCAAAAATAAAAATCTGATTAATAAGCAGACAAACTACAAGAGCAACAAATGTACCATATAGGAAATACGGCAGCTGTAAGTCACATGACCTGTCTATTATGTGTATGTGTGAGCTAATATATACTGCCAGGGGGAGGGCTTCCTGTTGGCTGGGGATTTATCAGGCTGACAATTTAGCTTACAAATACTGAGGTAAAAATACTGACCAAATAACGTGTGAATGCGGTCTAATACAGGAGGAGATGACACACAGGTATATACTATGTACAGGAGAGATGGCACACAGGTATATACTATATACAGGAGGAGATGACACACAGATATATACTATATATAGGAGGAGATGACACACAGATGTATACTATATACAGGAGGAGATGACATACAGGTATATACTATATACAGGGGAGATGACCTACAGGTATATACTATATACAGGAGCAGATGACCTACAGGTATATACTATATACAGGAGGAGATGACACACAGGTATATACTATATACAGGAGCAGATGACCTACAGGTATATATTATATACAGGAGGAGATGACACACAGGTATATACTATAAACAGGAGCAGATGACCTACAGGTATATACTATATACATGAGGAGATGACACACGTATATACTATATACAGGAGCAGATGACCTACAGATATATACTATATACAGGAGGAGATGACATACAGGTATATGCTATATAGAAGATGACATGCAGGTATATACTATATACAGGAGGAGATGACACACAGATATATACTATATACAGGAGGAGATGACATACAGGTATATACTATATATAGAAGAAGACATACAGGTATATACTATATATAGGAGGAGATGACATACAGGTATATACTATATACAGGGGAGATGACACACAGCAGGTATATACTATATACAGGGGAGATGACAAACAGCTATATACTATATACAGGAGATGACATACAGGTGTATACTATATATAAGGGAGATAACAAACATGTATATACTGAGGTGAAAATGAGAGGTGTGAAGTGAAAATGAAAAGGTGTGATTGCAAAATGAGAGGAGTGAGGGAAAATAGTGGAGTGATCGGAAAATGACAGATGTGAGGTCGAAATGACAAGTGTTAGGGGGGAATGAGAGGAGTGAGGGAGAAAATGAGAGATGTGAGGGGGAAAATGAAAGATGTGATTGGGAAAATGAGAGGCATGATGGGAAAATAAGAGAAGTGAGGTGCTATAACTAACCACAGATATTTACTATGCCCAGGCAACGCCGGGCTCTTCAGCTAGTATTCTATATACGTAATAATAATAACCTTTATTTTTATATAGCGCTAACATATTCCGCAGCGCTTAACAGTTTGAACACATTATCATCACTGTCCACGATGGGGCTCAAAATCTAAATTCCCTATCAGTATGTCATACGTACAGAAAAAATATATAAAGTGTACGAGTATTTGCGTTGTCAGTTAGGAGCCCATCCCCTCCCTTCATTCACCTGTAATACTATTTAGGTTTGTCTTTAGGGTGCTGTAAAAAAGTGATAGCCTCGTGGAGGCCTCTGACTGTCATGGTATCAATTATAGGACAACAATGGTTTTACAATACATTGCAATATTGGCGTATTTCAGTGAAGTGTACAGGTTATCAGAGATTGCAAAATAGTGCAAAAAATATTGCAAAATATAAAAAAATATATAAAAGTTTTAATGTGATAGACAAAAAGGCTTTTTTTGCCTTACCATGTTAATATGATTGGAAACCATTAACAATGATACTGTTAAGGACTGGCGGAACGCACCAAGTATAGATGATATGAAACTAGATGCGTTCGCAGTCCGAGGTCCACCGTGCAGGTAAAAACCCTGCTGCTAGTAAGACGGACTATATGACGGTACTATAAGTATACACGCACAGGTTAACTTCACCCTGCGTGAAGGAAGCGATCCTGTTGAGTCACAGGACCACAGTACCGCACATAGAGCGCGAGCAAGAAGTCAGCAAACACAACCCCAACACAGGATTGAAGTCCGATTAGACCACTTGCTGGCACAACACCGCAACTGGGTGTGTAAGGAAACTATTAAAATAGTATATAAAGGCACGAGAGTGCATGCAGTGCCGCACTGACGGACGCCATTAACCACCCAGGCTTGGGTAAGGAAAGCGCAGAGGAAGCGCACGGCGCCGTACAGGCGGTCACAGCAACTAGACGCTGTTTTGTGTGTAACGTGCTGTTGGATAAGTCGGGCGCTAGATAGCAAACATACACCTTCCGCGAACAGTCATCCAATAGGGAGGGTATTTTAAAGAGCGACTTTCACTCACAACACACACACATATTATCAAGACAATACTAGCGCATGGCCGTGCGGTCATGCGCAGTTTATATAGTTGCAGCACAGGAAGCTGCTACAGAAGTTTTGCCCTTTCAGGACCTGCCAAGAGGACCAATGGGATGTGCTGCAGCACCTGAGCATGTGACCCTCGATCTCCAACAGGAGATCGTGTCCTGGGCATGCTCAGTGTGTGCAAATAAGGACTTAGTCCCAGGGAAGCCCACTCGCCGCAGATCAGTGCAGGGTACAACAGGAGAGCCGGAAAAGGCATTAGCAACCCTTTGCACAGAATCAGTCCCAGCAAGACGCTGGGAGGGACGCCTCCGCTGAGCAGACCCCACTGCGGCCAAAGCAGAATGGGAGACCGTAGCAGACATGGATCGAGATTCCTCCTGTGCAGCAGAGGAAACTCGACTCCTAACAGATACTGCAGTGCACATCCAGGACGTCTGCTGACCAACAGAAAATCAAGAAGAAACAATTCCAGATGCTGGAAAATGTTAAATCTTTTAGCGGTTCCTTATCTGTCATCATGAATTTTAACATTTTGCTAAGGAATAAAGTTTCAAAAATACTTTTATGCATGCTGTCAGCACTTAAAATTTTACTTTAGAAAATGTAATCACTCCTTTTTCTCCAGCATCATTAGCAAAACTAATAAAAATATTTATTCCACATAGTTAACTTAAAAACAGAGGAAAAAGTTAATATTGGTGACTAGGGTTGAGCGAAACGGGTCGTTCATTTTCAAAAGTCGCCGACTTTTGGTAAAGTCGGGTTTCATGAAACCCGATCCGACCCCTGTGCGGGGTCGGCCATGCGGTACGCGACTTTCGCGCCAAAGTCGCGTTTCAATGACGCGAAAAGCGCCATTTCTCAGCCAATGAAGGTAAACGCAGAGTGTGGGCAGCGTGATGACATAGGTCCTGGTCCCCACCATCTTAGAGAAGGGCATTGCAGTGATTGGCTTGCTGTCTGCGGCGTCACAGGGGCTATAAAGGGGCGTTCCCGCCGACCGCCATGTTACTGCTGCTGATCTGAGCTTAGGGAGAGGTTGCTGCCGCTTCGTCAGAAGCAGGGATAGCGTTAGGCAGGGTCCATTAACCACCAAACCACTTGTGCTGTAGCGATTTCCACTGCCCAACACCACCTTCGGTGTGCAGGGACAGTGGAAGCTACATTTTTTTTTTCCCCTCAGCGCTGTAGCTCATTGGGCTGCCCTAGAAGGCTCCCTGATAGCTGCATTGCTGTGTGTACGCCGCTGTGCAAACCAACTGCTTTTTTCAAAGCACAAATCCTCTTGTTCCTTCCTTTCTGCACAGCTATCTTTTTTGTTTGTCCACACTTTTTATTTAATTTGTGCATCAGTCCACTCCTTATTGCTGCCTGCCATACCTGGCTGAGATTACTGTAGGGAGATAGTAATTGTTGGACACTCCCTGTTTTTTTTTTTTTTTTTTGTGGGAGATTAAGATTGACATTTCTGCTAGAGTGCCATCCCTGTGTGTGCCATCTCTCACTCAGTGGGCCATAGAAAGCCCATTTATTTTTTTGCTTGATTTGGGTTCTAAAATCTACCTGAAAAAATCACTACATCAATCAGTGGGAGAAAAATATTGGCCTCAGGGCTTGTGTGCCACTCTTGACACCTGTGTGTGCCATCTCTCAGTCAGTGGGCCATAGAAAGCCTATTTATTTTTTTGCTTGATTTGGGTTCTAAAATCTACCTGAAAAAATCACTACATCAATCAGTGGGAGAAAAATATTGGCCTCAGGGCTTGTGTGCCACTCCTGACTCCTGTGTGCATCATCACTCACTCAGTGGGCCATAGAAAGCCCATTTTTTTTTTTTTTGCTTTATTTGGGTTCTAAATTCTACCTGAAAAAAATTAATAAATCAATCAGTGGGAGATTAATATTGGCCTTTGGGCTTGTGTGCCAGTCCTAAGCGTGCCATCTCTCTCTCTCAGATAGTGGGCCATAGAAAGCCTATTTATTATTTTTTTTATTGGGTTTATAAATTTTCCCTGGAACAAAAAAAAAAAAAAGTGTGAGATTAATATTGGCCTCTGGGCTTGTGTGCCAGTCCTGAGCGTGCCATCTCTCTCACAAATAGTGGGCCATAGAAAGCCTATTTATTTTTTTTTTTTTGGTTTTATAAATTCTCCCTGAAAAAAAAAAGGGAGATTAATATTGGCCTTTGGGCTTGTGTGCCAGTCCTAAGCGTGCCATCTCTCTCTCTCAGATAGTGGGCCATAGAAAGCCTATTTATTTATTTTTTTATTGGGTTTATAAATTTTCCCTGAAAAAAAAATAAAAAGTGGGAGATTAATATTGGCCTCTGGGCTTGTGTGCCAGTCCTGAGCGTGCCATCTCTCTCACAAATAGTGGGCCATAGAAAGCCTATTTATGTTTTTGGTTGATTTGGGTTCTAAATTCTACCTGAAAAAATCAATAAATCAATCAGTGGGAGATAAATATTGGCCTCTGGGCTTGTGTGCCACTCCTGACTCCTGTGTGCGTCATCTCTCACTCAGTGGGCCATAGAAAGCCTTTTTTTTTAAATTTGTTTTCTAAATTCTCCCTGAAAAAATCATTTTATTTTATTTGGTTTCTAAATTCTTCCTGAAAAAATCATTTTATTCTATTATTTTTTTTTCCTAAAGTCTCCCTGAAAAAAAAAAAAAAACAAATCAGTGGGAGATTAATATTGCCCTTTCTGCTTGTGTGCCAGTCTTGACTCCTGGGTGTGCCATCTCTCTCTCTCTCTCCAATTGTGGGCCATAGAAAGCCTATTATTTTTTTAGCTTGATTTGGGTTCCAAAATCTACCTGAAAAAAATCACTACATCAATCAGTGGGAGATAAATATTGGCCTCTGGGCTTGTGTGCCACTCCTGACTCCTGTGTGCGTCATCTCTCACTCAGTGGGCCATAGAAAGCCTTTTTTTTGTTTTATTTGTTTTCTAAATTCTCCCTGAAAAAATCATTTTATTTTATTTGGTTTCTAAATTCTTCCTGAAAAAATCATTTTATTCTATTATTTTTTTTTCCTAAAGTCTCCCTGAAAAAAACAAAAAAACAAATCAGTGGGAGATTAATATTGCCCTTTCTGCTTGTGTGCCAGTCTTGACTCCTGGGTGTGCCATCTCTCTCTCTCTCTCCAATTGTGGGCCATAGAAAGCCTATTATTTTTTTAGCTTGATTTGGGTTCCAAAATCTACCTGAAAAAATCACTACATCAATCAGTGGGAGATAAATATTGGCCTCTGGGCTTGTGTGCCACTCCTGACTCCTGTGTGCGTCATCTCTCACTCAGTGGGCCATAGAAAGCCTTTTTTTGTTTTATTTGTTTTCTAAATTCTCCCTGAAAAAATCATTTTATTTTATTTGGTTTCTAAATTCTTCCTGAAAAAATCATTTTATTCTATTATTTTTTTTTCCTAAAGTCTCCCTGAAAAAAAACAAAAACAAATCAGTGGGAGATTAATATTGCCCTTTCTGCTTGTGTGCCAGTCTTGACTCCTGGGTGTGCCATCTCTCTCTCTCTCTCCAATTGTGGGCCATAGAAAGCCTATTATTTTTTTAGCTTGATTTGGGTTCCAAAATCTACCTGAAAAAATCACTACATCAATCAGTGGGAGATAAATATTGGCCTCTGGGCTTGTGTGCCACTCCTGACTCCTGTGTGCGTCATCTCTCACTCAGTGGGCCATAGAATGCCTTTTTTTGTTTTATTTGTTTTCTAAATTCTCCCTGAAAAAATCATTTTATTTTATTTGGTTTCTAAATTCTTCCTGAAAAAATCATTTTATTCTATTATTTTTTTTTCCTAAAGTCTCCCTGAAAAAACAAAAAAAAACAAATCAGTGGGAGATTAATATTTACATTTGTGCTTCAGTGACAGTCCTGCGTGTGTGGCATCTCTCTCATTTGTTGCCACCAACAACAGAGTGTGTAACATTGTGCCTGATTTTCGTTGTGGTCTCACTCACCTGTAAAGGGGTAGCTAAATCATACTGAAGTTATAGCTCACCGTGTAAGTTGTGTGACAGCAACAAATACCGTTAGTTTGTTTACGTTTTTAAAACAATGAGGAAGTCTGGTGGAAGAGGTCGTGGCCGGGGGCGTTCATTGTCAGCTGGTAATGAGGGTAGTGGTAGTGGTGGAGCATCAGCTGGTCGTGGGAAAAAAAATATTGCACCTAAGTCTGGAGCTGTGGAGCCAGGTTCGTCGTCTGGCTACACAAGGCCTCGAACGCTCCCTTTTCTGGGAGTAGGAAAACCGCTTTTAATGCCGGAGCAGCAAGAGCAAGTTTTGGCTTATCTTGCTGACTCAGCCTCTAGCTCTTTTGCCTCCTCTCGTGAAACTGGTAAATGTCAAAGCAGCGCGTCGTTAGTGGATGTTCACGGTCAGGGACAAGTCGCTTCCTTGTCCTCTTCAGCAAAAACAACAACAGAGAAGAATGCAGCAGGCGACACAACGGGTTACTCCATGGAGCTCTTTACACATACCGTCCCTGGCTTAGAAAGTGAAGCAGTTAACAGTCCATGCCCATTACAAGTTGAATCTGACATGGAGTGCACTGATGCACAGCCACAGCCAGACTACTATGCTGGTCCTTTGACTCAGACCACAACATTGCCCTCGCAGGGTAATGATCAAGAATCAGACCCTGATGAGACTATGTTGCCCCATCACGAACGCTATACCACCGACCGACACGGTGACACAGACGAAGTTGCACACGAGCTACAAGAAGAGGTAATAAATGACCCAGTTCTTGACCCCGATTGGCAGCCATTGGGGGAACAGATTGGGGGAACAGGGTGCAGGCGGCAGCAGTTCTGAAGCGGAGGAGGAGGGGCCGCAGCAGGCATCAACATCGCAACAGGTTCAATCTGCCGGGCCCGTATCTTGCCCAAAACGCGTGGCAAAGCCAAAACCTGTTGGAGGACAGCGTGGCCATCCGGTTAAAGCTCAGTCTGCAATGCCTGAAAAGGTATCCGATGCTAGAAAGAGTGCAGTCTGGCATTTTTTTAAACAACATCCAATTGATCAGCGCAAAGTCATCTGTCAAAAATGTTCAACTACCTTAACCCTGCTGTTCTGTTAGGTCAAAAATGACCGTTTTTGAAATTCTATAATGTTATAAAAATTCAGCGTGTGATTCTGAGACTTGTGGCTCCCTGACTTTTCGTCATTAGGGGGGTACTCTCTGTGGGAATTTTTTTTTTTTTTAATTTTTGTTTACTTTATTTGGTACAATTTTTTTTACACTTGTACTGTTCGGTCAAAAATGACCGATAGGCCTTTATTCAGCTCTCCAGACAATTTTTGACAAAAATAAAGGTGCTATCACCTCATTTTGAACTATATATTGCATATACTACTATTTATCAATGTATCTGACTACTTTTGGTCAGAAAAGATTTACACATGCCAACATTTTCAAGTTGCGATACAGCCGACGGATTCGCTTCCAGTATAGCTATGCGCAATTTATTTCACTGGTTTTTATTTACTCTGCTGTTCATATAGATCTAGTTCCATTCAGTTGTCAACATTTCATATTGTAAATCATGATTTTCTGATTTTCCATGTGTTTTGTTATGTTTGCTAATGACAGGTGTTATGAAGGCAATCCAGAAACACAGTGTGCTTAGCGATCAGAGCGCACACAGTGATCTGACAAATACCCAAAAATACAAGAACGAGCTCTGAGACGTGGAAACTCTGTAGACTGCACACCTGATCCTATCCTAAACACAACTAAAAGCGGCTGTGGATTGCGCCTAAGAACTACCTAGGCAACTCGGCACAGCCTAAGAAACTAGCTAGCCTGAAGATAGAAAAATAGGCCTGACTTGCCCCAGAGAAATTCCCCAAAGGAAAAGGCAGCCCCCCACATATAATGACTGTGAGTAAGATGAAAAGACAAAACGTAGGGATGAAATAGATTCAGCAAAGTGGGGCCCGATATTCTAGGACAGAGCGAGGACAGTAAAGCGAACTTTGCAGTCTACAAAAAACCCTAAAGCAAAACCACGCAAAGGGGGCAAAAAAAAACCCACCGTGCCGAACTAACGGCACGGCGGTACACCCTTTGCGTCTCAGAGCTTCCAGCAAAACAAAAGACAAGCTGGACAGAAAAAAAGCAACAAAAAAGCAAAAAGCACTTAGCTATACAGAGCAGCAGGTCACAGGAACAATCAGGAGAAGCTCAGATCCAACACTGAAACATTGACAAGGAGCAAGGATAGCAGCATCAGGCGGAGTTAAGTAATGAAGCAGTTAACGAGCTCACCAGAACACCTGAGGGAGGAAGCTCAGAAGCTGCAGTACCACTTGTGACCACAGGAGTGAATTCAGCCACAGAATTCACAACAGTACCCCCCCCTTGAGGAGGGGTCACCGAACCCTCACCAGAGCCCCCAGGCCGACCAGGATGAGCCGCATGAAAGGCACGAACAAGATCGGAAGCATGAACATCAGAGGCAAAAACCCAGCAATTATCTTCCTGAGCATAACCCTTCCATTTAACCAGATACTGGAGTTTCCGTCTAGAAACACGAGAATCCAAAATCTTCTCCACAATGTACTCCAATTCCCCCTCCACCAAAACCGGGGCAGGAGGCTCAACAGATGGAACCATAGGTGCCACGTATCTCCGCAACAACGACCTATGGAATACATTATGTATGGAAAAGGAGTCTGGGAGGGTCAAACGAAAAGACACAGGATTGAGAACCTCAGAAATCCTATACGGACCAATAAAACGAGGTTTAAATTTAGGAGAGGAAACCTTCATAGGAATATGACGAGAAGATAACCAAACCAGATCCCCAACACGAAGTCGGGGACCCACACGGCGTCTGCGATTAGCGAAAAGTTGAGCTTTCTCCTGGGACAAGATCAAATTGTCCACTACCTGAGTCCAGATCTGCTGCAACCTATCCACCACAGAATCCACACCAGGACAGTCCGAAGACTCAACCTGTCCTGAAGAGAAACGAGGATGGAACCCAGAATTGCAAAAAAATGGAGAAACCAAGGTAGCCGAGCTGGCCCGATTATTAAGGGCGAACTCAGCCAACGGCAAAAAGGACACCCAATCATCCTGGTCTGCAGAAACAAAACATCTCAGATATGTTTCCAAGGTCTGATTGGTTCGTTCGGTCTGGCCATTAGTCTGAGGATGGAAAGCCGAGGAAAAGGATAGGTCAATGCCCATCCTACCACAAAAGGCTCGCCAGAACCTTGAAACAAACTGGGAACCTCTGTCAGAAACAATATTCTCAGGAATGCCATGCAACCGAACCACATGCTGAAAGAACAAAGGTACCAAATCAGAGGAGGAAGGCAATTTAGCCAAGGGCACCAGATGGACCATTTTAGAAAAGCGATCACAGACCACCCAAATGACTGACATCTTTTGAGAAACGGGAAGGTCAGAAATGAAATCCATCGAAATATGTGTCCAAGGCCTCTTTGGGACCGGCAAGGGCAAAAGCAACCCACTGGCACGAGAACAGCAGGGCTTAGCCCTAGCACAAATCCCACAGGACTGCACAAAAGTACGTACATCCCGTGACAGAGATGGCCACCAGAAGGATCTAGCCACTAACTCTCTGGTACCAAAGATTCCAGGATGACCAGCCAACACCGAACAATGAAGTTCAGAGATAAGTTTATTAGTCCACCTATCAGGGACGAACAGTTTCTCTGCTGGACAACGATCAGGTTTATTTGCCTGAAATTTTTGCAGCACCCGCCGCAAATCAGGGGAGATGGCAGACACAATGACTCCTTCCTTGAGGATACCCGCTGGCTCAGATAAACCCGGAGAGTCGGCCACAAAACTCCTAGACAGAGCATCCGCCTTCACATTTTTAGAGCCCGGAAGGTACGAAATCACAAAGTCGAAGCGGGCAAAAAATAACGACCAACGGGCCTGTCTAGGATTCAAGCGCTTGGCAGACTCGAGATAAGTCAAGTTCTTATGATCAGTCAATACCACCACGCGATGCTTAGCTCCTTCAAGCCAATGACGCCACTCCTCGAATGCCCACTTCATGGCCAGCAACTCTCAATTGCCCACATCATAATTACGCTCAGCGGGCGAAAACTTCCTGGAAAAGAAAGCACATGGTTTCATCACTGAGCAATCAGAACCTCTCTGTGACAAAACCGCCCCTGCTCCAATCTCAGAAGCATCAACCTCGACCTGGAACGGAAGAGAAACATCTGGCTGACACAACACAGGGGCAGAACAAAAACGACGCTTCAACTCCTGAAAAGCTTCCACAGCAGCAGAAGACCAATTAACCAAATCAGCACCCTTCTTGGTCAAATCGGTCAATGGTTTGGCAATGCTAGAAAAATTACAGATGAAGCGACGATAAAAATTAGCAAAGCCCAGGAACTTTTGCAGACTTTTCAGAGATGTCGGCTGAATCCAATCCTGGATGGCTTGGACCTTAACTGGATCCATCTCGATAGTAGAAGGGGTAAAGATGAACCCCAAAAATGAAACTTTCTGCACACCGAAGAGACACTTTGATCCCTTCACAAACAAAGAGTTAGCACGCAGGACCTGAAAAACCATTCTGACCTGCTTCACATGAGACCCCCAATCATCTGAGAAGATCAAAATGTCATCCAAGTAAACAATCAGGAATTTATCCAGATACTCACGGAAGATGTCATGCATAAAAGACTGAAACACAGATGGAGCATTGGCAAGTCCGAACGGCATCACTAGATACTCAAAATGACCCTCGGGCGTATTGAATGCAGTTTTCCATTCATCTCCTTGCCTGATTCTCACCAGATTATACGCACCACGAAGATCTATCTTAGTGAACCAACTAGCCCCCTTAATCCGAGCAAACAAGTCAGATAACAATGGCAAGGGATACTGAAATTTAACAGTGATCTTATTAAGAAGGCGGTAATCAATACACGGTCTCAGCGAACCATCCTTCTTGGCTACAAAGAAGAACCCTGCTCCCAGTGGTGATGACGATGGGCGAATATGTCCCTTCTCCAGGGATTCCTTCACATAACTGCGCATAGCGGCGTGTTCGGGCACGGATAAATTAAATAATCGACCTTTAGGGAATTTACTACCAGGAATCAAATTGATAGCACAATCACAATCCCTATGCGGAGGTAGAGCATCGGACTTGGGCTCTTCAAATACATCCTGATAATCAGACAAGAACTCTGGGACCTCAGAAGGGGTGGATGACGAAATCGACAAAAATGGAACATCACCATGTACCCCCTGACAACCCCAGCTGGATACCGACATGGAATTCCAATCCAATACTGGATTATGGGTTTGTAGCCATGGCAACCCCAACACGACCACATCATGCAGATTATGCAACACCAGAAAGCGAATAACTTCCTGATGTGCAGGAGCCATGCACATGGTCAGCTGGGCCCAGTATTGAGGTTTATTCTTGGCCAAAGGTGTAGCATCAATTCCTCTCAATGGAATAGGACACCGCAAAGGCTCCAAGAAAAACCCACAACGTTTAGCATAATCCAAATCCATCAGATTCAGGGCAGCGCCCGAATCCACAAACGCCATGACAGAAAACGACGACAAAGAGCATATCAAGGTAATGGACAGAAGGAATTTGGACTGTACAGTACCAATGACGGCAGACCTAGCGGACCGCTTAGTGCGCTTAGGACAATCAGAAATAGCATGAGTGGAATCACCACAGTAGAAACACAGACCATTCAGACGTCTGTATTCCTGCCGTTCAACTCTAGTCATAGTCCTATCGCACTGCATAGGCTCAGGTTTAACCTCAGGCAGTACCGCCAAATGGTGCACAGATTTACGCTCGCGCAAGCGTCGACCGATCTGAATGGCCAAAGACAAAGACTCATTCAAACCAGCAGGCATAGGAAATCCCACCATGACATCCTTAAGAGCCTCAGAGAGACCCTTTCTGAACAAAGCTGCCAGCGCAGATTCATTCCACTGAGTGAGTACTGACCATTTCCTAAATTTCTGACAATATACTTCTATATCATCCTGACCCTGGCACAAAGCCAGCAAATTTTTCTCAGCCTGATCCACTGAATTAGGCTCATCGTACAGCAATCCGAGCGCCAGGAAAAACGCATCGACACTACTCAATGCAGGGTCTCCTGGCGCAAGAGAAAATGCCCAGTCTTGAGGGTCGCCGCGCAAAAAAGAAATAATAATCAAAACCTGTTGAATAGGATTACCAGAAGAATGAGGTTTCAAGGCCAGAAATAGCTTACAATTATTTTTGAAACTTAGAAACTTAGTTCTATCTCCAAAAAACAAATCAGGAATAGGAATTCTTGGTTCTAACATAGATTTCTGATCAATAGTATCTTGAATCTTTTGTACATTTATAACGAGATTATCCATTGAAGAGCACAGACCCTGAATATCCATGTCCACACCTGTGTCCAGAATCACCCAAATGTCTAGGGGAAAAAAAAAAGTGAACACAGAGCAGAAAAAAAAAAAAAAAAAAAAAATGATGTCAGAACTTTTTCTTTCCCTCTATTGAGAATCATTAGTTAGGCTCCTTGTACTGTTATGTTTGCTAATGACAGGTGTTATGAAGGCAATCCAGAAACACAGTGTGCTTAGCGATCAGAGCGCACACGGTGATCTGACAAATACCCAAAAATACAACAACGAGCTCTGAGACGTGGAAACTCTGTAGACTGCACACCTGATCCTATCCTAAACACAACTAAAAGCGGCTGTGGATTGCGCCTAACAACTACCTAGGCAACTCGGCACAGCCTAAGAAACTAGCTAGCCTGAAGATAGAAAAATAGGCCTGACTTGCCCCAGAGAAATTCCCCAAAGGAAAAGGCAGCCCCCCACATATAATGACTGTGAGTAAGATGAAAAGACAAAACGTAGGGATGAAATAGATTCAGCAAAGTGGGGCCCGATATTCTAGGACAGAGCGAGGACAGTAAAGCGAACTTTGCAGTCTACAAAAAACCCTAAAGCAAAACCACGCAAAGGGGGCAAAAAAAACCCCACCGTGCCGAACTAACGGCACGGCGGTACACCCTTTGCGTCTCAGAGCTTCCAGCAAAAAAAAAGACAAGCTGGACAGAAAAAAAGCAACAAAAAAGCAAAAAGCACTTAGCTATACAGAGCAGCAGGTCACAGGAACAATCAGGAGAAGCTCAGATCCAACACTGAAACATTGACAAGGAGCAAGGATAGCAGCATCAGGCGGAGTTAAGTAATGAAGCAGTTAACGAGCTCACCAGAACACCTGAGGGAGGAAGCTCAGAAGCTGCAGTACCACTTGTGACCACAGGAGTGAATTCAGCCACAGAATTCACAACAGTGTTTGCTGGTTGTACAGTATTACACTGTGCAATGCTGTCCTAAGCAGAATTCACCTAAAGTGTTGTACTGTGAGCTTTTTCCTGCTGCAGGGTGGTGTCTGCTCTGATCTTATCTGTAGACAGATAACATAGCAGTGTAGAGTTTCAGTTCAGCTGGAGACAACACAGAGTGAGCAGAGGTTCAGACGTCAGAGCTCTGAAGTCCCATTTTTACAGGTATGTTACAGATAAATTATTCTTTTATTCTAAAATTATTCAATATTCTCACTGCTGTGATAAAATGGATGATAGGGGGTTAGCATTAGGGTTGTGTAGACTCAATGTCTGCTTATGAGTACATATTCTCACTGCTGTGATAGAATGGATGATAGGGGGTTAGCATTAGGGTTGTGTAGACTCAATGTCTGCTTATGAGTACATATTCTCACTGCTGTGATAGAATGAGTGCATGCCTCATTTTTGTTTGCGACGCTCCAGCACCATAATCACAGGGCATATCTCAATGTGTGACGGGACGTTATTGTGTGTATTGTTGCGAAATTGTTTTGATTTTTTTTTTTCATTCATTGTTTATGGATATATTTTATTTTTTCATTCAACAGTGATGCCTTACAGCATGAGAAGAAGACACTTCACCCAAGCTGAATTGGAGGAGTTTATAAACGACTCCGATACAGACGAGGATGTTAGGTCCGGTCAAAAATGACCGGGAACAGTATAAGTGTATAAAAAACAACGTTTTTTGCCATTTTATAGAGAAAAAAGCTTTTTTTTTTTTTTTTGCCTTTGAAAAAAGTATATCTACATAATGTTTGATATTATTACTTATAGTTAACATTTAGATCAAGATTTTTTTTTTATCTGCAAAAATAATCAATTTTTACAAAAATCGAAAAAATACCATGTTCCCTTTTGGATATGAAAAAAATATAAAACAAGCTTTGTATTTATTTATTTTTTCTGGTATTTGAACAACCATCTTCACAAGCAATATAATAGTGCAAAAACTGTTTAAAAAAACCACTTAGATTAGCTAAAAATGATTATTTTATAAGGACGGTCAAAAATGACCGGGATCAGTACAAGTGTATGTGAAATCTAAACAGAACAGCAGGGTTAAGCAGAGAACAGAATCTGAAAAGTCTCAATACAAGTTGCATGCATAGACATTTAACCACCATGCATTTGCAAGCCTGGACTAACTACCAAACGTCCCTTAAGGTTGTAGCACCCTCGGCCAATGAAGCTAGTCAGCAACGCAACATCCCTTCCGGCAGTGTAGGGCCACCATTTTCCGCACCACCTGCAGTATCTGTGCAGGTTTCTTTGCCAGGCCAAAGCAGTCAGGGTCAGGGAATCACCAGTTTCGTAGTAGGAAACACTGCATCTAGGGCACCGGCGGCAACAATACCATCTCCCACCGTCTCTCAGTCTGCCATGTCCACCGGCACCCCCGCTAGTTCCACGATCTCCAGCTCTCCAGTCCAGCTCACCCTACATGAGACTATGGTTAGAAAAAGGAAGTATTTAGCCTCGCATCCGCGTACACAGGGTTTGAACGCCCACATAGCTAGACTAATCTCGTTAGAGATGATGCCCTACCGGTTAGTTGAAAGCAAAGCTTTCAAAGCCCTGATGGACTACGCTGTACCACGCTACGAGCTACCCAGTCGACACTTTTTTTCCAGAAAAGCCATCCCAGCCCTCCACCAGCATGTTAAAGAGCGCATCTTCCATGCACTCAGGCAATCTGTGAGCACAAAGGTGCACCTGACAACAGATGCATGGACCAGTAGGCATGGCCAGGGACGTTACGTGTCCATCACGGCACACTGGGTGAATGTTGTGGATGCAGGGTCCACAGGGGACAGCAAGTTTGGGACAGTTCTGCCTAGCCCACGGTCTAGGCAACAGTGGGCTGTAGCCGTTCGCACCCCCTCCTCCTCCTCTTCGTCCTCCTGCAGAAGCGAGAGCTCGTCCACAGACCGCAGTCGCACAACCACTACATCCGCAGCTGCCACTGTTGCACACCAGGTCTCCCATTATGGGGCAGCTACTGGCAAACGTCAGCAGGCTGTATTGGCTATGAAGTGTTTGGGCGACAACAGACACACCGCGGAAGTTCTGTCCGAGTTCTTGCAAAAAGAAACGCAGTCGTGGCTGGGCACTGTAGATCTTGAGGCAGGCAAGGTAGTGAGTGATAACGGAAGGAATTTCATGGCTGCCATCTCCCTTTCCCAAATGAAACACATTCCTTGCCTGGCTCACACCTTAAACCTGGTGGTGCAGTGCTTCCTGAAAAGTTATCCGGGGTTATCCGACCTGCTCCTCAAAGTGCGTGGACTTTGCTCACATATCCGCCGTTCGCCCGTACACTCCAGCCGTATGCAGACCTATCAGCGTTCTTTGAACCTTCCCCAGCATCGCCTAATCATAGACGTTGCAACAAGGTGGAACTCAACACTGCACATGCTTTAGAGACTGTGCGAACAGAGGCGGGCTGTTATGTTTTTGTGGGAGGATACACATACACGGGCAGGCAGTAGGATGGCAGACATGGAGTTGTCAGGTGTGCAGTGGTCGAAGATTCAAGACATGTGTCAAGTCCTTCAGTGTTTTGAGGAATGCACACGGCTGGTTAGTGCAGACAACGCCATAATAAGCATGAGCATTCCCCTAATGCGTCTGCTGATGCAAAGTTTGACGCACATAAAGGATCAGGCGTCTGCAGCTGAGGAAGAGGAAAGCCTTGATGACAGTCAGCCATTGTCTGGCCAGGGCAGTGTACAGGACGAGTTAGCGGGCGAAGAGGAGGAGGAGGACGAGGAGGATGATGGGGATGATTATATTTTTAATGAGGAAGCTTTTCCGGGGCCACTGGAAATTGGTGGCGCGGCAAGGCCGGGTTCTGGTTTTTGGAGGGACACAAGTGACGTGGATTTGCCTGAAACTGCCCCTCAACCAAGCACAACCGCAGATTTGAGAACTGGAACTTTGGCCCACATGGCGGATTATGCCTTACGTATCCTCAAAAGGGACACACGCATAACTAAAATGATGAACGATGACGATTACTGGTTGGCCTGCCTCCTTGATCCTCGCTATAAAGGCAAATTGCAAAATATAATGCCACATGAGAACTTGGAACTAATATTAGCAACCAAACAATCAACTCTTGTTGACCATTTGCTTCTGGCATTCCCTGCACACAGCGCCCGTGATCGTTCTCACACGAGCTGCAGGGGCCAGCAGACCAGAGGAGTTAGAGGGGCAGAAATCAGAAGTGGCGTTGGCCAGAGGGGTTTTCTGACCAGGTTGTGGAGTGATTTTGCTATGACCGCAGACAGGACAGGTACTGCAGCATCAATTCAAAGTGACAGGAGACAACATTTGTCCAGTATGGTTACAAACTATTTTTCATCCCTTATCGATGTTCTCCCTCAACCGTCATTCCCATTTGATTACTGGGCATCAAAATTAGACACCTGGCCAGAATTGGCAGAATATGCATTGCAGGAGCTTGCTTGCCCGGCAGCTAGTGTCCTATCAGAATGAGTATTCAGTGCTGCAGGTTCAATACTAACAGAAAAAAGGACTCGTCTGGCTACCCAAAATGTAGATGATCTAACCTTCATTAAAATGAACCACAACTGGATTTCGAAATCTTTTGCCCCACCTTGCCCGGCTGACACCTAGCTTTCCTATGAAAAGGTCTTGCCTGTGGACTATTCTGAATGCCTTTTCCAATCTCGTAATTTTCTGCACCTGATTGTCCAGCATACGACATGTTTACACCTCACTAAATGGCCAAACTCCCCACACGGGGCCGTGGTATCGACACTTGGCGACAGCACCCGTGAGAGTGCTGTTTGTCTGAAGAGGTGGGTGTGCCCGCTTTTGGTTGACGGCACTGCCACTGGGTCCCTCCTAGTACAATAAAGTGTCTCTGGCGGTGGTGGTGCGCACCCAACGTCAGACACACCGTTGTAATATGAGGGGCCCTGGGCCTGTACCGCCGGCCACAAGACAGTTCCCCCCCCCAGCTCAAACAGTGCTCTACCACTTGCAAAATTATCTCACAGCTCCACCAATGTTTAGTCTATGCGCTGACATCCTTCAATGCCTGCCACTGACAATACCATTGTATTGACATTTTTGTTATGTTAGGCCTTCGAAGCCTGTCTGCGGTCACTCCTTCCACTAGGCCTCCACTGACCACACCACTGCTGCCCGTGTACCCCTGGAACCAATTTAAAATTGCCTACAGCCATGTGTTATTATTTTAGGCCTTCGATGCCTGTCTGCGGTCACTCCTTACAATATGCCTCCACTGACCACACCACTGCTGCCCGTGTACCCCTGGAACCAATTTAAAATTGCCTACAGCCTGCCCAATTTTTTTATTTTAGGCCTTCGATGCCTGTCTGCGGTCACTCCTTCCACTAGGCCTCCACTGACCACACCACTGCTGCCCGTGTACCCCTGGAACCAATTTAAAATTGCCTACAGCCATGTGTTATTATTTTAGGCCTTCGATGCCTGTCTGCGGTCACTCCTTCCACTAGGCTTCCACTGACCACACCACTGCTGCCCGTGGACCCGTGGAACCAATTTAAAATTGCCTACAGCCATGTGTTATTATTTTAGGCCTTCGATGCCTGTCTGCGGTCACTCCTTACAATATGCCTCCACTGACCACACCACTGCTGCCCGTGTACCCCTGGAACCAATTTAAAATTGCCTACAGCCAGCCCAATTTTTTTATTTTAGGCCTTCGATGCCTGTCTGCGGTCACTCCTTCCACTAGGCCTCCACTGACCACACCACTGCTGCCCGTGGACCCCTGGAACCTATTTTTAATTGCATAGAGCATCCTTTTTTTAATAGTAGGCGTACAAAGTCTGTCTGCGGTCCACTATTGAAATTGTCCTCCACTGCCCAGAGCACTGCTGCTTGTGTACCCCTGTAACTTTTTTAAGCTGCAGTGAGCCACATTTTTGGGTTAAGTCCTACTACCTGTGTCTGTCTGCGCCACTCAATTCAGCTGTGTTTCTTTGAAAAAAGCTGAGCGTCAATAGTCTTGTTTTCAGCCTCTAGGAATTTTAAAACTGCATTGGGGGTACAACTTTGGTAGGGCCTACTAACGGTGTCTGCCTCCCCAAGGTGTGCCCCAGGTTTCCTCGCCATTGCTTCGATCTTAATGCTCTCGTTTAGTAGTTGTTGGAAACTACACTGCATTAGGCCTACAAATTGGGTATGGGGTGTAGAGAGATGGTGTGTTCCACTCCAAGGTGTGCCCCAGGTTTCCTCACCATTGCTTCGATCTTAATGCTCTCGTTTAGTAGTTGTTGGAAACTACACTGCATTAGGCCTACAAATTGGGTATGGGGTGTAGAGAGATGGTGTGTTCCACTCCAAGGTGTTCTCCAGGTTGCCTTTCCTGAGCTTCGATCTTCCGGCTCTCGTTTAGTAGTTCTTGGAAACTACACTGCATTAGGCCTACAAATTGGGTATGGGGTGTAGAGAGATGGTGTGTTCCACTCCAAGGTGTTCTCCAGGTTGCCTTTCCTGAGCTTCGATCTTCCGGCTCTCGTTTAGTAGTTGTTGGAAACAACGCTGCATTAGGCCTACAAATTGGGTATGGGGTGTAGAGAGATGGTGTGTTACACTCCAAGGTGTTCTCCAGGTTGCCTTTCCTGAACTTCTATCTTCAGGCTCTCATTAAATTGTGGTTAAATGGAACAACTGCATTTGGCGTACTAGTTGGTTTGGGGCCTACTATCGGTGTCTGCCACTCCTTGCTGTTCTCCTGGTTTCCTGTCCTGAAATTCCATTTTCAGGCTCTCGTTAAATAGTTGTTAATGTTAGACTGCATTTGGCCTACTAGTTGGGTTGGGGCCTACTATCGGTGTCTGCCACTCCTTGCTGTTCTCCTCAACTGAACAAAGCTGGGCCGCCTGTTTACTACGGTTGCCAATTTTGAACTGCATGTCGACTACTTACTGATTTGGGCCTACTCTCTGTGTCAGCCTCTCATTCCAGTTGTCCTCCACTGCAATGCCCCCTGGTTAGTCCTGTGTTACCAATTTTGAACTGCATTTAGCCCACTTTATTCTTTGGGCCTATATCTGTGTTTCCTCCTCATCCTGCCCATTGCCCAGCCAGTGATAGATGAGTCTGCTGGTACATTGACCCATAACGCAAAATTCCCCGTGCACGCTACACAGCAAGATTGTGACCCTGCTGAAAGTCAGGTTCCTCTTCCCGCATACCATACCACCTTACACGGGGACAAAGAGGAAGGTGCAGATGAAAGTGCAGGTTCCTTCATCAGGTGGGGGGAGGAATACTAGTTGGCGACGTCACTGGCACAGGGCCTCTCATAGTACGCAAAAGTGTTGCTGCCGGTGGGAGGCGCCCCCGCCATGCAAACACACCGCTGTACTTTGAGGGGCCCTGTGCCAGTGCCAATGCCAACGAGTGGGCCCCCCTGCTTGCTCAGGATCACAGCACTTGCAAAGTTGAAATACTTACCTCTCCCTGCTCCACTGCCGTGACGTTGTCCAGATTTACTGGGCCCACTAATTACTTGAACCAGCCCTACCCCCCACAACTTTAGCCAAATGACCCCAAATTTCAAATGCCTTCCAATTATTATAAGGTAAATTACGATTGACAAGCTTCTTTAACAAGAATGGATGTTTTTGCCATTAAAATGGGCAGTGTAGGTGTTTTCCTGGCCTCCACTCACTGCCGACTATGCTCCCCCATTGACTTGCATTGGGTTTCGTGTTTCGGGCGATACCCGACTTTTCGCGATAATCGGCAGATTCCACTCGACTCGACTTCTAAGATAGTCGGGTTTCGCGAAACACGGCTCGACTCTAAAAAGGTCAAGGTCGCTCAACCCTATTGGTGACTTTTAATTATTAGTTTTCTCAAAAAAATCATTGCACAAATAGTGAAATCCTCACACAGGTTAAATCATTAGAGAAATCAAAAGAGGACTTAAACTCTATAGCGCCACCTTTTGGAAGTAGTGATCCTACAAGTCACAATCAACCCTTTAACGAGTCATGCAATATGACTTAGTGTAAAAGCCAAATCAGTATCTCAATTCGCAGACACGGTGTTTCGGGCTGTTGGCCCTCGTCAGTGCAAAGCATGAGAACTGACTTGGCTAGATGAGAGGCTCTGGACTGGGGTTTAAGGGGCAACGTTTCTCCTTATGGAGAGTGACATACCAGCTTTCTCCAGTGGTGGGGATATTTGAGCAGTCATTCCCAGTCATTAAATCTCTCAGCACTATATGTGCTGGAACATGCTTTCCTGGGCCTACATCACCGAAGCTACCAACCTCGATGATACACATTTTCCCTCAAGGACCTGTAGAGCAGCCATCTCACAATATATATATAAAGCACAGAGATGAGAAGAGAAAAAATGGAGCACTCACCTAGTCCTTGATATTAAACTTCTTTTAATCATAGTAAAATAGTAACATAGTTAGCAAGGCCGAAAAAAGACATTTGTCCATCCAGTTCAGCCTACATTCCATCAGAATATATCCCCAGATCTACAGTTAGGGCCAGAAATATTTGGACAGTGACACAAGTTTTGTTATTTTAGCTGTTTACAAAAACATGTTCAGAAATACAATTATATATATAATATGGGCTGAAAGTGCACACTCCCAGCTGCAATATGATAGTTTCCACATCCAAATCGGAGAAAGGGTTTAGGAATCATAGTTCTGTAATGCATAGCGTCCTCTTTTTCAAGGGACCAAAAGTAATTGGACAATGGACTCTAAGGGCTGCAATTAACTCTGAAGGCGTCTCCCTCGTTAACCTGTAATCAATGAAGTAGTTAAAAGGTCAGGGGTGGATTCCAGGTGTGTGGTTTTGCATTTGGAAGCTGTTGCTGTGAGCAGACAACATGCGGTCAAAGGAACTCTCAATTGAGGTGAAGCAGAACATCCTGAGGCTGAAAAAAAAGAAAAAATCCATCAGAGAGATAGCAGACATGCTTGGAGTAGCAAAATCAACAGTTGGGTGCATTCTGAGAAAAAAGGAATTGACTGGTGAGCTTGGGAACTCAAAAAGGCCTGGGCGTCCACGGATGACAACAGTGGTGGATGATCGCCGCATACTTAATTTGGTGAAGAAGAACCCGTTCACAACATCAACTGAAGTCCAGGACACTCTCAGTGAAGTAAGTGTATCTGTCTCTAAGTCAACAGTAAAGAGAAGACTCCATGACAGTAAATACAAAGGGTTCACATCTAGATGCAAACCATTCATCAATACCAAAAATAGACAGGCCAGAGTTAAATTTGCAGAAAAACACCTCAAGAAGCCAGCTCAGTTCTGGAAAAGTATTCTATGGACAGATGAGACAAAGATCAACCTGTACCAGAATGATGGGAAGAAAAAAGTTTGGAGAAGAAAGGGAACGGCACATGATCCAAGGCACACCACATCCTCTGTAAAACATGGTGGAGGCAACGTGATGGCATGGGCATGCATGGCTTTCAATGGCACTGGGTCACTTGTGTTTATTGATGACATAAGAGCAGACAAGAGTAGCCGGATGAATTCTGAAGTGTACCGGGATATACTTTCAGCCCAGATTCAGCCAAATGCTGCAAAGTTGATTGGACGGCGCTTCATAGTACAGATGGACAATGACCCCAAGCATACATCCAAAGCTACCCAGGAGTTCATGAGTGCCAAAAAGTGGAACATTCTGCAATGGTCAAGTCAATCTCCAGATCTAAACCCAATTGAGCATGCATTTCACTTGCTCAAATCCAGACTTAAGACGGAAAGACCCACAAACAAGCAAGACCTGAAGGCTGCGGCTGTAAAGGCCTGGCAAAGCATTAAGAAGGAGGAAACCCAGCGTTTGGTGATGTCCATGGGTTCCAGACTTAACGCAGTGATTGCCTCCAAAGGATTTGCAACAAAATATTGAAAATAAAAATATTTTGTTTGGGTTATGTTTATTTGTCCAATTACTTTTGACCTCCTAAAATGTGGAGTGTTTGTAAAGAAATGTGTACAATTCCTACATTTTCTATCAGATATTTTTGTTCAACCCTTCAAATTAAACGTTACAATCTGCACTTGAATTCTGTTGTAGAGGTTTCATTTCAAATCCAATGTGGTGGCATGCAGCGCCCAACTCGCGAAAATTGTGTCACTGTCCAAATATTTCTGGCCCTAACTGTATGTCCTTCTAAAGATCCTAATCAGTGTAAGATACAATATTGTTACGCCCCAGGAAGACATCCAGGCCTCTCTTGAACCCCTCGACTGAGTTCGCCATCACCACCTCCTAAGGCAATGAATTCCAGATTCTTACTGCCCTAACAGTAAAGAATCCTCTTCTATGTTGGTGGAAGAACCTTCTCTCCTCCAGTCGCGGAGAATGCCCCCTTGTGACCATCACCTTCCTTGGTATAAACAGATCCTCAGAGAGATATTTGTGTTGTCCCCTTATATACTTATACATGGTTATTAGATCGCCCCTTAGTCATCTTTTTTCAAGACTAAATCCTAATTTTGCTAATCTCTCGGGTATTGTAGTTCCCCCATCCCCTTTATTAATTTTGTTGCCCTCCTTTGTACTTGCTCTATTGTACTCTTGCTTTTCCATTAAATCCTTCCTGAGCACCGGTGCCCAAAACTGTACACAGTACTCCATGTGCGGTCTAACTAGGGATTTGTACAGAGGCAGTATAATGCTTGCATCATGTGTATCCAGACCTCTTTTAATACACCACATGATCCTATTTATGTTGGCAGCCGCTACCTGGCACTGGCTGCTCCAGGTAAGTTCATCATTAACTTGGATCCACAAGCCCTTCTCAATGTCAGATTTACCCAGTGGTTTCCCATTCAGTGTGTAATGGTGATATTGATTCCTTCTTCCCATGTGTATAACCTTTAGTGTTGAGCATTCCGATACCGCAAGTATCGGGTATCGGCCGATACTTGCGGTATCGCAATTCTGATACCGAGATCCGATACTTTTGTGGTATCGGGTATCGGTATCGGATCAATAGGGATGTGTAAAATAAAGAATTAAAATAAAAAATATTGATATGCTCACCTCTCCGGCGGCCCCTGGACATCACGCTGGTAACCGGCCGGCTTCTTTGTTTAAAATGAGCGCCTTCAGGACCTGCGAATGACGTCGCGGCTTCTGATTGGTCGCGTGCCGCCCATGTGACCGGCACGCGACCAATCAGAAGCCGCGACGTCATTCTCATTCACAAAACTCCTAATTCTAGGAATTAAGGACCTGCGAATGACGTCACGGCTTCTGATTGGTCGCGTGCCGGTCACATGGGCGGCACGCGACCAATCAGAAGCCGTGACATCATTCGCAGGTCCTTAAGGCGCTCATTTTAAACAAAGAAGCCGGCCGGTTACCAGCGTGAAGTCCAGGGGCCGCCGGAGAGGTGAGCATATCAATATTTTTTATTTTAATTCTTTATTTTACACATCCCTATGGATCCCAGGGCCTGAAGGAGAGTTTCCTCTCCTTCAGACCCTGGGAACCATGAGAATACCTTCCGATACTTGATGTCCCATTGACTTGTATTGGTATCGGATATCGGTATCGGCGATATCCGATATTTTTCGAGTATCGGCCGATACTATCCGATACCGATACTTTCAAGTATCGGACGGTATCGCTCAACACTAATAACCTTACATTTATCATTATTGAACCTCATCTGCCACCTCTCGGCCCAAGTTTCCAACTTATCCAGATCCATCTGTAGCAGAATACTATCTTCTTTTGTATTGACTCCTTTACATAGTTTTGTATCTTCTGCAAATATTGATATTTCCAATGACTCACCTTGGTCCAGTCTGTAGCTTACCTCTTCATAAAAACTGATTAGATTGGTTTGACAGGAGCGATTTCTCATAAACCCATGCTGATATGGAGTTAAACAGTTATTCTCATTGAGATAATCCAGAATAACATCCCTCAGAAACCCTTCAAATATGTTACCAACAATAGAGGTTAGACTTACTGGCCTATAATTTCCAGGTTCACTTTTAGAGCCCTTTTTGAATATTGGTACCACATTTGCTATGCGCCCGTAATGTGGAACAGACCCCATTGCTATAGAGTCCCTAAATATAAGAAATAATGGATTGTATATTACATTACTTAGTTCTCTTAGTACTTGTGGGTGTATGCCATCCGGACCCGGAGATTTAACTATTTTAATCTTAGTTAGCCGGTTTCGCACCTCTTCTTGGGTTAGATTGGTGACCCTTAATATAGGGCTTTCTTTATCTATGGGCATTTCACCTAGCATTTAATTTTCCACCGTGAATACCGTGGAGAAGAAGGTGTTTAATATATTAGCTTTTTCCTCATCATCTACAACCATTCCTTCCTCACAATTATTTAAGGGCCTACACTTTCACTTATGATTCTTTTACTATTGATATAGTTGAACAACAGTTTGGGATTAGTTTTACTCTCCTTAGCAAAGTATTTTTCTCCCTATAGTTTTTTAGAGCTTCAGCGGTGCCATCCTGCTTTAGTAGTTTAAATGCTTTCTTTTTACTGTTAAAAACTCCTCTTACTTCATTGTTTAGCCACATTGGGCTTTTCCTATTTTTTGTGTTTTCATTCCCGCAATGTATAAACTGTAAGTGCCTCCATCCATATGAGAATAATATCCACATCATATCAAAGTGCTGTGTGCGGTGTACAGGTGGCAGGGGAGTGAGCAGATAGAATAAACTGACGGACCACGGTCGTTTCGCGCTGTTCATGTGCTTCTATGGGTCGGACCCGATATGATGTGGATATATATGAAACATATATGTTGGATATTGCCATAAACATATTGACTTTGAATATCATATTGCTGGATCCGTATAACCACACAGTGAACTCCATAAAAGTAAATGAGAAATAAACGATAATGAATTTATTTTTTTTAGTTCACTATTGTATCGCACTTGGACTTTTTTCCCATTTTTCAGTAAATATTGTGCTAGAATGAGTTTAGGCATTCAAAGCTATACCTTGTGACTAAAAAAAACAGACAATCATTGATATAGCTATATCAACAGAAAAAATGTAAAATGACTAATGGGAATAGAAAAAGAAAAAATAAAAGAACAAAATAAAAAATGTATGATATTTAAAGAGTGAGTTAACATGATGGATTTCTTAACAGTTTTCAGGGTGCACTAAACTTTCAGAAATATATATATATATCCTTCCTCTAGTGTTAGGGTCGTGACCGACCCGTTTGTAGGTTTTAAATGCATACAAATTCTACAGAAGAGGCAATTTGCATATTATATTTCCAAGAGGGGCATTGCACGGCCAATAAGCCTCCTTACCGTGACAAGCCAGAGATGGTATGTCACTCTCCATAAGGAGAAACAATACCCCTTAGACCCCAGTCCAGAGCCTCTGACCTACGCCAAATCAGTTCTCTTGCTTTGCACTGACGAGGGCCAACAGCCCGAAACACCATGTCAGCGAATTTAGATATTGATTTGGCTATTATCCTAAGTCATATTGCACGACTCGTTAAAGGGTTGATTGTGACTTGTAGGATCGCTACTTCCATCAGGTGGCGCTATAGAGTTTAAGTCCTCTTTTTCTCAGAAGAGGCAATTTGCATACAAATTCTACATACATTTGTTTATTGCATCAAGACTTTTTGACTTTTTCAGGAACTTATTGTTAAATACAATAAAATAAAACTATTTAATAAATTGTAAAGTGCTCTTATTAAAATTATAACATTTGTGTCGTTGGGGTCAATTTCATCCCATGTCTAATATAAGAGTGAAAAAAACAATAATAAGTCCCAAAACTGAACTCATAAACACAATATAAACCAACAGCCCACAGCCAGCTCTACCTCCAACAACTTGAGTTAAGGACATGTCCAGGCATGTATGGCCAAATCAGCTTAGAGTTGGTACTTTGCAGAGTATACATCTCCAGTTTACACATGCAACAATGAGGAGAAGATTTGATGTAAGCCAAATTCTGGATTATAACTTAGATGATAATGAACAGAGGACACACAGCAGCAAACTGATACAGATGAACAGTTTCCGAGGAAGAAGATGATGTAGAGTATCAACCGGAAGATACAGACAGTTCTGATCAGTCTGATGAGGAGGTCACTGGTGCTGAAGCTGCTCCCGCTGAAAGATTCAAATCCAAAAGTGGCAAGGTCAGTTGGAGCTCAGTACCTCCAGATGTACATGGCAGGGCAGATTGTTGTGAATTCTGCGTTTGGGCTCCCTCCGGTGGCTGTAGGCGGTAATGCAGTTGTCCCTGGCCTGCAGTTCTGGACAGGTGTATCTGCTGATTGCAAATCTGACTGGGGTATTTAGGTTTGCAGGACTCATTAGTCCTTGTCAGTTGTCAATGTTTCTTGTGAAGTGTTGGATCACTTTCTGGCTCTCCTGCTTAGCTGCCAATTCAGCAAAAGATAAGTGTCTGTTCCTTTTTCTGTGGCACACATGCGGTGTGCTTATATTCTGTGCTATTCATTTGTTTTTCTCTTGTCCAGCTTAGACTGTGTCAGTGTTTTCTCAGTCTTGTTGGATTCTCTGGAGTTGCAGATATACACTCCACATCTTTAGTTAGATGGTGGAGTTTTTGTAATTTCTGCTGTGGATTTTTTGGAAGGATTTTTAATACTGACCGCTTAGTATCCTGTCCTATCCTTTCCTATTTAGCTAGTGTGTGCCTCATTTGCTAAATCCTGTTTCCTGCCTGTGTGTGTCTTTTCCTCTACTACTCACAGTCATTATTTGTGGGGGGCTGCCTATTCTTTGGGGTTCTGCTCTGAGGCAAGATAGTATTCCTATTTCCATCTATAGGGGTATTTAGTCCTCCGGCTGTGTCGAGGTGTCTAGGTTTTGTTAGGCACACCCCACGGCTACTTCTAGTTGCGGTGTTAAGATCAGGGTTTGCGGTCTGTATAGTTACCCCCTACTCCAGGGAAAGTTTTCATGCTGCTCCAAGGTCACCTGATCATAACAGTACAACTGGCCCATAATGAGTTAAATGCATCTCAGAAGAAGGGAAGAAAGGTCTTGAGCCATTTTTTTTTCTTCAGTCTACTTTGTCTTCTCCTCCCTCTTTATCTCTGGGTGGCTGAAGAGCCTTGTGGTAGCATGAATGTTCAGGAATTAGCTTCTCGTGTAGACCAGCTTGCTGCTAGGGTATAGGGTATTTCTGATTATATTGTTCAAACTCCTGTTTTAGAACCGAAGATTCCTACTCCTGATTTGTTTTTTGGTGACAGGTCCAAATTTTTGAGTTTTAAAAACAACTGTAAACTGTTTTTTGCTTTGCGACCTCGATCCTCCAGTGATTCCATTCAGCAGGTTAAAATCGTCATCTCCCTGCTGCGTGGCGACCCGCAGGATTGGGCATTTTCCCTGGAATCTGGGAATCCGGCTTTGCTTGATGTAGACTCCTTTTTTCAGGCTTTGGGATTGTTATATGATGAACCTAATTCTGTGGATCAAGCTGAGAAGACCTTGTTGGACCTGTCTCAGGGTCAAGAGGCGGCAGAATTGTATTGTCAGAAATTCAGAAAATGGTTGGTGTTGACTAAATGGAATAATGATGCTTTGGCGGCAATTTTCAGAAAGGGTCTTTCTGAATCCGTTAAAGATGTTATGGTGGGGTTTCCCACGCCTTCCGGTCTGAGTGATTCTATGTCTCTGGCCATTCAGATTGACCAGCGCTTGCGGGAGCGCAGAACTGTGCGCGCTGTGGCGTTATCCTCAGAGCAAATTCCTGAGCCAATGCAGTGTGATAGGATTCTGTCTATAACGGAACGACAAGGTTTCAGACGTCAGAATAGGTTGTGTTATTATTGTGGCGATGCTTCTCATGTCATTTCTGTCTGCCCTAAGCGGACAAAGAGGATCGCTAGTTCAATTACCATCAGTACTGTACAACCTAAATTTTTGTTATCTGTGTCCCTGATCTGCTCATTGTCATCATTTTCTGTCATGGTGTTTGTGGATTCAGGCGCCGCCTCGAACTTAATGGACTTTGAGTTTGCCAAGCATTGTGGTTTTCCCTTGCAGCCTTTGCAGAACCCTATTCCTTTAAGGGGCATTGATGCTATACCCTTGGCTAAAAATAAGCCCCAGTTTTGGACACAGGTGACCATGCGCATGGCGCCAGCCCATCAGGAAGATTGTCGATTTATGGTGTTGCATAATTTGCATGATGCTATCGTGCTGGGTTTTCCGTGGTTGCAGGTACATAATCCTGTGTTGGATTGGAAGTCCATGTCTGTGACTAGTTGGGGTTGTCAGGGGGTTCATAATGATGTTCCTTTGATGTCAATCTCCTCTTCTTCCTCTTCTGAAATTCCAGAGTTTTGTCTGATTTTCAGGATGTATTCGATGAGCCCAAGTCCAGTTTCCTTCCACCGCACAGGGACTGTGATTGTGCTATTGACTTAATTCCAGGCTGTAAGTTTCCTAAGGGTCGACTTTTCAACCTGTCTGTGCCTGAACATACCGCCATGCGGAGCTATATTAAGGAGTCTTTGGAGAAAGGGCATATTCAACCATCTTCTTCACCATTGGGAGCAGGGTTCTTTTTTATTGCTAAAAAAGATGGTTCCTTGAGACCCTGTATTGATTATCGCCTCTTGAATAAGATCACGGTCAAGTTTCAATACCCTTTACCTTTGCTTTCCGATTTGTTTGCTAGGATTAAGGGGGCTAGTTGGTTTACAACGATTGATCTTCGGGGGGCATATAATCTTGTTCGTATTAAGCAGGGTGATGAATGGAAAACTGCGTTTAACATGCCCGAAGGCCATTTTGAATACCTTGTGATGCCATTCGGACTCTCTAATGCTCCATCTGTTTTTCAGTCCTTCATGCATGATATCTTCCGGACTTATCTTGATAAATTGTTGATTGTATATTTGGACGATATTTTGATTTTTTCCGATGATTGGGAGTCTCATGTGCAACAGGTCAGGATGGTATTTCAGATCCTTCGTGACAATGCTTTGTTTGTGAAAAGGTCTAAGTGTCTCTTTGGGGTGCAGAAGGTTTCTTTTTTGGGCTTCATTTTTTCTCCCTCATCTATAGAGATGTATCCGGTTAAGGTTCAGGCCATTCATGATTGGATTCAGCCCCCATCCGTGAAGAGTCTTCAGAAATTTTGGGGTTTTGCAAATTTTTATCGCCGTTTCATTGCTAATTTTTCCAGCGTGGTTAAACCCTTGACCGATTTGACGAAGAAAGGCGCTGATGTTGCGAATTGGTCCTCTGCGGCTGTCTCTGCCTTTCAGGAGCTTAAACGTCGATTTACTTCTGCTCCGGTGTTGCGCCAACGGGATGTTATCCTTCCATTTCAGGTTGAGGTTGACGCTTCTGAGATTGGGGCAGGGGCCGTTTTGTCTCAAAGGGATCCTGTTGGTTCTTTAATGAAACCGTGTGCCTTCTTTTCCCGTAAGTTTTCGCCTGCTGAATGCAATTATGATGTCAGCAATCGGGATTTGTTGGCTATGAAGTGGGCGTTTGAAGAGTGGCAACATTGGCTTGAGGGAGCTAAGCACCGTATTGTGGTCTTGACCGATCATAAGAATCTGACTTACCTTGAGTCTGCCAAACGGCTGAATCCTGGACAGGCTCGATGGGCCTTGTTTCTTTCCCGTTTTGATTTTGTGGTCTCGTACCTTCCGGGTTCTAAGAATATTAAGGCTGATGCCGTCTCTAGGAGTTTTTTGCCTGATTCTCCTGAGGTCTTAGAACCGGTCGGTATTCTGAAAGAAGGGGTGGTTCTTTCTGCCATTTCCCCTGATTTACGACGGGTTCTTCAGGAGTTTCAGGCTGACAAACCTGACCGCTGTCCTGTGGGGAAACTGCTTGTTCCTGACAGATGGACTAGTAGAGTGATTTCTGAGGTTCACTGTTCTGTGTTGGCTGGTCTGTCATGATCCCAATGGCAGGGGATCACTAAAGGACAAGCACAGATACAAACAAGCTCTAGGGCGATGGAACCTGAGCTGACCGCGACCCTGAACCTAACACACAAATAAAAGTAGCCGGGGAACGTGCCTACGATGATCCTAGACGTCTCGCTCCAGCCGAAGATCTAACTTCCCCTATTAGAAGAAACACAGACCTCTCTTGCCTCCAGAGAAATCCCCCACAGAAATAGCAGCCCCCCACATATAATGACGGTGAAATGAGAGGAAAGCACATACGCAGTATGAAAACAGTTTCAGCAAAATGAGGCCCGCTAAAGCTAGATAGCAGAGGATACAAAAGTGAACTGCGCGGTCAGCGAAAAACCCTTCAAAAAACCATCCTGAAATTACTTGAACTCATGTGCCAACTCATGGTACATGAGGAGCAATTTCAGCCCACTAGAGCAACCAGCAGCAAGAATCACATATCTGCAGGCTGGACTAAAAACCAAATAAAGCAAAACACCAAAACAGGAAAATCCAAACTTAGCTTGACCAGAAGGTTCTAGGAGCAGGGAGCAGAGGTAACAAGACACACTGGATACATTGATAACCGGCGAGGAAATGCCAGCAAAGCCAGGTTAAATAGGAAACTCCCATATGCTGATGGAACAGGTGGAACCCAGAAACCCAGGAAAGACAAGTCACCCAGTACCATCAGCAACCACCAGAGGGAGCCCAAAAACAGAACTCACAACAGTACCCCCCCCTTGAGGAGGGGTCACCGAACCCTCACGAGAACCACCAGGGCGACCAGGATGAGCCCTATGAAAAGCGCGAACCAAATCATCAGCATGAACATCCGAGGCAACCACCCAAGAATTATCCTCCTGACCATAACCCTTCCACTTGACCAAATACTGGAGTTTCCGTCTGGAAACACGAGAATCCAAGATCTTCTCCACAACATACTCCAATTCTCCCTCCACCAGCACTGGAGCAGGAGGCTCAAGCGAAGGAACAACAGGTACCTCATACTTCCGCAACAACGACCGATGAAACACATTATGAATAGCAAACGATGCCGGGAGATCCAAACGAAACGACACAGGGTTAAGAATTTCCAAGATCCTATAGGGACCGATGAACCGAGGCTTGAACTTAGGAGAAGAGACCTTCATAGGAACAAAACGAGAAGACAACCACACCAAGTCACCAACAAGAAGTCGAGGACCCACGCGGCGACGGCGATTAGCAAACTGCTGAGCCTTCTCCTGGGACAACTTCAAATTGTCCACCACATGACTCCAAATCCGATGCAACCTATCCACCACCATGTCCACTCCAGGACAATCAGAAGGTTCCACCTGACCAGAGGAAAAACGAGGATGAAACCCCGAATTACAAAAGAAAGGAGAAACCAAGGTAGCAGAACTAGCCCGATTATTAAGGGCAAACTTCACAGCGGCAAAAAGGTAACCCAGTCATCCTGATCAGCAGAAACAAAACACCTTAAATAAGTTTCCAAGGTCTGATTAGTTCGTTCAGTCTGGCCATTCGTCTGAGGATGGAATGCAGACGAAAAGGACAAATCAATGCCCATCTTAGCACAGAACGTCCGCCAAAATCTAGACACAAACTGGGATCCCCTGTCAGAAACGATGTTCTCAGGAATCCCATGCAAACGAACCACATTCTGAAAAAATAGAGGGACCAACTCAGAGGAGGAAGGCAACTTAGGCAAGGGTACCAGATGAACCATTTTAGAAAAGCGATCACACACAACCCAGATGACGGACATTTTTTGAGAGACAGGGAGATCCGAAATAAAGTCCATGGAAATGTGCGTCCAAGGCCTCTTCGGGATAGGCAAAGGTGACAACAATCCACTGGCCCGAGAACAGCAAGGCTTAGCCCGAGCACAAACCTCACAAGACTGCACAAAAGAACGCACATCCCTCGACAAGGAAGGCCACCAAAAAGACCTGGCCACCAAGTCTCTAGTACCAAATATTCCAGGATGACCTGCCAACGCAGAAGAATGGACCTCGGAGATGACTCTACTGGTCCAATTATCCGGAACAAACAGTCTCTCAGGCGGACAACGATCAGGTTTACCCGCCTGAAACTCCTGCAAAGCAAGTCGCAAGTCTGGGGAGACAGCAGACAAAATCACCCCATCCCTAAGGATACCAGAGGGCTCAGAATTTCCAAGGGAGTCAGGCACAAAACTCCTAGAAAGAGCATCCGCCTTCACATTCTTTGAACCTGGCAGGTATGAAACCACAAAATTGAAACGAGAGAAAAACAGTGACCAACGAGCCTGTCTAGGATTCAGACGCCTGGCAGACTCAAGGTAAATCAAATTTTTGTGATCAGTCAAGACCACCACACGATGTCTAGCACCCTCTAGCCAATGACGCCACTCCTCAAATTCCCACTTCATGGCCAAAAGTTCCCGATTACCAACATCATAATTCCGCTCAGCCGGCGAAAACTTTCTAGAAAAAAACGCGCATGGCTTCATCACTGAGCCATCGGAGCTTCTCTGTGACAAAACCGCCCCCGCTCCAATCTCGGAAGCATCAACCTCAACCTGAAAAGGGAGCGAAACATCAGGCTGACGCAACACAGGAGCAGAAGAAAACCGGCGCTTAAGTTCCTGAAAGGCCTCCACAGCCGCAGGAGACCAATTAGCAACATCAGCACCCTTCTTAGTCAAATCCGTCAAAGGCTTAACAACACTAGAAAAATTAGTTATAAAACGACGATAGAAATTAGCAAAGCCCAAGAACTTCTGTAGACTCTTAAGAGATGTAGGCTGCGTCCAGTCACAAATAGCCTGAACCTTGACGGGATCCATCTCAATAGTAGAAGGGGAAAAAATATACCCCAAGAAAGAAATCTTCTGGACTCCAAAGAGACACTTTGAGCCTTTTACAAACAAGGAATTGGCCCGCAGGACCTGAAACACCTTCCTGACCTGCTGAACATGAGACTCCCAGTCATCAGAAAAAACCAAAATATCATCCAAATACACAATCATAAATTTATCCAGATATTCACGGAAAATATCGTGCATAAAGGACTGGAAGACTGAAGGAGCATTAGAAAGTCCAAAAGGCATTACCAAATACTCAAAATGGCCCTCAGGCATATTAAATGCGGTTTTCCACTCATCACCCTGCTTTATTCGTATAAGATTATACGCACCCCGAAGATCAATCTTAGTGAACCATTTAGCCCCCTTAATGCGAGCAAACAAATCAGTCAACAATGGCAAAGGATACTGATATTTTACGGTAATCTTATTCAAAAAACGATAATCTATACAAGGCCTCAAGGAACCATCTTTTTTGGCCACGAAAAAAAAACCTGCTCCCAAAGGGGACAAAGATGGACGGATATGTCCCTTTTCCAAGGACTCCTTAACATAATCCCGCATAGCAGTATGCTCTGGCACTGACAGATTGAACAAACGACCTTTAGGAAATTTACTGCCTGGAATTAAATTTATAGCACAATCGCAATCCCTGTGAGGAGGAAGCGAACTGAGCTTAGGCTCCTCAAAAACATCCCGATAGTCAGACAAAAACACAGGAATCTCAGAAGGAGTAGATGAAGCGATAGAAATTGGAGGTGCATCATCATGAACCCCCTGACAACCCCAGCTTAACACAGACATTGATTTCCAGTCAAGGACTGGATTATGAGTTTGTAACCATGGCAGACCAAGTACTAGGACATCATGCAAATTATACAGTACCAGGAAGCGAATCACCTCCTGATGAACGGGAGTCATACGCATGGTCACTTGTGTCCAGTACTGAGGTTTATTCATAGCCAAAGGTGTAGAGTCAAATCCCTTCAAAGGAATAGGGACTTCCAGAGGCTCCAGACTAAACCCACAGCGATTGGCAAATGACTAATCCATAAGACTCAGGGCAGCGCCTGAATCCACATAGGCATCGACGGAAATGGATGATAATGAACAAATCAGAGTCACAGACAGAATGAACTTAGACTGTAGAGTACTAATGGCAACAGACTTATCAACCTTTTTTGTGCGTTTAGAGCATGCTGATATAACATGAGCTGAATCACCACAATAAAAGCACAACCCTTTTTTCCGCCTATACTTTTGCCGTTCACTTCTGGACTGAATTCTATCACATTGCATTATCTCAGGTGACGGTTCAGACGACACCGCCAAATGATGCACAGGTTTGCGCTCCCGTAAACGCCGATCAATCTGAACAGCCATAGTCATAGACTCATTCAGACCAGCAGGCGCAGGAAACCCCACCATAACATCTTTAATGGCCTCAGAAAGGCCATCTCTAAACTTTGCAGCCAGAGCGCACTCATTCCACTGAGTAAGTACCGACCACTTCCGAAATTTTTGACAATAAATTTCTGCTTCATCTTGCCCCTGAGAGAGGGCCAACAAAGCTTTTTCAGCCTGACTCTCTTGGTTAGGTTCCTCATAGAGCAAACCCAATGCCAGAAAAAACGCATCCGCATTAAGCAACGCAGGGTCCCCTGGTGCCAATGCAAATGCCCAATCCTGAGGGTCACCCCGCAGGAAAGATATAATTATCTTGACTTGCTGAGCAGGGTCTCCAGAGGAGCGAGATTTCAAAGAAAGAAACAACTTGCAATTGTTCCTAAAATTCAGAAAACGAGATCTATCTCCAGAAAAAAACTCTGGGACAGGAATTCTAGGTTCAGACATAGGAGCATGTACAACAAAATCCTGTATATTTTGAACCTTAGTGGCAAGATTATTCAGGCTGGAAGCCAAACTCTGGACGTCCATGATAAACAGCTGGGATCAAAGCCATTCAAAGGTTAAGAGGAGGAGGAAGTAGCCAGGCTGCAATAAGGCTAGGCAGCAAACTCTGAGGGAAAGAGAAAGAAAAAAAAAAAAAAAAACTTCCTCAGACTACTTATCCTCCTACTTCAGCCAATACAATTAACACTTTGTGGGCCGGTTATACTGTCATGATCCCAATGGCAGGGGATCACTAAAGGACAAGCACAGATACAAACAAGCTCTAGGGCGATGGAACCTGAGCTGACCGCGACCCTGAACCTAACACACAAATAAAAGTAGCCGGGGAACGTGCCTACGATGATCCTAGACGTCTCGCACCAGCCGAAGATCTAACTTCCCCTATTAGAAGAAACACAGACCTCTCTTGCCTCCAGAGAAATCCCCCACAGAAATAGCAGCCCCCCACATATAATGACGGTGAAATGAGAGGAAAGCACATACGCAGTATGAAAACAGTTTCAGCAAAATGAGGCCCGCTAAAGCTAGATAGCAGAGGATACAAAAGTGAACTGCGCGGTCAGCGAAAAACCCTTCAAAAAACCATCCTGAAATTACTTGAACTCATGTGCCAACTCATGGTACATGAGGAGCAATTTCAGCCCACTAGAGCAACCAGCAGCAAGAATCACATATCTGCAGGCTGGACTAAAAACCAAATAAAGCAAAACACCAAAACAGGAAAATCCAAACTTAGCTTGACCAGAAGGTTCTAGGAGCAGGGAGCAGAGGTAACAAGACACACTGGATACATTGATAACCGGCGAGGAAATGCCAGCAAAGCCAGGTTAAATAGGAAACTCCCATATGCTGATGGAACAGGTGGAACCCAGAAACCCAGGAAAGACAAGTCACCCAGTACCATCAGCAACCACCAGAGGGAGCCCAAAAACAGAACTCACAACACTGGTCATCCTGGCATTTTTGGTACCAGAGACTTGGTTGGTACTTCCTTTTGGTGGCCTTCTTTGTCGCGTGATGTGCGTTCTTTTGTGCAGTCCTGTGGGACTTGTGCGTGGGCCAAGCCTTGTTGTTCCCGTGCTAGTGGGTTACTTTTGCCATTGCCAGTCCCTGAGAGGCCCTGGACGCATATTTTGATGGATTTTATTTCTGATCTTCCGGTCTCCTAGAAGATGTCTGTTATCTGGGTTGTTTGTGACCGGTTCTCTAAGATGGTTCATTTGGTGCCTTTGCCTAAATTGCCTTCCTCTTCTGATTTGGTTCCGTTGTTTTTTCAGCATGTGGTTCATTTGCATGGTATTCCGGAAAATATTGTGTCCGACATAGGTTCCCAGTTTGTTTCTAGGTTTTGGCGGGCCTTTTGTGCTAAGCTGGGCATTGATTTGTCTTTTTCTTCTGCATTTCATCCTCAGACAAATGGCCAGACCGAGCGAACTAATCAGACTTTGGAGACTTATTTGAGATGCTTTGTGTCTGCTGATCAGGATGATTGGGTGGCCTTCTTGCCATTGGCCGAGTTTGCCCTTAATAATCGGGCTAGTTCGGCTACTTTGGTTTCGCCTTTCTTTTGTAATTTTGGTTTTCATCCTCGTTTTTCTTCTGGGCAGGTTGAGCCTTCTGACTGTCCTGGTGTGGATTCTGTGGTTGACAGGTTGCAGCAGATTTGGGCTCATGTGGTGGACAATTTGGTGTTGTCTCAGGAGGAGGCTCAACGTTTTGCTAACCGTCGACGGTGTGTTCGTTCCCGGCTTTGGGTTGGGGATCTGGTCTGTTTGTCTTCCCGTCATGTTCCTATGAAGGTTTCTTCCCCTAAGTTTAAGACTCGGTTTATTGGTCCTTATAAGATTTCTGAGATTATTAATCCGGTGTCTTTTCGATTGGCGCTTCCGGCCTCTTTTGCTATCCATAATGTCTTCCATAGATCTTTATTGCGGAAATATGTGGAGCCCGTTGTTCCCTCTGTTGATTCTCCGGCCCCTGTGTTGGTTGATGGGGAGTTGGAATATGTTGTTGAGAAGATTTTGGATTCCTGTTTTTCGAGGCGGAAGCTTCAGTACCTTGTCAAATGAAAGGGTTATGGCCAGGAGGATAATTCTCGGGTTTTTTCCTCTGATGCCCATGCCGCTGATTTGGTTTGTGCCTTTCATCTGACTTATCCTGATTGGCCTGGGGGCTCTGGTGAGGGTTCGGTGACCCCTCCTCAAGGGGGGGTACTGTTGTGAATTCTGCGTTTGGGCTCCCTCCGGTGGCTGTAGGTGGTAATGCAGTTGTCCCTGGCCTGCAGTTCTGGACAGGTGTATCTGCTGATTGCAAATCTGACTGGGGTATTTAGGTTTGCAGGACTCATTAGTCCTTGCCAGTTGTCAATGTTTCTTGTGAAGTGTTGGATCACTTTCTGGCTCTCCTGCTTAGCTGCCAATTCAGCAAAAGATAAGTGTCTGTTCCTTTTTCTGTGGCACACATGCGGTGTGCTAGTATTCTGTGCTATTCATTTGTTTTTCTCTTGTTAAGCTTAGACTGTGTCAGTGTTTTCTCAGTCTTGTTGGATTCTCTGGAGTTGCAGATATACACTCCACATCTTTAGTTAGATGGTGGAGTTTTTGTATTTTCTGCTGTGGATTTTTTGGAAGGATTTTTAATACTGACCGCTTAGTATCCTGTCCTATCCTTTCCTATTTAGCTAGTGTGTGCCTCATTTGCTAAATCCTGTTTCCTGCCTGTGTGTGTCTTTTCCTCTACTACTCACAGTCATTATTTGTGGGGGGCTGCCTATTCTTTGGGGTTCTGCTCTGAGGCAAGATAGTATTCCTATTTCCATCTATAGGGGTATTTAGTCCTCCGGCTGTGTCGAGGTGTCTAGGTTTTGTTAGGCACACCCCACGGCTAATTCTAGTTGCGGTGTTAAGATCAGGGTTTGCGGTCTGTATAGTTACCCCCTACTCCAGGGAAAGTTTTCATGCTGCTCCAAGGTCACCTGATCATAACAGCAGATGCTGCAAATGTCATAAAAATGACCCCTGGGATCACAAGGTTTGCTGTGACAAGAGTAAGTAACATCAAGACATGTTTTCATCTGTTTATGCCATTGTCAATAAAAGAAGTCATTATTGCTATGACAAACCTTGAAGGAAAAAAAGTCCACGGCAACATGTGGAATGACCTTCATGATGATGTCCTGGATGCCTACATCGGTGTTCTTCTCCTTGCTGAAGTGCACAAATCCTGCAATGAGGCCACTGATCTCTGGGATGCTTCGACAGGCAGGAATATTTTCCGGGTAACAATGTCACTTCAAAAGTTTCAAATGATATCAAGAGTCTTCAGATTTGACAACAGAGACACCAGAACAAAATCTGACAAACTTGCTCCCATCAGGGATGTTTGGGAGAAATGGGTGCAGCTCCTTCCACTGATGTTCAACCCAGGGCCAGAGGTGACAGTAGACGAACGTTTTCTCCCTTTCCGCGGAAACCGTCCCTTCCGGCAATACATGCCAAGTAAGCCAGGCAAATATGGCATACAATCTGGGCAGCCTGTGATGCAAAAACTAGCTATGCATGGAATCTACAGATTTACACAGGCAAGTCTGCAAGCGGCATCCCTGAAAAAAAACAAGGAAAACGTGTAGTCCTCGATATGACTACTGGACTGGAAGGGTCACAACATTACTTGTGACAATGTTTTTACCAGCTATGACCTTGGACAAGAACTTCTCAGGAGGAATATCACCATGGTGGGCACAGTGAAAAAAAAAAAAACCTGAGCTGCCCGCTGAATTGTTGCAGATGAAGGACAGGGCTTCACTTTCCTCAAAGTTTGTTTTTACAGACACAACCACTGGTGTTTCATACTGCCCCAATAAATGATGGAATGTGGTACTGATGTCCACACTTCACAAAGATGCAGCTGTGTCATCAGGAAGTGATAAAAAGCCCAGAATCATCCTGCACTATAACAAAAACAAAGGAGGAGTGGACAACCTGGACAAGCTGACTGCCACCTACACTTGCCAGTGAATGACTAGAAGACTGCCAATGGTTGTATTTTACAACATCCTTGATGTGTCAGCATGCAATTTATTTGTGTTGTGGACCCACATTCACCAAGGATGGAATTCAAAGAAAAAAAACAAGCGGATGATGTTTCTTTAGGAACTAGGAAGATCCCTTGTCAAGGCGCACATTGACCAAAGGGAATGAGTGCCCTGAGACCCAACCGCTGCAGCCTTGGTCTGACAACTCCAGAGCTCAACAAGTGCTTCGTCCACACCCACAGCAACACAAAGAGCATCATCACCAGCATCCTCCTCAACCAGGCCTGCCTCAACATCAATCACAACAGTCACAACCCCAGTGAGACCACCTGATTCTAAAAGAAAGAGGTGTCAGGTCTGCCCTAGCAATAAGGACAGAAATACAAACACATCTTGCTTCTCCTGCAAAAAATACCTCTGCAAAGAACATACAAAAAGTGTCACTTTTTGCCACACATGCATCTAAATACTAATGCATTTAAAAACTAGTACTTGATTTCTGTTGATTTGATTTGCTTGATTGATTATTGTTTGTTTGACCTAGAAAAGCTACTTTTTATTATTATTGCTATTAATGTTAATATAATTTTCATCTTTTATTTGTATTAAAGTTCTATTAAAAAATCTGTTTTTTTTGCCTTTTTCATAAAGTAGTTAGATATGGGTTAAAATTGACCCGTAACACCATAGATGTTACTAGAGTTAATAATCTAAAATATATACATGTATATTTTTTTTTACATTTAAGAAATGTGTTCTAAAACCCTTCAGTAATAGTCAGGTAATATAACAAACTTTTTTAAGTTTATATTATTCTCTTGAGGTTCATTTGACAATATTTTTATATTGAAAATTAAAGGTATGCTCTCAAATGAAAGGCCCAGGGGGCCGCAACAAAAATACTAAAATCAATCCTTCCATGGATGAGAAACCCTAACAAGGTAACTAAGAGGTAAGATACAAATTGGATCATAAATAACTGTTTTTAGGGTATCCTAGGGGTGATTTAACACACAGGTCAAGACCGACCCGTTAACATAACAAAGAGTAACAGAAAGCTAACACTAGAGGAAGGATAATTATATATATATATATATAAAGAGAGAGAGAGAGAGAGAAAATAGTGCCAGCGTCAATGGTGTTATACATGAGGTGAGGTATGTGTCACAAAAATTGCTTTCCTGTGTGATGTGAAAGCCATAAGTGTTTTCTCCAGCATGATATGTGCTAAGAGCAACCTCGTTGCTATATGGGCAAGGCTTTCATGGTGGGTACGTCAAAGATGGGCGGAATGCCATGTGTGTAGAGTAAAGAAAGCCTCAGAATTGCTAGCTCCTGCGAGAGCTGCCGTGTGTGTTATCCCAGAGGACCTGGATGGGACTGTGTTTCAACTGTTTATTTTCATATGAGCCGACAAGCTGTTTTTCCTTTACCATTTTTGTTTTTTTTTGGTCAATGAGGAAATAAATTACTGAGAGACTTTAACCACCCATGTGCCTGAGTCTACCTTGAGGAGCAGCTAAGCCTGTCAACCCCTCACACATGGTGTTTTGGATGGGGTAACTTTCCAGGAACACGTATAGCCACGGTGGATAAACCATATGTCCTGGGTGAAGGCGGCGACAGAGATGGCAAAGCTCTCAGACAAAATGGAAGAGCTACTCAAGCACCTGATCATGAACCAGCAGCAACAGCATCAGGTACAGCATGAAACTAATAGGCTCCTAATACAGCAGCCGCAACAACAGCAAAGACAGATGGAACTGCTGGTGGGAGATTTCCGCAGCAGATAAACCGCCCCTCCCCCTGATCAAGGTGATGACTCGTGCGCCTGGAAAGTGGTAAGATGAGCGATGCAAAAAATGACCCCAGGGGATGATATAGAGACATTTTTGACTGTTTTTGAACAGGTTGCAGAACAGAAGAGGCTGCCCCTGGAGCAGTGGGTGGAGGTGTTGGCCCCCCTGTCTGACAGATGAATCCCAGAAAGCTTATTTTGACTTGACCTTACAGGATTCCTAGGAATATGACAAGTTGAAAACTGAGATAGTGGTACACTCAGGGGTCACTATATCTGTCAGAGCCCAAAGGGTTCATCACTGGGCATATTGTGGTGACAAGTCTCCCCGCTCACAAATGACTTGTTGCATTTAATCCAGAAATGGTTGCAGATGGAGTTCTGCACTCCAGCCCAGATGTTCAATTGGGTCATCATGGACAGATTTGTTCACTCGCTCCCCAGGCTGGTGCAGACCTGGGTTGCCCAAGGAGATCCTCAAAATGCAGATGACCTGGTGATTCTCATAGAAAGGTACCAGGTGGTTGAGAGGTCCCTGAGAAAGCCAGGGGGTGGTACATCTCCAAACTGAGATTCTCAGCAGGAGCCCGAGTCCCAAAAGAGGGGTAACAGAGCCACCACTGGGGGAGTTCAAGGTCCAAAGGAGCCACTAAGGGGCTACCAAAGGCTGCTGCTAAAGACCTGATCTGCAGTCCAGGACACATAGCAGCCCATTGTCCTAAGGCTTCAGAGCAGATGGATTGCAGTCTAGGCAGGCGCTGCTCATATTATGCCTACCCGACCTGCATTGTGGACAATCAGCCTGGCGAGGGGCCGCAGTCATGTCCCATGACCAAAAACGGAGTACTGGTGTCAGGACTCTTTGAGTCCAGGAGCTTGGAGACCATGATAAGGGCCATCCTGTTGATCACAGGGAAACATGTGGGCATCTTCTGTATCCATGGGGATGCCAAAGACTACCCTGCTGCCAGAGTATTAAAACGAGCCATGGTATGGAGTTCCACAAGGTTGGGGTAGTCAGAGACTTTCAACACCCTGTGATAATCGGGTGGGAATTCAGCCTGTTCTGGGACTTTTGGGGGAAAGCAGAGTCACCCAGTGTCTCAAGCAGGAGCCACTGCAATCCTGATGAATCCCCATCGCAGTTGGAGGTGGAGGAGTTCCACTTATGTGTGCTAGCTGGTGATGAAGATGAACCGGTGACCATCGAGGCCAAGGTTCCTGAGCTGGGGGTGTCTAGGGGAAATTTTGAGACTGCTCAAATGAGGGATCTTACCCTAAAAGGGCCTTTGAAAATGTGTCTGTGATTGATGGGGTTGCTCAAGAGCTGGCAACTGACACCAGGTACCCACACTTTGCAGTTAATATCGAATTGTTGTATCGAGTGACTACACTGAGGGGAGGTGAAATAGTGAAGCAGCTGTTGGTTCCAGGGCCATACCAGTGGAGGGTTCTAGATGTGGCACATTTGCATGTTTTAGGGGAACAGCTGGGGTTGGAAAAAATACTGGAGAGAATATTGCAGAGGTTTTATTGGCCGGGATGTTACCGAGAGATACGGAACTATTGTAGGTCCTGCCCCACCTGCTAGATAACCGCTCACTCTTCTCACTTCCAAAATCCTCTAGTCCCGTAACCGGTATTAGAGATCCCATTGAAGAGAATCTCCATGGACCTGGTATGGCCTTTAGTTAAGTCTGAACGAGGGCACTAATATATTCTAGTGATCATGGACTATACGACCCGGTACCTTTAAGCAGTACCCCTAAGGAATTCTTCAGCTAAGAGTATTGCCCTGGAGCTTGTCCATAATTTTTCTATGAAAGGCCTGCAGGTGGAGATTTTGACAGACCAGGGAACCCCCTTCATGAGCAAGGTAATGAAGGAACTGTGTTGGGCCCTCAAAATTGCCCAGTGGCGAACCTCAGTGTACCAGCTACAGACCGACGGCCTAGTAGAACGCTTCAATAAAACCTTGAAAGCCATGCTCAAAAAGGTCATAGAGAAGGATGGTCGAGATTTGGACTACCTGCTTCTGTTTTTGCTCTTTTCCTTCAGGGAAGTGCCCCAGGCCTCTACTGGCTTGTCGCTGTTCGAGCTCCTGTGTGGTCAACATCCGCCAGGGCTCCTGGACATCACCAAGGAAACATGGGAAGCTGAGGTCACACCACACAGGAGCATCATAGAGCATGTTGCCCAGCTGCAGGAGAGAATGGAAAAAGTGATGCCTATCATGAAGGAGCATATAATCCAGGCACAGGCGAGGGTGTATAATCAATCAGCGAGACTGAGGCAGTTCCAGCCCAGTGACTGCATGCTTGTGCTAATCCCTATGGTGGAGACTGGAGAGCAAGTTCCTAGCCAAGTGGCAACGCCCATACAAGGTGGTGATAAAACTTGGCAAAGTTAATTACAAAGTTCACCAGCCGTGGCGAAGGAAGCCACACCAGGTCTATCACATGAACTTGCTCAAACCAGAGCAAGACTGAGAACTGCTGAACACCCCTTGACTAGAAGCCAGTCCCAAAGTCACTGTGGATGATATCACCATTGTAGAGACCCTGACACCGGCCCAGAAGCAGCAGTGTCAGAAGCTGTTGCAGCGGAACTGGGACCTATTCTCAGAGTTGCAGGGAAAACACAGGTGGTTGAACATGACGTGTTGATGGAGCCGCATGTAAGGGTGAACCTCAAGCCTTATAGAATTCCGGAAGCACGGAGAGAGGTGATATCGATTGAGGTGAAGAGGATGTTAGACCTCGGGGTGAGGAGTTGAAAAGTGGGTGGTCGAGTCCTATCGTCCTTGTACCAAGCCTGACGGTGAGTGGCAGTTTTGCAAGCACTATCGCAAGCTGAATGAAGTCTCTAGTTTTGATGCTTACCTGATGTCTTTTGTGAATGAACTCATTGAGAGCCTTGGGCCTGCAAGATATATTACAACCCTGGAACTGACGAAGGGCTATTGGCAGATGCTCATGTCCCAGAGTGCCAAGGAGAAGACAGCCTTCTCAACACCTGATGGGTGTTAAATACATCAGGATGCCCTTCAGTCTGCAGGGTGCCCTGGCCACCTTCCAGAAGGCGATGGATCAGTGTTGTGAATTCAGCTTTTGGGCTTCCTCCGGTGGTTGTAGAGGGTAATGCAGTTGTGCCTGGACTGCAGGATTGGACAGGTGTATCTACTAATTGCAAAACTGACTGGGGTATATAGCCTTACAGGACTCTTTAGTCCCTGCCAGTTGTCCATTGTTTTTGGAGGATTCTCATCCCTTCTGGTCTCTCCTGTTCGCTGTGCTTTTCTTCAAAGATAAGTCCTGGCTTTGTTTTTGCTGTCCACCTCCTGTGGACCTTATACTTCTGTGCATTTTTCATGTTTTGTCTAGTCCAGCTTTGTCTGTGAAGGATTTTTTGCAGCCTAGCTTTGTCTCTGGAGATGCAGATATACCCTCCATGTCTTTAGTCAGATGTGGTGTTTTGTATTTTCTGTGGTGGATATTTTCTAGTGATTTAATACTGACCGCATAGTACTCTGTTCTATTCTTTCTATTTAGCTAGTATGGCCTCCTATGCTAAATCCTGATTTCATGTCTGCGCATGTTTTTTCCCTCTCCTCTCACAGTCAATAGTTGTGGGGGGCTGTCTATCCTTTGGGGATTTTCTCTGAGGCAAGATAGGTTTCCTGTTTCTGTCTTTAGGGGTAGTTAGTTCTTAGGCTGTGTCGAGGGGTCTAGGGAGTGTTAGGTACCCCCCACGGCTACTTCTAGTTGCGCTGCTAAGTACAGGGTTTGTGGTCAGTACAGGTGCCACCTTCTCCAGAGTACGTCTCATGCTTCTCCAAGGCCACCAGATCATAACAGATCAGATCCTGGCTCCACATAAGAAGTATGCTGCAACATACCTTGATGATATAGTGGTCTTTAGCCCTGACTGGGCTAATCATCTGTAAAAAGATAACCTTCAGCACTGAATAAGTCACAAGAATATGTGAAAGTTCTGATTGATCAGAATTTAATAAACAGCTGACAAGATAGGTTATACAGACATCGTCCAATGTTTCGGCAGTATTTGCCTTTCTCAAGGTAGTTTATATCAAATTAAACATAAATTAACACATGATTAGCATCATCATATAAAATGAAATGTTTAATTTGATATAGACTACCTTGAGAAAGGCAAATACTGCCGAAACGTTGTACGATGTCTATGTAACCTATCTTGTCAGCTGTTTATTAAATTCTGATTAATTGGAACAGACTGATATATACTGGATGCTTTAAGAAGTGCTGGGTTGACACTAAATCCAAAGAAGTGTGACATAGGGAAGGAAGAGGCCAGATATATCATTGGAGGGAGTGAAATTAAACTGCAGATAAATAAGATTGAGGCAATTTAGAAATGGCCGCAACCGCTTACCAAGAAGCAAGTGAGCGCGTTGTGGGCTATTACGGGCTGTTCCTCCCAAGTTTTGCTATAATCGTTGCATCATTGATGGATCTTCTTAAAGGCACCAAGTCGACCTTAGTTATATGGACTAGTGACACAGAGATGGCATTCAAGGAGCTGAAGCAGGCTCTTTGTAATCATCCGGTTCTAGTCGCACCAGACTTCAGCAAGGAGTTCATGATCCAGACGGATGCCTCAGAAGTCGGGTTGAGAGCCGTACTGTCTCAGGAGATATATGGGGTAGAACATCCATACTGTATCTGAGCCAGAAGCTCTCAACATACGAGAAAAATTATGCCATTGTAAAGAAAGCGTGTCTGGCCATAAAATGGGCAGTGGACACAGTGAGGTATCCTAAGGTGCAAAAGCCCACCGGCTTTCGGCAGAGAGGGGGTTTATGTGAAGGGTCACTGGTGTTGTACATGAGGAGAGATATGTGTCTCAAAGATTGCTTTCCTGTGTAATGTAAAAGCCATGTGTTTTCTCCAACATGATATGTGCTGTGAGCAATCCAGCTGCTATATGGGCATGGCTTTCATGGTGGGTAGGTCAGAAAAGGGCGGAACGCCTACCCACCATATCTCCACCTCCAGGGTGTGGCTGGAGGGGAGTTAAATGTCCAGCCATTTGTTTTTTTCTCTATCTATTTGTGTGTGTGCAGAAAAGCAAGCCTCCGGATTGCTAGCTGCTGTGAGAGCTGTCGTGAGTGTTATCCCAGAGTACTTGGGCAAGGATGGTGTATGAACGTTTATTTTCATTTGCGCTGAACAGGCTGTTTTTCTGTTACCATTTTTGTTTTTTTTTGTCTTTGAGGCAATAAACCACTGAGAGACTTTAACCACCCATGTGCCTCAGTCTACCTCGAGGAGCTAAGCCTGTCAATCCCTCAATATATAATTACAAAACCTACTGAATTCACTTAAAAGTTCAGGATTTCCACCCTTTGATACTTATTAAAATGCAAATCTTATACATATTGGACAGTTTTCTTTTAGCATATGATACTTTTTCATTACTGTATATGTAAGTATACTGTTTATGTAGTTCTACACTTTGGCATTGTATTTTCTCATACTTTACCAGGCTCTTGACATTTTGTAACAATTAAGCAAGCGTGTGCTTATCAATAGACCAAAGTGTTTTTTTTTTCCAGACAGATCTTTAAGTAAGGATGCTTCAGTTTAATTTATGCAGTCTCTAGTGAACAACAGTATGTTTCTAGTGCATTCAATTTCAAAGCTGCACATACACTTGAAAATGCCAACACAGGCTGTAGATTGCCTGCTGTTCAGTGTCTACCAAATTAAAATGTTTTCCTGTCTTAAGCTTTCTATGCAATTTGTCTGTCAATGAACAAATGGCTTCTCAGTGAAAAAAAAAGTTGAATATTCCTCATCAAAATGCATTAATGAAGGGATAAATAAAGAACTAAGTCTTTGGTGCCACCTTCTGGAATAACATAAGATAAAGCTGTACTTGATTGAGCATTTAAAAGATATAAAAAATAATAATGTAACATGAACTAAATAATTAGATATTTGCCTGAAAAAGTGGTTAAATGTACCAACATCATATTCAATAGACAACCTGATACACAACATTTAGTTTAGTCTTTTTAAGTTATTTGGTTTGATTATAGTTCTTCACAGTTCAGGATTGCCAGAATCTTTAAAAGGTTACAACCATAACTTCATTGCAGTGCCCATGGCAAAGGGTATTTGTATCTATCTGGGAATATTTTTTTTTAGCTTCATACAAACTTGTATTCTGATCCATTTGACATATGTGCAAAGCACAACATTTCATTTTTATTTTCATTCTTTAACAATTGCAATAGTTTTGCTGGAAAATGTTCACAAAGTTTATCAAAGAATGCGCAACCCCCCCCCCCCCCCTTGCATATTTAAAATCACAGCAAGAATAGACTGACATAGAGCAGTGCCAAATTTAATAATTTTCTAAAAAAAAGTCACATTTCATAAATCTCTGTAAAACATCTATAAAATCCACAGTGATGTGGAAATTACAAGACAATCCAAACCACAAATCGATTGATGAATTGTCATAAATCGAAAAACTGAAAGGTTTTTTAATGCAAAAAAAAACCCCTTTAGAAATGCAGTGATGAATCAGGTGCCTAACCTTGTGCATAGAGAATTATCAATTTTGTCAATGACACCTCTATCCATTCAGCTTTTTAGTCCCCTAACCCGCAACACACTCTGGATAAGTAAGATATTTCACAAGAGCAACTTCATTCACTTGATATATTGGAAGAGATGGATAGATGCTGCTCCTCATTGCTGGCGACATATCCCCAAATCCTGGCCCTCCTCATCACATCCCCACACTCATTTCTAATCCCCTGCCACGATCCTCTACACGTCCTCGTAACCACAGTAACCTCATACCCATTCATCCAGCCCCCACTCCCCCAATTTCCCTATCTGGAGCACTATGGAACGCACGCTCTGTCTGCAATAAACTGTCATTTATCCACGACCTCTTTATCAATAACAAACTCTCCTTCCTCTGCATCACTGAAACCTGGCTCACCCCCTCTGACTCTGCCTCACCAGCCGCACTTTCCTATGGTGGATTCCACCTCTCTCACACCCCTCGCCCCAGCAGCAAGCATGGCGGACGAGTTGGTTTTCTCCTGTCAGATAACTGCTCCTTCACCCCAATCCCACTGCCACCCTCTGTTACCCTCCCTTCCTTTGAGGTGCACTCTGTGCGCATCTACTCCCCCTCCAACCTCCAACTGGCTGTCATCTACCGTCCCCCAGGGCCAGCCACCACCTTCTTTGACCACTTCACCACCTGGCTACTCCATTTCCTCGCCGCTGACATCCCCAGTATCATCATGGGCGACTTCAACATCCCCATTGACAATTCCCTCTCAGCTGCCACTAAACTTCTATTCCTCACTTCCTCCTTTGGCCTTGCTCAATGGTCTTCTACAGCCACCCACAAAGATGGTCACACACTGGACCTCATCTTCACCCGCCTCTGCTCCCTATCTAACCTCTCGAACTCACCTCTTCCTCTTTCTGACCACAACCTACTCACATTCTCATCCCTCTCCACTCCTTGGCTACGACCCCCACCCCACAAACTCTCACATCCTCGCAGAAATCTTAAACACCTTGATCTTCACTCACTCTCTGAATCCCTCCTCCCTCTCACAGACATAAGCTCCCTACACAATGCGAATAATGCTGCCGCTCTATATAACACCACAATAGCTGCAGCTTTGGAATCTCTTGCCCCTCTCCCACATACCAAAGCTCGCAATATCAACAGACAGCCCTGGCACACCAGCCTGACCAAAGAACTGAGGCGAGCTTCCAGGGCTTCTGAGCGCAGATGGAAAAGATCCCACTCCAACGAGCACTTCATCACATTCAAACAGTCCCTCACTACTTTCAAAACCATGCTCGCCACAGCAAAACAAACCTACTTTTCATCTCTCATATCCTCCCTGTCTCACAACCCCAAACAGTTATTCAACACCTTCAATTCTCTCCTCTGACCCCCAGCACCTCCTCCCTCCCCACTCATCTCAGCTGAAGACTTTGCCTCATTTTTCAAGCAGAAGATTGAGAACATCAGAGACAGTTTTAGTAAACAATCCCCAGAAACCTTCCTCCCAACTACCCAGCCCTCCACCTCCAAAACCAACGTCTCCACCATTACAGAAGACGGACTCTCCACTCTACTCTCAAGATCGCATCTCACCACCTGTGCACTTGACCCACTCCCATCCCACTTCATCCCAAACCTCACCACAGTCTTCATCCCAACCCTAACTCATCTCTTTAACCTATCACTAACAACTGGCGTTTTCCCTTCAAGCTTTAAACATGCCTCAATCACACTTATCCTCAAAAAGCCCTCTCTTGACACATCCTCTGTATCTAGCTATCGCCCTATATCATTTCTCCCCTTTGCCTCAAAACTACTGAATCAACATGTCCATCTTGAACTGTCCTCCCATCTATCTATCTTCCTGCTCCTTCTTTGACCACTTTCAATCAGGCTTCCGGTCACACCACTCCACTGAAACTGCCCTAACTAAGGTCACCAATGACCTATTAACCGCCAAGAGCAAGCGACACTACTCTATCATCTTCCTCCTGGACCTGTCCTCTGCCTTTGACACAGTGGACCATTCCCTGCTGCTGCAGACCCTCTCATCCCTTGGCATCACAGACTTGGCCCTATCCTGGATCTCGTCATACCTAACTGACCGGACATTCAGCGTCTCCCACTCACACACCACCTCCTCACCTCGCCCCCTGTCGGAGTCTCGCAAGGTTCAGTTCTAGGACCCCTGCTCTTCTCCATTTACATCTTTGGCCTGGGACAGCTCATAGAATCTCACGGCTTTCAGTATCATCTCTATGCTGATGACACACAGATCTACATCTCTGGACCAGATATCACCTCCCTACTAACCAGAATCCCTCAATGTCTGTCTGCTATTTCATCCTTCTTCTCCACTAGATTTCTAAAACTTAACATGGACAAAACAGAATTCATCATCTTTCCCCCATCTCACACGACCTCCCCAATGAACCTATCCATTACAGTAAACGGCTGCCCACTCTCCCCAGTCCCACAAGCCCGCTGTCTTGGGGTAATCCTTGACACTGATCTCTCCTTCAAACCACATATCCCAACCCTTTCCACTTCCTGCCACCTCCAACTCAAAAATATTTCATGGATCCGTACATTCCTAAACCAAGAATCTGCAAAAACCCTAGTCCATGCCCTCATCATCTCCCGCCTTGACTACTGTAACCTCCTGCTCTGTGGCCTCCACTCTAACACTCTTGCACCCCTCCAATCTATTCTAAACTCTGCTGCCCGACTAATCCACCTGTCCCCCCGCTATTCCCCGGCCTCTCCCCTCTGTCAATCCCTGCACTGGCTCCCCATCACCCAGAGACTCCAGTACAAAAGCCTAACCGTGACATACAAAGCCATCCACAACCTGTCTCCTCCATACATCTGTGACCTCGTCTCTGGCTACTCTCCTGCACGCAACCTCCGATCCTCACAAGATCTCCTTCTCTACTCCCCTCTTATCTCCTCTTCCCACAATCGCATGCAAGATTTCTCTCGTGCATCCCCCCTACTCTGGAACTCTCTACCTCAACATATCAGACTCTCGCCTACCATCGAAACCTTCAAAAAGAACCTGAAGACCTACATTTTCCGACAAGCCTACAACCTGCAGTAACCACCGATTGACCAAACCGCTGCACGACCAGCTCTACACTCACCTACTGTATCCTCACCCATCTCTTGTAGATTGTGAGCCCTCGTGGGTAGGGTCCTCTCTCCTTCTGTACCAGTTGTGACTTGTATTGTTCAAGATTATTGTACTTGTTTTATTATGTATACCCCTCCTCACATGTAAAGCGCCATGGAATAAATGGCGCTATAATAATAAATAATAATAATAATAGATGATATTTGGCAGTAGATGATAGATGACACTAGTCATATGCCTAGTTGTGTGGCTGGCTCTGCTAACAGTTGTAGTAGGGGCACTAGCACTGACACTTTGAGTCAGGGGAAACACTGTGTAAACTGTGAACCGAATCATGGATAATGCTAAGTGGAATCAAATAGGAGTGCAATGGAGATGTCTTCAAAGGGGAAAGATGGTGTAGTCACAATTAAACAGCAAAATGGGTGTCCATTAAAAACATCTTCCAGGGGAAGATCTGCTGTAAACTTGGGAGCATGTGATATTAAGACTGATGTTGTTTTCGGAAGCTCAAGAATACCTGAAAGCTCATTTGGTGCTTGTTGTCATTTCTATGTGCGGGCATCACAAGTGTTGTTATTTTGTATTTGTAAAATTAAGCAGCTACACCTTTGTGAATGGTAGATATGTAAGAGGTTGTTCAATAGTATTTTCCAACCATGTTTCTACTACCTTTACATCATAGGTGTTAAGTTCCCGACTCTGCACAGGGGGAATCTCAAACCATCACCACTGCGGTCTCCCATTCTTCTCCAGCCGCAGTGGAGCCTGCTCGGCGGAGATGTCGGTCCCAGCGTCTGGCTCAAGCTGATACTGTGCGACTGGTTACTGCTGCCCTTCCAGGCTCTGCTTTCGTAGCCAGCAATGATCAGCAGCGAGCAGGTCTTTCTAGGACTAAGTACTGCTTTTCCCATACTGAGCATGCCCACAGGACGAACTCGCATTGGAGGATGGGGGTCACATGTTCAGATCCTGTTGCGGCTCCTATTGGACCATCTGGAAGGTCCCGTAACACTGCTGCTATAAAAGGTTCGCCTAGTGTTGTTGACTGCTCGCCAATGGTGGATGCTTGCTATCCAGTGCCCGACAGTGCTAATTGCACACCTAACACACGATACAGCGTCTGATTGCAGTGACCGCCAGTGCGGTGCCGTGCGTTAATAGAGCGCTTTCCTGACCCAAGTCAGGGTGGTTAGTGGCATACGCAAGAACAGCACTGCACGCACTCTTGTGCATTTATTGATTATTTCTGTTTAACTCTGACACCCCAGTAGCAGTGTCGAGCGCAAGAGGTCTAGAGAAACTTTCCTGAGTCATTGGATAGAGGTCTGTGACTCCTTGCTTGTGCTCCTTGTAGGGTATTGCGGCCCTGTGACGCAACAGGGTTCACTTGCTTCATACCGGATGAAGCTAACCCATGCGTGTACCCACATTATACCGCCTTTAGTCTGTCATTACTCAGCAGCAGGTTCCAACTCTGCGCAATGGACCCCAGGCTGCGAACGCACATTATACCATCTTCCTAATTATTTGTTGCGTTCCGCTAGCCCTAACATTACACTAACGCCAGGGTCTGGCTAGTAATGGCGGACGAACAGCAACCTTTGCGGTACATCCAGCAGCTGGAGGGCAGGTTGGTGGCTCTCGAGCGCACAAACTCAGCTGTGGATGTTATCGCAGTAGATGTTCAGGCTACTAGCGTGGCTGCAGCAACTTTGTCCACTGCCACCCCTGTTCCGACCTTATCTCGCATCCCGCTGCCAGATAAATACTCTGATGACAGCAAATCTTGTAGGGGTTTCATGAGCCAGTGCTCCATACACCTTGAGCTCCTAGCTGCACGTTTCCCCACAGAGTGAGCAAAGGTGGGATTCATTATGTCTCTCCTGTCGGACAGGGTGTTGGAGTTAGCTACGCCACTGTGGGAGCGTGGCGATCATGTGGTGCAGAGTGCTCCGCTGTTCCTGAGCACTCTGAAACAGGTCTTGTTAGGACCTTGAGTCACCCATGATATGGTGCTCCAACTGTTGGAATTGACTCAGGGCTCGTCCTTGGTCAGCCATTTTGCCGTCCACTTCCGCACTTTAGCATTTGAGCAGGAGTGGTCGGATAAAGCCTTCATCCCTTTATTTTGGAAGGGGATGGCTGACCATGTCAAGGACGCTTTGGCCACTAGGGAGATTCCCGCCACACTGGAGGAGCTAATAGCAGTATCAATTCGCATAGACCTTTGTTTTAACGAGCGAAGTTTGGAGCGAGCCCAGTGTAGGCAGAGGTTTTTAGCTGGCTACCACCTTCGCAAAACCTTGGGAATCTCCGATCCAGGTGCCCGAGTCACATGAAGCCATGGAGGTGTCACGAGTGGGATCTAAATTCCAGACCGCTCTTGCACTCAAGGTCTGTCATGTCTGCCGGCAGTCAGGACATCTTGCCTCCAGATGTTCCCAGTGGTTGGGAAAACGTCAGCATCTAGTGGTTGTAGGAGGATGTACACTAGACACAGTGATGTTTTCCTCCAATCTGTCCTTTAAGGGGACAATTACTATAGGCCCATCTACTCATACGGTAGAGCTTTGGTGGATTCTGGGGTGGAAAGCAATTTTATGTCATCTGCCTTCGCCCAACGGCACGCAATACCCTTGGTGATGCTCGCCAAACCTGTGACCATACGAGTGGCGAATGGGTCGACACTGCCCTCACAGATAACACATCAGACCATCCCATTTATTCTATCTATATCGCCATCTCATCAGGAGATTATTTTTTTACTCGTCACTCCTGAGGGAATTGATGAGGTCCTGTTAGGGATACCTTGGTTATGGTAGCACTCCCCTCATATAGAGTGGTCCACAGGCAGAATTTTGGGATGGAGTGAATCCTGTGAGGGTAGATGTCAGAGAAGGTGCATTCAGGTTGCTAGTACTGAGGTACCCGCAGATCTTTCCTCTCTCACCAAGCATTATTGGCCCTATGCGGATGTGTTCTCCAAAAGGGCTGTGGAGACACTTCCGCCTCACCGCCCCTATGACTGTCCTATTGACCTCTTGTCTGGTGCTGAGCATCCTCCGGGTCGAGTCTATCTGTTATCTCTCTCGGAGACAGAGGCAATGTCTCAGTATATCCAGGAGAATCTGGCAAGAGGATTCATTAGGAAGTCAGTGTCACCTGCAGGGGCTGGGTTCTTCTTTGTGCAGAAGAAGAATGGAGAATTACGTCCATGCATAGTTTACAGGGGTCTTAACACCATCACCGTTAAGAACAAGTACCCACTGCCCCTGATATCTGAGCTCTTTGATAGGCTTTGATGAGCAAGGGTATTTACTAAACTAGATCTGCGGGGTGCAACAACCTGATTCGCATCCGTGAGGGGGACAAATGGAAGACAGCATTTAACTCCAGGGATGGGCACTATGAACACCTGGTGATGCCCTGCGGGCTCTGTAATGCGCCTGCTGTTTTCCAGAACTTTGTGAATTATTTCTTCCAGGATATGCTCTTCACCTCGGTTGTAGTCTATCTGGATAATATTCTCATCTACTCTCCCGATATAGACTCCCATCGGAGAGATGTTTGCAAAGTCTTCGACCTCCTATGGGCAAACTCCCTCTACGCCAAGAAGAGAATTGTGTGTTTGAGCAGGAGTCCTTGCCTTTCCTTAGCTATATCATCTCTGCCCAGGGATTGGATATGGATCCTGTCAAGCTACAGGCTGTGATGGACTGGCAGGAAACCCATTTTCTCAAAGCGGAGCAGTGCTTTATGGGGTTCATTAATTACTATCACAAATTAATTCCCCACTTCTTAACTTTGGTAGCTCCCTTGGTTGCCCTCACCAGAAAGGGAGCAAATCCCAAATTGTGGTCGGAGGAGGTCTCCAAGGCCTTCCTCTCTATTAAGTCCCACTTTGCTAGCGGTCCCATTCTACATCGCCCCGATGCAGATATCCCTTTCATGATGGAGGCGGGTGCCTCATCTGTCAGTGCTGGAGCAGTCCTATTCCAAAAGGATGCTCAAGGTCAGAAGCATCCTTGCTTCTTTTTCTCTAAGACCTTCACACTGGCAGAGAGGAATTATTCCATCGGGGACAGGGAGTTGCTAGCCATGAAATTGGCTTTCTCGGAGTGGAGACACCTCCTGGGGGGGGGGCTCGCTTTGCCTTCCAAGTTTAGACCGACCACAAGAATTTGGTCTGTATGCAGACTGCCCAGCGGCTAAATTCTCGCCAGGCCAGATGGCACCTGTTCTTCTCCTGGTTCCATTTCACACTCCATTTTCTCTCCGGGGAGAAGAACATTCGTGCCAATGCTCCCTCCTGTCATCAGCGGAGGGGGAGGAACCTTGGCTTATTACCCCTTCTGAGAGCTTGATGACTGTGGCTCCGGTTTTGCTAGAGTCTGTGCCCCTGGCAAGACTTTTGTGCCATCACATTTGTGACTGGAGGTTCTCTCTTGGGCTCACTTGTCCAGGGTGGGTGGACACTTTGGGACCAAAAGGACATCTGTGCTTCTGGCGAGGATGTACTGGTGGCCGCATATGGCCCATGCAGTCGGAGACTATATTCAGGCATGTGTCTCTTGCACCAAGAATAAGTCTCCTTGACAACGGCCAGCTAGGTTATTTTATAACCTGCCAGTGGCAGACAGGCCCTGGGAGATAGTCGGGATGGACTTTGTGGTGGGCTTACTTAAGTCCCGTGGCAGCACCATCATTTGGGTAATCACCAACCATTTTTCTAAAATGGTCCACTTGGTGCCGCTTCCACAGCTACCTTCTGCACAGGCCTTGGCAGCGTAGTTTATAAAACACATTTTCCACCTACACGGTATGCCGGACAAAATAGTCAGTGACCGGGATCCCTAGTTTGCATCTCAGTTCTGGAGAGAGCTTTGTCGTCTACTCAGCATCGAGTTGAATCTCTCTTCAGCATACTATCCCGAGATGAATGGGTTGGTAGAGAGGGCCAACCAGACCTTGGTCACATATTTGAGACATTTTGTTTCAGCCAGGCAGGATGACTGGGCATCCTTGCTACCATGGGCGTAGTTTGCGCTGAACAATGCCGTAGCCGACTCCACTGGGCAGACTCCATTCCTCCTTAACTAGGGTCAGCATCCATGGGTTCCTGTGCCTATGCCCATGTCTTCCGCCGACTCCAGGGTGGCAGACTTGGCTGTGGAAGCACGGGACATTTGGGACCGCACTCAGGATGCCTCCAAGGAGAGAATGAGGTCCTCCGCTCATGCACATCGGTGCCCCGCTCAAACCTTTGCTCCTGGCGATTTAGTGTGGCTCTCCGCCCGTAACATCAGGCTGCGAGTTGAGTCCACTAAGTTTGCACCTCGTTTCTTGGGTCCCTTCAAGGTCCCAGAACAGGTTAATCCTGTGGTCTACTGTCTGGCCCTTCCTCCCCCTAGGTATCACCGACACCTTTCTTGTGTCCCTCTTAAAGCCCGTATACATGTCCCACTTTTCCAAGTCATCAGCCTGGGCATCTGGTTCGTCTACGGATGATTACGAGGTTAACGCTATCTTGGGGTGTAAGGTGGTATGTGGTAAAATATTTTATTTGGTGGACTGGAAGGGTTATGGCCCAGAGAACAGGTCCTTGGAGCCTGCTGAGCACATTCGAGCTCCACAGCTCATTGCTGCCTTCGAGCGTAGTGAGGTCCAAGGAGGGGGGCCCTAGGTGTGGGGTAATGTTAGGTGTCGAGTTCCCGCCTCTGCACAGGGGGAATCTCGAACCATCTGTGCTGCGGTCTCCCATTCTTCTCCAGACGCAATGGCGCCTGCTCAGTGGAGACGTCAGTCGGTCCCAGCATCTGGCTCAAGCTGATACTGTGTGACTGGTTACAGCAGCTCTTTCAGGCTCTGCCTTTGTAGCCATCAAGGATAAGCCTCGAGCAGGTCTTTCATGAACTAAGTCCTGCTTTTCCCACACTGAGCATGCCCACGGGACAACCTCCTATTGGAGGTCCGGGGGTCACATGCTCAGATCTTGTTGCAGCTCCTATTGGACCATCTGGAAGGTCCCATAGCGCTGCTATAAAAGGTTTGCATGGCCGCTTGGACAAGAGCTAGTGTACACTTGAAAACGTGTGTGTGTAGATGTGTGACTGTCGCTCTTTAATCATCCCCCTATCTAGTGTTGTTGACTGCTCGCGAATGGTGGATGCTTGCTATCTAGCGCCCAACAGTGCTACCTGCACACCTAACACACGATACAGCATCTGATTGCAGTGACCGTCAGTGTGGCCCCGTGCGTTAATAGAGCTCTTTCCTGACCCAAGTCTGGGGGGTTAGTGACGGCACTGCACGCAGTCTTGTGCATTTAATTATTATTTCTGTTTAACTCTGACACCCAGTAGCGGTGTCGAGCGCAAGAGGTCTAGAGGAACTCTTTTCCTGAGTCTTGGGATACAGTTCTGTGACTCCTTGCTTGTGCTCTTTGTAGGGTACCGTGGCCCTGTGATGCAAAAGGGTTCGCTTTCTTCATACCGGGTGAAGCTAACCTGTGCGTGTATCAACATTATATCGCCATGCAGTCTGTCATTATTCAGCAGCAGGTTCCATCTCTGCACAGTGGACCCCGGGCTGCGAACGCACCTTATACCATCTTCCTAATTATTTGGTGTGTTCCGCTAGCCCTAACAATAGGTACTGCATCCTGCAGTGCAATGTTATTGTGATTTTTGGATATTTCCTTTTTAAATGAATAAGAATAAATCTTGAATTTTATCTGTAACGTATCAGGAGCTGGGTCAATTTTTTTTTTCCTGAATTGTTAATGTGACCAGGTTTTGGTAATTATGGCTGTGTTTTTATGTGATTTTTTTTAACATACAGTATGTCCTTTTCAGTGAAATGCTTGTAATTTTAATATGTAGGCATTTGCAAGACAAAAAAGACCATTGATGTTGGTTACAATGCATGTGCTATTTTGGCCAAACTATCAACTAAGACTCCATACATTTTTCATCTTTGCTGTAAGCAGCCAGGCCATGTAGTTTTGGTGTTAGCAATGGTGTCAGTTCTTGTGTGACCCAACTGCTATACCCAGCTGTCGCCCCATATCACTGCTCCCATTTGCTTCAAAACTTCTTGAGCAGCATGTCCATGCTCAACTTTCCTCCCACCTCTCATCTAACTCTCTCCTTGACAACCTCCAATCTGGCTTCTGCCGCCACCACTCCACCGAAACTGCCCTGACAAAAATAACTAATGACTTACTCACAGCCAAAGCTAACAGACAATTCTCCATCCTCCTCCTTCTCGACCTGTCCTCTACCTTCAACACAGTTGACCACTGCCTACTGCTACAGATTCTTTCTTCCCTTGGCATCAAAGGCCTTGCCCTATCCTGGATTGTATCATACCTTTCTGACCACACATTTAGCGTTTCCCACTCCCTCACTACCCCCTCATCCCACCCTCTCTCTGTTGGAGTCCCTCAAGGCTCTGTCCTAGGACCCATACTTTTTTCAATCTATACCCTTGGCCTAGGACAACTCATAAAGTCCCATGGCTTCCAGTACCACCTGTATGCGGACGACACTCAGATCTTCCTCTCTGGCCCAGATGTCACCTCTCTGCTGTTCAGAATCCCTGAGTGTCTATCAGCCATATCCTCCTTCTTCACCTCTCGCTTCCTAAAACACAATGTAGACAAAACTGAACTTATCATCTTTCCCCCATCTCACGTATCCCCTCTACCTGATCTATCTATTATGGCAAATTGCATCACACTCTCTCCCGCACCTTAAATCCGCTGCCTCGGGGAAACTCTCGACTCTGCCCTGTCCTTCAAACCGCACGTCCAAACTCTTGCCACCTCCTGTCGCCTCCAACTCAAAAATATTGCCAGAATCCATCCCTTCCTCAGCCCACAATCTACTAAAACTCTTGTGCATGCCCTCATCATCTCCCGCCTCGATTACTGCAACACCCTCCTCTGTGGCCTCCCCTGCTAACTCTCTTGAACTGCTCCAGTCTGTCCCCAACTCTGCTGCCAAGCTAATTTCACCTCTCTCCTCACTACTCCCCTGTTTATCCCCTCTGCAAATCACGCCACTGGTTCCCAATTCCTAAATGAATCCAGTTCAAACTTCTAACACTGATCTACAAAGCCATCCACAACCTGTCCCCTCCCTATATCTCTGAACTAAGCTCCCAATATCTTCCCTCACATAATCTTCGTTCCTCCCAAGACCTCCTACTCTTCTCCACATTTATTCGTTCCTTACATAACCACCTCCAAGATTTCTCCCGAATATCCCCCATCCTCTGGAATTCCACGCTTCAACACGTCCGATTATCCACCACCCTCAGATCCTGCAGACCGAACCTGAAAACCCACCTCTTCAGGAACGCTTACAGCCTGCAATAACCATTCTGCCGCCTCATCACCACCAGAGCAGTCACCTCACCACCACCAGAACTGCTGCCTAACCACCATCAGAGCTGCCCCCGACCTTCTGTCTCTTCCCCATTATCCCATAGAATGTAAGTCCGCAAGGACAGGCTCCTCTCCCCTCTGCATCAGCCTGTCATTGTAAATTTGTTTACTGTAAACAATATCTATAACTCTGTACGTAACTGCTTTCTCATGTACAGCACCACGGAATTAATGGTGCTATATAAATAAGTAATAATAATAATAACACTGTGCAGGCCTCCTGATTAATTAGTATGGGCAGTAGCAATAAGCTCTATGCCAGCATGGTGAACAACACGTATCTGTGTAACTGGCAACTTATACCCACTGTCAGGAAGTGAGGGGAACCGTTGCGAGGGTCGGTATGTGTCCTCCTGGATGCGCATAGAGGCACACTGAATCCGCTGGAGTGCATTGTGATTACAGTTACACCTGTGGTTGCAATGTAGAATAAAAGAGAGAGTTGATTTGGTCAAAATATTTCATAGAATCATAGATTCATAGAATCATAGAATGTTAATGTTGGAAGGGAACTCAATGGCCAGCATGTCCAACCCCCTGCTTAATGCAGTGGAGGATTCACTAAACCATCTCAGAGAGATGTCTGTCCAGCTTCTGTTTGAAGACCTGCATTGGAGGAGAACTCACCATTCCTCGTGGCAGCCTGTTCCACTCATTGATCATCCTCACTATCAAACAGTTTTTTTCTAATATCTATCTCCCTTTCAGTTTAATTCTATTGCTTCTCGTGTTTCCATGAGCAAATGAGAATAAGGATGATCTACACTGTGACATCCCTTCAGATATTTGTAGACAGTTATTAAGTCTACTATTAGCCTTCTTTTTTGAAATTTAAACATTCCCAGATCCTTTAATCGCTCCTTGTCGGATACACTTTGCAGTTTGCTCACCATCCTGGTGGCTCTTCTCTGAACTTGTTCCAGTTTTTCAGTTTTTTGTTTTATTTTAAATCTGTGGCCCAGAACTGTATGCAGTATTCCAGATGAGGCCTGACCAAGGAGTAGTAGAGGGAGATATTTAACCAAGTCAGATTTTGGAAAAACCTGACATGGGCTATTATTTTTAGAGAAATCTGGTAGATTGGTATTAGGATGGATCTTTTCCTCCACTCCGGGTTTTTGGAGTGATCCTTATTCACAAAACCCATTTAAACTTTCAGTACATTTTTTGTTTGCAAGCATCTGAGCAGGAAACTCTATGCAAGAAAGGTCTGTGTGAAGACTGAACACAGGCCAGAGGTGGCTAAACCATTGATGTATAAACGAGTGATGCGGCGGTGCAGTTGTCCACAGCAACTGGGTTGATACAGACTGTTATGGATGACCTGGCTGCGATTTGGAGGATAATCTTCACCTTTATTTTGTGAGTCTTGAAAATAAATATGTTTAAGTTGAACTTTCGTGGGTCACTACCGAATTGCTGCACTGATACCATAACCGCTGCCTTACGTATGGCGGAGAATATGGGCAGTGTGAACTGAGGCATACCACAAAGTAAGCTACAATACATGTCTGTCATTAGGCCTGCAAAGCTACAGTCCAGGTCTGCCAACAAGATGGAATTACTCAAAGAGTTGGTCCTCTCCCAGGTGCTGCAGCAGAAGTTACCAAAGCAGCAGCAGATTAACCCCTTGATACTGCAACAGATCATGACTGAAAGAGAACAGCAACCACCACTGACCCCGGTCTATGCCGAGGCCCAGGACAAAGTCAGAACGGCGCTTAGGAAAATGAGTCCAGAGGATGTCCGGGAAGCGTTTCACACCATTTTCAAAATAACCACTGGACAGGAGAACTTGCCCGTCGACCAGTTGGCTGAAGTAGTGGGAAATGTCCAAGATGCATACTTTGACCTCAGCTGCAAGCTCACTCAAGACTAAGGATGCCTTGCTTGGATGGGGGTAAACACCTATGTATGGGCGCAGCAGGTATATCAGTGGACATGTGTGCAGGCCCGACATGCTAGGTCTCAGGCATTTGATTTATTTGACCTGGTAAAATATAGCTGCAATCTGAGATTTTGACCCCAACCCTGATAATAAAAAGGGTGGTGGTCAACCGGCTTGTGAGAGCTCTGCCAGCCACCATACATCGCTGGGTATAACACGGGGGATCCGGGCAATCTAGATCAGGTGGTCAGCCCGATCAAGCGGTATACAGTTACTCAGTAATATAAGAGACTCTGCCCCACTGTGGCTATAACATAAATCCCAGAAGCCTGTGAAAGGGACATGACCCTCTGCTGAGGTCGGTCAGTACCGAGTCCATACTGAGGGAAAACACTGGGTGGCAGACAAGTTTCCCCTAAACCGGTCTCGTGAACTAGTTGTTCAACCAATATCAGGGGTTGGCAGTGCCAAGGACCGGGGTATACAGCTGCCAACTGCCCCCTAACTGCTGAAACCATAGACTGCTGGTTTATTTGCTGGGTATAAAAGCATGCCCAGGCCGTCTACACTGCTGATGCCACCGGTCCAGCTGGTGAACCCAATCTGTGCCAGAAGCGTTTCAATGGACACCGAGCGGAGGCTCTCTTGGACTCAGGAAGCCTTACATTGTCTAGATCTCTTGTTCCCTCTCTCTCCTACCAATGCCCCCCTTTTTTCACCCTGCAATGTTCTTAACATGATTCTTCTTTTCACCTTTGATCTGCGGATGGTCAGACAAATGACAGCTTGCTGCGGACTTCTTAAATATGCTGGTGTGCGCATGCGTGCTGAGCTCAGTCACCTCATCGCTCTGTCTTGTCATTTACTGGGCGACGCACACATGTAGATGATGTCATACAGCCATTTGGTCTTACATGTGTGTGCTGCTTTGATGGTGATGGGTGACAGCATTATTGATGGCAGGAGCAGCAGCGCCAATGTGCAGATTGTACTGGCACCTGTGGAAATAAATATAAATAAATATCAGATTATATAAATAAATATCATATATATAAATAAATATCAGATAGGGCAGCATCATATTGACACCTCCTGAGAATGCTACACATGAAATGCATGTCGGGGCAGTTCTGGAGGGCCAATACTGATCCTCCCTTACTTTGGGTAAGCAATTGTCTCACTTTATATTTATGGATATTTTGCTTTTCATTATATACAGTTTTGGCCAAAAGTATTGACACCCCTGGAATTCTGTCAAATAATACTCAGTTTCTTCCTGAAAATGATTGCAAACACAAATTCTTTGTTATTATTTTTTCATTTAATTTGTCCTAAATGAAAAAACACAAAAAGAATTGTCCTAAAGCCAAATTGGATATAATTCCACACCAAACATAAAAAGGGGGTGGACAAAAGTCGTGGCACTGTTCGAAAAATCATGTGATGCTTCTCTAATTTGTGTAATTAACAGAACCTGTAACTTACCTGTGGCACCTAACATGTGTTGGCAATAACTAAATCATGCTTGCAGCCAGTTGACATGGATTAAAGTTGACTCAACCTCTGTCCTGTGTCCTTGTGTGTACCACATTGAGCATGGAGAAAAGAAAGAAGAGCAAAGAACTGTCTGAGGACTTGAGAAACCAAATTGTGAGGAAGCATGAGCAATCTCAAGGCTACAATTCCATTTACAAAGACCTGAATGTTCCTGTGTCTGTGTCTGACTGTGTCAGAAGTTTATAGCCCATGGCACTGTGGCTAACCTCCCTAGATGTGGACGAAAAAGAAAAATTGACAAGAGATTTCAACGCAAGATTGTGCGGATGTTGGATAATGAACCTTGACTAACATCCAAACAAGTTCAAGCTGCCCTGCAGTCCGAGGGTACAACAGTGTCAACCCGTACTATCCGTCAGTATCTGAATGAAAAGGGACTGTATGGTAGGAGACCCAGGAAGACCCCACTAATTCCCCGAAACGTAAAAAAGCCAGGCTGGAGTTTACCAAAACTTACCTTAAATAGCCTAAAAAGTTTTGGAAGAATGTTCTCTGGTCCGATGAGACAAAAGTAGAGCTTTTTGGGCAAAGGCATCTGTTGTGAATTCTGTGGCAGAGCTCCCTCCTGTGGTCACAAGTGGTACTTCGGCTGATTCTCTCTGTGAGCTTCCGATGGTGGAGGAGAGTGGTACTGCGGCTTCTGAGTTTCCTTCCTCAGGTGATGTGGTGAAGTCGTTAGCTGCTGCTGTATTTAACTCCACCTAGTGCTTTGATCCTGGCCTCCAGTCAATGTTCTAGTATTGGACCTGTTTCCTCCTGGATCGTTCCTGTGGCCTGCTGCTCTGCATAGCTAAGTTCTGCTTTTGCTATTTGTTTGCTGTTTTTTTTCTGTCCAGCTTGCTTATTTTGTTTTTTCTTGCTTGCTGGAAGCTCTGGGACGCAGAGGGTGTACCTCCGTGCCGTTAGTTCGGTACGGAGGGTCTTTTTGCCCCCTTTGCGTGGTTGTTTGTAGGGTTTTGTGTTGACCGCAAAGTTACCTTTCCTATCCTCGCTCTGTTCAGAAAGTCGGGCCTCACTTTGCTAAATCTATTTCATCTCTACGTTTGTCTTTTCATCTTACTCACAGTCATTATATGTGGGGGCTGCCTTTTCCTTTGGGGTATTTCTCTGAGGCAAGGTAGGCTTATTTTCTTTCTTCAGGCTAGCTAGTTTCTCAGGCTGTGCCGAGTTGCATAGGGAGCGTTAGGCGCAATCCACGGCTGCATCTAGTGTGGTTGGAGAGGATTAGGGATTGCAGTCAGCAGAGTTCCCACGTCTCAGAGCTCGTTCTATGTTTTTGGGTGATTGTCAGGTCACTGTATGTGCTCTGACTGCTATATCCATTGTGGTACTGAATTACCAGATCATAACAGTACTGGAGGCCCAAAGTACTAATGATTCTCAATAGAGGGAAAAAAGAAGTTCTGAGACCATTTTTTTTTCTCTGCACTGTGTTTTGCCTTTTTTTTCCCCTAGACATTTGGGTGGTTCAGGACACAGGTGTAGCGATGGACATTAAAGGTCTGTCTTCATGTGTGGATCAGCTCACTGCAAGAGTACAAGATATTCAAGACTTTGCGGTTCAGAATTCTAAGTTAGAACCAAGAATTCCTATTCCTGATTTGTTTTTTGGAGATAGAACTAAATTTCTGAGTTTCAAAAAAAATTGTAAACTATTTCTGGCTTTGAAACCTCGCTCCTCTGGTGACCCAGTTCAACAAGTTAGGATCATTATTTCTTTTTTACGTGGCGACCCTCAGGACTGGGCATTTTCTCTTGCGTCAGGAGATCCTGCATTAAGTAATATCGATGCATTTTTCCGGGCGCTCGGATTGCTGTACGATGAACCTAATTCAGTGGATCAGGCAGAGAAAAATTTGCTGGCTCTGTGTCAGGGTCAGGATGAGATAGAGGTATATTGTCAGAAATTTAGAAAGTGGTCCGTACTCACTCAATGGGAAGAAGGTGCGCTCGCAGCTATTTTCAGAAAGGGTCTCTCTGAAGCCCTTAAAGATGTCATGGTGGGATTTCCTATGCCTGCTGGTCTGAATGAGTCTATGTCTTTGGCCATTCAGATCGGTCGACGCTTGCGTGAGCGTAAATCTGTGCACCATTTGGCGGTATTATCTAAGCATAAACCTGAGCCTATGCAGTGCGATAGGACTTTGACCAGAGTTGAACGGCAAGAACACAGACGTCTGAATGGGCTGTGTTTCTACTGTGGTGATTCCACCCATGCTATCTCTGATTGTCCTAAGCGCACTAAGCGGTTCGCTAGGTCTGTCACCATTGGTACGGTACAGTCAAAATTTCTTTTGTCCATTACCTTGATCTGCTCTTTGTCATCTTATTCTGTCATGGCATTTGTGGATTCAGGCGCTGCCCTGAATTTGATGGACTTGGAGTATGCTAGGCGTTGTGGGTTTTTCTTGGAGCCCTTGCAGTGTCCTATTCCATTGAGAGGAATTGATGCTACGCCTTTGGCCAAGAATAAGCCTCAGTACTGGACCCAGCTGACCATGTGCATGGCTCCTGCACATCAGGAGGTTATTCGCTTTCTGGTGTTGCATAATCTGCATGATGTGGTCGTGTTGGGGTTGCCATGGCTACAAGTCCATAATCCAGTATTAGATTGGAAATCCATGTCTGTGTCCAGCTGGGGTTGTCAGGGGGTACATGGTGATGTCCCATTTCTGTCTATTTCGTCATCCACCCCTTCTGAGGTTCCAGAGTTCTTGTCTGATTACCGGGATGTATTTGATGAGCCCAAGTCCGATACCCTACCTCCGCATAGGGATTGTGATTGTGCTATCGATTTGATTCCTGGTAGTAAATTCCCAAAGGGTCGACTGTTTAATTTATCTGTGCCTGAGCACGCCGCTATGCGGAGTTACGTGAAGGAATCCTTGGAGAAGGGGCATATTCGCCCGTCATCGTCGCCATTAGGAGCAGGGTTCTTTTTTGTGGCCAAGAAGGATGGTTCGCTGAGACCTTGTATAGATTACCGCCTTCTAAATAAGATCACGGTTAAATTTCAGTAACCCTTGCCATTGTTATCTGATTTGTTTGCTCGGATTAAGGGGGCTAGTTGGTTCACCAAGATAGATCTTCGTGGTGCGTATAATCTTGTGCGTATTAAGCGAGGCGATGAATGGAAAACTGCATTTAATACGCCCGAGGGCCATTTTGAGTATCTAGTAATGCCATTCGGACTTGCTAATGCTCCATCAGTGTTTCAGTCCTTTATGCATGACATCTTCCGAGAGTACCTGGATAATTTCCTGATTGTGTACTTGGATGACATTTTGATTTTCTCGGATGATTGGGAGTCTCATGTGAAGCAGGTCAGAGCGGTGTTTCAGGTCCTGCGTGCTAATTCTTTGTTTGTGAAGGGATCAAAGTGTCTCTTTGGTGTTCAGAAGGTTTCATTTTTGGGGTTCATCTTTTCCCCTTCTACTATCGAGATGGACCCTGTTAAGGTCCAAGCCATCCATGATTGGACTCAGCCGACATCTCTGAAAAGTCTGCAAAAGTTCCTGGGCTTTGCTAATTTTTATCGTCGCTTCATCTGCAATTTTTCTAGTATTGCTAAACCATTGACTGATTTGACCAAGAAGGGTGCTGATGTGGTCAATTGGTCTTCTGCTGCTGTGGAAGCTTTTCAAGAGTTGAAGCGTCGTTTTTCTTCTGCCCCTGTATTGTGTCAACCAGATGTTTCGCTCCCATTCCAGGTCGAGGTTGATGCTTCTGAGATTGGAGCAGGGGCTGTTTTGTCGCAGAGAAGTTCTGATTGCTCGGTGATGAAAGCATGCGCCTTCTTTTCCAGGAAGTTTTCGCCTGCTGAGCGAAATTATGATGTTGGCAATCGAGAGTTGCTGGCCAAGAAGTGGGCATTTGAGGAGTGGCGTCATTGGCTTGAAGGAGATAAGCATCGCGTGGTGGTCTTGACTGATCATAAGAACTTTACTTATCTCGAGTCTGCCAAGCAGTTGAATCTTAGACAGGCTCGTTGGTCGCTGTTTTTTGCCCGTTTTGATTTTGTGATTTCGTACCTTCCGGGCTCTAAAAATGTGAAGGCGGATGCTCTGTCTAGGAGTTTTGTGCCCAACTCTCCGGGTTTATCTGAGTCGGCGGGTATTCTCAAAGAGGGAGTAATTGTGTCTGCCATCTCCCCTGATTTGCGGCGGGTGCTGCAAAAATTTCAGGCTAATAAACCTGATCGTTGCCCAGCGGAGAAACTGTTTGTCCCTGATAGGTGGACGAATAAAGTTATCTCTGAAGTTCATTGTTCGGTGTTGGCTGGTCATCCTGGAATCTTTGGTACCCGAGAGTTAGTGGCTAGATCCTTTTGGTGGCCATCTCTGTCGCAGGATGTGCGTTCTTTTGTGCAGTCTTGTGGGATTTGTGCTCGGGCTAAGCCCTGCTGTTCTCGTGCCAATGGGTTGCTTTTGCCCTTGTCGGTCCCGAAGAGGCCTTGGACACATATCTCTATGGATTTTATTTAAGATCTTCCCGTCTCTCAAAAAATGTCAGTCATTTGGGTGGTTTGTGATCGCTTCTCTAAGATGGTCCATTTGGTACCCTTGTCTAAATTACCTTCCTCCTCTGATTTGGTGCCATTGTTCTTCCAGCATGTGGTTCGTTTACATGGCATTCCAGAGAATATTCCAGAGACAATTTGACCTTGTCCCAGGAGAAGGCTCAACGTTTCGCTAATCGCAGATGCTGTGTGGGTCCCCGACTTCGTGTTGGGGATTTGGTTTGGTTATCTTCTCGTCATATTCCTATGAAGGTTTCCTCTCCTAAGTTTAAACTTCGTTTCATTGGTCCATATAGGATTTCTGAGGTTCTTAATCCTGTGTCTTTTCGTCTGACCCTTCCAGATTCTTTTTCCATTCATAACGTATTCCATAGGTCATTGTTGCGGAGATACGTGGCACCTATGGTTCCATCTGTTGATCCTCCTGCCCCGGTTTTGGTGGAGGGGGAGTTGGAGTATATTGTGGAGAAGATTTTGGATTCTCGTGTTTCAAGACGGAAACTCCAGTATCTGGTTAAGTGGAAGGGTTATGCTCAGGAAGATAATTCCTGGGTCTTTGCCTCTGATTTCCATGCTCCCGATCTTGTTCGTGCCTTTCATATGGCTCATCCTGGTCGTCCTGGGGGCTCTGGTGAGGGTTCGGTGACCCCTCCTCAAGGGGGGGTACTGTTGTGAATTCTGTGGCAGAGCTCCCTCCTGTGGTCACAAGTGGTACATCGGCTGATTCTCTCTGTGAGCCTCCGTTGCTGGAGGAGAGTGGTACTGCGGCTTCTGAGTTTCCTTCCTCAGGTGATGTGGTGAAGTCGTTAGCTGCTGCTGTATTTAACTCCACCTAGTGCTTTGATCCTGGCCTCCAGTCAATGTTCTAGTATTGGACCTGTTTCCTCCTGGATCGTTCCTGTGGCCTGCTGCTCTGCATAGCTAAGTTCTGCTTTTGCTATTTGTTTGCTGTTTTTTTTCTGTCCAGCTTGCTTATTTTGTTTTTTCTTGCTTGCTGGAAGCTCTGGGACGCAGAGGGTGTACCTCCGTGCCGTTAGTTCGGTACGGAGGGTCTTTTTGCCCCCTTTGCGTGGTTGTTTGTAGGGTTTTGTGTTGACCGCAAAGTTACCTTTCCTATCCTCGCTCTGTTCAGAAAGTCGGGCCTCACTTTGCTAAATCTATTTCATCTCTACGTTTGTCTTTTCATCTTACTCACAGTCATTATATGTGGGGGCTGCATTTTCCTTTGGGGTATTTCTCTGAAGCAAGGTAGGCTTATTTTCTTTCTTCAGGCTAGCTAGTTTCTCAGGCTGTGCCGAGTTGCATAGGGAGCGTTAGGCGCAATCCACGGCTGCCTCTAGTGTGGTTGGAGAGGATTAGGGATTGCGGTCAGCAGAGTTCCCACGTCTCAGAGCTCGTTCTATGTTTTTGCGTTATTGTCAGGTCACTGTATGTGCTCTGACTTCTATGTCCATTGTGGTACTGAATTACCAGATCATAACAGGCATCAACATAGAGTTTACAGGAGAAAAAAAGAGGCATTCGAAGAAAAGAATACGGTCCCTACATTCAAACATGGTGGAGGTTCCCTGATGTGTTGGGGTTGCCTTGCTGCCTCAGGCACTGTACTGCTTGACCGTGTGCATGGCATTATGAAGTCTGAAGACTACCAACAAATTTTGCAGCATAATGTAGGGCCCAGTGTGAGAAAGCTGGGTCTCCCTCAAAGGTCATGGGTTTTTCAGCAGGACAATGACCCAAAACACACTTCAAAAAGCACTAGAAAATGGTTTGAGAGAAAGTGCTGGAGACTTCTAAGGTGGCCAGCAATGAGTCCAGACCTGAATCCCATAGAACACCTGTGGAGAGATCTAAAAATTGCAGTTTGGAGAAGGCACCATTCAAATATCAGGGACCTGGAGCAGTTTTCCAAAGAAGAATGGTCTAAAATTCCAGGAGAGCATTGTAAGAAACTCATTGATGGTTACCAAAAGCAGTTGGTCGCAGTTATTTTGGCTAACCAAGTATTAGGCTGAGGGTGCCAATACTTTTGTCTGGCCCATTTTTGGAGTTTTGTGTGAAATGATCAATGTTTTGCTTTTTGCTTCATTCTCTTTTGTGTTTTTTCATTGAAGACAAATTAAATTAAGATAATAATACCAAATAATTTGTGATTGCAATCATTTTCAGGAAAAAACTGAGTATTATCTGACAGAATTGCAGGGGTGTCAATACTTTTGGCCACAACTGTATGGTACACTGAGCGCTAAAATGATCTGCAGCACTTTACATACATTTACCATCGCTGTCCCGGATGGGGCTCATAATCTAAATTCCCTATCAGTATGTCTTTTGGAATGTGGGAGGAAGCCGAAGTACCCAGAGGAAACCCATGCAAACTCCTTGCAGATGTTATCCTTGGTGGGGTTTGAACCCTGAACTCCAGCGCTGCAATGCTACCCACTGAGCCACAGTGCTGCCCGCATGTATAGGTGTATTACACATTTTGTGCTTTTCAGCATGCTTTATCTACTTGTTGCTCTCCATCAATGTTCCTCTTTATTCAACACATTTGTAAACTGATGGTAATTATTATATTGTTTTAATAAATGTTTTTAAAATTTATTGGTGGTTTGAAGCTACTCCATTTTTATTTTTTTGTTTATCATGTTTGGAGTACTCCTCCGCTTGATGTTGTGGTACTGATTTATTGTGTGGGAGCACCCTAATCCCTAGTCCTTTACCTTTATAACGCTTCTGTGATATATACATTTTTTCTTATTGCTATAGGGCCCCTTAGTCTGGGGTAACCTGGGGTCACATGACTTTGGTCACCCTCCACCTGGTGTCTGGATTTTAAGGATGCAGATACCATTGACTATAGTTGTAGCGGAAAGAGCTGATAACTTTTTCCTTAACCATTCAGCCTCTGAGTCTGAGACTGGATGCAGCAGGCATAATGGCATCGCTGGAACATGCATGTTGCTGTTGCTTTTTTGTTTAGACTATATGGCCAAGGGCAAAAAAAAGAAGCAATCTCAGAGTTTCAAAAATAAATCTTAGCTTTTAATTTTCTCTTTCTATATTCAGAAGTTTATAATATCGATCTTAAAATCAGAAGTTCAATTGAATGCACCAAACTCCACTAGTAAAAACGTCAATGCCTTGATATCCATTCTTTTAATTCATCTGTTAATTTACCAGTGTAGCCAATGAAGATGCTGCCACGGCTGTAACCCACAACAGCATATCATGTAAGCAGGTTAATATGTCACAAAGCCGCAATTGCTATTTAAAGCAAATTACTCATCTGAAATGCTGACGATTTTATGTTGATCGCATTGCGTGCAATAGTTGATAGTAAATTGGTGTAAAACTCACTGTGGATTACCTGTTTGTCTATCCCTTTGTACTGTCCCCCCCTATCTTTTTATTGTCTCCCCCTTTGTTAAAATTTGTATTTGTTCATTATTATTGAAATTTACACCTCCCCTGCATGGGAGAACCTACCCAAGCTGTTGCATACTTTCAATATCTTATTTCTAAATAAAACCTATTGAAATTAAAGCAAATTACTCATAGCTTCCCCAACATGTTTACTTAACTATATCATCAGCCAAATGACACTATAATGAGCGAACAACCTAACCAATAGAATTAATTTGTAGTCCAGTTAACCAATAAATTACAAAAATGTCAGATGGCAAAACCACCATCTCATAGACTGACAGATGCCTCCATTTACAATGATCTTCTGGGTCGCACGATTATGTGCCAACGCATGCGCAGACATTTTTTTTTAATAGTGTGAATGTTAGTGGACTTAGGCTCTGAGCTTTAACCCCTTCATGACCCAGCCTATTTTTGACCTTAATGTCCTGGCCGTTTTTTGCAATTCTGACCAGTGTCCTTTTATGAGGTAATAACTCTGAGGTTCTGAGACTGCTTTTTCATGACCTATTGGGCTTCATGTTAGTGATAAATTTAAGTCGATAATTTTTGCGTTTATTTGTGAAAAAAATGGAAATTTGGCAAAAATTTTAAAAATTTTGCAATTTTCAAATTTTGAATTTTTATTCTGTTAAACGAGAGAGTTATGTGACACAAAATAGTTAATAAATAACATTACCCACATGTCTACTTTACATCAGCACAATTTTGAAAACAATATTTTTTTTTGCTAGGAAGTTATAAGGGTTAAAATTTGACCAGTGATTTCTCATTTTTACAACGAAATTTACAAAACCATTTTTTTAGGGACTACCTCATATTTGAAGTCAGTTTCAGGGATCTATATGGCTAAAAATACCAAAAAGTGACACCATTCTAAAAACTGCACCCCTCAAGGTGCTCAAAACAACATTCAAGAAGCTTTTTAACACTCCAGGTGCTTTACAGCAGCAGAAGCAACATGGAAGGAAAAAATGAACATGTAACTTTTTAGTCACAAAATCGAACTTTTAGCAATAATTTTTTATTTTCCCAAGGGTAAAAGGAGAAACTGAACCCCAAAAGTTATTGTACAATTTGTCTGAGTATGCCGATAATCCATATGTTGGGGGGAACCACTGTTTGGGTGCACAACAGGGCTCGGAAGGGAAGGAGCGCCATTTGACTTTTTCAATTAAAAATTGGCTCCAATCTTTAGTGACACCATGTCGCGTTTGGAGACCCCCTGTGTGCCTAAACATTGGAGCTCCCCCACAAGTGACCCCATTTTGGAAACTAGACCCCCCAAGGAGCTTATCTAGATGCATATTGAGCACTTTGAACCCCCAGGTCTTTCACAAATTGATCCGTAAAAATGAAAAAGTGCTTTTTTTCACAAAAAATTTATTTTAGCCTCAATTTTTTCATTTTCACATGGGCAACAGGATAAAATGGATCCTAAAATGTGTTCGGCAATTTCTTCTGAGTACACTGATACATCACATGTGGGGTAAACCACTGTTTGGGCACACAGCAAGGCTCGGAGGTAAGGAGCGCCATTTGATTTTTTGAATGAAAAATTAGCTCCAATCGTTAGTGGACACCATGTCATGTTTGGAGAACCCCTGTGTGCCTAAACATTGGAGCTCCCCCACAAGTGACCCCATTATGGAAACTAGACCTCCCAAGCAATTAATCTAGATGTGCAGTGACCACTTTAAACCCCAAGTGCTTCACAGAAGTTTATAACGCAGAGCCATGAAAATAAAAAATAATTATTCTTTCCTCAAAAATTATATTTAGCCCGCAATTTTTTATTTTCACAAGAGTAACAGGAGAAATTGGACCCCAAATGTTGTTGTACAGTTTGTCCTGAGTATGTTGATACCCCATATGTTGGGGGGAACCACTGTTTGGGCACACGTCGGGGCTCGGAAGGGAATAAGTGACATTTTGGAATGCAGACTTTGATGGAATGGTCTGCAGGTATCATGTTATGTTTGCAGAGCCACTGATGTGCCTAAACAGTAGGAACCCCCACAAGTGACCCCATTTTGGAAAACTAGACCCCTCAAGGAACTTATCTAGAAATGTGGTGAGCACTTTGATCCCCCAAGTGCTTCACAGAAGTTTGCAATGCAGAACAGTGGAAATAAAAAATCATTTTTCTTTCCTCAAAAATTATGTTTTAGCAAGCAATTTTTTATTTTCACAAGGGTAACAGGAGAAATTCGACCCCAATAGTTGTTGCCCAGTTTGTCCTGAGTATGCTGATACCCCATATGTTGGGGTAAACCGCTGTTTGGGCACACATTGGGGCTCGGAAGGGAAGTATTGATGTTTTGAAATGCAGATTTTGATGGAATGGTCTGTTGGCATCACATTGCATTTGTAGAGCCCCTGATGTGCCTAAACAGTAGAAACCCCCCACAAGTGACTCCATTTTGGAAACTAGACCCCCAAGGAACTTATCTAGATGTGTGGTGAGCACTTTGAACCACCAAGTGCTTCACAGAATTTCATAAATTTTATAATAATTTTTTTCCTACAAAAATAATATTTAGCCCCCATTTTTTTATATTCCCAAGGGTGACAGGAGAAATTAGACCCCCAAAGTTTTTGTGCAATTTTTCCTGAGAACACTGATACCCCATATGTTTGGTAAACCACTATATCAGTGCACATCGGGGCTCAGAACGGAGGGAGCACTATTTGACTTTTTGAACGCAAGATTGGCTGTACTCAATGGTGGCGCCATGTTGCGTTTGGAGACCCCTTATGTGCCTAAACAGTGGAAACCCCTCAATTCTAACTCCAACACTAACCCCGAACCCTAATCCCAACTCTAGCCATAACCCTAATCACAATCCTAACCCCAACACACCCCTAACCACAACCCTAACCCAAACACACCCCTAACCCTAATCCCAACCCTAACCCCAACACACCCCTAACCATAATCCTAACCACAAGCATAATCTTAACCCTATTTCCAACCCTAACCCTAATTCCAACCCTAACTCTAAATCCAACCCTAAAGCTATGTGCCGACGTTGCGGATTAGTGTGAGATTTTTCTGCACCATTTTTGAAAAAGCGACAGGTAAAAGGCACTGCGTTTTACCTGCTGATTTACCGCGGATTTTCAGTGGTTTTTTTTGTGGATTTCACCTGCGGATTCCTATTGAGGAACAGGTGTAAACCGCTGCAGAGTCCGCTCAAAGAATTGACATGCTGTGGAAAATACAACATAGTGTTTCCACGCAGTATTTTCCACATCATGGGCACAGCGGATTTGGTTTTCCATAGGTTTACATTGTACTGTAAAACTTGATGGAAAACTGCTATGAATCCGCAGTGGCCAATCTGCTGCGGATCTGCAGCCAAATCCACACCATGTGCACATAGCCTAATTCTAACTCTAACCCTAGTTCTAAGCCTAATTCTAACCCTAAACCTAGCCCTAATCCTAACCCTAACCCTAACCCTAGCCCTAACCCTAACCCAGAACCCTAACCCTAGTTCTAACCCTAACCCTAGTGGAAAAATAAAAGTAAATATATTTTCTTTATTTTATTATTGTCCCTACCTATGGGGGTGATAAAGGGGGGGTTCATTTACTATTTTTTTATTTTGATCGCTGTGATAGAACTTATCACAGTGATCAAAATGTACCTGGAACTAATCTGACGGCCGGCAGATTCGGCGGGCGCACTGTGCATGCGCCCGCCATTTTGGAAGATGGCGATGCCCATGGAGTAGACGGATGGACACCGGGAGGGACGCTGGAAGTCGGTAAGTATGCAGGGGTGGGATCGGACAGTGAGGGGGTGAGATCGGACTGCGGGGGGAGCGGACAGGAGGACAGGTAGTGGACAGGAGGACGGAGGGGAGTACATTACAGGACAGGACGGAGGACTGGGGAGGAGATCGGTGGCAGTGGCAGGGGCAGATCAGGGTTTCCAGCCATGGCCAATGATATTGCAGCATTGCAATCCAGTGGCTGGATTGTAATATTTCACCACATTTCATAGGTGAAATATTACAAATTGCTCTGATTGGCTGTTTCACTTTCAACAGCCGATCAGAGTGATCATAGCCACGGGGGGGTGAAGCCATCCCCCCTGGGCTAAAGTACCTCTCCCCCTGTCCCTGTAGGTCGGGTGAACTTACAGTTAACCCTTTTACCCGACCTGCAACTACGCGATCATTCTGTGACACAGCATATGCATCACAGGTCGGATTGGCACCGATTTTCATGATGCATACGCTGTGTCACAGGTCGGAAAGGGGTTAAAATGCATATATAAGTAATGCATCAAGGACATGTTAGACAGGTACAACATATATTATGGGATAAAAAACTTTATACTAAGCCTGAGAAATGTGTATTTGCTGTTCAGGAGGTGCAATTCCTGGGTTAGCAGGTGTTGGCTTTGGGTTTCTGGATCTACCCTGAGAAGGTCCATGCTGTTTTGGAATGGGACCTTCCGGCAAGTCTTAAATCCCTATAAATCTTTCTGGAGTTTGCTAATTGTTATGATTTTCAGAACATCTCGTCCATTGTCAAACTACTCACAGGTAGGGTTGAGCGAAACGGATCGTTCATTTTCAAAAGTCGCTGACTTTTGGCAAAGTCGGGTTTCATGAAACCCGACCCTACCCCTGAGTGGGGTCGGCCATGCAGTACGCGACTTTCGCGCCAAAGTCGCGTTTCAATGACGCTAAAAGCGCCATTTCTCAGCCAATGAAGGTGGACGCAGAGTGTGGGCAGCGTGATGACATAGGTCCTGGTCCCCACCATCTTAGAGAAGGGCATTGCAGTGATTGGCTTGCTGTCTGCCGCGTCACAGGGGCTATAAAGAGGCGTTCCCGCCGACCGCCATCTTACTGCTGCTGATCTGAGCCTAAGGAGAGGTTGCTTCCGCTTTGTCAGAAGCAGGGATAGTGTTAGGCAGGGTCCATTAACCACCAAACCGCTTGTGCTGTAGCGATTTCCACTGTCCAACACCACCTTTTGTTTGCAGGAACAGTGGAAGCTACATTTTTTTTCCTCAGCGCTGTAGCTCATTGGGCTGCCCTAGAAGGCTCCCTGATAGCTGCATTGCTGTGTGTACGCCGCTGTGCAAACCAACTGCTTTTTTCAAAGCACAAATCCTGTTGTTGCTTCCTTTCTGCACAGCTATCTTTTTTGTTTGTCCACACTTTTTATTTAATTTGTGCATCAGTCCACTCCTTATTGCTGCCTGCCATACCTGGCTGAGATTACAGCAGGGAGATAGTAATTGTAGGACAGTTTTTTTTTTTTTTTTTTAATTCTCCCTAAAAAAATAAGTTGTGGGAGATTAAGATTGGCATTTCTGCTAGAGTGCCATCCCTGTGTGTGCCATCTCTCTCACATAGTGGGCCATAGAAAGCCTTTTTATTTTTCTGTTTTTTTGGGGGAGGTTTATAAATTCTCCCTGAAAAAAAAAAACAGTGGGAGATTAATATTGGCCTTTGGGCTTGTGTGCCAGTCCTGAGTGTGCCATCTCTCTCTCAAATATTGGGCCATAGAAAGCCTATTTATTAATTTTTTTTAAATTTGGTTTCTAAATTCTCCCTGAAAAAATAACAAAAAACCGTGGGAGATTAATATTGGCCTTTTTGCTTGTGTGCCAGTCCGGACTCTTGGGTGTGCCATCTCTCTCTCTCAAATAGTGGGCCATAGAAAGCCTATTTTTTTTTAATTTGGTTTCTAAATTCTCCCTGGAAAAATAAAAAAAAATCAGTGGGAAATTAATATTGGCCTTTCTGCTTGTGTGCCAGTCCTGACTCCTGGGTGTGCCATCTCTCTCTCTCTCAAATAGTGGGCCATAGAAAGCCTATTTTTTTTAATTTGGTTTCTAAATTCTCACTGAAAAAATCTAAAAAAATCAGTGGGAGATTAATATTGGCCTTTCTGCTTGTGTGCCAGTCCTGACTCTTGGGTGTGCCATCTCTCTCTCTCAAATAGTGGGCCATAGAAAGCCTATTTTTTTTATTTGGTTTCTAAATTCTCCCTGAAAAAATAAAAAAAATCAGTGGGAGATTAATATTGGCCCTTCTGCTTGTGTGCCACTCCTGACTTCTGGGTGTGCCATCTCTCTCTCTCAAATAGTGGGCCATAGAAAGCCTATTTTTTTTTAATTTGGTTTCTAAATTCTCCCTGGAAAAATAAAAAAAAATCAGTGGGAAAATAATATTGGCCTTTCTGCTTGTGTGCCAGTCCTGACTCCTGGGTGTGCCATCTCTCTCTCTCAAATAGTGGGCCATAGAAAGCCTATTTTTTTTTATTTGGTTTCTAAATTCTCCCTGAAAAAATCTAAAAAAATCAGTGGGAGATTAATATTGGCCTTTCTACTTGTGTGCCACTCCTGACTCCTGGGGGTGCCATCTCTCTCTCTCAAATAGTGGGCCATAGAAAGCCTATTTTTTTTTATTTGGTTTCTAAATTCTCCCTGGAAAAATAAAAAAAAATCAGTGGGAGATTAATATTGGTTTTTCTGCTTGTGTGCCAGTCCTGACTCCTGGGTGTGCCATCTCTGTCTCTCAAATAGTGGGCCATAGAAAGCCTATTTTTTTTTTATTTGGTTTCTAAATTCTCCCTGAAAAAATAAAAAAAAAATCAGTAGGGAGATTAATATTGGCCTTTCTGCTTGTGTGCCAGTCCTGACTCCTGGGTGTGCCATCTCTGTCTCTCAAATAGTGTGCCATAGAAAGCCTATTTTTTTTTTTTTTGGTTTCTAAATTTTCCCTGAAAAAAATCAATTTTTTTATTTGGTTTCTAAATTTTCCCTGAAAAAATAAAAAAAAATCAGTGGGAGATTAATATTGGCATTTCTGCTTGTGTGCCAGTCCTGACTCCTGGGTGTGCCATCTCTCTCTCTCTCAAATAGTGGGCCATAGAAAGCCTATTTTTTTTAATTTGTTTTCTAAATTCTCCCTGAAAAAATAAAAAAAAATCAGTGGGAGATTAATATTGGCCTTTCTGCTTGTGTGCCAGTCCTGACTCCTGGGTGTGCCATCTCTGTCTCTCAAATAGTGGGCCATAGAAAGCCAATTTTTTTTTATTTGGTTTCTAAATTCTCCCTGAAAAAATCAATTTTTTTTATTTGGTTTCTAAATTCTCCCTGAAAAAATAAAAAAAAATCAGTGGGAGATTAATATTGGCCTTTCTGCTTGTGTGCCAGTCCTGACTCCTGGGTGTGCCATCTCTCTCTCTCAAATAGTGGGCCATAGAAAGCCTTTTTTTTTATTTGGTTTCTAAATTCTCAATGAAAAAATAAAAAAAAATCAGTGGGAGATTAATATTGGCCTTTCTGCTTGTGTGCCAGTCCTGACTCCTGGGTGTGCCATCTCTGTCTCTCAAATAGTGGGCCATAGAAAGCCTATTTTTTTTTATTTGGTTTCTAAATTCTCCCTGAAAAAATTAAAAAAAAATCAGTGGGAGATTAATATTGGCCTTTCTGCTTGTGTGCCAGTCCTGACTCCTGGGTGTGCCATCTCTGTCTCTCAAATAGTGTGCCATAGAAAGCCTATTTTTTTTTTTTTTTGGTTTCTAAATTTTCCCTGAAAAAAATCAATTTTTTTATTTGGTTTCTAAATTTTCCCTGAAAAAAATTAAAAAAAATCAGTGGGAGATTAATATTGGCCTTTCTGCTTGTGTGCCAGTCCTGACTCCTGGGTGTGCCATCTCTCTCTCTCAAATAGTGGGCCATAGAAAGCCTATTTTTTTTAATTTGTTTTCTAAATTCTCCCTGAAAAAATAAAAAAAAATCAGTGGGAGATTAATATTGGCCTTTCTGCTTGTGTGCCAGTCCAGACTCCTGGGTGTGCCATCTCTCTCTCTCAAATAGTGGGCCATAGAAAGCCAATTTTTTTTTTATTTGGTTTCTAAATTCTCCCTGAAAAAATCAATTTTTTTTATTTGGTTTCTAAATTCTCCCTGAAAAAATAAAAAAAAATCTGTGGGAGATTAATATTGGCCTTTCTGCTTGTGTGCCAGTCCTGACTCCTGGGTGTGCCATCTCTCTCTCTCAAATAGTGGGCCATAGAAAGCCTTTTTTTTAATTTGGTTTCTAAATTCTCAATGAAAAAATAAAAAAAAAATCAGTGGGAGATTAATATTGGCCTTTCTGCTTGTGTTGCAAATCCTGACTCCTGGGTGTGCCATCTCTGTCTCTCAAATAGTGGGCCATAGAAAGCCTCTTTTTTGGGGGGGTTTCTAAATTCTCCCAGAAAAAATCAATTCTTTTAATTTGGTTTCTAAATTCTCCCTGAAAAAATAAAAAAAAAATCAGTGGGAGATTAATATTGGCCATTCTGCTTGTATGCCATTCCTGACTCCTGGGTGAACTCAACACTGCACATGCTTCAGAGACTGTGCGAACAGAGGCGGGCTGTAATGTTTTTGTGGGAGGATACGCATACACGGGCAGGCAGTAGGATGGCAGACATGGAGTTGTCAGGTGTGCAGTGGTCGAAGATACAAGACATGTGTCAAGTCCGTCAGTGTTTTGAGGAATGCACACGGCTGGTTAGTGCAGACAACGCCATAATAAGCATGAGCATCCCCCTAATGCGCCTGCTGATGCAAAGTTTGACGCACATAAAGGATCAGGCATCTGCAGCAGAGGAAGAGGAAAGCCTTGATGACAGTCAGCCATTGTCTGGTCAGGGCAGTGTACAGGACGAGGTAGCGGGCGAAGAGGAGGTGGAGGACGAGGAGGATGATGGGGATGAGTATATTTTTAATGAGGAAGCTTTCCCGGGGCCACTGGAAATTGGTGGCGTGGCAAGGCCGGGTTCTGGTTTTTTGAGGGACACAGGTGACGTAGATTTGCCTGAAACTGCCCCTCAACCAAGCACAACCGCAGATTTGACAACTGGAAGTTTGGCACACATGGCGGATTATGCCTTATGTATCCTCAAAAGGGACACACGCATTACGAAAATGATGAACGATGACGATTACTGGTTGGCCTGCCTCCTTGATCCTCGCTATAAAGGCAAATTGCTAAATATTATGCCACATGAGACCTTGGAACTAATATTAGCAACCAAACAATCAACTCATGTTGACCGTTTGCTTCAGGCATTCCCAGCACACAGCGCCCGTGATCGTTCTCACACGAGCTGCAGGGGGCAGCAGACCAGAAGTGTTAGAGGTGCAGAAATCAGAAGTGGCGTTGGACAGAGGGGTTTTCTGACCAGGTTGTGGAGTGATTTTGCTATGAACGCAGACAGGACAGGTACTGCTGCATCAATTCAAAGTGACAGGAGACAACATTTGTCCAGTATGGTTACTAACTATTTTTCATCCCTTATCGATGTTCTACCTCAACCGTCATTCCCATTTGATTACTGGGCATCCAAATTAGACACCTGGCCAGAATTGGCAGAATATGCATTGCAGGAGCTTGCTTGCCCGGCAGCTAGTGTCCTATCAGAAAGAGTATTCAGTGCTGCAGGTTCAATATTAACCGAAAAAAGGACTTGTCTGGCTACCCAAAATGTTGATGATCTAACCTTCATTAAAATGAACCACAACTGGATTTTGAATTCTTTTGCCCCACCTTGCCCGGCCGACACCTAGCTTTCCTATGAAAAGGTATTGCCTGTGGACTACTCTGAATGACTTTACCAATCTCGTAATTTGCAGCAACTGATTGTCCAGCATACGACATGTTTACACCTCCCTAAATGGCCAAACTCCCCACACGGGGCCGTGGTATCGCCACTTGGCGCAAGCACCCGTGAGAGTGCTGTTTGTCTGAAGAGGTGGGTGTGCCCGCTTTTGGTCGATGGCACTGCCACTGGGTCCCTCATAGTACAATAAAGTGTCTCTGGCGGTGGTGGTGTGCACCCAACGTCAGACACACTGTTGTAACATGAGGGGCCCTGTGTTAGGACTGGCGGAACGCACCAAGAAAGGTGATATAGATGCGTTCGCAGTCCGGGGTCCACCGTGCAGGTGAAAACCTGCTGCTAGTAAATACAGGCTATATGGCGGTACACTAAAGTATATACACGTGGGTTCAACCTCACCCAGCGTGAAGGGAGCAATCCTGTTGCGTCACAGGATCGCGGTACCGCACCTAAAGCGCGAGCGAGTAGTCAGCGTACTTAGCCCCAACTGGGATTGAAGTCCGATTAGACCCTCGCTGGCACTACACCGCAACTGGGTGTGTAAGGTAACTAAATATAAATATATGAATGCACAGGAGTGCGAGCAATGCCGCACTGACGGACGCCACCAACCACACTGGCTTGGGTATGGAAAGCGCAAGGCAAGCGCACGGCGCCGTACAGGCGGACACAGCAAGAGGACGCTGCAATGTGTGTTTCGTGCTGTTGGATAAGTCGCGTGCTAGATTAGCAAACATACACCTTCCGCGAACAGACATTCAATAGGGAGGGTTATTTAAAGAGCGACTTTCACTCACAACACACACACATATTTACAAGACAATACTAGCGCATGGCCGTGCGGTCATGCGCAGTTTATATAGTTGCAGCACAGGAAGTGGCTACAGAACTTTTGCCCTTCCAAGACCTGCCAAAAGGACCAATGGGATGTGCTGCAGCACCTGAGCATGTGACCCTCGATCTCCAACAGGAGAACTTGCCCTGGGCATGCTCAGTGCGTGCAAACAAGGACTTAGATCCAGAAACGTCCACTCGCCGCTGCCCAGCACTGGCCTTAATGGCAGAAGCAGGAAAAGCAGCAGCAACTCTTCGCACAGAGTCAGACTGAGCGAGACGCTGGGATCGACGTCCCTGCTGAGCAGACTCCACTGCGGCTGGAGGAGAATGGGAAACCGCAGCGGAGACGGATCGAGATTTCCCCTGTGCAGCAGAGGAAACTCGACTCCTAACATTACCCCCCTCCTAGGGCCCCCCCCTCCTTGGGCCTCGCTACGTTCGAAGGCAGCAATGAGCTGCGGAGCCCGAATGTGCTCAACAGGCTCCCAGGACCTGTCCTCGGGACCATAACCCTTCCAGTCCACCAAATAAAATTTTTTACCACGCACCACCTTGCACCCCAAAATAGCGTTCACCTCATAATCGTCCGTAGACGAACCCGATGTCCCAGCAGATGACTCGGAGAATCGGGACATATACACGGGTTTCAAGAGGGACACATGAAAGGTGTCGGTGATACCCAGGCGTGGCGGAAGGGCCAAACGATAGACCACAGGATTAACCTGCTCGAGGACCTTGAATGGGCCCAAGTAGCAAGGAGCAAATTTAGTGGACTCAACTCGCAGCCTGATGTTACGGGCGGAGAGCCACACCAAGTCGCCAGGAGCAAAGGTCGGAGCGGGGCGCCGATGAGCATCGGCGGAGGACCTCATTCTCTCCTTAGAGGCCTGAATGGCATCCTGAGTGCGGTCCCAAATATCCCGTGCCTCCACAGCCCAGTCTGCCACCCTGGAGTCGGCGGAAGACACGGGCATAGGCACAGGTACCCGTGGATGCTGACCATAGTTGAGGAGGAATGGGGTTTGTCCAGTGGAGTCGGCTACGGCGTTGTTCAGTGCAAACTCTGCCCATGATAGCAAGGATGCCCAGTCATCCTGCCTGGCTGAAACAAAATGTCGCAGGTATGTGACCAAGGTCTGGTTGTCCCTCTCTACCAATCCATTCGTCTCGGGATGATAAGCGGACGAGAGATTCAACTCAATACTGAGAAGACGACAGAGCTCTCTCCAGAACCGAGACGCAAACTGGGGACCCCGGTCACTGACAATTTTGTCTGGCATACCATGCAGGCGGAAGATATGTCTAATGAACAACGCTGCCAAGGCCCGTGCAGAAGGTAACCGTGGTAGCGGCACCAAATGCACCATTTTTGAGAAATGATCGGTGATGACCCAAATGATGGTACAGCCGCGAGACTTGGGCAAACCCACAACAAAGTCCATCCCGACCATCTCCCAGGGCCTATCTGCCACCGGCAGGGGATAGAGCAAACCAGCTGGCCTTTGACGCGGAGATTTATTTTTGGCGCAGGAGACACACGCCAGAACATAATCCCTGACATCCCGGACCATATGCGGCCACCAGTACGTCCTCGCCAGTAGCTCAGATGTCCTCTTTGTCCCAAAGTGTCCACCCACCCTGGACGAATGAGCCCAAGAGAGAACCTCCGGTCGCAAATTAATGGGCACAAAAGTCTTGCCCGGAGGCACAGACTCTAGCGAAACCGGCGCCACGGTTCTCAGGCTCTCGGAAGGGACAATAAGCCGAGGCTCCTCTTCCTCCTCCTCAGTTGACATAAGGGAGCGAGAGAGAGCGTCAGCACGGATATTCTTCTCCCCGGCGAGATAATGAAGAGAAAAGTGGAACCAGGAGAAGAACAGGGACCATCTGGCCTGGCGAGAATTTAGCCGCTGGGCTGTCTGCAAATAGACCAAATTTTTGTGGTCCGTGTAAACTTGGAAGGGAAACCGCGCACCTTCCAGAAGGTGTCTCCACTCCGAAAAGGCCAACTTCATTGCTAGCAACTCCCTGTCCCCGATGGAGTAGTTCCTCTCCGCTGGCGTGAAGGTCTTAGAGAAGAAGAAGCATGGATGCTTCCGACCTTGAGCATCCTTTTGGTAGAGGACTGCTCCAGCACCAACGGACGAGGCATCCACCTCCATTAGGAAAGGCTTATCCACATCGGGACGATGTAAGATGGGAGCGCTAGCAAAGTGGGACTTAATAGAAGTGAAGGCCTTTGAGACCTCTTCCGACCACAATTTGGGGTTTGCTTCCTTCTTGGTGAGGGCTACCAAGGGAGCTACCAGAGTTGAGAAGTGGGGAATGAACTGGCGGTAATAGTTTATGAACCCCATAAAGCGCTGCACCGCTTTAAGAGAATGGGGCTCTTGCCAGTCCATCACAGCCTGTAGTTTGGCAGGATCCATAGCCAATCCCTGGGCGGAGATGATATAGCCCAGGAAAGGTAAGGACTCCTGCTCAAACACACACTTCTCCAACTTCGCATAAAGAGAGTTTGCCCGTAGGAGGTCGAAGACTTTGCCAACATCTCTCCGGTGGGAGTCAATATCAGGAGAAAAGATGAGAATATCATCCAGATAGACTACCACCGAGGTGGAAAGCATATCCCGGAAGATGTCGTTGACAAAGTCTTGGAAAACGGCAGGTGCATTACAGAGCCCGAAGGGCATCACCAGATACTCATAGTGCCCATCTCTGGTGTTAAATGCCGTTTTCCACTCGTCCCCCTCACGGATACGAATCAGATTATAAGCACCCCGCAGATCTAGTTTAGTAAACACTCTAGCTCCCCGAAGCCTATCGAAAAGCTCAGATATCAACGGCAAAGGGTACTTGTTCTTAACTGTGATAGCATTAAGACCCCTGTAGTCTATGCATGGACGTAGTTCTCTATTCTTCTTCTGCACGAAAAAGAACCCTGCCCCAGCAGGTGACACTGACTTCCTGATGAACCCTCTTGCCAGATTCTCTTGTATGTGCTGAGACATTGCCTCCGTTTCTGGGAGAGATAATGGATAGACTCGACCCCGGGGAGGCTCAGCACCAGGCAAGAGATCAATAGGACAGTCATAGGGGCGATGGGGCGGAAGAGTCTCCGCTGCCTTTTTGGAGAACACGTCTGCATAAGACCAATATTGCTTGGGGAGAGAGGAGAGATCTGCGGGTACCTCTGTAGTAGTAACCTGAACGCACTCTCGATGACACCTGTTCCCACAAGATTCACCCCATCCCAGAATTCTGCCTGAGGACCACTCGATGTGAGGAGAGTGGTACCGTAACCAAGGTATCCCCAAGAGAACCTCATCAATTCCCTCAGGAATGACGAGTAGAGATATAATCTCCTGATGAGATGGTGACATGGACAGAGTGAAAGGGATAGTTTGATGTGTAATCTGTGTGGGCAGTGTCGACCCATTCACCACTCGTACCGTTACTGGTTGAGATAGCATGACCAGAGGAATTGCGTGACGTTGGGCGAAGGCTGAAGACATAAAATTGCCCTCCGCCCCAGAATCCACGCAGAGTTCTACCGAGTGAGAGGATGAGCCCAATGTTATTGTCCCCTTAAAGGACAATTTGGAGGCAAATGTCGCCGTGTCTAATGCACCTCCACCAACTACCACTAGACGCTGACGTTTCCTCGACCGCTGGAGACATCTGGAGGCAAGATGTCCAGACTGTTGGCAAAGATGACAAATCTGGAGTGCACGAGCGGTCCGGGACTTAGATCCTGCTCGAGACTCTACCACAGGCTCATGGGGCTCAGGAGCCTGGTCTGGAGATTCCAAAGGTTTGGCGAAGGTGGGAGCCAGCCGAAACCTCTGCCTACACTGGGCTCGCTCTAACCTCCGCTCGTGAAAACGGAGATCAATTCGAGTGGATAGAGTTATTAATTCCTCCAGTGTGGTGGGAATCTCCCTAGTGGCCAGGGCGTCCTTAACGTGGTCAGCCAGCCCCCTCCAAAATATTGGAATGAGGGCTTTATCCGACCACTCCAGCTCAGATGCTAAGGTGCGGAAGTGGACGGCAAAATGACTGACCAAGGACGAGCCCTGAGTCAATGCCAACAATTGGAGCGCCGTATCATGGGTGACACGAGGTCCCAAAAATACCTGTTTCAGAGTGTTCAGAAACAACGGAGCACTCTGCACCACATGATCGCTACGCTCCCATAGCGGCGTAGCCCACTGCAACGCTCTGTCCGACAGAAGAGACACTATAAATCCCACCTTAGCCCGCTCTGTAGGGAAACGAGAGGCCAGAAGCTCGAGATGGATAGAGCACTGACTCACGAAACCCCTACAAGACTTACTGTCACCAGAGAATTTCTCTGGAAGCGGGAGGCGAGTTAGAGTCGGGACAAGAGCGGCAGTGGACAAGGTGGCTGCAGCAACACTAGCAGCCTGTACAGCGACAGCAGTGACATCCACAGCTGAGGTTGAACGCTCAAGAGCCGCCAACCTTTCCTCCAGCTGCTGGATGTACCGCTGTGAACGCTGATCGTCCATCATTTACTAGCCAGACCCTGGCGCTAGTATTATGTTAGGACTGGCGGAACGCACCAAGAAAGGTGATATAGATGCGTTCGCAGTCCGGGGTCCACCGTGCAGGTGAAAACCTGCTGCTAGTAAATACAGGCTATATGGCGGTACACTAAAGTATATACACGTGGGTTCAACCTCACCCAGCGTGAAGGGAGCAATCCTGTTGCGTCACAGGATCACGGTACCGCACCTAAAGCGCGAGCGAGTAGTCAGCGTTAGGGTTGAGCGAAACGGGTCGAACATTTTCAAAAGTCGCCGACTTTTGGCTAAGTCGGGGTTTCATGAAACCCGATCCGACCCCTGTGCGGGGTCGGCCATGCGGTACGCGACTTTCGCGCCAAAGTCGCGTTTCAATGACGCGAAAAGCGCCATTTCTCAGCCAATGAAGGTAAACGCAGAGTGTGGGCAGCGTGATGACATAGGTCCTGGTCCCCACCATCTTAGAGAAGGGCATTGCAGTGATTGGCTTGCTGTCTGCGACGTCACAGGGGCTATAAAGAGGCGTTCCCGCCGACCGCCATCTTACTGCTGCTGATCTGAGCTTAGGGAGAGGTTGCTGCCGCTTTGTCAGAAGCAGGGATAGCGTTAGGCAGGGTCCATTAACCACAAAACCGCTTGTGCTGCAGCGATTTGCACTGTCCAACACCACCCTCGGTGTGCAGGGACAGTGGAAGTTTTTTTTTTTTTTTTTTTCCCCTCAGCGCTGTAGCTCATTGGGCTGCCCTAGAAGGCTCCCTGATAGCTGCATTGCTGTGTGTACGCCGCTGTGCAAACCAACTGCTTTTTTCAAAGCACAAATCCTCTTGTTCCTTCCTTTCTGCACAGCTATCTTTTTTGTTTGTCCACACTTTTTATTTCATTTGTGCATCAGTCCACTCCTTATTGCTGCCTGCCATACCTGGCTGAGATTACTGCAGGCAGGGAGATAGTAGCTGCCTGCCATACCTGGCTGAGATTACTGCAGGCAGGGAGATAGTAATTGTAGGACATTCCCTGTTTTTTTTTTTTTTTTTTTTTTGGTGGGAGATTAAGATTGGCAATTTGGCATTTCTGCTAGAGTGCCATCCCTGTGTGTGCCATCTCTCTCACATAGTGGGCCATAGAAAGCCTTTTCATTTTTCTGTATTTTTTTTTGTGGGGTGTATAAATTCTCCCTGATAAAAATACAGTGGGAGATTAATATTGGCCTTTGGGCTTGTGTGCCAGTCCTGAGTGTGCCATCTCTCTCACAAATAGTGGGCCATAGAAAGCCTATTTTATTTTTTTTGGGGTTTTATAAATTCTCCCTGAAAAAAAGGGAGATTAATATTGGCCTCTGGGCTTGTGTGCCAGTCCTGAGCGTGCCATCTGTGCCAGCCCTGAGCGTGCCATCTCTCTCACAAATAGTGGGCCATAGAAAGCCTATTTATTTTTTTTTTTGGTTTTATAAATTCTCCCTGAAAAAAAGGGAGATTAATATTGGCCTCTGGGCTTGTGTGCCAGTCCTGAGCGTGCCATCTGTGCCAGCCCTGAGCGTGCCATCTCTCTCACAAATAGTGGGCCATAGAAAGCCTATTTAATTTTTTTTTTTGTTTTATAAATTTTCCCTGAAAAAAGGGAGATTAATATTGGCCTCTGGGCTTGTGTGCCAGTCCTGAGCGTGCCATCTGTGCCAGCCCTGAGCGTGCCATCTCTCTCACAAATAGTGGGCCATAGAAAGCCTATTTAATTTTTTTTTTTGTTTTATAAATTTTCCCTGAAAAAAGGGAGATTAATATTGGCCTCTGGGCTTGTGTGCCAGTTGTGAGCGTGCCATCTGTGCCAGTCCTGAGCGTGCCATCTCTCTCACAAATAGTGGGCCATAGAAAGCCTATTTAAATTTTTTTTTGGTTTTATAAATTCTCCCAGAAAAAAAGGGAGATTAATATTGGCCTCTGGGCTTCTGTGCCAGTCCTGAGCGTGCCATCTGTGCCAGTCCTGAGCGTCCCATCTCTCTCACAAATAGTGGGCCATAGAAAGCCTATTTTATTTTTTTTGGGGGTTTTATAAATTCTCCCTGAAAAAAAGGGAGATTAATATTGGCCTCTGGGCTTGTGTGCCAGTCCTGAGCGTGCCATCTGTGCCAGCCCTGAGCGTGCCATCTCTCTCACAAATAGTGGGCCATAGAAAGCCTATTTATTTTTTTTTTTGTTTTATAAATTTTCCCTGAAAAAAGGGAGATTAATATTGGCCTCTGGGCTTGTGTGCCAGTTGTGAGCGTGCCATCTGTGCCAGTCCTGAGCGTGCCATCTCTCTCACAAATAGTGGGCCATAGAAAGCCTATTTAAATTTTTTTTTGGTTTTATAAATTCTACCAGAAAAAAAGGGAGATTAATATTGGCCTCTGGGCTTCTGTGCCAGTCCTGAGCGTGCCATCTGTGCCAGTCCTGAGCGTCCCATCTCTCTCACAAATAGTGGGCCATAGAAAGCCTATTTTTTTTTTTTTTTGGGTTTTAGAAATTCTCCCTGGAAAAAAAAAGGGAGATTAATATTGCCCTTTGGGCTTGTGTGCCAGTACTAAGCGTTCCATCTCTCTCTCTCTCTCTCTCAGTCAGTGGGCCATAGAACGCCTATTTTTGGTTTTATTTGTTTTCTAAATTCTCCCTGAAAAAATCATTTTATTTTATTTGGTTTCTAAATTCTTCCTGATAAAATCACATTTTTTTTATTATTTTTTTTTCTAAAGTCTCCCTGAAAAAAAAAAAAAAAAACAGTGGGAGATTAATATTGGCCTTTCTGCTTGTGTGCCAGTCTTGACTCCTGGGTGCGTCATCTCTCAGTCAGTGGGCCATAGAACGCCTATTTTTGGTTTTATTTGTTTTCTAAATTCTCCCTGAAAAAATCATTTTATTTTATTTGGTTTCTAAATTCTTCCTGATAAAATCACATTTTTTTTATTATTTTTTTTTCTAAAGTCTCCCTGAAAAAAAAAAAAAAAAACAGTGGGAGATTAATATTGGCCTTTCTGCTTGTGTGCCAGTCTTGACTCCTGGGTGCGTCATCTCTCAGTCAGTGGGCCATAGAACGCCTATTTTTGGTTTTATTTGTTTTATAAATTCTCCCAGAAAAAATCATTTTATTTTATTTGGTTTCTAAATTCTTCCTGATAAAATCATATTTTTTTTATTATTTTTTTTCTAAAGTCTCCCTGAAAAAAAAAAAAAAAAAACAACCAAAAAAAACAGTGGGAGATTAATATTGGCCTTTCTGCTTGTGTGCCAGTCTTGACTCCTGGGTGTGCCATCTCTCTCTCTCTCTCTCTCTCTCTCTCTCTCTCTCTCTCTCCAATTGTGGTCCATAGAAAGCCTATATTTTTTTTCCTTGATTTGGGTTCTAAAATCTACCAGAGAAAATAACTACATCAATCATTGGTAGAAAAATATTGGCCTCTGGGTTTGTGTGCCACTCCTGACTCCTGTGTGCGTCATCTCTCAGTCAGTGGGCCATAGAACGCCTATTTTTGTTTTTATTTGTTTTATAAATTCTCCCTGAAAAAATCATTTTATTTTATTTGGTTTCTAAATTCTTCCTGATAAAATCATATTTTTTTTATTATTTTTTTTTCTAAAGTCTCCCTGAAAAAAAAAAAAAAAAAAAAAACAGTGGGAGATTAATATTGGCCTTTCTGCTTGTGTGCCAGTCTTGACTCCTGGGTGTGCCATCTCTCTCTCTCTCTCTCTCTCCAATTGTGGTCCATAGAAAGCCTACATTTTTTTTCCTTGATTTGGGTTCCAAAATCTACCAGAGAAAATAACTCCATCAATCATTGGTAGAAAAATATTGGCCTCTGGGCTTGTGTGCCACTCCTGATTCCTGTGTGCGTCATCTCTCACTCAGTGGCCCATAGAAAGCATATAGTTTGTTACATTTGTTTTCTAAATTCTCCCTGCAAAAATCTTTTTTTTTTTTTTGGGGGGGTTTCTAAAGTGTTCCTGAAAAAAATAAAAATAAAAAAAAAATAATAGTGTGACATTAATATTAACATTTGTGCTTCAGTGACAGTCCTGCGTGTGGGGCATCTCTCTAATTTGCAGCCACCAAAAAAAGAGTGTGTAACATTGGGCCTGATTTTCGCTGTGGTCTCACCAACCTGTAAAGGGGTAGCTAAATCATACTGAAGTTATAGCTCACCGTGTAAGTTGTGTGACTGCAACAAATAACGTTAGTTTGGTTACGTTTTTAAAACAATGAGGAAGTCTAGTGGAAGAGGTCGTGGCCGGGGGCGTTCATTGTCAGCTGGTAATGAGGGTAGTGGTAGTGGTGGAGCATCAGGTGGTCGTGGGGGAAAAAATATTGCACCTAAGTCTGGAGCTGTGGAGCCAGGTTCGTCGTCCGGCTACACAAGGCCTCGAACGCTCCCTTTTCTGGGATTAGGAAAACCGCTTTTAAAGCCGGAGCAGCAAGAGCAAGTTTTGGCTTATCTTGCTGACTCAGCCTCTAGCTCTTTTGCCTCATCTCGTGAAACTGGTAAAAGTAAAAGCAGCGCGTCGTTAGTGGATGTTCACGGTCAGGGACAAGTCACTTCCTTGTCCTCTTCAGCAAAAACAACAACAGAGAAGAATGCAGCAGGCGACACAACGGGTTACTCCATGGAGCTCTTTACACATACCGTCCCTGGCTTAGAAAGTGAAGCAGTTAACAGTCCATGCCCATTACAAATTGAATCTGACATGGAGTGCACTGACGCACAGCCACAGCCAGACTACTATGCTGGTCCTTTGACTCAGACCACAACATTGCCCTCGCAGGGTGCTGATCAAGAATCAGACCCTGATGAGACTATGTTGCCCCATCACGAACGCTATACCACCGAACGACACGGTGACACAGACGAAGTTGCGCAGGAGGTACAAGAAGAGTTATTAGATGACCCAGTTCTTGACCCCGATTGGCAGCCATTGGGGGAACAGGGTGCAGGCGGCAGCAGTTCTGAAGCAGAGGAGGAGGAGGGGCCGCAGCAGGCATCAACATCGCCACAGGTTCCATCTGCCGGGCCCGTATCTTGCCCAAAACGCGTGGCAAAGCCAAAACCTGGTGGAGGACAGCGTGGCCATCCGGTTAAAGCTCAGTCTGCAATGCCTGAAAAGGTATCCGATGCTAGAAAGAGTGCAGTCTGGCATTTTTTTAAACAACATCCAATTGATCAGCGCAAAGTCATCTGTCAAAAATGTTCTACTTCCTTAAGCAGAGGTCAGAATCTGAAAAGTCTCAATACTAGTTGCATGCATAGACATTTAACCACCATGCATTTGAAAGCTTGGACTAACTACCAAACGTCCCTTAAGGTTGTTGCACCCTCGGCCAATGAAGCTAGTCATCAACGCAACATCCCTTCCGGCAGTGTAGGACCACCATTTAGCGCACCACCTGCTGTATCTGTGCAGGTATCTTTGCCAGGCCAAAGCAGTCAGGGTCAGGGAATCACCAGTTTCGTAGTAGGAAACACTGCATCTAGGGCACCGGCGGCAACAATACCATCTCCCACCGTCTCTCAGTCTGCCATGTCCACCGGCACCCCCGCTAGTTCCACGATCTCCAGCTCTCCAGTCCAGCTCACCCTACATGAGACTATGGTTAGAAAAAGGAAATACTTAGCCTCGCATCCGCGTACACAGGGTTTGAACGCCCACATAGCTAGACTAATCTCGTTAGAGATGATGCCCTACCGGTTAGTTGAAAGCGAAGCTTTCAAAGACCTGATGGACTACGCTGTACCACGCTACGAGCTACCCAGTCGACACTTTTTTTCCAGAAAAGCCATCCCAGCCCTCCACCAGCATGTTAAAGAGCGCATCGTCCATGCACTCAGGCAATCTGTGAGCACAAAGGTGCACCTGACAACAGATGCATGGACCAGTAGGCATGGCCAGGACGTTACGTGTCCATCACGGCACACTGGGTAAATGTGGTGGATTCAGGGTCCACAGGGGACAGCAAGTTTGGGACAGTTCTGCCTAGCCCACGGTCTAGTAAACAGTTGTCTGTAGCCGTTCGCACCCCCTCCTCCTCCTCCTCCTCGTCCTCCTGCAGAAGCAAGAGCTCGTCCACAGACCGCAGTCGCACAAACACTCCATCCGCACCTGCCACTGTTGCACACCAGGTCTCCCATTATGGGGCAGCTACTGGCATACGTCAGCAGGCTGTATTGGCTATGAAGTGTTTGGGCGACAATAGACACACCGCGGAAGTTCTGTCAGAGTTCTTGCAGCAAGAAACGCAGTCGTGGCTGGGCACTGTAGATCTTGAGGCAGGCAAGGTAGTGAGTGATAACGGAAGGAATTTCATGGCTGCCATCTCCCTTTCCCAACTGAAACACATTCCTTGCCTGGCTCACACCTTAAACCTGGTGGTGCAGTGCTTCCTGAAAAGTTATCCGGGGTTATCCGACCTGCTCCTCAAAGTGCGTGGACTTTGCGCACATATCCGCCGTTCGCCTGTACACTCCAGCCGTATGCAGACCTATCAGCGTTCTTTGAACCTTCCCCAGCATCGCCTAATCATAGACGTTGCAACAAGGTGGAACTCAACACTGCACATGCTTCAGAGACTGTGCGAACAGAGGCGGGCTGTTATGTTTTTGTGGGAGGATACACATACACGGGCAGGCAGTAGGATGGCAGACATGGAGTTGTCAGGTGTGCAGTGGTCGAAGATTCAAGACATGTGTCAAGTCCTTCAGTGTTTTGAGGAATGCACACGGCTGGTTAGTGCAGACAACGCCATAATAAGCATGAGCATCCCCCTAATGCGTCTGCTGATGCAAAGTTTGACGCACATAAAGGATCAGGCGTCTGCACCAGAGGAAGAGGAAAGCCTTGATGACAGTCAGTGATTGTCTGGTCAGGGCAGTGTACATGACGAGGTACCGGGCGAAGAGGAGGTGGAGGATGAGGAGGATGATGGGGATGAGTATATTTTTAATGAGGAAGCTTTCCCGGGGGCACGGGAAATTGGTGGCGTGGCAAGGCCGGGTTCTGGTTTTTTGAGGGACACAAGTGACGTAGATTTGCCTGCAACTGCCCCTCAACCAAGCACAACCGCAGATTTGACAACGGGAACTTTGGCCCACATGGCGGATTATGCCTTGCGTATCCTCAAAAGGGACACACGCATTACAAAAATGATGAACGATGACGATTACTGGTTGGCCTGCCTCCTTGATCCTCGCTATAAAGGCAAATTGCAAAATATTATGCCACATGAGAACTTGGAACTAATATTAGCAACAAAACAATCAACTCTTGTTGACCGTTTGCTTCTGGCATTCCCTGCACACAGCGCCCGTGATCGTTCTCACACGAGCTCCAGTGGCCAGCAGACCAGAGGTGTTAGAGGGGCAGAAATCAGAAGTGGCGTTGGCCAGAGGGGTTTTCTGACCAGGTTGTGGAGTGATTTTTCTATGACCGCAGACAGGACAGGTACTGCAGCATCAATTCAAAGTGACAGGAGACAACATTTGTCCAGTATGGTTACAAACTATTTTTCATCCCTTATCGACGTTCTCCCTCAACCGTCATTCCCATTTGATTACTGGGCATCCAAATTAGACACCTGGCCAGAATTGGCAGAATATGCATTGCAGGAGCTTGCTTGCCCGGCAGCTAGTGTCCTATCAGAAAGAGTATTCAGTGCTGCAGGTTCAATACTAACAGAAAAAAGGACTCGTCTGGCTACCCAAAATGTAGATGATCTAACCTTCATTAAAATGAACCACAACTGGATTTCAAAATCTTTTGCCCCACCCTGCCCGGCTGACACCTAGCTTTCCTATGAAAAGGTCTTGCCTGTGGACTATTCTGAATGACTTTTCCAATCTCGTAATTTTCTTCACCTGATTGTCCAGCATACGACATGTTTCCACCTCACGAAATGGCCAAACTCCCCACACGGGGCCGTGCTATCGCCACTTTGCGCTTGGACCCTTGAGAGTGCTGTTTGTCTGAAGAGGTGGGTGTGGCCGCTTTTGGTCGACGGCACTGCCACTGGGTCCCTCATAGTACAATAAAGTGTCTCTGGCGGTGGTGGTGCGCACCCAACGTCAGACACACCGTTGTAATATGAGGGGCCCTGTGCCTGTAACGCCGGCCACAAGACAGTTCCCCCCCCCAGCTCAAACAGTGCTCTACCACTAGCAAAATTATCTCTCACAGCTTCACCAATGTGTAGTCTAGGCGCTGACATCCTTCAATGCCTGGCACTGACAATACCATTGTTTTGACATTTTTGTTATGTTAGGCCTTCGAAGCCTGTCTGCGGTCCCTTCTTTCTACAACTACTACACTGACCAGGCCACTGCTGGCCGTGTTACCCTGGAACCAATTTAAAAGTGCCTACAGTCAGCCCAATTTTGTTATGTTAGGCCTTCGAAGACTGTCTGCCGTCACTCCTTCCACTAGACTTCCACTGACCATACACTGCTGCCCATGTACCCCTGGAACCAATTTAAAGTGCCTATAGCCAGCCCAATTTTGTTATGTTAGGCCTTGGAAGCCTGTCTGCGGTCACTCCTTCCACTAGACTTCCACTGACCAGACCACTGCTGCCCGTGTACCCCTGGAACCAATTTAAAAGTGCCTACAGCCAGCCCAAGTTTGTTATGTTAGGCCTTGGAAGCCTGTCTGCGGTCACTCCTTCCACTAGGCCTCCACTGACCACACCACTGCTGTCCGTGTACCCCTGGAACCAATTTAAAATTGCCTACAGCCATGTGTTATTATTTTAGGCCTTCGATGCCTGTCTGCGGTCACTCCTTCCACTAGGCCTCCACTGAGCACACCACTGCTGTCCGTGTACCCCTGGAACCAATTTAAAATTGCCTACAGCCAGCCCAATTTTTTTATTTTAGGCCTTCGATGCCTGTCTGCGGTCCATTCTTTCAACTACTACTACACTGACCAGGTCACTGCTGCCCGTGTACCCCTGGAACCAATTTAAAATTGCCTACAGCCATGTGTTATTATTTTAGGCCTTCGATGCCTGTCTGCGGTCACTCCTTCCACTAGGCCTCCACTGACCACACCACTGCTGTCCGTGTACCCCTGGAACCAATTTAAAATTGCCTACAGCCATGTGTTATTATTTTAGGCCTTCGATGCCTGTCTGCGGTCACTCCTTCCACTAGGCCTCCACTGACCACACCACTGCTGCCCGTGTACCCCTGGAACCAATTTAAAATTGCCTACAGCCAGCCCAATTTTTTTATTTTAGGCCTTCGATGCCTGTCTGCGGTCCATTCTTTCAACTACTACTACACTGACCAGGTCACTGCTGCCCGTGTACCCCTGGAACCAATTTAAAATTGCCTACAGCCATGTGTTATTATTTTAGGCCTTCGATGCCTGTCTGCGGTCACTCCTTCCACTAGGCCTCCACTGACCACACCACTGCTGTCCGTGTACCCCTGGAACCAATTTAAAATTGCCTACAGCCATGTGTTATTATTTTAGGCCTTCGATGCCTGTCTGCGGTCACTCCTTCCACTAGGCCTCCACTGAGCACACCACTGCTGTCCGTGTACCCCTGGAACCAATTTAAAATTGCCTACAGCCAGCCCAATTTTTTTATTTTAGGCCTTCGATGCCTGTCTGCGGTCCATTCTTTCAACTACTACTACACTGACCAGGTCACTGCTGCCCGTGTACCCCTGGAACCAATTTAAAATTGCCTACAGCCATGTGTTATTATTTTAGGCCTTCGATGCCTGTCTGCGGTCACTCCTTCCACTAGGCCTCCACTGACCACACCACTGCTGCCCGTGTACCCCTGGAACCAATTTAAAATTGCCTACAGCCAGCCCAATTTTTTTATTTTAGGCCTTCGATGCCTGTCTGCGGTCCATTCTTTCAACTACTACTACACTGACCAGGTCACTGCTGCCCGTGTACCCCTGGAACCAATTTAAAATTGCCTACAGCCATGTGTTATTATTTTAGGCCTTCGATGCCTGTCTGCGGTCACTCCTTCCACTAGGCCTCCACTGACCACACCACTGCTGTCCGTGTACCCCTGGAACCAATTTAAAATTGCCTACAGCCATGTGTTATTATTTTAGGCCTTCGATGCCTGTCTGCGGTCACTCCTTCCACTAGGCCTCCACTGACCACACCACTGCTGCCCGTGTACCCCTGGAACCAATTTAAAATTGCCTACAGCCAGCCCAATTTTTTTATTTTAGGCCTTCGATGCCTGTCTGCGGTCCATTCTTTCAACTACTACTACACTGACCAGGTCACTGCTGCCCGTGTACCCCTGGAACCAATTTAAAATTGCCTACAGCCATGTGTTATTATTTTAGGCCTTCGATGCCTGTCTGCGGTCACTCCTTCCACTAGGCCTCCACTGACCACACCACTGCTGTCCGTGTACCCCTGGAACCAATTTAAAATTGCCTACAGCCATGTGTTTTTATTTTAGGCCTTCGATGCCTGTCTGCGGTCCATTCTTTCAACTACTACTACACTGACCAGGGCACTGCTGGCCGTGTACCCCTTGAACCAACATCATAAAATAAAAAAAAAAGGATTTTGCTTATAAAAAAGAAAATACTGGTGAGATATCAAATGCAGACATTTTGACATTAAAAACAAACAAACAGCTAAAATCTGGTACAGTACTAAAAATGGCCACCAGCTACAATTACTTTCTCCTGCAAGTAGTTAACTGAAAGGTTTTTTAAATTGAAAACACACATATGGCATCCACCGAGTGTTGTCCTGTCGCGTCTTCTTTATATTATTGCCGAGAAGATGCAAAATAATGAAAATAATAAAATCATTAATTACCAAAATAATAGAGAAAGTCAACACCACATTGCAAATAAACATTCATTCCAAATAAAGAAGCAGGGCGCGTCCGAGGGTGAGTATATACCTAATAAGAATCTAATCACCCTCGGACGCGCAATGCTTATTTCCAACAGCCTTCCTTCCTAAGAATCATCCCTTCCGTGGTGTAGAGAGACGTTGTGTTACACTCCAAGGTGTTCCCCAGGTTGCCTTTCCTGAGCTTCGATCTACCGGCTCTCGTTTAGTAGTTGTTGGATACTACGCTGCATTAGGCCTTCAAATTGGGTATGGGGTGTAGAGAGATGGTGTGTTCCACTCCAAGGTGTTCCCCAGGTTGCCTTTCCTGAGCTTCGATCTTCCGGCTCTCGTTTAGTAGTTCTTGGAAACTACACTGCATTAGGCCTTCAAATTGGGTATGGGGTGTAGAGAGAGGGTGTGTTACACTCCAAGGTGTTCCCCAGGTTGCCTTTCCTGAGCTTCGATATTCCGGCTCTCGTTTAGTAGTTGTCGGAAACTACGCTGCATTAGGCCTACAAATTGGGTATGGGGTGTAGAGAGAGGGTGTGTTACACTCCAAGGTGTTCCCCAGGTTGCCTTTCCTGAGCTTCGATATTCCGGCTCTCGTTTAGTAGTTGTCGGAAACTACGCTGCATTAGGCCTACAAATTGGGTATGGGGTGTAGAGAGAGGGTTTGTTACACTCCAAGGTGTTCCCCAGGTTGCCTTTCCTGAGCTTCGATCTTCCGGCTCTCGTTTAGTAGTTGTTGGAAACTACGCTGCATTAGGCCTTCAAATTGGGTATGGGGTGTAGCGAGAGGGTGTGTTACACTCCAAGGTGTTCCCCAGGTTGCCTTTCCTGAGCTTCGATCTTCCGGCTCTCGTTTAGTAGTTCTTGGAAACTACACTGCATTAGACCTTCAAATTGGGTATGGGGTGTAGAGAGAGGGTGTGTTACACTCTAAGGTGTTCCCCAGGTTTCCTTGCCATTGCTTCGGTCTTCCGACTCTCGTTTAGTAGTTGTAGAAAAGTACACTGCATTAGGCCATACAAAATGGGTATGGGGTGGAGAGAGATGGTGTGTTACACTCCAAGGTGTTCCCCAGGTTGCCTTTCCTGAGCTTCTATCTTCAGGCTCTCATTAAATTGTGGTTAAATGGAACAACTGCATTTGGCGTACTAGTTGGTTTGGGGCCTACTATCGGTGTCTGCCACTCCTTGCTGTTCTCCTCCACTGAACAAAGCTGTGCCGCCTGTTTACTACGGTTGCCAATTTTGAACTGCATTTCGACTACTTACTGATTTGGCCCTACTCTCTGTGTCAGCCTCTCATTCCAGTTGTCCTCCACTGCAATGCCCCCTGGTTATTCCTGTGTTACCAATTTTGAACTGCATTTAGCCCACTTTCTTCTTTGGGCCTATATCTGTGTTTCCACTTCATCGTGCCCATTGCCCAGCCAGTGATAGATGAGTCTGCTGGTACATTGACCCATAACGCAAAATTCCCGGTGCACGCTACACAGCAAGATTGTGACCCTGCTGAAAGTCAGGTTGCTCTTCCCGCATACCATACCACCTTACACGGGGACAAAGAGGAAGGTGCAGATGAAAGTGCAGGTTCCTTCATCAGGTGGGGGGAGGAATACTAGTTGGCGACGTCACTGGCACAGGGCCTCTCATAGTACGCAAAAGTGTTGCTGCCGGTGGGAGGCGCCCCCGCCGTGCAAACACACCGCTGTACTTTGAGGGGCCCTGTGCCAGTGCCAATGCCAACGAGTGGGCCCCCCCTGCTTGCTCAGGTTCACAGCACTTGCAAAGTTGAAATACTTACCTCTCCCTGCTCCACTGCCGTGACGTGGTCCAGATTTCCTGGGCCCACTAATTACTTGAACCAGCCCTACCCCCCACAACTTTAGCCAAATGACCCCCAATTTCAAATGCCTTCCAATTATTATAAGGTAAATTACGCTTGACAAGCTTCATTAAGAAGAATGGATGGTTTTGACATTAAAATGGGCACTCTAGGTGTTTTCCTGGCCCCCACTCACTGCCGACTATGCTGCCCCATTGACTTGCATTGGGTTTCGTGTTTCGGTCGATCCCGACTTTACGTCATAATCGGCCGATTTCACTCGACCCGACTTTGGACATAGTCGGGTTTCGCAAAACCCGGCTCGACTCTAAAAAGGTCAAGGTCGCTCAACTCTAGTCAGCGTACTTAACCCCAACTGGGATTGAAGTCCGATTAGACCCTCGCTGGCACTACACCGCAACTGGGTGTGTAAGGTAACTAAATATAAATATATGAATGCACAGGAGTGCGAGCAATGCCGCACTGACGGACGCCACCAACCACACTGGCTTGGGTATGGAAAGCGCAAGGCAAGCGCACGGCGCCGTACAGGCGGACACAGCAAGAGGATGCTGCAATGTGTGTTTCGTGCTGTTGGATAAGTCGGGCGCTAGATTAGCAAACATACAGCTTCCGCGAACAGACATTCAATAGGGAGGGTTATTTAAAGAGCGACTTTCACTCACAACACACACACATATTTACAAGACAATACTAGCGCATGGCCGTGCGGTCATGCGCAGTTTATATAGTTGCAGCACAGGAAGTGGCTACAGAACTTTTGCCCTTCCAAGACCTGCCAAAAGGACCAATGGGATGTGCTGCAGCACCTGAGCATGTGACCCTCGATCTCCAACAGGAGAACTTGCCCTGGGCATGCTCAGTGCGTGCAAACAAGGACTTAGATCCAGAAACGTCCACTCGCCGCTGCCCAGCACTGGCCTTAATGGCAGAAGCAGGAAAAGCAGCAGCAACCCTTCGCACAGATTCATACTGAGCGAGACGCTGGGATCGACGTCCCTGCTGAGCAGACTCCACTGCGGCTGGAGGAGAATGGGAGACTGCAGCGGAGACGGATCGAGATTCCCCCTGTGCAGCAGAGGAAACTCGACTCCTAACACCCTGGGCCTGTACCGCCGGCCACAAGAGAGTTCCCCCACCCCCAGCTCAAACATTGCTCTACCACTTGCACAATTATCTCTCACAGTTCCACCAATGTTTAGTCTATGCGCTGACATCCTTAAATTCCTGCCACTGACAATACCATTGTGTTGACATGTATGATGGTACTTAACATAGTCAGGGGCAGTGCCCTATATTTACCCAAGTAAATACTTTGCGCCAAATTACTAGGTCTGAAACTACGCAGAGGAGCCCACCCCTGTACCTAATGATTGCACCCTTTTGTGTTTTCGTTTTGTTGTAATGCGAGACATTAACATGTATTTATTGTTTGGGACTACTAACTGGCAGACATTCATTACAATCGGCCTCCGCTGACAACACCAATGCTGCCTGTGTACCCCTGCAAGAGAATTCCAAGTGTCTACAGCCCAATTTTATTATGTTAGGCCTACTACGCCTGTCTGCAGTCCATCCTTCCACTAGGCCTCCAGTGACCTGTCTACTGCTGCCCGTGTACCCCTGGAACCAATTTTAAAGTGCCTACAGCCCAATTTTATTATGTTAGGCCTTCGAAGCCTGTCTGCGGTCCCTCCTTCCACTAGGCCTCCACTGACCAGACCACTGCTGCCCGTGTACCCCTGGAACCAATTTTAAAGTGCCTACAGCCCAATTTTATTATGTTAGGCCTTTGAAGCTTTGTGCGGTCCCTCCTTCCACTGGGCCTCCAGTGACCTGTCCACTGCTGCCCGTGTACCCCTGGAACCAATTATAAAGTGCCTACAGCCCAATTTTATTATGTTAGGCCATCGAAGCCTGTCTGCGGTCCCTCCTTCCACTAGTTCTCCAGTGACCTGTCTACTGCTGCCCATGTACCCCTGGAACCAATTTTAAAGTGCCTAAAGCCCAATTTTATTATGTTAGGCCTTCGAAGCCTGTCTGCGGTCCCTCCTTCCACTAGGCCTCCACTGACCAGACCACTGCTGCCCGTGTACCCCTGGAACCAATTTTAAAGTGCTACAGCCCAATTTTATTATGTTAGGCCTTCGAAGCCTGCCTGCGGACCCTCCTTCCACTAGTCCTCCAGTGACCTGTCTACTGCTGCCCGTGTACCCCTGGAACCAATTTTAAAGTGCCTACAGCCCAATTTTATTATGTTAGGCCTTCGAAGCCTGTCTGCGGTCCCTCCTTCCAATAGGCCTCCACTGACCAGACCACTGCTGCCCGTGTACCACTGGAACCAATTTTAAAGTGCCTACAGCCCAATTTTATTATGTTAGGCCTTCGAAGCCTGTCTGCGGTCCCTCCTTCCACTAGGCCTCCAGTGACCTGTCTACTGCTGCCCGTGTACCCCTGGAACCAATTATAAAGTGCCTACAGCCCAATTTTATTATGTTAGGCCTTCGAAGCCTGTCTGCGGTCCCTCCTTCCACTAGTCCTCCAGTGACCTGTCTACTGCTGCCCGTGTACCCCTGGAACCAATTTTAAAGTGCCTACAGCCCAATATTATTATGTTAGGCCTACTACGCCTGTCTGCAGTCACTCCTTCCACTAGGCCTCCAGTGACCTGTCTACTGCTGCCCGTGTACCCCTGGAACCAATTTTAAAGTGCCTACTGCCCAATTTTATTATGTTAGGCCTTCGAAGCCTGTCTGCGGTCCCTCCTTCCACTAGGCCTCCACTGACCAGACCACTGCTGCCCGTGTACCCCTGGAACCAATTTTAAAGTGCCTACAGCCCAATTTTATTATGTTACGCCCGCGAAGCCTGTCTGCGGTCCCTCCTTCCACTAGTCCTCCAGTGACCTGTCTACTGCTGCCCGTGTACCCCTGGAACCAATTTTAAAGTGCTACAGCCCAATTTTATTATGTTAGGCCTACTACGCCTGTCTGCGGTCCTTCCTTCCACTAGGCCTCCAGAGACCTGTCTACTGCTGCCCGTGTACCCCTGGAACCAATTTTAAAGTGCCTACAGCCCAATTTTATTATGTTAGGCCTTCGAAGCCTGTCTGCGGTCCCTCCTTCCACTAGGCCTCCACTGACCAGATTACTGCTGCCCGTGTACCCCTGGAACCTATTTTAAAGTGCCTACAGCCCAATATTATTATGTTAGGCCTTCGAAGCCTGTCTGCGGTCCCTCCTTCCACTAGGCCTCCAGTGACCTGTCTACTGCTGCTTATGTACCCCTGGAACCAATTATAAAGTGCCTACAGCCCAATTTTATTATGTTAGGCCTTTGAAGCCTGTCTGCGGTCCCTCCTTCCACTAGGCCTCCAGTGACCTGTCTACTGCTGCCCGTGTACCCCTTGAACCAATTTTAAAGTGCCTACAGCCCAATTTTATTATGTTAGGCCTTCGAAGCCTGTCTGCGGTCCCTCCTTCCACTAGGCCTCCAGTGACCTATCTACTACTGCCCGTGTACCCCTGGAACCAATTATAAAGTGCCTACAGCCCAATTTTATTATGTTAGGCCTTCGAAGCCTGTCTGCGGTCCCTCCTTCCACTAGTCCTCCAGTTACCTGTCTACTGCTGCCCGTGTACCCCTGGAACCAATTTTAAAGTGCCTACAGCCATATTTTATTATGTTAGGCCTTCGAAGCCTGTCTGCGGTCCCTCCTTCCACTAGGCCTCCAGTGACCTGTCTACTGCTGCCCATGTACCCCTGGAACCAATTATAAAGTGCCTACAGCCCAATTTTATTATGTTAGGCCTTCGAAGCCTGTCTGCGGTCCCTCCTTCCACTAGTCCTCCAGTGACCTGTCTACTGCTGCCCGTGTACCCCTGGAACCAATTTTAAAGTGCCTACAGCCATATTTTATTATGTTAGGCCTTCAAAGCCTGTCTGCGGTCCCTCCTTCCACTAGGCCTCCACTGACCAGACCACTGCTGCCCGTGTACCCCTGGAACCAATTTTAAAGTGCCTACAGCCCAATTTTATTATGTTAGGCCTTCGAAGCCTGTCTGCGGTCCCTCCTTCCACAAGTCCTCCAGTTACCTGTCTACTGCTGCCCGTGTACCCCTGGAACCAATTTTAAAGTGCCTACAGCCATATTTTATCATGTTAGGCCTTCGAAGCCTGTCTGCGGTCCCTCCTTCCAATAGGCCTCCACTGACCAGACCACTGCTGCCCGTGTACCCCTGGAACCAATTTTAAAGTGCCTACAGCCCAATTTTATTATGTTAGGCCTTCGAAGCCTGTCTGCGGTCCCTCCTTCTACTAGTCCTCCAGTGACCTGTCTACTGCTGCCCGTGTACCCCTGGAACCAATTTTAAAGTGCCTACAGCCATATTTTATTATGTTAGGCCTTCGAAGCCTGTCTGCGGTCTCTCCTTCCACTAGTCCTCCAGTGACCTGTCTACTGCTGCCCGTGTACCCCTGGAACCAATTTTAAAGTGCCTACAGCCATATTTTATTATGTTAGGCCTTCGATGCCTGTCTGCGGTCCCTCCTTCCACTAGGCCTCCACTGACCAGACCACTGCTGCCCGTGTACCCCTGGAACCAAGTATAAAGTGCCTACAGCCCAATTTTATTATGTTAGGCCTTCAAAGCCTGTCTGCGGTCCCTCCTTCCACTAGGCCTCCACTGACCAGACCACTGCTGCCCGTGTACCCCTGGAACCAATTTTAAAGTGCCTACAGCCCAATTTTATTATGTTAGGCCTTCGAAGCCTGTCTGCGGTCCCTCCTTCCAATAGTTCTCCACTGACCAGACCAATGCTGGCCATGTACCCCTGAAACCCAGCTGAAAGTGCATGGAGCCTACTTTTTTTCTTTGTTTTATATTTATAAAGCCCAGATGAACTACGCTGTACCACGGTTTAAGCTACCCAGTCGACACTTCTTTTGCGAGAAAAGCCATCCCAGCCCTCCACCGGCATGAAAAAGTCTGCATTGTCATAGCACTCAGGCAATCAAACAGTAGAAAGGTGCACCTGACAAGAGACGCATGGACCAGTAGGCATGTCCACAAAAATTTACGTGTCCATTACGGCGCACTGGGTTAATGTGTTGGATGCATGGTCCACAGGGGACAGCCTACAAAGTCTGTCTGCAGTCCCTAATTCAAATTGTCCTACGCTGACCACACCACTGCTGCCTGTGTACCCCTGGAACCAATTTTAAAGTGCCTACAGCCTAATTTTGTTATGTTAGACCTACTGCGCCTGTCTGCAGTCCCTCCTTCCAATACTCCTCAACTGACCACACCACTGCTGCCCGTGGACCCCTGCAACCTATTTTTAATTGCATAGAGCATCCTTTTTTTAATAGTAGGCGTACAAAGTCTGTCTGCGGTCCATAATTGAAATTGTCCTCCACTGACCAGACCAATGCTGCCTGTGTACCCCTGTAACCTTTTTTAAACTGCGTTGAGCCACATTTTTGGTTTAAGGCCTACTACCTGTGTCTGTCTGCGCCACTCAATACAGCTGTCCTCCTTTGAAAAAAGCTGAGCGTCAATAGTCTGGTTTTCAGCCTCTAGGAATTTGAAAACTGCATTGGGGCTACTACTTCGGTAGGGCCTACTAACGGTGTCTGCCGCTCCAAGGTGTTCCCCAGGTTTCCTCGCCATTGCTTCAATCTTCTGACTCTCGTTTAGTAGTTGTTGAAAACTGCACTGCATTAGGCCTACAAATTGGGTATGGGGTGTAGAGACGGTGTGTTCCACTCCAAGGTGTTCCCCAGGTTGCCTCTCCATTGCTTCAATCTTAAAACTCTTCTTAAGTAGTTGTTGAAAACTACACTGCATTAGGCCTACAAATTGGGTATGGGGTGTAGAGACGGTGTGTTCCACTCCAAGGTGTTCCCCAGGTTGCCTCTCCATTGCTTCAATCTTAAAGCTCTTCTTAAGTAGTTGTTGAAAACAACACTGCATTCAGCCTACAAGTTGGGTCTGGGGTGTAGAGACGGTGTCTTCCGCTCCAAGGTGTTCCCCAGGTTGCCTCTCCATTGCTTCAATTTTAAAGCTCTTCTTAAGTAGTTGTTGAAAACTACACTGCATTAGGCCTACAAATTGGGTATGGGGTGAAGAGACGGTGTGTTCCACTCCAAGGTGTTCCCCAGGTTTCCTCTCCATTGCTTCAATCTTAAAGCTCTTGTTTAGTAGTTGTTGAAAACAACACTGCATTCGGCCTACAAGTTGGCTCTGGGGTGTAGAGACGGTGTCTTCCGCTCCAAGGTGTTCCCCAGGTTGCCTCTCCATTGCTTCAATCTTAAAGCTCTTCTTAAGTAGTTGTTGAAAACAACACTGCATTCAGCCTACAAGTTGGGTCTGGGGTGTAGAGACGGTGTGTTCCACTCCAAGGTGTTCCCCAGGCTTCCTCTCCATTGCTTCGATCTTCTGGCTCTCGTTTAGTAGTTTTTTGAAAACAACACTGCATTAGGCCTACTAGTTGGGTTGGGGCCTTCTATCTGTGTCTGCCACTCCTTGCTGTTCTCCTACAGTGAACAAAGCTGTGCCGCCGGTTTACTACTGTTGCCAATTTTGAACTGCATTTAGAATACTTACTGATTTGGGCCTACTCTCTGTGTCAGCCTCTCATTCCAGTTGTCCTCCACTGAACAAAGCAATACCCCCTGGTTAGTCCTGTTACCAATTTTGAACTGCATTTAGCCCACTTTATTCTTTGGGCCCATATCTGTTTCCCCCTCATCCTGCCCATTGCCCAGCCAGTGATAGATGAGTCTGCTGGTACATTGACCCATAATGCAACATTCCCCGTGCACACTACACTGCAAGATTGTGACCCTGCTGAAAGTCAGGTCCCCCTTCCCGCATACCATACCACATTACACGGGGACAAAGAGGAAGGTGCAGATAAAGGTGCAGGTTCCTTCATCAGGTGGGGGGAGGAATACTCGTTGGCGACGTCACTGGCACAGGGCCTCTCATAGTACGCAAAAGTGTTGCTGCCGGTGGGAGGCGCTTCCGCCGTGCAAACACACTCCTGTACTTTGAGGGGCCCAGTGCCATTGCCAAAGAGTGGGCCCCCCCTGCTTGCTCAGGATCACAGCACTTGCAAAGTTGAAATACTTACCTCTCCCTGCTCCACTGCCGTGACGTGGTCCAGATGTCCTTGGCCCACTAATTGCTTAAACCAGCCCTCCCCCCACAACTTTAGCCAAATGACCCCCAATTTCAAATGCCTTACAATTATTATAAGCTAAATTACGATTGACAAGCTGCAGTAGCAAGAATGGATGTTTTTGCCAATACAATGGGCTCTGTACATGTTTTCCTGGCCTCTACTCACTGCCGACTATGTTCCCCCATTGACTTGCATTGGGTTTCGTGTTTCGGTCGATTCCCGACTTTTCGCGATAATCGGCCGATTCCACTCGACTCGACTTTTGAGATAGTCGGGTTTCGCGAAACCCGGATCGACTCTAAAAAGGTCAAGGTCGCTCAACTCTACTCACAGGCATGACCAAAAGGTGCAGATTTTTCTGATTGGTCTAACCCTGGCCATCAGGCATTTAATTCCCTAAAAAAATGTGTTTCCCAGTCTGACATTTCATAGCAGTTTATTGTGGAGTTGGACGTGACGAGTTGAGGGTTGAGACCATGTTATCACGGGGACCATGTCCTGGTAAGTGGCGCCCATGCTCATTCTTCTCAAATAAACTGTCACCGGACTAATTAAATGATGACATTGGTAGGTAGTATTGAGGACTTTGTTCCTTTTCTGCAAGAGGGATTAGTTATTTCTGTCATATGTTCAGATCTTGAAAGTGAGGTATTGAAGGCTCAATGGGACGCTTCTGCTTTCTGTTCTTCAGGGAAATTACTTATGCTATTACATTTAGGTTTAAAAAATTTTGGAGAACATCATCACTTGTTTCTTATGGGTCACCCAGGTAGCAAGGCTACTGTGGATCTTGTTTCTAATCATTGCTGGTGGCTAAGGCTGGTTGCCAAAAATGGGGGTACCCCACTCTGGGGACAACTCTATTCTTGATAATGAGCCATAACAAAGCTGACAGCTGAGGGTTGCAGCCCTCAGCTTTCAGTTTTGCCATGCCAGTTATCAAATATAGAACAGACCCCACGACATTTTTATTAAAAAAATATTTATTAATAGTGCAGGCACCAGCTGATGAATACTCCTGTCAGTGGCGCCTGCTCTCGATGCTATTAGTGGCACCAGGCGTAGGTTTACGGAAGTAGTACTCACATCAATGTACACCTGTGTGGCCAGAAGTAAACATTTTACCAATGGTCACAGCTGCTGGTGTTCTGGCCAGTGATAATAATTTTACCACCAATCAGAGCCACTGTGCTTCTCACACTGTCATGCACATGACAGTGTAAGAAACGCCCATTGTTCGGAGTGCCAAACCCAAACAGTAACCTGGCCTTCCTGATGAAATCCTTGTTTGGGGCCCATGCCTGAACAGTAGGTGTTCTGTATGGACCCCAAACTTTACTGTTTGGGTTCTCCCATCACTATTCAGACTGAGGACTGAGTGTATTACCCAAAGCCTAAAGACATAACTTAGGTGTTTAATTTCTGAGAATCATGAGGATTGGTATTCACGCCTACCCTTGTAAATGACCATTCCTGGGTGAGACCTGGAGGAGACTTTGGGGGGTTCCTGGGGAGGAACATTTCTCTTTGTCGTGTTCTTCCATGTGACAAGGTGTACACAACAACTTGAAGGTGGTGGGGGATAGATAACTCCTCCACGGATTTCCTATGGTCACAGCATGATGTCCCCTTAGGGAGTAGGTAGAATGTGGGAGTGATATGACATTTGACCATAAGGCTATCAAAAATGTCTTTAGAGATTAAACCCTGATATTATGCCACTTCCAAAAATAGAAGTTCTCTAGAATAGATCACAACTGGATTATGAGTAGAGAAAAGTCAGCAAAATTCAGTAAGAGATTAGTAAATGATTGCGTTTCTAATAATGCTTTTGGTTTGACTTTGTCTAAGATAGTAGCGCTGTATGATGAGTGGCGGGATGTGTTTTATGATGGGAAGGGATTTCTGTCTAGGTCAGAGTAACGGCAGAGTATAATTTATTTCATTTTTTTATTTTTTTTATTTTTGTTCTGTAATGACTTAATGTGTGTATCAGGGTGCAGAAACAACCAACAACGTCATGACACAAGGTCGTCTGTGATTTGCTGCCAAAGTCACATGTCCCTGTCCATACAGAAAGTGTACATCTTGTTGTTCTGCCACAATTTTCTCAGTGTAACAGAATAGCAAATCCAACCATTTGAGATAAAGGATAAACGTGTTGCGTTGAGGAATCAGGAGACCACATTTCCTCTTAAAAATCGTTAGGCCTAATTTTGGGGTTCAGCCAGGAGGCTCTATTTGCTGATCCAAATAATTTGTGATAAAACTATGTGGCAGTGAGGAATCAGGAGGACACATTTTCTCTTAAAAATCGTTAGGTATAAGAGTGTTGTTCAAGCACACTATCTAAGAAAATAAATAGTGATTGTTCATTTAGTGACAGGTGACTGACAGGTGTAAGCCTAAGGTTAATAATGATAATCTTTATTTTTATATAGCGCTAACATATTCTGCAGTGCTTTACAGTTTGCACATATTATCATCGCTGTCCCCGATGGGGCTCACAATCTAAATTACCTATCAGTATGTCTTTGGAATGTGGGAGGAAACCGGAGTACCCAGAGGAAACCCACGCAAACATACAAACTCCTTGCAGATGTTGTACTTGGTGGGATTTGAACCCAGGACTCCAGCACTGCAAGGCTGCAGTGCTCTTCACTGAGCCACGGTGCTGCCCAGTTTGTGAAGTGGCAGGTTACAAGAGGTGAAGAGTACATACAGCATGAGTGGGAAAAGGAAAATGCAAGGTTGTGGTGGAAGAAGGAATAAGCTTGGTGTTTGATGTGTAAGTGTGTTAGATGTTAATTTTAATGAAAGCTGACGTGGTTGGATGACTTTTATGCAATTTTGATCAAAAACAGTTTTACTAAAAACTCTGTGTTATTTAGATGCACTTTTTGCTTTTTACTTATTTACAGCAGGGTTTTTGCTAATTTTTTTCTCTTATAGGTTTTACACATTGTGTATTGCAATACTAGACTTACAACCCTGGGAACATAAAGGCATCATCACAAAAATATTAGCATCTGGGGCAGTGAAAGTGGCATAAGCAATTTCTGTGAGTCTTTTCACACTTTTTTTGATCAGCTCTTGCACCAGCAGAACTTAGTACAAGTAGGGCAAGTTGTCAACGACTGAAGAGGATGATGCAGGAGTATCTTAAGCTCAATATCAATGCCATCCGGGAATTTGGACTCTTGCATTTTGGTCTTCAAAAATGGAAGAGCAGCCTGAGCTCATACGTCATGCTTTAGGGGTTTTGTCATGCCCATCAGCCAGCATTCTCTCACAACCTTTGTTCAGTGATGCTGCTGTTGTTCTGACGGATAAGCATATCCGTCTGTCCTATGAAATTGTAAACCGCCTAATTATCATCAAAATGAACAGTCTCCAATGATTTTTGCACCTCAGTTGCAGACTGGGTAAACTAGGTGATGGTATCATTTTTAGTGCCATGCATTGATCTCACACTATTGCAATCTATGCCACCTTTGTCATGGCTTCTGTGCCTGCTGTTGCTACTGCTGCTGATGTTACAAACAATTTTTTAAAATTTGGTGACTCCAAGTTGGGACTCCTGTTATGACCTGGTGGTTAGGAGCACCCGACCTGATAGTTAAACTCATACAGGACGAGCTCTGGGATGTGGGAGCTCTGCTGACCGCAAGCCCTAATCCTATCGCACACACTAAAAATAGCCGTGGAGCGCTCCTGACGCTCCCTAGGCGCCTCGTCACAGCCTCAGAGCTAGCTAGCCCTAGAGAAGAAAATAAAGCCTACCTTGCCTCAGAGAAATTCCCCAAAGAAATAGGCAGCCCCCCACATATAATGACTGTGAGTAAAGATGAAAGTCACAAACGCAGAAATGAAAAAGGTTTCAGCAAAGGGAGGCCAGACTTACTAAATAGACAGAGGATAGGAAAGGTATCTTTGTGGTCAGCACAAAAACCTACAAAAGACCACGCAGAGTGTGCAAAAGGGTCCTCTGCACCGACTCACGGTGCGGAGGGTGCCACTCTGCATCCCAGAGCTTCCAGCTAGCAAGACAAAATCAGGATAACCAGCTGGACAAAGAAACAATGAGCAAAAATAACAATAAGGAACTTAGCTTCTGCAGGAGAAGACAGGTCACCAGGCAGATCCAGGAGCGAACTGAACCAATGCTAAAACATTGACAGCTGGCATGGAGTAACGATCTGAGTGGAGGTAAATAGAGAAGCCAACCAAAGGATAAACCACGTCACCTGTGTAAGGAACCTCAGAAGCAGCAGCTTCACTCATAGCCACCAGAGGGAGCCCATAGACAGAACTCGCCGAAGTACCATTCACGACCACAGGAGGGAGTTCGACAACAGAATTCACAACAGACTCCATCTGGTGGGTTGTCTGTAGTAGAAGATGTGTTATAGACCTATTATACTGTTCTCTGTGGAAATTAATGCCACTTTAGTGGTGTGTAACAATAATTTTTTGAATTTTTTGAAATGTGGAGAATCCAAGTTGGGTCTCCTTCATGTGTGTTGCCTGTTGAAGTAGGGCTCTTAGACAGGCAGGCCTGCACTTACTGTCACTCAACTACCTGTATTACTATCCTTAAATTTTTAAACCAATAATACTCTATGAAACTTATGTTGGTGCCATGCGAGTGTGGATGGTAAAAAAAAAAAAGTTGGAACTGTTGCATGAAGTCTCATGGCTCCCTGCAAAAAAGACTGACATTTGATCCCTGGTGCCCACTGATCTCAGTAGTTTTACCATGAACCCCTGATTGTATGATGTAATTACAGGAGGATATCAAGGTGCTGGATCCAGAGCAATTAAAGGTATTTTTCTTAGTCCTATAATATGTACACTGTCATCTATATAACTGAACATGGTTGTTTTGAAAATCAGCAAAATCTTGTTGATACGTTTTGGACTTAGCCATCACTATCTCCTTTTCCCATTTCTGTAATTCTTTATCTAGGTCATTATTAAATTTAACCAGTGATTTTGATAATAGTTTTTTTTTATATCACATGCCACATTTTTTCACATGCTCTAAAGTCCATATGTCCAGAAGCATTAACTGTGAAAAACACACAGAATAGCAATTTGAAAATAGAATACATCAGGAACAAAATAATTAAGAGAGGACTCCCAATATACGGTAATAACTTCCAAAATTTTATGAAGTCAAGACCTCAAAACAATAGATAAAATATATGAATTTTACTAAAAACATAGTAAAAAATAGAAATACTAAAAATTAAGTTTCAAAATCAACTAATGTAAATAGAAATAATAAATAGACACTTAACTGGAATTGATAGTGTTGTTTGTGCTGTTTATATGCTAGTTTTAATCCATTTTTTAATACCAGACCTAGTCCAGTATATATTTTTTCTATTTAAAATGTTCTTCATTTTTTAAAACCTCATTTCCCCAAAAATTACTGATAGATTTGCAAGTAATAAGTACTAGATTAAGTTAAAAAAATTGGTAAATAATAGTGACACAATTAGGCAATAATATGTAATCTCCCTTTATTCTCTTATCGGATTTTAAGAGGTTTTTAGTCCAGAGAAGTATGTATGCATTGTAAACTGATGCTCAAAAATTGCCTAAAAATACTTTAAAATAGTTATTTTGCTGTCTATTTTAATTATTAAATTTTTTTTTGTAATCTGCAAATAAATCTTGTAGTTTTAGGCTGCCGTCACACTAGCAGTATTTGGTCACTATTTAACATCAGTATGTGTAAGCCAAAACCAGGAGTGGAACAATTAGAAGAAAAGTGTAACAGAAACATATGCACCACTTCTGTATTATCACCCACTCCTGGTTTTGGCTACAAATACTGATGTAAAATACTGACCAAATACTGCTAGTGTGACGGCAGCCTTAGAAAAATAGACAGATGTTGCAATGGCTTTAGATAACTGCAATAACTCACACGTAGTTCTTGATGGCAGAATTATCCTTCTAAATTTGCCACGCAACATTTACACACTGATGAGAAATTTTTAAACCTGGAAACATGCTGGAAAACATTAATTTCTGCATTAACATCTGTGTTAAAGCAAAACCTCTAAATAAAATAAAATTTGCTATTTTGTAGCAATAAGTTAAAAGATTAAAACTTCATGCTATACACTAATATTTTTGTTACTGTTTATTAAATTTTTTTATACTTTTTCAAACCTTAATATAATAAATAATACTAAGAATATAAATACCTGAAGATAAGGATAGACTGAAAGTGAAAAAATTGCGGATTGATACACAGAACTGTGTGGCAATCTGTATGGGAAACCAAAAGAAAAAAATAATAGAAAATCTGTCGCACTACTCACTCAGCAAAGGGTAAATAAAAAGTAGAATCTTAATTTTATAAAATATAAGACAAAAGATTATGTATACAAACGAAAACGGACCTATTAGGCCAAATATAATAAATGATTTAAAGTTCTCTGGTTATCCAAAAAAACAATAATAGTAAAAGTAATAGTCTTACTGAAAATGTCATTCTGCTTGCACCCTCACCCTGACATTTTTCAGCAGGACTATTACTTTTACTATTATTGGTTTTCTCGGATAACCAGTGAACGTTAAATAATTTATAATATTTGGGCTAATAGGTCTGTTTTTGTATGTATACATAATTTTGTGTCTAATATTTTATAAAATTATGATTCTACTTTTATTCACTCTTGGCAGAGTGAGTGGCACTACAGATATTCTCTTATTTTTTGCAATAAATAATAGTATTTTATTAATTTGAAAATATTGTTCTTCAGAAGAATAATGACATGCATCTCTGCAACTAGTATATTCAACCTTAAAGGGATCGGACTTCAAGTGGCCATTGTCAAGACTACCTCTTGAAGCTCATCAAGAGAATGCCAAGAGTGTGCAAAGCAGTCATCAAAGCAAAAGGGGGCTACTTTGAAGAACCTAGAATATAAGACATATTTTCAGTTGTTTCACACTTTTTTTTTAAGTATATAATTCCACATGTGTTAATTCATAGTTTTGATGCCTTCAGTGTGAATTTACAATTTTCATAGTCATGAAAATACAGAAAAATCTTTAAATGAGAAGGTGTGTCCAAACTTTTGGTCTGTACTGTATAACATGATGGTTAAACAGACTTGCATAACCTGAACAGCCACGTTCAGTCATGCCTAGACTGTGTCCTTTTTCAAGGAAATACCATCCTATTGATTTCTGGGGTCCAAACATGGAACATTAGACCATTGTTTTTGCAAATGGTCAAAAATGTGGACCTTTAGCAAAAGCTGGCTTTGTTTGCTAAGGGTATACTGGCATATCCATCCTCTAGCACAGAGGTCACAAACTGCATTCCTCAATGGCTGCAAACAGGTCATGTTTTCAGGATTACCTTGTATTGCACAGGTGATAATTGAATCACCTGCACAGAATGATTCCAGCACCTTGTGCAATGCTAAGGAAATCTTGAAAACTCGGATGGTTTGAGGTCCTTGAGGAATGCAGTTTGAGACCCCTGCTCTAGCATAATGTCAAAAAGGGTGTCCAGCATGGTCAGTAGACTTCTCTCACCAAACAGAACCAGGTTGTCTGCTACCTATAAGCATGTAAAAGCTAACATTTGTGAGAATACATCAGGCATATATTAGTGCAAACTTTCATGCACTGTCAGCTGATGTCAATAAGTAAATTGGCCACACCATCTGTCTGCCTGTCTGTTTATTGTATGTCATATATACCATTCTGCTGCTCCCAATGGAGATGGGCCACACACTGTCTATCTTATCATCTATACTGTAGTACTGCTGCTGCAGGGTTTCCACTGATTTCTCTAAATTGCCAAATAACTCCTTGCCTGCCCCAAATTGCCAAGCATCTCCTTGCTTGCCCATCTTAGCTTTCTACTGTGCTGCTCTTGAAACACACCACACTACCACGTCAGAAATATACTACCAGGCTGCCAAGTGTGCTTCATAGAGCTAGACTGTACTGCTGCTGCTAGGGTTGCTGTTGCTGGCATTAAACTGCCAAGCATCACCTTTCTTGTGCAAGCCTAACACTGCCAGTGACAAATCTCCTAGCTTCTTATTGTGTTTTACAGTGCTACATAGTGCTATTGATGCTGGGAAAGTTACTCGAATATACAATAACTTCTTCATGTTCAAAACAATCTCCAGAAATAAGGGAATGTGTTTTCAAACGTTTGATAAAAGGTTGTAATAATTGCTTAATAATTTTATGATTAGCAATCCAGTTTCAGACCCCAAAGAAAAGGATACTTTCTTGGCTTCTAGTGGACTGTCCATAACTTCCTGACATTAAAAACAGTGAAAAATACTTATTTTCCCTCCCTCGTCAAGGGATATATTTTGAATGGCTTATGAAAAATATTCACTGTAAAAAATCATGGCTTCCCATACCCCACCATTTTTTGAATGCCAAGCACTCCGTTTCACAGATCTGGTTTCAGATCATTGAGCAAATCGATCGACCACGGAGGGGCAGCAATTATGTCAGATTATTAACCCCTTAGTGACAGAGCCAATTTGGTACTTAATGACCAGGCCAATTTTTGCAATTCTGACCACTGTCACTTTATGAGGTTATAACTCTGGAACGCTTCAACGGATCCCGCTGATTCTGAGATTGTTTTTTCGTGACATTTTGTACTTCATGTTAGTGGTAACATTTCTTCGATATTACTTGCGATTATTTATGAAAAAAACGGAAATATGGCGAAAATTTTTAAAATTTTGCAATTTTCAAACTTTGTATTTTTATGCCCTTAAATCAGAGAGATATGTCACGAAAAATAGTTAATAAATAACATTTCCCACATGTCTACTTTACATCAGCACAATTTTGGAAACAAAATTTTTTTTTTGTTAGGGAGTTATAAGGGTTAAAAGTTGACCAGCAATTTCTCATTTTTACAACACCATTTTTTTTTAGGGACCACATCATATTTGAAGTCATTTTAAGGGGTCTATATGATAGAAAATAATGAAGTGTGACACCATTCTAAAAACTACACCCCTCAAGGTTCTCAAAACCACATTCAAGAAGTTTATTAACCCTTTACGTGCTTCACAGGAACTGAAACAATGTGGAAGGAAAAAATGAACATTTAACTTTTTTTTGCAAACATCTTAATTCAGAACCATTCTTTTTATTTTCACAAGTGTAAAAACAGAAATGTAACCATAAATTTTGTTATGCAATTTCTCCTGAATGCGCCAATACCCCATATGTGGGGGTAAACCACTTTTTGGGCGCACCGCAGAACTTAGAAGTGAAGGAGCGCCGTTTGACTTTTTCAATGCAGAATTGGCTGGAATTGAGATCGGACGCCATGTCACGTTTAGAGAGCCCCTGATGTGCCTAAACAGTGGAAACTCCCCACAAGTGACACCATTTTGGAAACTAGACCCCTTAAGGAACTTATCTAGATGTGTGGTGAGCACTTTGAACCCCCAAGTGCTTCACAGAAGTTTATAACGTAGAGCCGTGAAAATAAAAAATCGCTTTTGTTTACACAAAAATGATCTTTTCGCCCACAAATTCTTATTTTCACAAGGGTAACAGGAGAAATTAGACCACAAAAGTTGTTGTGCGATTTCTCCTGAATACGTCGATACCCCACATGTGAGGGTAAACCACTGTTTGGGCGCAACGCAGAGCTTGGAAGTGAAGGAGCGCCGTTTTACTTTTTCAATGTAGAATTGGCTGGAATTGAGATTGGACGCCATGTCGCGTTTGGAGAGCCTCTGATGTGCCTAAACAGTGGAAACCCCCCACAAGTGACCCCATTTTGGAAACTAGACCCCTTAAGGAACATATCTAGATGTGTGGTGAGCACTTTGAACCCCCATGTGCTTCACAGAAGTTTATAACGTAGAGCCGTGAAAAAAAAAATTGCATTTTTTCTACAAAAATGATATCTTTGCCCACAAATTTTTATTTTCACAAGGGTAACAGGAGAAATTAGACCACTAAGGTTGTTGTGCAATTTCTCCTGAGTACGTCGATACCCAATATGTGGGGGTAAACCACTGTTTGGGCGCACCGCAGAGCTTGGAAGAGAAAGAGTGCCGTTTTACTTTTTCAATGTAGAATTGGCTGGAATTGAGATCGGACGCCATGTCGTGTTTGGAGAGCCCCTGATGTGCCTAAACAGTAGAAATCCCCCACAAGTGACCCCATTTTGGAAACTAGACCCCCCATGGAACTTATCTATATGTGTGGTGAGAACCTTGAATGCCCAAGTGCTTCACAGAAGTTTATGATGCAGAGCCGTGAAAATAAAAAATATTTTTTTTCCACAAAAAAGATTTTTTAGCCCCCAAGTTTTTATTTTCACAAGGGTAACAAGAGAAATTGGACCCCAAAAGTTGTTGTCCAATTTGTCCTGAGTATGCTGGTACCCCATATGTGGGGGTAAACCACTGTTTGGGCGCACGGCAGAGCTCGGAAGGAAGGAGCGCCGTTTTGGAATGCAGACTTTGATAGAATGGTCTGCGGGTATTATTTTGCGTTTGCAGAGCCCCTGATGTACCTAACCAGTAGAAACCCTCCACAAGTGACCCCATTTTGGAAACTAGACCCCCAAGGAACTTATCTAGATGTGTGGTGAGAACCTTGAATGCCCAAGTGCTTCACAGAAGTTTAGAATGCAGAGTCGTGAAAATAAAAAATATTTTTTTTTTCCACAAAAAAGATATTGTAGCCCCCAAGTTTTTATTTTCACAAGGGTAACAGGAGAAATTGGACTGCAATAGTTGTTGTCCAATTTATCCCGAGTACGCTGATGCGCCATATGTGGGGGTAAACCACTGTTTGGGCACACGGCAGAGCTCGGAAGGGAAGGAGCGCCTTTTTGGAATGCAGACTTTGATAGAATGGTCTGTGGGCATTATGTTGCGATTGCAGAGCCCCTGATGTACCTAAACTGTAGTAACCCCCCACAAGTGACCCCATTTTGGAAACTAGACCCCCCAAGGAACTTATCTAGATGTGTGGTGAGAACTTTGAATGCCCAAGTGCTTCACAGAAGTTTAGAATGCAGAGTCGTGAAAATAAAAAATATTTTTTTTTCCACAAAAAAGATATTGTAGCCCCCAAGTTTTTATTTTCACAAGGGTAACAGGAGAAATTGGACGGCAATAGTTGTTGTCCAATTTATCCCGAGTACGCTGATGCGCCATATGTGGGGGTAAACCACTGTTTGGGCGCACGGCAGAGCTCGGAAGGGAAGGAGCACCTTTTTGGAATGCAGACTTTGATAGAATGGTCTGTGGGCATTATGTTGTGATTGCAGAGCCCTTGATGTACCTAAACTGTAGTAACCCCCCACACGTGACCCCATTTTGGAAACTAGACCCCCCAAGGAACTTATCTAGATGTGTGGTGAGAACTTTGAATGCCCAAGTGCTTCACAGAAGTTTAGAATGCAGAGTCGTGAAAATAAAAAATATTTTTTTTCCACAAAAAAGATATTGTAGCCCCCAAGTTTTTATTTTCACAAGGGTAACAGGAGAAATTGGACTGCAATAGTTGTTGACCAATTTATCCCGAGTACACTGATGCGCCATATGTGGGGGTAACCCACTGTTTGGGTGCACGGCAGAGCTCAGAAGGGAGGGAGCACCATTTGATTTTTTGAGCGCAAAATTGGCTGTCGTGTTTGGAGACCCCCTGATGTACCTAAACAGTGGAAACCCCCCAATTCTAGCTCCAACCCTAACCCCAACACACCCCTAACCCTAATCCCAACCTGATCCATAATCCTAATCACTAACCCCAACCATAATCACAACCCTTACCCCAAAACAACCCTAATGTCAACCCTAACCATAACCCTAATCAAAACCCTAAATCCAACACACCCCTAATCCTAATCTCAACCCTAACCTCAAACCTAACCCTAATCCCAATACACCCCTAATCACAACCCTAACCTTAACCCTAATCCCAAACCTAACCCTAATCCCAAGCGTAACCCTAATGCCAACCCTAACCCTAATACCAACCCTAATCCAAACCCTAACCCTAATCCCAGCTCTAACCCTAACTTTAGCCCCAACCCTAGCCCTAACTTTAGCCCCAACCCTAACCCTAGCCCTAAGGCTACTTTCACACTTGCGTCGTTTGGCATTCCATCGCAATCTGTCGTTTTGGACAAGAAACGGATCCTGCAAATGTGCCCGCAGGATGCGTTTTTTGCCCATAGACTTGTATTGCCGACGGATCGTGACGGATGGCCACACGTCGCGTCCGTCGTGCACTGGATCAGTTGTGTTTTGGCGGACCGTCGGCACAAAAAAACGTTCAATGAAACGTTTTTTTGTACGTCGCATCCGCCATTTCTGACCTCGCATGCGTGGCCGTAACTCCGCCCCCTCCTCCCCAGGACATAGATTGGGCAGCGGATGCGTTGAAAAACTACAGCTGCTGCCCACGTTGTGCACAATTTTCACAACGTGCGTCGGTATGTCGGGCCGACGCATTGCGACGGCCCCGTACCGACGTAAGTGTGAAAGAAGCCTAACCCTAAATTTAGCCCCAACCCTAACCCTAAATTTAGCCCCAACCTTAACCCTAAATTTAGCCCCAATCCTAACCCTAAATTTAGCCCCAACCCTAGCCCTAACCCTAGTCCTAGCCCTAGCCCTAACCCTAACCCTACCCCTATCCCTACCCCTAACCCTACCCCTAACCCTACCCCTAACCCTAACCTAACCCTACCCCTAACCCTACCCCTAACCCTACCCCTAACCCTACCCCTAACCCTACCCCTAACCCTACCCCTAACCCTAACCCTACCCCTAACCCTAATTTTAGCCCCAACTGCTGTTCTCCTGCCGGCCGGCAGATGGAGACAGATGGCGGGTGCACTGCGCATGCGCCCGCCATTTTCTTCTGCCGGTGGCCAGGAGGAGCAGCAAGAGGATCCAGGGACACAGGTGAGTATTGTAGGGTCCCCGAATTCCCCTATTTCTCTGTCCTCTGATGTGCGATCACATCAGAGGACAGAGAATTACACTTTACTTTTTTTTTTTTTTTTGCTGTCGCCGGTAAACAGTTAATTACTGGCGATCGCAAAACAAGGGTCGGTAAAACCGAACCCGATCATGCTCTTTGGGGTCTCGGCTACCCCCGGCAGCCGAGACCCCAAAGATTCTCCCGATGCTGGCCGGCGGGCGCACTGCGCATGCGCCCGTCATTTTGAAGATGGCGGCGCCCACCGGGAGACACGAGGGGCATCGGGGGAGATAGGTGAGTATTGGGGGGCCATCTGGGACCCCTTTTCTCTGTCCTCCGATGTGCGATCACATCGGAGGACAGAGAAATTAAAAAGAGATCGCGTTTTTTTTTTTTTTTTTTTTTTGCGATCGCCGGTAAACGGTTAATTACCGGCAATCGCAAATGCGGGGTGGGTTAAAAACCCCCCGAATCATGTTCTCTGGGGTCTCGGCTACCCCCAGCAGCCGAGACCCCGGAGAAAATCGGCCTCTGGGGGGGCACTATTCACTTTTTCCACAGCGCCGTTAATTAACGGCACTGTGGTTTAAGTACCCTTAGCGGCTGCCGTTAAAAGGCGTATCGGCGGTCGCTAAGGGGTTAAAAGAAAGGGAGTCATTATGGATTTATACACTACACACATTGGCTCCTAAGGGCCTCAATAGGGAGTTGGATCATTTCACGCTTACATTGCGCTTCAACAGGTCCTGTTGAAGCGCAATGTAAGCATGAAACGATTGTCGTCTGTATTTTCTCCACTGTTTTATCTGCCTGCTGTTGGTATGATGATGCCACAATAAAGGATTTTGTTGCATGGGATGGTATGTGCCAATCCGCTTTCTTTTCTATGGACATACAGATTCTTTTTCTTTGGAAGTGGCACCCGTAATCCCTGGTGTGTGTGCAGCTTCATCAACCCGAGGTCATACAGCTGTGCCTTTGTCCTGCTTCTCTTCTATGTCATGTATGATTCAGAATAGTCTCCATCTCATTATTTATGCTGTGTCATGAATTCTTTGCATAATACCAGATAATTTCTTTGAGTCCAAGGATTTATTTGTATGGGATCCTCTCTACGTCTGATTTATCATGTATATTGTGTATATATAATTGTACAGCACCATTATATCATTTTGTCTTATTTTTCTGTATATATTTTCTTTTTGTATATATCTCTATTATATTTACAGTATTTATTTATGCATTCTTTTCTTCTCCAATAAGGTTTGATAAAGACCAGGGACATGGTCGAAACATTACCTTATGGAATAGTTTGCATTTCTATACTGCAGTGAAGCTATTTTCTTTATCTGGTGATTGAAATAAATCCTTGTTTGGCAAATTATATGAGACTCTGAGTGCGGCTGTTTTTCCTCTGGATTAATTCCCTGATAAAGCTTTTATAGTGGCTCTGGTACTCCTTCCATTTTTTTTTTTTGCACTATACCAAGTAGCTGCTAATCATTAGGGAGAAGTCCACATGGCTATATCTCAGGTCATGTGAGCCCTCTTAGGTTGATGCAATGTTTGACAATTATGCAAATTGATTTGGTTTAAATTTTGATTTGGTTTAAATTGGTTTGAATTTTTAAGACCCTGCAATTTTTCTTAAATTCAACAAAAATTTGATTTGCATGACATCAATTCACATTTGACTCTTCTCTTTTGAATGCCCTGTGTATTAAAAATAGCTACAACTGTACTTTTAATGACTAAATCTAATTCTTGAGGTTCAAAATTATAAATTTCCATACCTTAGTCTTCACTTCATTCTCACTTCAGCGCAAAACTTGTTTTTACTTTACTTTAGTTTTACGATTTAAATAAAGTGAATGAATCAAGTGTAAAAGTCTGGTAAAAATTATATTTAGGTTTCAAAAAATCACATAGGTCTATATTTTTTATAACAACATATAGGCATTTGTGTATTTAGGAATCAGACACTAAAATATCCATGATAATATGCTGCTGCCTGTGAACAGCTCAAGTTCTTCCAAACATAGCAATATGTTGTGCGTCAGTTACACTTTTAATTAGTGAGAAAGTCATTACTTTCCTTGAGAATTCAAAAGTGTATTGTTCTAGGAAGTGACATGCATATATTGAAGTATAGCAGATGGTTTACAAGACTGACATGTTTTAGCTGTAGTTGCTGATGGATTATTTGAAGTGAGATTACGTTGAGAAATATGTAAATATCCACTTCAGAAATTACCTTGTGATTTGCACAGATGAGATTCAAACACTCCAAAACATGGGTCTGAAATGGAGTTTAGTTTGGCTTTTTATGATAAGTAATCTGGCAAGCCTTATCAAAGGGTCAATATTGACCCATAAGATTGCTACCCATACTAGTTGAAAATAGAGTTGTACTTTTTCCTTTCTGAAGAAGATATAATGTATGAACATTTAATTTCTGAGAGGCGCAATTCATGGCTTATAAATCTCCATTTTGGGAATGTCCACAAGTAGAAATGTTCCCTCTAAGGCTGGTTTCACATTAGCATTTAATAATGCAGCGTTTTAAAATTCAAACGCATGTGGTGAAAAAAACGCATGTAAACGCGTTTAAACGCTGCGTTTTTTAGACGCATGCGTTTTTGCATGTTTTAAAACAAACGTGGCGTTTTGACGCGTTTACATGTGTTTTTTCCTGCGTTTGCATTTTTGAAACGCAAGATGAGAATTGTGTGACAGCTGCCAATCATCAAAATCAACTAGAAAACCCACTATAAACAGAAATAGCTAGGGTTAGGGTTAGGGTTAGGATCCCTAGTAACCCTAGGGATCCTAACCCTAACCCTAACCCTAGGGATCCTAACCCTAACCCTAGGGATCCTAACCCTAACCCTAACCCTAGGGATCCTAACCCTAACCAACCCTAACCCATTAGGGATCCTAACCCTAACCCTAACCTTAACCCTAACCCTAACCCTAGGGATCCTAACCCTAACCCTAACACTAGGGATCCTAACCTTAACCCTAACCCTTAGGTTGCGCTAAAACTGATAAGCCACCCCCCAACCCTAATCCTAACCCTAACACTAGGGATCCTAACCCTAACCCTTAGGGGTTATGGTTAGGATCCCTTAGGGTTTTAGGGTTAGGGTTGGGGGGTGGCTTATCAGTGTGTATTCTTGTGTTTTTCTATTGAAACACATGCGTTTAAAAATGCATGCAAACGCATGTGCTTAAAAACGCATGTGTTTGCATAGACAGCAATACGTTTTTTTGCCGCAAAAAAACGCATGCGTTTTTTTGCAGCAAAAAAATGCGCTAGAAATTACTACATGTTGCATTTCTGCAACAAAACGCGGCAAAATGCATGCAAAAAAACGCACACGTTTTTAATGTTAAGTATAGGAAAAAAATGCATGCTTTTTTTGCGCTAAAACGCAGCAGCAAAAAACGCAAATGTGAAACCAGCCTTAGACTTACAATATGTAACTAATTCATAAATGGGGAATCAGTTATTGTAAATAACTTTTAACTATTAAACAAATACTTTAATTATTATATGTATTTACTCTACCAATTTTAGAGTCTCAAATTCACAAGGGTAACATTAGGTAATTCTTAGTTTGCAACCTTGATCCTGATTTTTTAATTAAATTAGATAATTCTCATGATATACACCTTTTTTATTATCGTCCACACTGTGAGGATTAACTGTGGAGAGTATAGGGTGGACCATGACAACAAACCTCCTACGGGCGAGCTGACTAAGTGCACCACCCCTATACAGGGAGCATAAGGGGCAGACCCGAGGGAGACTATCACCACGGCAGCTGGTAAGGAATGACAGACAAGAAGGCAACTGATAGGGATCAGTAAGGACTAACGAGGAGACAGAAACAGGGAGAGCGTGGGAATATGGACTGGACGAAGAGGACGAGCAGTAAGGCAAGACGCAGGAGCAGGGACCAGAGGGAGGACACGGGCAGACAGGCTGGAGACTGGAACTCGGACTAGGTGGAGGATGGAGGCAGGCAGGCAAGGACACTGGAACACGGATAGAATGGAGGACACCGGAAGGCAGGTACTAGGAGGGAGCAAAGAAGAAGACCATGATTTGCTAAAGGATACAGCAACGGGAAGTGGGGGGTGAATAAGAAGGCAGGAAGGAAAGCAGGAGAGACATGGAGCCAGATACACTTGTAGATCACAAATGACAATCAGGCACCGCCGAGGGGAAGAGGCGGCCTGATAAAGAGAGCGAAGGCATACCTTCCAGGTCAGAGTGCACAGAGCGGTGCAGAAGGCACAGCCAGGATCAATGAGAGATGTGTGCCCATGCGCCGTAGAACCCAGAGCTCGCGTGCACCCGAGGAGGAGCAGGAGCCGTGCCCACAGGAAGAGCAGAAGACCGGATAGCAGGGACACGCCGGGACGCCGCAGTTTATTAAGCATGAGACACTTGCGGCAAGGCAGGCGGGAGCATAACAGTACCCCCTCTTATGCCCCTCCTTCCTAAGACCCGAAATAAATTTTGCCAGGATTCGAGGAGCCTGGATGTTCTCCCGAGACTCCCAAGATCTCTCCTCTGGACCAAAACCCCTCCAATCAACCAGGAAAAAGGTCCTCCCTCTAATCTTTTTCATAGCAAGAATGTCTTTAATTTCAAAGACATCATTACAAAAATTAGGCTGAGGAGAATGATTGAAAGTGGAATGGAACCGAATGAGGACCACAGGCTTCAGGAGGGAAGCATGAAAAGAATTGGGGATGCGGAGTGAAGCAGGAAGTGTCAACTTATAAGAGACACTATTGATATTGAACAAGACCTCGAAGCGCCCAATATAGCGGGGACCCAGTTTGTGCAAAGGCACTTTTAAGCGGATAACCACACCTTATCACCGGGCTGAAAAAGAGGAGAGTCCAAGTTCCTCTTGTCCGCATATCTCTTCATTCTGGCACAGGCCAGTTCAAGAGCGGTCCTGGTCTCCTGCCAAATCCTAGAGAACTCCCCGGACAAATGATCGGCTGCTGGGACACCTGAGACAGGAGGAACCGGAAGTGGTACACCAGGATGTTGCACATAGACGATGAAGAAAGGAGACTTGGAAGTAGATTCGCTGGTATGATTGTTATAAGCAAATTCGGCCCACAGAAGCAAATCTACACAGTCGTTCTGATGAGAGTTAGAGAAGTGACGAAGATAAGTCACCAAAGTTTGATTGGTACGTTCCACTTGACTATTGGTTTGTGGGTAGTGTTGAGCATTCCGATACCGCAAGTATCGGGTATCGGCCGATATTTGCGGTATCGGAATTCCGATACCGAATTCCGATACTTCCCGCGTATCGGATACCGGAATCGGAAGTTCCCAGAATTCAAACTGAACGCAGCAGCCAATGAGGAATGATTGGAAGTGTGGGCACATCCTGTTTAGCATGGTGGGCATGTAAGTACTGGCAAGGCTGTGATTGGCTGCTGAAATGATGTCACTCTGCACTATAAAAAACGCTGCCGCCATTTTGCGCTCACTCTGCTGTGATTTCAGTTAGGGAAAGGACGCTGTGTTCTAACTGAGGGCCAGTTGAGATAGCTAATTGCTTTATTTTCCTTTCCAAAGGCTAATTTAGCAAAACGCTGTGTGTTCTTCACTGTTCACCTTGCTCTTGCCTTGCAGCGCTGTTTTAACAGCGTTCTGCAAGGTCTCTGTGTGTGTGTGTGTGTGTGCAGCTCACTCTGTAGTCTGTGTGCAGCCATATACCCGGTTGTATTCAGCTCAGGGGGGGTTCACACTGCCTCACACAGTTGTCCTTTTTTGCTCATAGTGCAGCCTGCTGCACATTTTTTCTCAAATTTCCTATAAGTGTTTTTCCACCCGTCTCCAGCTAAATTGTGGAAAAACACTACATAGGATAACCTAGAGGGGCGTTTTTGGGCCTTGCAGCGCCGTTTACGGCTGTCTGCACGGTCTCCGTGTGAGCCCAGCTCGCCCTGTAGTCTGTGTGCAGCCATAGCCGGTTGGATTCAGCTCAGGGTTCGTTACTGCCTCATACCTTGAGAAAAATTTTCCTTTTTTTCAAATAGTGCAGCCTGTTTAAAATTTTTTTAAAAAAATTCCTATTAGTGTTTTTCCACCCGTCTCCAGCTAAATTGTGGAAAAACACTACATAGGATAACCTAGAGGGGTTTTTTTGGGCCTTGCAGCGCCGTTTACGGCTGTCTGCACGGTCTCTGTGTGAGCGCAGCTCGCCCTGTAGTCTGTGTGCAGCCATAGCCGGTTGGATTCAGCTCAGGGTGCGTTACTGCCTCATACCTTGAAAAAAAATGTCCTTTTTTTCAAATAGTGCAGCCTGTTTAAACTTTAAAAAAAAAATTCCTATTAGTGTTTTTCCACCCGTCTCCAGCTAAATTGTGGAAAAACACTACATAGGCTAACCTAGAGGGTTTTTTTTGGGCCTTGCAGCGCCGTTTACGGCTGTCTGCACGGTCTCTGTGTGAGCGCAGCTCGCCCTGTAGTCTGTGTGCAGCCATAGCCGGTTGGATTCAGCTCAGGGTGCGTTACTGCCTCATACCTTGAAAAAAAAATTCATTTTTTTCAAATAGTGCAGCCAGTTTAAAATTTAAAAAAAAAATTTCCTATTAGTGTTTTTCCACCCGTCTCCAGCTAAATTGTGGAAAAACACTACATAGGATAACCTAGAGGGTGTTTATTGGGCCTTGCAGCGCCGTTTACGGCTGTCTGCATGGTCTCTGTGTGAGCGCAGCTCGCCCTGTAGTCTGTGTGCAGCCATAGCCGGTTGGATTCAGCTCAGGGTGCGTTACTGCCTCATACCTTGAAAAAAAATTTCCTTTTTTTCAAATAGTGCAGCCTGTTTAAAATTTAAAAAACAAATTCCCCATTAGTGTCTGTCAACCCGTCTCCAGCTAAATAGTGGAAAAACACTACATAGGATAACCTAGAGGAGGTTTTTTGGGCCTTACAGCGCCGTTTACGGCTGTCTGCACGGTCTCCGTGTGATTTAAACTAGCTCTGTAGCCTGATCTGCAAAAAAAAAAAAAAGTAAAGTTCACCAAACACAACTTAACACTTGTGTAGGCCACATTTCAAAAATAATAAAGTTTAGTCCACACTTTACAACATTAGTGTTTCTTACACCTGTTAGGAGGAGCATTTCAGGAATAAGCACACTAAGGCCTTAGTACTTTTCTGCTTATCTTTATCTGTCAACCAAGATGAAGAGGGCAGGGAGTAAGGCATGTGGGCGTGGGCGCGGAGCAGGGAGAGGAGCAGGGAGAGGACGTGGTGATTCTGTGCCTGCTGCGGGCGCCGGTGACTCGTCGTCACTCAGTTTCAGCAGGGAACAGTCCTTCATGCGCAGCTTTGTCGGAGAGTGCCGTCAGGTGGATGGCAGCTAACGCCTCGGCATCGACTTCAGTTAGTGCCACATCCTCTCAGGCACAGACCACTGGAGAGCAGCCATCTGTCTCTTCACCACCTGCCAAATTGGCCAGGCAGTCAGAGAGCCCAGGACAGGAGCCGTCTCTACTTCTGTTCTCTGAATCTCTTGGCTTGGAAACAGGGGGCCAGCCAAGCAGCATTGGAGAAATGGAAGAAGAGGCAGTGTGCAGTGATGCCCAACAGCTTTGTCTCTCTGACTCTGAAGAGGCGGGTGGGCCAGTGGCTTCAGTGACCACAGCGCAGTACGCATCTGATGATGAAACTCAGGTGCCGCTTTCTGGTGCGTACTGTGCTGCCGAGACTACCCAGGAGGAGCAGTTGGTGGCAGAGGGTAGTGGAGATGATGAGGTCGTTGACCCATCATGGCGTGAGGAACAGGAAGGTGGTGGGAGCAGCTCTGAGGAAGAGATTCCCCTTACGGGCCAAAGAGGGAGAGGGAGGGGGAAGACTGCGGAGCCTGTAGCCTCCACTTTGGCACCCGTTAGGAGCCTGTCTCTTTCCAAAGCCAAAAAGGGCGCTCCCAAGACTTGCAGTGCCTGGTCCTTTTTTGACACAGTTGCAGATGACATTTGTTTTGTCAAATGCAAGCTGTGTCATCAGAAAGTAAAGAGGGAAAAATGTCAGCAACCTCAATACCACAAATATGTGGAAACATGTGCGGACCAGGCACGCGGTGGAGGTACAGAAACAGACTGAAGATGTAGGCCAACCAACAGCGGCAGCTACCACCTCTTCAGCTCGTGTTGCCTCTTCCTCCAGCTCACGCACAGCTGGTTTGGCTTCCTCCCAGGATCGCCATGGAAGAACCTCTGGCACTGTTGTCCAGAGACCTTGTGTAATTCCACCCACAGCACCACCTTCCCAGTCATCCTCACACTTCCAATCTACTCTACAGCCATCGGTAGTACAGGCATGGGAGAAAAGGCGGGCATTCTCGGCCAACCACCCCTGAGCACAGGCTCTGAATGCAGGCATTGCCAAACTGTTGTCCCTGGAAATGCTCTCGTTCAGGCTGGTGGAGACTGACAGCTTCCGTGACTTGATGGCATTGGCAGTCCCACAGTACAAGGTGCCCAGCCGCTTTTACTTCAGCAGGCAAGCTGTCCCTGCCCTGCACAGGCATGTTGAGGGAAACATAAAACATGCGCTACTGAACGCCGTCAGTAGCAAGGTCCACCTCACCACCGATGCGTGGACCAGTCAGCATGGACAGGGGCGATACGTTTCCCTCACTGCCCATTGGGTTAATGTTGTTGAGCCAGGTACAGATCGTGCGAGTGGCGCAGGACGTGTCCTGCCCACTCCAAGGATTGCAGGAATCCAGTCTGTACGCATTGACTCCTCCTCTTACACAAGTTCCTCAGAATCAACTCTGCAGGAGCCGTCACAGTCCACCTCCACATGGACCCGTGAACGTTTACCTATGACCGACATGAGCACAGCCGTGGCCAAACGTCAGCAGGCCGTCTTGAAACTTGTTTCATTGGGGAATCGAAGCCACACAGCGCAGGAGCTCTGGAATGCCATCAAGCAGGAGAGCGATGTGTGGTTACTGCCAGCAAATCTCCAGCCAGGCATGGTAGTGTGTGACAATGGCCGAAATCTGGTGGCAGCTTTGGCCCTTGGCAACCTCACTCACATCCCATGTCTGGCACATGTGCTCAATTTGGTTGTGCAGAGTTTTCTGAGGGACTATCCGGATCTTGATGCCCTGCTGCACAAGGTCCGCCTAGAGTGTGCTCATTTGCGGCGTTCCAGCTTGGCCAGATCCCGCATTGCTGCTCTGCAGCGCCGATTCCGCCTTCCGGAACACCGCATCATATGTGACCTACCTACCCGGTGGAATTCCACGTTACATATGTTGGAGCGGTTGTGTGAGCAGCAGCAAGCAGTTATGGAGTACCAGCTGCATCAGGCGCAAAGAAGTCGCAGTCAGCGCCGATCAGACTTCACAACCACAGAGTGGGCCACTATGAAGGACGTCTGCCAGGTTTTGCGTCCTTTTGATTATTCCACGCGGATGGCAAGTGCAGATGATGCACTAGTCAGCATGACTGTCCCCCTTATCTGCCTGCTTCAGCAAACTTTGCAAGGGTTAAGGGATGATGTTGTGGAAGAGGTGGAGGATGAGGAGTCACCTTTTCCATCAGCTTCTGGAGAGTCAGCGCCACGTGGTTCCTCACAAAGGGGTACGCAGGGGCCAATTTGTGAGGAGGATGAGGAGGAGTCAATGGAGGAGGAAGAGCTCCGTCCAGAGGAGGGAGCGACACAATTGTCCAGTGGTCAGTGTGTACAGCGAGGGTGGGGTGATGACGAGCGGGCAGATCATGTCTCAAGCAGGGGACAGCGTTTCTGGGCCAGTTGGCACTCTGCAGCACATGGTGGATTTCATGCTGCAGTGCCTGAGAAACGACCGCCGCATCGACCACATTCTCAACATGCCTGATTATTGGGTGTTCACCCTCCTCGATCCTCGCTACCGGGACAACGTCCAAAACCTCATCCCAGCGTTGACCCGGGAGCGTAAATTGCGGGAGTACCACGACACACTGGTGAATTCCATCATCTTCTCCTGTCCAACTGAGAGGAGTGCTGCTAGTGCTTTACAAAGCAGCTCAGTGCGTCGAGGCAGTGGGGGAGGCTCTGCCCAAAGAGGGAGCAGAAGCAGTGCCTCTGCCCAAGGCAAGCCCAGTATGGCACAACTCTGGCACACTTTTGTGTGCCCGCCCCAAATGTCTACACCATCACCGGCGGCTCCAGTCAGCAGGAGGCAACGATTCCGTCAGATGGTGACAGACTACATGGCGTGCCCTCTTACTGTACTCCCAGACGGCTCTTCCCCGTTCAATTTTTGGGTCTCTAAGCTGGATACATGGCCAGAGCTAAGCCAGTATGCATTGGAGGTGCTGGCTTGCCCTGCGGCTAGTGTCTTATCGGAACGTGTCTTTAGTGTCGCAGGTGGTGTACTAACAGAGCGTCGCATGCGACTGTCCTCCGATAACGTTGACCGGCTTACTTTCCTGAAAATGAACCAGGCCTGGATCTCACAGGAATTTGCCACTCCTCTGCCTGATTAAGTAATTGGGTGTCATCCAGGTCTCCTGCTGTGTTCATCTTTCTACCACCTGAACTGCTATTCCTGGGCTCCAACACCGCCAGTTGCGGCTCAGAAGTGCAGGCTGCACAGTAAAAACATACGACCCAGTGTTATTGGGTTTCAGTAACGTCAGCTGATCCCCAGCTGTGTAGCCGGCAATATGTCCTGCGACCGCCACGCTGGCACAACAACCTAAATGTAAGGGAACCTATCCCCCCCCGTCGTTTGTTACTGAAAGAGCCATCTTGTGCAGCAGTAATGCTGCACAAGGAAAAGGTAGCTCTTTTGGTTTAGCTCCTTGCACACGCAGAACTTAACACTTATAAAATGTGTTCACTGATACCGTTATACCGTCCCGGAGCTGGGACTTTCCTTCGTAATGTGACGCAGCACAGCCGTCATTCCTACCCCCTTGGTGCCATGCGCTGCCTCCTCAGCGTTGTTTTAAGCTGTCACGGAGCCTGCGATGTTCTGTTATCCCTTGGGCATGCCCTATTTGCGCTGCCTGTCTTCTGACATAATTTGGTGTCCGGCTGGCTGCGCCTGTGCGGCCGCGCTGCCCGAGATCCCGCCTCGCAGTGTCTTCTGATTGAGTCACACTGCGGGCCTGGGATCCATGGGCATGCGCAGTGCATATCTTCCCCTCGGGCTCTCGCTCATTTCCCTCCGCCTTCTTTAGACTGTGCGCCGTCAGCTGATCCCTAATAGCATGCCACGGCCGTGACACCGCACAGTCTGAAGAAGAGGGAAGGAGGGGAGTGAGAGTCGAGTATATGCACTGTGCATGCCCATGGATCCAAGGCCCGCAGTGGGATTACGTTAGATGAGACTGCGAGGTGGAATCTGGAGCAGCGTGGACGCACAGGCACTGACAGCCTGACACCAAATTATGTCAGAAGACAGGCAGCGCTAATTGGGCATGGCCAAGGGATAACAGAACAGCGCAGGCTCCGTGACAGCTTAAAACAACGCTGAGGAGGCAGCGCATGGCACCAAGGGGATAGGAATGACAGCTGTGCTGTATCCCATTACGACGGAAATTCGCACCTCCGGGACGGTTGAACGGTATAAGGGGACACATTTTTAGTGTTTACTTCAGTGTTTGCAAGGAGCATAATTAAAAGAGCAACCTTTTCCTTTTGCATCCTTAGTGCTGCACAAGATGGCTCTTTCAGCTACAAACATCTTGGGGGGGGTTAAAGGATCCCTTTCAACTTGCTCCAATCAGGCTTCGGCCTACACTCTGTTCCTCTGCTCCACCTGCTGACCCTGGGCTCTAACACCGCCAGTTGGTGCCTGGAAGTGCTGTGTGCACAGTTAACAGTCGCTCCTCTGTTATTGGGGTTCAGTGACATCAGCTGATCCCCAGCTGTGTGTGCGGCAATACCTCCAATCTGCTCCTCCTGCTGTCCCTGGGCTCTAACACCGCCAGTTGGTGCCTGGAAGTGCTGTGTGCACAGTTAACAGTCGCTCCTCTGTTATTGGGGTTCAGTAACGTCAGCTGATCCCCAGCTGTGTATCCGGCAACGTGTCATGCGACCGCCACGCTGGCACAACTAAAATGTAAGGGGACCTGTCCCCCCCCCCCCCTAGGCGTTTGTTACTGAAAGAGCCACCATGTGCAGCACTAATACTGCACAAGGGAAGGGTTGCTCTGGAAATTATGCTCCTTGCAAACGCTGAACTACACACTCATGTAATGTGTCCCCTCACACCGTCCAACCGTCCCGGAGGTGGGACTTACCTTTGTAATGTGACGCAGCACAGCCGTCATTGCTACCTCCTTGCCACCGTGCGCTGGCTCCTTAGCGTTGTTTGATTCCGTCATGGACCCTGCGCTGTTATGTTATCCCTTGGCCATGCACAGTTTGCGCTGCCCGTCCTCTGACATCATTTGTTGTCGTCCTGGCTGCGCCTGTGCGTACACGCTGCCCGAAATCCCACCTCGCAGTGTCGTCTAATGTGATCCCACAGTGGGCCTGGTATCCATGGCCATGCGCAGTGCATATACTAGCCTCTCACTCCCCTTCTTCACGCTTCTTCGGACTAGGCGGCGTCAGCTGATCCCTAATAGCATGCCACGGCCGTGACGCCGCACAGTCTGAAGAAGCAGGAAGGAGGTGAGTGAGAGGCGATGATATGCACTGCGCATGCCCATGGATCCCTGGCCCGCAGTGGGACTACATTAGATGACACTGCAATGTTGGATCTCGGGCAGCTTGGACGCACAGGCACTGCCAGCCTGACACCTACATGATGTCAGAAGACGGGCACCGCTAACAGTGCATGGCCAAGGGATAACATTACAGCGCGGGCTCCGTGACAGAACCAAACAACGTTGAGGAGGTGGCGCACGGCACCAAGGGGGATGGAATGACGGCTTTGCTGTGTCACATTACAAAGGAAAGTCCCACTTCCGGGACGGTTTGACAGTGTGAGGGGACACATTATATGAGTGTGTACTTCAGCGTTTGCAAGGAGCATAATTTTCGGAGCCACCATTTTCCATGTGCAGTACTACTGCTGTACAAGATGGCTCTTTCAGCAACAAATGCCTGGGGGGGGGGGGTTAAAGGTTCCCTTTCAACTTGCTCCACTGCAGGCTTCGGCCTACACTCTGCTCCTCTTTGATTCCCTGGGTTTCAACACTGTCAGTTGCCACCTGGAAGTGTTGTCTACACAGAAAAAACACTAGGTGATGTGTCAGTGGGGTTCAGCACAGCCAGCTGTTCCCCTGCTGTGTAGTCGGCAACGTGTCCAGCACAAGCCACGCTGGCACAACAGAACAAAAGCTGCCACCAGTGCAGGCTTCGGCCTACACTCTGCTCCTCTCCTCCTCCTGCTGACCCTGGGCTTAAACACCGCTAGTTTTTGCCCGGAAGTGCTAGCTGCACAGAGAAAAACACCAGCCAATGTGTTAGTGGGGTTCAGCACCGCCAGCTGTTCCCCTGCTGTGCAGCCGGCAACGTGACCTGCAAACGCCACGCAGGCACATGAACTGAAATTAAAGGGAACCTGGCCCCACCCCCCCAGGTGTTTCTATGTATAACAGCCACCTAGTACTGCAGTACTGCTGCATTTGTACAAGGTGGCTGATTTTTTATCCTTGCCCACGTACAATTAAACACGTAAAATATGTGTCTCATTACAGACCATTACAATGTCCCTGAGGTGTGACTTTCCTTTTTAATGACACGCACCACCCCCCTTGGTAGCGCTGCCCGTCTTCTGACATCATTGGTTGGCTGCCTGTGCCTGTGCGTCCGCCCTGCCCGACACAACCCCCCTCGTTTCATATATTTTGGCTGCGAGGGTGTGATTGATGGGCATGTGCAGTGCATATGTTCGCCTGTCTTAACTCATCTCCTTCCGCCTTCTTCAGACTGTGCGGCCTCCTGGCCGTGGTAGGTGATAAGGGATCAGCTGAGGCCGCCCAGTCTGAAGCAGGTGTAAGGACATGTGTGAGCGGCAAACACATTTACTGCACAAGGCCACGAATCCCAGCCACGCAGTGTGATTTTTTGAAAACACACTGCGGGCCTGGGATTCATATCCATTGCTAACCGCAACGGCCAACATGAAATGAGGTGAGAAGACAGGCAGCGCTCACAGCGCATGGCCAAGGGATCACAATAGCGCAGACTCCTGTACAGCTAATAACAACGCTCAGGAATCTGCGCCCAGCACCTAGGTGTAAATTTTGACACCTGTGCTGCGTCTCCTTAAAAAGACAAGTCACACCTCCACTACTGTTAGACAGTATAATGGGCTAAATAGTGTACGTGTTTTATTCAGCGTGTGCAAGGAGCAAACTAAATAGAGCAACCTTTTACTTGTGCAGCATTAATGGTGCACAAGGTGTGGCTCTTGTACCTTGCAACACCTGAGGGGGGTTAAAGGTTACCTTTGAAATTGGTTCAACTAGGCTTCGGCCTACACTCTGCTCCTCTCCTCCTCCTGCTGACCCTGGGCTCTAACACCGCTAGTTTTTGTCCGGAAATGCGAGCTTCACAGACAAAAACAACAGCCAATGTGTTAGTGGGGTTCAGCACCGCCAGCTGTTCCCCTGCTGTGTAGCCGGCATCGTGTCCAGCACAAGCCACGCTGGCACAACCGACCAAAAGCTGCCACCAGTGCAGGCTTCGGCCTACACTTTGCTCCTCTCCTTCTCCTGCTGACCCTGGGCTCTAACACTGCCAGTTTTTGCCCGGAAATGCGAGCTTCACAGAGAAAAACAACAGCCAATGTGTTAGTGGGGTTCAGCACCGCCAGCTGTTCCCCTGCTGTGTAGCCGGCATCGTGTCCAGCACAAGCCACGCTGGCACAATCGACCAAAAGCTGCCACCAGTGCAGGCTTCGGCCTACACTTTGCTCCTCTCCTTCTCCTGCTGACCCTGGGCTCTAACACCGCCAGTTTTTGCCCGAACATGCGAGCTGCACAGAGAAAAACACCAGTCAATGTGTCAGTGGGGTTCAGCAACGCCAGCTGTTCCCCTGCTGTGTAGCTGGCAACGTGTCCTGCAAACGCCACGCAGGCACATGAACTGAAATTGAAGGAAGCCTGCCCCCCACCCCCAGGTGTTTCTATGTATAACAGCCACCTTGTACAGCAGTACTGCTGCATTTGTACAAGGTGGCTGACTTTTTCTCCTTACCCACGTTTAATTAAACACGTACTAAATGTGTCTCATTGAGACCATTCCACTGTCCCTGAGGTGTGACTTTCCTTTCTAATGATACGCAGCACCACCCTTGGTAGCGCTGCCTGTCTTCTGACATCATTGGTTAGCTGGCTGCGCCTGTGCGTCTGCTCTGCTCGAAACAACGCCCCTCGGTGTCTTATTTTTTTGGACAGCGAGGGTGTAATTGATGGGCATGTGCAGTGCATATGTTTGCCTGTGTTCACTCATCTCCTTCCGCCTTCTTCAGACTGGGTGGCCTCATGGCCGCGGCATGCGATAAGGGATCAGATGAGGCCGCCCAGTCTGAAGCAGGTGTAAGGACATGTGTGAGCGGCAAACATATTTACTGCACAAGGCCACGAATCCCAGCCACGCAGTGTGATTTTTTGAAAACACACTGTGGGTCTGGGATTCATGTCCATCGCTAACCGCAACGGCCGACATGAAATGAGGTCAGAAGACAGGAAGCGCTCACAGCGCATGGCCAATTGATAACAAGAGCGCAGACTCCTGTACAGCAAATAACAATGCTCAGGAAGCTGCGCCCATGCACCAAGGTGTTATTTTCGACACCTGGGCTGCTTTTCTTTAAAAAGACAAGTCACGCCTCCACTACTGTTTTACAGTATAATGGGCTAAATAGTGTATGTGTTTTATTCAGCGTGTGCAAGGAGAAAAATTAAGAGAGCAACCTTTTACTTGTGCAGCATTAATGCTGCACAAGGTGTGGCTCTTGTACCTTGCAACACCTGAGGGGGGGTTAAAGGTTACCTTTGAAATTGGTTCAACTAGGCTTCGGCCTACACCCTGCTCCTCTCCTCCTCCTGCTGACCCAGGGCTATAACACCGCTAGTTGTAGCCTGGAAGTGCTAGGTGCACAGAGAGAAACACCCGCCAATGTGTTAGTGGGGTTCAGCACCGCCAGCTGTTCCCCTGCTGTGTAGCCGGCATCGTGTCCAGCAAAAGCCACGCTGGCACAACTGACCAAAAGCTGCCACCAGTGCAGGCTTTGGCCTACACTCTGCTCCTCTCCTCCTCCTGCTGCCCCTGGGCTCAAACACCGCTAGTTTTTGCCCGGAAATGCGAGCTGCACAGAGAAAAAAAACAGCCAATGTGTTTGTGGGGTTCAGTACCGCCAGCTGTTCCCCTGCTGTGTAGCCTGCATCGTGTCCAGCACAAGCCACGCTGGCACAACTGACCAAAAGCTGCCACCAGTGCAGGCTTCGGCCTACACTCTGCTCCTCTCCTTTTCCTGCTGACCCTGGGCTCTAACACCGCTATTTTTTGCCCGGAATTGCTAGCTGCACAGAGAAAAACACCAGCCAATGTGTTAGTGGGGTTCAGCACCGCCAGCTGTTCCCCTGCTGTGTAGCCGGCAACGTGACCTGCAAACGCCACGCAGGCACATGAACTGAAATTAAAGGGAAAAATTAAGAAAGCAACCTTTTACTTGTGCAGCATTAATGCTGCACGAGGTGTGGCTCTTGTACCTTGCAACACCTGAGGGGGGTTAAAGGTTACCTTTGAAATTGGTTCAACTAGGCTTCGGCCTACACTCTGCTCCGCTCCTCCTCCTGCTGACCCTGGGCTCTAACACCGCCAGTTTTTGCCCGGACGTGCTAGCTGCACAGAGAAAAACACCAGCCAATGTGTTAGTGGGGTTCAGCACCGCCAGCTGTTCCCCAGCTGTGTAGCCGGCAACGTGACCTGCAAACGCCATGCAGGCACATGAACTGAAATTGAAGGGAGCCTGCCCCCCACCCCCAGGTGTTTCTATGTATAACAGCCACCTTGTTCAGCAGTACTGCTGCATTTGTACAAGGTGGCTGACTTTTTCACCTTGCCCACGTGGAACTCAACACGTACAAAATGTGTCTCATTGAGACCATTCCACTGTCCCTGAGGTGTGACTTTCCTTTATAATGATACGCAGCACCCCCCTTGGTAGCGCTTCCCGTCTTTTGACATCATGGTTAGCTGGCTGCGCCTGTGCATCCGCCCTGCGTGAAACAACGCCCCTCGTTGTCTTATTTATTTTGTCAGCGAGGGTGTGGTTTATGGGCACGAGCAGTGCATATGTTCGCCTGTCGTCACTCATCTCCTTCCGCCTTCTTCAGACTGTGCGGCCTCATGGCCGCGGCATGCGAAAAGGGATCAGCAGAGGCCGCCCAGTCTGAAGCAGGTGTAAGGACGTGTGTGAGCGTCGAAAATATTTACTGCTCAAGGCCACGAATCCCAGCACCGCAGTGTGACTTTATGAAAAGGCACTGTGGGTCTGGGATTTATGGCCATCGTTAACCGCAGCGGCCAACATGAAATGAGGTCATAAGACGGGCAGCGCTAACAGGGCATTGCCAAGGGATAACACAAGAGCGCAGACTCCTGTACAGCAAAAAACAACGCTCAGGAAGCTGCGCCAAGCACAAAGGCGTTATTTGGTACACCTATGCTGCGTCTCCTTAAAAATACAAATCACGCCTCAACTACAGTTTGACTGTAGAATGGGCTAAATTGTGTACGTGTTGCATTCAGCGTGTGCAAGTAGAAAAATTAATAGAGCAACCTTTTACTTGTGCAGCATTAATGCTGCACAAGGTGTGGCTCTTGTACTTTGTAACACCTGAGGGGGGGTTAAAGGTTACCTTTGAAATTGGTTCAACTAGGCTTCGGCCTACACTCTGCTCCTCTCCTCCTCCTGCTGACCCTGGGCTTAAACACCGCTAGTTTTTGCCCGGAAGTGCTAGCTGCACAGAGAAAAACACCAGCCAATGTGTTAGTGGGGTTCAGCACCGCCTGCTGTTCCCCCACTGTGTAGCCGGCAAAGTGTCCTGCAAACGCAACGCAGACACAAAGCTGACTCCAGTGCAGGCTTCGGCCTACACTCTGCTCCCCCTGCTTACCCTTTGCTCCAACACCGCTAGTTGGGGCTGTAGGAAGACAATCTTTGATAGGCAACGCGGGCACCTACAGCTTAGTAACCGGGTTCCAGCACCGTCAGCTGGTCCTCGGTCGTGCCATTGGCTCTTGCACACTGGGACAACGCATCTGAGTTCCAGCACCGCCAGCTGGTTCTCGGCAGTGTTTTTGTCACGGGTACTCCCTCGTGCCCAGCCTGGTTCCAGCACCGTCAGCTGTTTCCGGGTACTGTCAAACTCACTGAGACACCTATGCGCTGCCCCGTCGTGTTGTGGTCGAGTTAGCCAACTCCAGGGTGCCTCCAGTTTAGGAGCTTCCTATGTGGGCTGCATGAATTGCTAGTCAAGGCTAGTTCTGTAGTGCCAGTAGGCCCAGCTCCCCCTGTAGGACTGTTGGGGTTCGGTAACTGCGGCTGCCTCGCGGCCTAGCTGTTCTCTCCTCTCCTGTGGGCCTTGGGGTCCACCACCTGGTTCCAGCACCGTCAGCTGGTTCCGGGCCGAGCATTTGGCTTAGGTGCCTCCTCCTGGGTATCCGAGTTCCGCCAACGTCAGGCGGTCCTTGGTAGTGCTTTTAAGCGTGGGCACCTACAGCTTAGTAACCGGGTTCCAGCACCGTCAGCTGGTCCTCGGTCGTGCCATTGACTCTTGCACACTGGGGCAACGCATCTGAGTTCCAGCACCGCCAGCTGGTTCTCGGCAGTGTTTTTGTCACGGGTACTCCCTCGTGCCCAGCCTGGTTCCAGCACCGTCAGCTGTTTCCGGGTACTGTCAAACTCACTGAGACACCTATGCGTTGCCCCGTCGTGGTGCGGTTGGGTTAGCCAACTCCAGGGTGCCTCCAGTTTTGGAGCTTCCTATGTGGGCTGCATAAATTGGTAGTCAAGGCTGGTTCTGTAGTGCCAGTAGGCCCAGCTCCCCCTGTAGGACTGTTGGGGTTCGGTAACTGCGGCTGCCTCGCGGCCTAGCTGTTCTCTCCTCTCCTGTGGGCCTTGGGGTCCACCACCTGGTTCCAGCACCGTCAGCTGGTTCCAGGCCGAGCCTTTGGCTTAGGTGCCTCCTCCTGGGTATCCGAGTTCCGCCAACGTCAGGCGGTCCTTGGTAGTGCTTTTAAGCGCGGGCACCTACAGCTTAGTAACCGGGTTCCAGCACCGTCAGCTGGTCCTCGGTCGTGCCATTGGCTCTTGCACACTGGGGCAACGCATCTGGGTTCCAGCACCGCCAGCTGGTTCTCGGCAGTGTTTTTGTCACAGGTACTCCCTCGTGCCAAACCTGGTTTCAGCACCGTCAGCTGTTTCCGGGTTGTGTCAAGCTCACTGAGACGCCTATGCTTGCCCCGTCGTGGTGCGGTCGGGTTAGCCAACTCCAGGGTGCCTCCAGTTTAGGAGCTTCCTATGTGGGCTGCGTGAACTGGTAGTCAAGGCTGGTTCTGTAGTGCCAGTAGGCCCAGCTCCCCCTGTAGGACTGTTGGGGTTCGGTAACTGCGGCTGCCTCGCGGCCTAGCTGTTCTCTCCTCTCCTGTGGGCCTTGGGGTCCACCACCTGGTTCCAGCACCGTCAGCTGGTTCTGGGCCGAGCCTTTGGCTTAGGTGCCTCCTCCTGGGTATCCGAGTTCCGCCAACGTCAGGCGGTCCTTGGTAGTGCTTTTAAGCGCGGGCACCTACAGCTTAGTAACCGGGTTCCAGCACCGTCAGCTGGTCCTCGGTCGTGCCATTGGCTCTTGCACACTGGGGCAACGCATCTGGGTTCCAGCACCGCCAGCTGGTTCTCGGCAGTGTTTTTGTCACAGGTACTCCCTCGTGCCAAACCTGGTTTCAGCACCGTCAGCTGTTTCCGGGTTGTGTCAAGCTCACTGAGACGCCTATGCTTGCCCCGTCGTGGTGCGGTCGGGTTAGCCAACTCCAGGGTGCCTCCAGTTTAGGAGCTTCCTATGTGGGCTGCGTGAACTGGTAGTCAAGGCTGGTTCTGTAGTGCCAGTAGGCCCAGCTCCCCCTGTAGGACTGTTGGGGTTCGGTAACTGCGGCTGCCTCGCGGCCTAGCTGTTCTCTCCTCTCTTGTGGGCCTTGGGGTCCACCACCTGGTTCCAGCACCGTCAGCTGGTTCCGGGCCGAGCCTTTGGCTTAGGTGCCTCCTCCTGGGTATCCGAGTTCCGCCAACGTCAGGCGGTCCTTGGTAGTGCTTTTAAGCGCGGGCACCTACAGCTTAGTAACCGGGTTCCAGCACCGTCAGCTGGTCCTCGGTCGTGCCATTGTCTCTTGCACACTAGGGCAACGCATCTGGGTTCCAGCACCGCCAGCTGGTTCTCGGCAGTGTTTTTGTCACAGGTACTCCCTCGTGCCAAACCTGGTTTCAGCACCGTCAGCTGTTTCCAGGTTGTGTCAAGCTCACTGAGACGCCTATGCTTGCCCCGTCGTGGTGCGGTCGGGTTAGCCAACTCCAGGGTGCCTCCAGTTTAGGAGCTTCCTATGTGGGCTGCGTGAACTGGTAGTCAAGGCTGGTTCTGTAGTGCCAGTAGGCCCAGCTCCCCCTGTAGGACTGTTGGGGTTCGGTAACTGCGGCTGCCTCGCGGCCTAGCTGTTCTCTCCTCTCCTGTGGGCCTTGGGGTCCACCACCTGGTTCCAGCACCGTCAGCTGGTTCCGGGCCGAGCCTTTGGCTTAGGTGCCTCCTCCTGGGTATCCGAGTTCCGCCAACGTCAGGCGGTCCTTGGTAGTGCTTTTGAGCGCGGGCACCTACAGCTTAGTAACCGGGTTCCAGCACCGTCAGCTGGTCCTCGGTCGTGCCATTGGCTCTTGCACACTAGGGCAACGCATCTGGGTTCCAGCACCGCCAGCTGGTTCTCGGCAGTGTTTTTGTCACAGGTACTCCCTCGTGCCAAACCTGGTTTCAGCACCGTCAGCTGTTTCCGGGTTGTGTCAAGCTCACTGAGACGCCTATGCTTGCCCCGTCGTGGTGCGGTCGGGTTAGCCAACTCCAGGGTGCCTCCAGTTTAGGAGCTTCCTATGTGGGCTGCGTGAACTGGTAGTCAAGGCTGGTTCTGTAGTGCCAGTAGGCCCAGCTCCCCCTGTAGGACTGTTGGGGTTCGGTAACTGCGGCTGCCTCGCGGCCTAGCTGTTCTCTCCTCTCCTGTGGGCCTTGGGGTCCACCACCTGGTTCCAGCACCGTCAGCTGGTTCCGGGCCGAGCCTTTGGCTTAGGTGCCTCCTCCTGGGTATCCGAGTTCCGCCAACGTCAGGCGGTCCTTGGTAGTGCTTTTAAGCGCAGGCACCTACAGCTTAGTAACCGGGTTCCAGCACCGTCAGCTGGTCCTCGGTCGTGCCATTGGCTCTTGCACACTGGGGCAACGCATCTAGGTTCCAGCACCGCCAGCTGGTTCTCGGCAGTGTTTTTGTCACAGGTACTCCCTCGTGCCAAACCTGGTTTCAGCACCGTCAGCTGTTTCCGGGTTGTGTCAAGCTCACTGAGACGCCTATGCTTGCCCCGTCGTGGTGCGGTCGGGTTAGCCAACTCCAGGGTGCCTCCAGTTTAGGAGCTTCCTAGGTAGGCTGCGTGAACTGGTAGTCAAGGCTGGTTCTGTAGTGCCAGTAGACCCAGCTCCCCCTGTAGGACTGTTGGGGTTCGGTAACTGCGGCTGCCTCGCAGCCTAGCTGTTCTCTCCTCTCCTGTGGGCCTTGGGGTCCACCACCTGGTTCCAGCACCGTCAGCTGGTTCCGGGCCGAGCCTTTGGCTTAGGTGCCTCCTCCTGGGTATCCGAGTTCCGCCAACGTCAGGCGGTCCTTGGTAGTGCTTTTAAGCGCGGGCACCTACAGCTTAGTAACCGGGTTCCAGCACCGTCAGCTGGTCCTCGGTCATGCCATTGGCTCTTGCACACTGGGGCAACGCATCTGGGTTCCAGCACCGCCAGCTGGTTCTCGGCAGTGTTTTTGTCACAGGTACTCCCTCGTGCCAAACCTGATTTCAGCACCGTCAGCTGTTTCCGGGTTGTGTCAAGCTCACTGAGACGCCTATGCTTGCCCCGTCGTGGTGCGGTCGGGTTAGCCAACTCCAGGGTGCCTCCAGTTTAGGAGCTTCCTATGTGGGCTGCGTGAACTGGTAGTCAAGGCTGGTTCTGTAGTGCCAGTAGGACCAGCTCCCCCTGTAGGACTGTTGGGGTTCGGTAACTGCGGCTGCCTCGCGGCCTAGCTGTTCTCTCCTCTCCTGTGGGCCTTGGGGTCCACCACCTGGTTCCAGCACCGTCAGCTGGTTCCGAGCCGAGCCTTTGGCTTAGGTGCCTCCTCCTGGGTATCCGAGTTCCGCCAACGTCAGGCGGTCCTTGGTAGTGCTTTTAAGCGCGGGCACCTACAGCTTAGTAACCGGGTTCCAGCACCGTCAGCTGGTCCTCGGTCGTGCCATTGGCTCTTGCACACTGGGGCAACGCATCTGGGTTCCAGCACCGCCAGCTGGTTCTCGGCAGTGTTTTTGTCACAGGTACTCCCTCGTGCCAAACCTGGTTTCAGCACCGTCAGCTGTTTCTGGGTTGTGTCAAGCTCACTGAGACGCCTATGCTTGCCCCGTCGTGGTGCGGTCGGGTTAGCCAACTCCAGGGTGCCTCCAGTTTAGGAGCTTCCTATGTGGGCTGCGTGAACTGGTAGTCAAGGCTGGTTCTGTAGTGCCAGTAGACCCAGCTCCCCCTGTAGGACTGTTGGGGTTCGGTAACTGTGGCTGCCTCGCGGCCTAGCTGTTCTCTCCTCTCCTGTGGGCCTTGGGGTCCACCACCTGGTTCCAGCACCGTCAGCTGGTTCCGGGCCGAGCCTTTGGCTTAGGTGCCTACTCCTGGGTATCCGAGTTCCGCCAACGTCAGGCGGTCCTTGGTAGTGCTTTTTAGCGCGGGCACCTACAGCTTAGTAACCGGGTTCCAGCACCGTCAGCTGGTCCTCGGTCGTGCCATTGGCTCTTGCACACTGGGGCAACGCATCTGGGTTCCAGCACCGCCAGCTGGTTCTCGGCAGTGTTTTTGTCACATGTACTCCCTCGTGCCAAACCTGGTTTCAGCACTGTCAGCTGTTTCCGGGTTGTGTCAAGCTCACTGAGACGCCTATGCTTGCCCCGTCGTGGTGCGGTCGGGTTAGCCAACTCCAGGGTGCCTCCAGTTTAGGAGCTTCCTATGTAGGCTGCGTGAACTGGTAGTCAAGGCTGGTTCTGTAGTGCCAGTAGGCCCAGCTCCCCCTGTAGGACTGTTGGGGTTCGGTAACTGCGGCTGCCTCGCGGCCTATCTGTTCTCTCCTCTCCTGTGGGCCTTGGGGTCCACCACTTGGTTTCAGCACCGTCAGCTGGTTCCGGGCCGAGCCTTTGGCTTAGGTGCCTCCTCCTGGGTATCCGAGTTCCGCCAACGTCAGGCGGTCCTTGGTAGTGCTTTTAAGCGCGGGCACCTACAGCTTAGTAACCGGGTTCCAGCACCGTCAGCTGGTCCTCGGTCGTGCCATTGGCTCTTGCACACTGGGGCAACGCATCTGGGTTCCAGCACTGCCAGCTGGTTCTCGGCAGTGTTTTTGTCACAGGTACTCCCTCGTTCCAAACCTGGTTTCAGCACCGTCAGCTGTTTCCGGGTTGTGTCAAGCTCACTGAGACGCCTATGCTTGCCCCGTCGTGTTGCAGTCAGGTTAGCCAACTCCAGGGTGCCTCCAGTTTAGGAGCTTCCTATGTGGGCTGTGTGAACTGGTAGTCAAGGCTGGTTCTGTAGTGCCAGTAGGCCCAGCTCCCCCTGTAGGACTGTTGGGGTTCGGTAACTGCGGCTGCCTCACGGCCTAGCTGTTCTCTCCTCTCCTGTGGGCCTTGGGGTCCACCACCTGGTTCCAGCACCGTCAGCTGGTTCTCGGCAGTGTCTTTTGCTCTTGTACCTTCTGCTCCCCATCCTGGTTCCAGTACCGTCAGCTGGTTCCGGGCAGAGCCTTTGGCTTAGGTGCCTCCTTCTGGGTATCCAAGTTCCACCAACGTCAGGTGGTCCTTGGTAGTGCTTTCAGGCACGGGTACCTCCTGCTTAGTAACCGGGTTCCAGTAACGTCAGCTGGTCCTCGGTAGTTCCATTGGCTCTTGGACCTTCGGCTACCCATCCGGGTTCCAGTACCGTCAGCTGGTTCTCGGCAGTGTCTTTTGCTCATGTACCTTCTGCTCCCCATCCTGGTTCCAGTACCGTCAGCTGGTTCCGGGCAGAGCCTTTGGCTTAGGTGCCTCCTTCTGGGTATCCGAGTTCCGCCAACGTCAGGCGGTCCTTGGTAGTGCTTTTTAGCACGGGTACCTCCTGCTTAGTAACCGGGTTCCAGTAACGTCAGCTGGTCCTCGGTCGTTCCATAGGCTCTTGAACCTTCGGGTAGCCATCCGAGTTCCAGTTCCATCATCTGGTTCTTGGCATTTTCTCAGCCTTCTTGTACCTTCTGCTACATTTCCAAGTTGAAGACCCTAAAGTCGACGACCCGGAAGACCACCCCGATGACGACGACGACGACAACCCGGAAGACCACCCCGATGACGACGACGACGACGGCGGAGACGACGACGGCGGAGACGACGACGGCGGAGACGACGACGGCGGAGATGACGACACTGGAGACGACGACATGGAAGACCGAGAAGCAGAAGAAAAAGAGGCTGCAGAACAAAGAGCAGAAGAACATTAAGCATAACACTTAATATCAGAGCAAAAGATATTATCTCAATTATATGCAGAAGAAGACTAAGCAGTGTATGGGGGTGAGTCCGTTCCTCCTCTTGGTGCCCCTGGATAAAGCCTGATGCTGCAGGCCAAACTGAACGCGGACAAATGTAACTTTTGTCACTGGCAGAACGGAAGGTGTAATCTTCCAACTTTTATAGATAACAACTACGGGAATGCCTGTCACAAATGAGAATATGATGAAGAAGTAGAATAGGAAGAATAATAACAGTTGAATAAAATGAATATGTAGAATAGGAAGAATAATAATATTTGAATAAAATGAATATGAAGAATGTAATAATAAAAAAAAAAAGGTAAAGGATGAAGAAGAAGATGAATAAGGTGAAGAAGAAGTTGATGTCAAAGATGCTGATGATGAAGATGAAAGTGTGGGAAAAGTTAAAAAAAAAGAAGGGGAAGGGCGTGGAATAGTGAAACATCAATATCTGACAAAATAAAAAAAAAATTTACATAGTCAATATCTTTGTCACTCCGAACGTCTTTAAAAAAAAAAAAAAACATGCTATTCTATTTGATTGGGCTAAACCTCTATGACTTTAATGTCTCCGCCACCTCCCCAAATACATCCTGCATTATTCTTAGTTGTTTTCCTTCATGTAGAATGAACCTACAAGGAAAGAAAGGGTTTATTTTAATTCCGATATTTTGGTCCCATTGACTTGCATTGGGATCGGGTATCGGTATCGGCAATATCCGATATTTTTTGAATATCGGCCGATCCTATCCGATACCGATACTTTCCGATATCGGAAGGTATCGCTCAACACTATTTGTGGGTGGTAGGCAGATGAGAAATCAAGCGTGATGTCCATAAACTTGCAGAGAGACTTCCAAAAGCAAGAGGTGAACTGCACCCCTCTTTCGGAAACAATATGTTGAGGATGACCGTGAATGCAAAAATATGATGGATAAAAGCTCTTGCCAACTCAGGTGCAGAAGGTAAACCCCGAGAGAGGTATAAAGTGAGCCATCTTGGAGAGCCTATCTACAACAACCAGAATGACAGTGCAACCAGAAGATCGAGGCAGATCGGTAATAAAGTCCATTGCAATGTGCCGCCAAGGAGCAGATGAAATAGGGAGTGGATGAAGCAAGCCGGAGGGTAAATGCCTAGGAGTCTTGTTCTTGGCACAAGAAGGACAGGAGGCAATGAAGCTTCGGAGATCCTGAAGAAGAGTCGGCCACCAATAAAAGCGGGACACAAACAAGAGTGTTTTCTTGAGCCAACATGACCTGCCAATTTGGAAGTATGTCCTCAGCGAAGGACTTGTCTTCTGTTGCACACAGTAACAAAAGTTTTACCAGGAGGTAGAGAAGACAAACTAACAGGTTCCACCATGATGACCTTAAGGTACCTTCACACTCAGCGACGCTGCAGCGATACCGACAACGATGTTGATCGCTGCAGCGTCGCTGTTTGGACGCTGGAGAGCTGTCACACAGACAGCTCTCCAGCCACCAACGATCCCGAAGTCCCCTGGTAACCAGGGTAAACATCGGGTTACTAAGCGCAGGGCCGCGCTTAGTAACCCGATGTTTACCCTGGTTACCAGCATAAAAGTTAAAAAAACAAACAAACATTACATACTTACCTACCGCTGTCTGTCCCCGGCGCTCAGCTTCTCTGCACTCCTCCTGCACTGCCTGTGAGCACAGCGGCCGGAAAGCAGAGCGGTGACGTCACCGCTCTGCTTTCCGGCTGACCGACGCTCACAGGCAGTGCAGGAGGAGTGCAGAGAAGCGCCGGGGACAGACAGCGGTAGGTAAGTATGTAATGTTTGTTTTTTACTTTTACGCTGGTAACCAGGGTAAACATCGGGTTACTAAGCGCGGCCCTGCGCTTAGTAACCCGATGTTTACCCTGGTTACCAGTGAAGACATCGCTGGATCGGTGTCACACACGCCGATCCAGCGATGTCTGCAGGGAGTCCAGCGACGAAATAAAGTTCTGGACTTTCCTCAGCAACCAACGATCTCCCAGCAGGGGCCTGATCGTTGGTCGCTGTCACACATAACGATTTCCTTAACGATATCGCTGCTACGTCACAAAAAGCAACGATATCGTTAACGATATCGTTATGTGTGAAGGTACCTTTAGACAGATCCAAGATATGCGAGGGCTTATCTTCTGAGTCAGAAGATAAGAAGGACCTGGACAAAGCATCAGCCCTGAGATTTTGTTACCCAGACAAAAATGCAAATCAAAATTAAAACGGGCAAAAAACAAAGACCATCTAGCTGGACGAGGATTAAGTCTCTGAGCAGTACGGATATATGGCAGGTTCTTGTGATCCGTGAAGACTTTAAATGGGTGAACAGCTCCCTCCAAATGGTATCTCCACTCCTCAAATGCCAACTTGATGGCTAAGAGCCCCCTGTCACCGATGGAGTAGTTCTGTTCAGAGGAAGAAAATGTCTTGGAGAAGAAACCACAGGGAACCAGCTTCCCAGAAGATGACCGTTGAGAAAGTACAGCTCCAGCACCAGCGGCAGATGCATCAACCTCCAGAACAAAAGGTTTATTCACCTCCAGACGATGTAGTACTGGAGCAGAGGCGAAGGCTTGTTTCAGAGATGAGAAAGCATCTAAGGCTTCAGACGACCAGATGTGAGGACTGAACCCCTTACTAGGGTTGAGCGAAACGGGTCGAACATTTTCAAAAGTCGCCGACTTTTGGCTAAGTCGGGGTTTCATGAAACCCGATCCGACCCCTGTGCGGGGTCGGCCATGCGGTACGCGACTTTCGCGCCAAAGTCGCGTTTCAATGACGCGAAAAGCGCCATTTCTCAGCCAATGAAGGTAAACGCAGAGTGTGGGCAGCGTGATGACATAGGTCCTGGTCCCCACCATCTTAGAGAAGGGCATTGCAGTGATTGGCTTGCTGTCTGCGACGTCACAGGGGCTATAAAGAGGCGTTCCCGCCGACCGCCATCTTACTGCTGCTGATCTGAGCTTAGGGAGAGGTTGCTGCCGCTTTGTCAGAAGCAGGGATAGCGTTAGGCAGGGTCCATTAACCACAAAACCGCTTGTGCTGCAGCGATTTGCACTGTCCAACACCACCCTCGGTGTGCAGGGACAGTGGAAGTTTTTTTTTTTTTTTTTTTTTCCCCTCAGCGCTGTAGCTCATTGGGCTGCCCTAGAAGGCTCCCTGATAGCTGCATTGCTGTGTGTACGCCGCTGTGCAAACCAACTGCTTTTTTCAAAGCACAAATCCTCTTGTTCCTTCCTTTCTGCACAGCTATCTTTTTTGTTTGTCCACACTTTTTATTTCATTTGTGCATCAGTCCACTCCTTATTGCTGCCTGCCATACCTGGCTGAGATTACTGCAGGCAGGGAGATAGTAGCTGCCTGCCATACCTGGCTGAGATTACTGCAGGCAGGGAGATAGTAATTGTAGGACATTCCCTGTTTTTTTTTTTTTTTTTTTTTTGGTGGGAGATTAAGATTGGCAATTTGGCATTTCTGCTAGAGTGCCATCCCTGTGTGTGCCATCTCTCTCACATAGTGGGCCATAGAAAGCCTTTTCATTTTTCTGTATTTTTTTTTGTGGGGTGTATAAATTCTCCCTGATAAAAATACAGTGGGAGATTAATATTGGCCTTTGGGCTTGTGTGCCAGTCCTGAGTGTGCCATCTCTCTCACAAATAGTGGGCCATAGAAAGCCTATTTATTTTTTTTTTTGGTTTTATAAATTCTCCCTGAAAAAAAGGGAGATTAATATTGGCCTCTGGGCTTGTGTGCCAGTCCTGAGCGTGCCATCTGTGCCAGCCCTGAGCGTGCCATCTCTCTCACAAATAGTGGGCCATAGAAAGCCTATTTAATTTTTTTTTTTGTTTTATAAATTTTCCCTGAAAAAAGGGAGATTAATATTGGCCTCTGGGCTTGTGTGCCAGTTGTGAGCGTGCCATCTGTGCCAGTCCTGAGCGTGCCATCTCTCTCACAAATAGTGGGCCATAGAAAGCCTATTTAAATATTTTTTTGGTTTTATAAATTCTCCCAGAAAAAAAGGGAGATTAATATTGGCCTCTGGGCTTGTGTGCCAGTCCTGAGCGTGCCATCTGTGCCAGCCAGCCCTGAGCGTGCCATCTCTCTCACAAATAGTGGGCCATAGAAAGACTATTTAATTTTTTTTTTTGTTTTATCAATTTTCCCTGAAAAAAGGGAGATTAATATTGGCCTCTGGGCTTGTGTGCCAGTTGTGAGCGTGCCATCTGTGCCAGTCCTGAGCGTGCCATCTCTCTCACAAATAGTGGGCCATAGAAAGCCTATTTAAATATTTTTTTGGTTTTATAAATTCTCCCAGAAAAAAAGGGAGATTAATATTGGCCTCTGGGCTTGTGTGCCAGTCCTGAGCGTGCCATCTGTGCCAGCCAGCCCTGAGCGTGCCATCTCTCTCACAAATAGTGGGCCATAGAAAGCCTATTTATTTTTTTTTTTTGTTTTATCAATTTTCCCTGAAAAAAGGGAGATTAATATTGGCCTCTGGGCTTGTGTGCCAGTTGTGAGCGTGCCATCTGTGCCAGTCCTGAGCGTGCCATCTCTCTCACAAATAGTGGGCCATAGAAAGCCTATTTAAATATTTTTTTGGTTTTATAAATTCTCCCAGAAAAAAAGGGAGATTAATATTGGCCTCTGGGCTTCTGTGCCAGTCCTGAGCGTGCCATCTGTGCCAGTCCTGAGCGTCCCATCTCTCTCACAAATAGTGGGCCATAGAAAGCCTATTTTATTTTTTTTTTGGGTTTCAGAAATTCTCCCTGGAAAAAAAAAGGGAGATTAATATTGCCCTTTGGGCTTGTGTGCCAGTACTAAGCGTTCCATCTCTCTCTCTCTCTCAGTCAGTGGGCCATAGAACGCATATTTTTGGTTTTATTTGTTTTCTAAATTCTCCCTGAAAAAATCATTTTATTTTATTTGGTTTCTAAATTCTTCCTGATAAAATCATATTTTTTTTATTATTTTTTTTTCTAAAGTCTCCCTGAAAAAAAAAAAAAAAAACAACCAAAAAAACAGTGGGAGATTAATATTGGCCTTTCTGCTTGTGTGCCAGTCTTGACTCCTGGGTGTGCCATCTCTCTCTCTCTCTCTCTCTCTCTCTCTCTCTCTCTCTCTCCAATTGTGGTCCATAGAAAGCCTATATTTTTTTTCCTTGATTTGGGTTCTAAAATCTACCAGAGAAAATAACTACATCAATCATTGGTAGAAAAATATTGGCCTCTGGGTTTGTGTGCCACTCCTGACTCCTGTGTGCGTCATCTCTCAGTCAGTGGGCCATAGAACGCCTATTTTTGGTTTTATTTGTTTTCTAAATTCTCCCTGAAAAAATCATTTTATTTTATTTGGTTTCTAAATTCTTCCTGATAAAATCATATTTTTTTTATTATTTTTTTTTCTAAAGTCTCCCTGAAAAAAAAAAAAAAAAACAGTGGGAGATTAATTTTGGCCTTTCTGCTTGTGTGCCAGTCTTGACTCCTGGGTGCGTCATCTCTCAGTCAGTGGGCCATAGAACGCATATTTTTGGTTTTATTTGTTTTCTAAATTCTCCCTGAAAAAATCATTTTATTTTATTTGGTTTCTAAATTCTTCCTGATAAAATCATATTTTTTTTATTATTTTTTTTTCTAAAGTCTCCCTGAAAAAAAAAAAAAAAAAAAAAACAGTGGGAGATTAATATTGGCCTTTCTGCTTGTGTGCCAGTCTTGACTCCTGGGTGCGTCATCTCTCAGTCAGTGGGCCATAGAACGCCTATTTTTGGTTTTATTTGTTTTATAAATTCTCCCTGAAAAAATCATTTTATTTTATTTGGTTTCTAAATTCTTCCTGATAAAATCATATTTTTTTTATTATTTTTTTTTCTAAAGTCTCCCTGAAAAAAAAAAAACAAAAAAAAAAACAAAAAAAAAACAGTGGGAGATTAATATTGGCCTTTCTGCTTGTGTGCCAGTCTTGACTCCTGGGTGTGCCATCTCTCTCTCTCTCTCTCTCCAATTGTGGTCCATAGAAAGCCTACATTTTTTTTCCTTGATTTGGGTTCCAAAATCTACCAGAGAAAATAACTCCATCAATCATTGGTAGAAAAATATTGGCCTCTGGGCTTGTGTGCCACTCCTGATTCCTGTGTGCGTCATCTCTCACTCAGTGGCCCATAGAAAGCATATAGTTTGTTACATTTGTTTTCTAAATTCTCCCTGCAAAAATCTATTTTTTTTTTTGGGGGGGTTTCTAAAGTGTTCCTGAAAAAAATAAAAATAAAAAAAAAATAATAGTGTGACATTAATATTAACATTTGTGCTTCAGTGACAGTCCTGCGTGTGGGGCATCTCTCTAATTTGCAGCCACCAAAAAAAGAGTGTGTAACATTGGGCCTGATTTTCGCTGTGGTCTCACCAACCTGTAAAGGGGTAGCTAAATCATACTGAAGTTATAGCTCACCGTGTAAGTTGTGTGACTGCAACAAATAACGTTAGTTTGGTTACGTTTTTAAAACAATGAGGAAGTCTAGTGGAAGAGGTCGTGGCCGGGGGCGTTCATTGTCAGCTGGTAATGAGGGTAGTGGTAGTGGTGGAGCATCAGGTGGTCGTGGGGGAAAAAATATTGCACCTAAGTCTGGAGCTGTGGAGCCAGGTTCGTCGTCCGGCTACACAAGGCCTCGAACGCTCCCTTTTCTGGGATTAGGAAAACCGCTTTTAAAGCCGGAGCAGCAAGAGCAAGTTTTGGCTTATCTTGCTGACTCAGCCTCTAGCTCTTTTGCCTCATCTCGTGAAACTGGTAAAAGTAAAAGCAGCGCGTCGTTAGTGGATGTTCACGGTCAGGGACAAGTCACTTCCTTGTCCTCTTCAGCAAAAACAACAACAGAGAAGAATGCAGCAGGCGACACAACGGGTTACTCCATGGAGCTCTTTACACATACCGTCCCTGGCTTAGAAAGTGAAGCAGTTAACAGTCCATGCCCATTACAAATTGAATCTGACATGGAGTGCACTGACGCACAGCCACAGCCAGACTACTATGCTGGTCCTTTGACTCAGACCACAACATTGCCCTCGCAGGGTGCTGATCAAGAATCAGACCCTGATGAGACTATGTTGCCCCATCACGAACGCTATACCACCGAACGACACGGTGACACAGACGAAGTTGCGCAGGAGGTACAAGAAGAGTTATTAGATGACCCAGTTCTTGACCCCGATTGGCAGCCATTGGGGGAACAGGGTGCAGGCGGCAGCAGTTCTGAAGCAGAGGAGGAGGAGGGGCCGCAGCAGGCATCAACATCGCCACAGGTTCCATCTGCCGGGCCCGTATCTTGCCCAAAACGCGTGGCAAAGCCAAAACCTGGTGGAGGACAGCGTGGCCATCCGGTTAAAGCTCAGTCTGCAATGCCTGAAAAGGTATCCGATGCTAGAAAGAGTGCAGTCTGGCATTTTTTTAAACAACATCCAATTGATCAGCGCAAAGTCATCTGTCAAAAATGTTCTACTTCCTTAAGCAGAGGTCAGAATCTGAAAAGTCTCAATACTAGTTGCATGCATAGACATTTAACCACCATGCATTTGAAAGCTTGGACTAACTACCAAACGTCCCTTAAGGTTGTTGCACCCTCGGCCAATGAAGCTAGTCATCAACGCAACATCCCTTCCGGCAGTGTAGGACCACCATTTAGCGCACCACCTGCTGTATCTGTGCAGGTATCTTTGCCAGGCCAAAGCAGTCAGGGTCAGGGAATCACCAGTTTCGTAGTAGGAAACACTGCATCTAGGGCACCGGCGGCAACAATACCATCTCCCACCGTCTCTCAGTCTGCCATGTCCACCGGCACCCCCGCTAGTTCCACGATCTCCAGCTCTCCAGTCCAGCTCACCCTACATGAGACTATGGTTAGAAAAAGGAAATACTTAGCCTCGCATCCGCGTACACAGGGTTTGAACGCCCACATAGCTAGACTAATCTCGTTAGAGATGATGCCCTACCGGTTAGTTGAAAGCGAAGCTTTCAAAGACCTGATGGACTACGCTGTACCACGCTACGAGCTACCCAGTCGACACTTTTTTTCCAGAAAAGCCATCCCAGCCCTCCACCAGCATGTTAAAGAGCGCATCGTCCATGCACTCAGGCAATCTGTGAGCACAAAGGTGCACCTGACAACAGATGCATGGACCAGTAGGCATGGCCAGGGACGTTACGTGTCCATCACGGCACACTGGGTAAATGTGGTGGATTCAGGGTCCACAGGGGACAGCAAGTTTGGGACAGTTCTGCCTAGCCCACGGTCTAGTAAACAGTTGTCTGTAGCCGTTCGCACCCCCTCCTCCTCCTCCTCCTCGTCCTCCTGCAGAAGCAAGAGCTCGTCCACAGACCGCAGTCGCACAAACACTCCATCCGCACCTGCCACTGTTGCACACCAGGTCTCCCATTATGGGGCAGCTACTGGCATACGTCAGCAGGCTGTATTGGCTATGAAGTGTTTGGGCGACAATAGACACACCGCGGAAGTTCTGTCCGAGTTCTTGCAGCAAGAAACGCAGTCGTGGCTGGGCACTGTAGATCTTGAGGCAGGCAAGGTAGTGAGTGATAACGGAAGGAATTTCATGGCTGCCATCTCCCTTTCCCAACTGAAACACATTCCTTGCCTGGCTCACACCTTAAACCTGGTGGTGCAGTGCTTCCTGAAAAGTTATCCGGGGTTATCCGACCTGCTCCTCAAAGTGCGTGGACTTTGCGCACATATCCGCCGTTCGCCTGTACACTCCAGCCGTATGCAGACCTATCAGCGTTCTTTGAACCTTCCCCAGCATCGCCTAATCATAGACGTTGCAACAAGGTGGAACTCAACACTGCACATGCTTCAGAGACTGTGCGAACAGAGGCGGGCTGTTATGTTTTTGTGGGAGGATACACATACACGGGCAGGCAGTAGGATGGCAGACATGGAGTTGTCAGGTGTGCAGTGGTCGAAGATTCAAGACATGTGTCAAGTCCTTCAGTGTTTTGAGGAATGCACACGGCTGGTTAGTGCAGACAACGCCATAATAAGCATGAGCATCCCCCTAATGCGTCTGCTGATGCAAAGTTTGACGCACATAAAGGATCAGGCGTCTGCACCAGAGGAAGAGGAAAGCCTTGATGACAGTCAGCGATTGTCTGGTCAGGGCAGTGTACATGACGAGGTACCGGGCGAAGAGGAGGTGGAGGATGAGGAGGATGATGGGGATGAGTATATTTTTAATGAGGAAGCTTTCCCGGGGGCACGGGAAATTGGTGGCGTGGCAAGGCCGGGTTCTGGTTTTTTGAGGGACACAAGTGACGTAGATTTGCCTGCAACTGCCCCTCAACCAAGCACAACCGCAGATTTGACAACGGGAACTTTGGCCCACATGGCGGATTATGCCTTGCGTATCCTCAAAAGGGACACACGCATTACAAAAATGATGAACGATGACGATTACTGGTTGGCCTGCCTCCTTGATCCTCGCTATAAAGGCAAATTGCAAAATATTATGCCACATGAGAACTTGGAACTAATATTAGCAACAAAACAATCAACTCTTGTTGACCGTTTGCTTCTGGCATTCCCTGCACACAGCGCCCGTGATCGTTCTCACACGAGCTCCAGGGGCCAGCAGACCAGAGGTGTTAGAGGGGCAGAAATCAGAAGTGGCGTTGGACAGAGGGGTTTTCTGACCAGGTTGTGGAGTGATTTTTCTATGACCGCAGACAGGACAGGTACTGCAGCATCAATTCAAAGTGACAGGAGACAACATTTGTCCAGTATGGTTACAAACTATTTTTCATCCCTTATCGACGTTCTCCCTCAACCGTCATTCCCATTTGATTACTGGGCATCCAAATTAGACACCTGGCCAGAATTGGCAGAATATGCATTGCAGGAGCTTGCTTGCCCGGCAGCTAGTGTCCTATCAGAAAGAGTATTCAGTGCTGCAGGTTCAATACTAACAGAAAAAAGGACTCGTCTGGCTACCCAAAATGTAGATGATCTAACCTTCATTAAAATGAACCACAACTGGATTTCAAAATCTTTTGCCCCACCCTGCCCGGCTGACACCTAGCTTTCCTATGAAAAGGTCTTGCCTGTGGACTATTCTGAATGACTTTTCCAATCTCGTAATTTTCTTCACCTGATTGTCCAGCATACGACATGTTTCCAACTCACGAAATGGCCAAACTCCCCACACGGGGCCGTGCTATCGCCACTTTGCGCTTGGACCCTTGAGAGTGCTGTTTGTCTGAAGAGGTGGGTGTGGCCGCTTTTGGTCGACGGCACTGCCACTGGGTCCCTCATAGTACAATAAAGTGTCTCTGGCGGTGGTGGTGCGCACCCAACGTCAGACACACCGTTGTAATATGAGGGGCCCTGTGCCTGTACCGCCGGCCACAAGACAGTTCCCCCCCCCAGCTCAAACAGTGCTCTACCACTAGCAAAATTATCTCTCACAGCTTCACCAATGTGTAGTCTAGCCGCTGACATCCTTCAATGCCTGGCACTGACAATACCATTGTTTTGACATTTTTTTTATGTTAGGCCTTCGAAGCCTGTCTGCGGTCCCTTCTTTCTACAACTACTACACTGACCAGGCCACTGCTGGCCGTGTTACCCTGGAACCAATTTAAAAGTGCCTACAGTCAGCCCAATTTTGTTATGTTAGGCCTTCGAAGACTGTCTGCCGTCACTCCTTCCACTAGACTTCCACTGACCATACACTGCTGCCCATGTACCCCTGGAACCAATTTAAAGTGCCTACAGCCAGCCCAATTTTGTTATGTTAGGCCTTCGAAGCCTGTCTGCGGTCACTCCTTCCACTAGACTTCCACTGACCAGACCACTGCTGCCCGTGTACCCCTGGAACCAATTTAAAAGTGCCTACAGCCAGCCCAATTTTGTTATGTTAGGCCTTCGAAGCCTGTCTGCGGTCACTCCTTCCACTAGACTTCCACTGACCAGACCACTGCTGCCCGTGTACCCCTGGAACCAATTTAAAAGTGCCTACAGCCAGCCCAAGTTTGTTATGTTAGGCCTTGGAAGCCTGTCTGCGGTCACTCCTTCCACTAGACTTCCACTGACCAGACCACTGCTGCCCGTGTACCCCTGGAACCAATTTAAAAGTGCCTACAGCCAGCCCAAGTTTGTTATGTTAGGCCTTCTAAGCCTGTCTGCGGTCCATTCTTTCAACTACTACTACACTGACCAGGTCACTGCTGCCCGTGTACCCCTGGAACCAATTTAAAATTGCCTACAGCCAGCCCAATTTTTTTATTTTAGGCCTTCGATGCCTGTCTGCGGTCCATTCTTTCAACTACTACTACACTGACCAGGTCACTGCTGTCCGTGTACCCCTGGAACCAATTTAAAATTGCCTACAGCCATGTGTTATTATTTTAGGCCTTCGATGCCTGTCTGCGGTCACTCCTTCCACTAGGCCTCCACTGACCACACCACTGCTGCCCGTGTACCCCTGGAACCAATTTAAAATTGCCTACAGCCAGCCCAATTTTTTTATTTTAGGCCTTCGATGCCTGTCTGCGGTCCATTCTTTCAACTACTACTACACTGACCAGGTCACTGCTGTCCGTGTACCCCTGGAACCAATTTAAAATTGCCTACAGCCATGTGTTATTATTTTAGGCCTTCGATGCCTGTCTGCGGTCACTCCTTCCACTAGGCCTCCACTGACCACACCACTGCTGCCCGTGTACCCCTGGAACCAATTTAAAATTGCCTACAGCCAGCCCAATTTTTTTATTTTAGGCCTTCGATGCCTGTCTGCGGTCCATTCTTTCAACTACTACTACACTGACCAGGTCACTGCTGCCCGTGTACCCCTGGAACCAATTTAAAATTGCCTACAGCCATGTGTTATTATTTTAGGCCTTCGATGCCTGTCTGCGGTCACTCCTTCCACTAGGCCTCCACTGACCACACCACTGCTGTCCGTGTACCCCTGGAACCAATTTAAAATTGCCTACAGCCATGTGTTATTATTTTAGGCCTTCGATGCCTGTCTGCGGTCACTCCTTCCACTAGGCCTCCACTGACCACACCACTGCTGCCCGTGTACCCCTGGAACCAATTTAAAATTGCCTACAGCCATGTGTTATTATTTTAGGCCTTCGATGCCTGTCTGCGGTCCATTCTTTCAACTACTACTACACTGACCAGGGCACTGCTGGCCGTGTACCCCTGGAACCAACATCAGAAAATATAAAAATAAGTATTTTGCTTATAAAAAAGAAAATACTGGTGAGATATCAAATGCAGACATTTTAACATTAAAAACAAACACACAACTCTAATCTGGTACAGTACTAAAAATGGCCACCAGCTACAATTACTTTCTCCTGCAAGTAGTTAACTGAAAGTTTTTTTAAATTGAAAACACACATATGGCATCCACCGAGTGTTGTCCTGTCGCGTCTTCTTTATATTATTGCCGAGAAGATGCAAAATAATGAAAATAATAAAATCATTAATTACCAAAATAATAGAGAAAGTCAACACCACATTGCAAATAAACATTCATTCCAAATAAAGAAGCAGGGCGCGTCCGAGGGTGAGTATATACCTAATAAGAATATAATCACCCTCGGACGCGCAATGCTTATTTCCAACAGCCTTCCTTCCTAAGAATCAGCCCTTCCGTCGTGTAGAGAGACGTTGTGTTACACTCCAAGGTGTTCCCCAGGTTGCCTTTCCTGAGCTTCGATCTTCCGGCTCTCGTTTAGTAGTTCTTGGAAACTACACTGCATTAGGCCTTCAAATTGGGTATGGGGTGTAGAGAGAGGGTGTGTTACACTCCAAGGTGTTCCCCAGGTTGCCTTTCCTGAGCTTCGATATTCCGGCTCTCGTTTAGTAGTTGTCGGAAACTACGCTGCATTAGGCCTACAAATTGGGTATGGGGCGTAGAGAGAGGGTGTGTTACACTCCAAGGTGTTCCCCAGGTTGCCTTTCCTGAGCTTCGATATTCCGGCTCTCGTTTAGTAGTTGTCGGAAACTACGCTGCATTAGGCCTACAAATTGGGTATGGGGTGTAGAGAGAGGGTGTGTTACACTCCAAGGTGTTCCCCAGGTTGCCTTTCCTGAGCTTCGATCTTCATGCTCTCGTTTAGTAGTTGTCGGAAACTACGCTGCATTAGGCCTACAAATTGGGTATGGGGTGTAGAGAGAGGGTTTGTTACACTCCAAGGTGTTCCCCAGGTTGCCTTTCCTGAGCTTCGATCTTCCGGCTCTCGTTTAGTAGTTGTTGGAAACTACGCTGCATTAGGCCTTCAAATTGGGTATGGGGTGTAGCGAGAGGGTGTGTTACACTCCAAGGTGTTCCCCAGGTTGCCTTTCCTGAGCTTCGATCTTCCGGCTCTCGTTTAGTAGTTCTTGGAAACTACACTGCATTAGGCCTTCAAATTGGGTATGGGGTGTAGAGAGAGGGTGTGTTACACTCTAAGGTGTTCCCCAGGTTTCCTTGCCATTGCTTCGGTCTTCCGACTCTCGTTTAGTAGTTGTAGAAAAGTACACTGCATTAGGCCATACAAAATGGGTATGGGGTGGAGAGAGATGGTGTGTTACACTCCAAGGTGTTCCCCAGGTTGCCTTTCCTGAGCTTCTATCTTCAGGCTCTCATTAAATTGTGGTTAAATGGAACAACTGCATTTGGCGTACTAGTTGGTTTGGGGCCTACTATCGGTGTCTGCCACTCCTTGCTGTTCTCCTCCACTGAACAAAGCTGTGCCGCCTGTTTACTACGGTTGCCAATTTTGAACTGCATTTCGACTACTTACTGATTTGGCCCTACTCTCTGTGTCAGCCTCTCATTCCAGTTGTCCTCCACTGCAATGCCCCCTGGTTATTCCTGTGTTACCAATTTTGAACTGCATTTAGCCCACTTTCTTCTTTGGGCCTATATCTGTGTTTCCACTTCATCGTGCCCATTGCCCAGCCAGTGATAGATGAGTCTGCTGGTACATTGACCCATAACGCAACATTCCCCGTGCACGCTACACAACAACATTGTGACCCTGCTGAAAGTCAGGTTGCTCTTCCCGCATACCATACCACCTTACACGGGGACAAAGAGGAAGGTGCAGATGAAAGTGCAGGTTCCTTCATCAGGTGGGGGGAGGAATACTAGTTGGCGACGTCACTGGCACAGGGCCTCTCATAGTACGCAAAAGTGTTGCTGCCGGTGGGAGGCGCCCCCGCCGTGCAAACACACCGCTGTACTTTGAGGGGCCCTGTGCCAGTGCCAATGCCAACGAGTGGGCCCCCCCTGCTTGCTCAGGTTCACAGCACTTGCAAAGTTGAAATACTTACCTCTCCCTGCTCCACTGCCGTGACGTGGTCCAGATTTCCTGGGCCCACTAATTACTTGAACCAGCCCTACCCCCCACAACTTTAGCCAAATGACCCCCAATTTCAAATGCCTTCCAATTATTATAAGGTAAATTACGCTTGACAAGCTTCATTAAGAAGAATGGATGGTTTTGACATTAAAATGGCCACTCTAGGTGTTTTCCTGGCCCCCACTCACTGCCGACTATGCTGCCCCATTGACTTGCATTGGGTTTCGTGTTTCGGTCGATCCCGACTTTACGTCATAATCGGCCGATTTCACTCGACCCGACTTTGGACATAGTCGGGTTTCGCAAAACCCGGCTCGACTCTAAAAAGGTCAAGGTCGCTCAACTCTACCCCTTACGTATCAGAGCGATGATAGGTCCAGACAAAGAGGAGAAATGAGGGATGAACTGCCGATAGTAATTTGCGAAACCAAGGAATCGCTGGGTAGCTTTGACACCATTTGGACGTGGCCAGTTGAGCACGGCAGACACCTTCTCCGGATCCATGCGTAGACCTGAGTCAGAAATAATGTAACCCAAGAAGGGAAGAGACGGCTGTTCAAAGGCGCATTTTTCAAGCTTGACATAAAGGTGATTCTCTCTCAGGCGCAGTAGAACAAGACGAATATGCTTTCTGTGGGTGACCAGATCCGGAGAGAAAATAAAGATGTCATCCATGTAAACCACCACACAGGTGTACAGAAGATCTCGAAAAATTTAATTCACAAATTCCTGGAATACTGCAAGAGCATTGCATAAACCAAAGGGCATGACTAAATACTCGTAGTGCCCATCCCTGGTGTTAAAGGCAGTCTTCCACTCGTCAACAGAACAAATACAAACTAAATTGTAGGCCCCACAGAGCATCCCACTAAAGCATCTGCTGATGCAAAGTTTGACGCACATTAAGGAGCTGGCGTCTGCAGCCGAGGAGGAGGGAAACCTTGATGACAGTCAGCCATTGTCTGGTCAGGGAAGTCTACTGGACGAGGTGGCAGGCGAAGAGGAGGAGGACGAGGAGGATGATGGGGATGAGTATTTTTTGGATGAGGAAGCTTCTCAGGGGGCAATAGAAACTGGTAGCATTGCAAGGCCAGGTTCAGGGATTTTGAGGGAGGTAAGTGACGTTGATTTGCCCGAAACTGCTCCTCAACCCAGCACAAGCAGTGAATTGACAACTGGAACATTGGCCCACATGGCAGATTATGCCTTGCGTATCCTAAAAAGGGACCCCCGCATTATAAAAATGATGACCGATGATGATTACTGGTTTGACTGCCTCCTGGATCCACGATGTAAAGGAAAGTTACAAAATATCATGCCATATGAGAACCTTGAGCAAATATTGGCTACCAAACAAGTAACTCTTGTAGACCATTTGGTTCAGGCATTCCCAGCACACAGCGGCGGTGATGGTTCTCACATGAGCCGTAGGGGGCAACATGGCAGAGGTGTTAGAGGTGCACAAATCCGAAGTGGCATTGGACAGAGGGGTTTTATGACCTGGTTGTGGAGTGATTTCGCAATGACCACTGACATGATAGGTACTGCTGCATCGACTCAAAGTGACAGGAGACAGCATGTTCTCATGTTGACCTCACAGGTCATTCCCCTTTGATTACTGGGCATCTAAAATAGACACCTGGCCTGAATTGGCAGAATATGCATTACAGGAGCTCACTTGCCCTGCTTTTAGTGTGCTATCAGAATGAGTCTTCAGTGCTGCTGGTTCAATACTGACCGAAAAAAGGACACGTCTGGCTTCCCAGAATGTTGATGATTTAACCTTCATTAAAATGAACCAATCATGGATTTCAAATTATTTTGCCCCACCTTCTCCTGCTGACACATAGCTTGCCTGAAAAATTTCTTGATTTTGGCCTCCTCTTATTGACTTCTCCAATTCCGCCATTTGCAGCTGCTGAATGTCCACCATAAGCCATTTTTATACCTCCCTAAATGGGCTGACTCCCCCCACAGGGCAGTGGTCACCATCTGGCGCAAGGACCCGTGCGAGTGCCGTTTGCCTGGACAGGAGGGTGTGCCCACTCTTGGGCGACGGCACTGGCACAGGGTCCCTCATAGTACAATGAAGAGTCTCTGATGGTGGTGGTGCACAATCAATGTCAGACACACCGTCGTAATATGAGGGGCCCTGTGCCAGTACCACCACCCACGAGAGAGTGTTCCCCCCAGCTCGAACAGTGCTCTACCACTTGCAAAACTTACCTCTCCCTGCTCCACCACTGTGTAGTCTGTGCTGTTAAATCCTTCAATGGCACTGCCAATACAAATTTGTTGAAATGATAGATGAAAGCTAAAATATACAGGGGCCCTGGCCTCCATTTAGACCAGTTAATACTTTGCGCCTACTACCACTGTCTGTTACTCAGCAGAGGAGCCAACTCCAGTACCTAGCTATGCCACCTGTTTAGTTCTGTTACCAATTTTGAACTGCTTTTAGCCCACTTTTGTATTTTGGGCCTACTACCTGTGTCTGCGCCACTCATTACAATTGTCCTCCACTGAACAAAGCTATGCCAACTGTTTAGTCCTGTTACCAATTTTGAACTGTTTTTAGCCTACTTTTGTGTTTTGGGCCAACTACCTGTGTCTGCGCCACTCATTACAATTGTCCTCCACTGACCAAAGCTATGCCGCCTGTTTAGTTCTGTTATCATTTTTGAACTGCATTTAGCCTACTTTTTTATTTTGGGCCTACTAATTGTGTCTGCTCCACTCATTACAATTGTCCTCCACTGAACAAAGCTATGCCACCTGTTTAGTCCTGTTACCAATTTTGAACTGCTTTTAGCCTACTTTTGTATTTAGGGCCTACTACCTGTGTCTGCGCCACTCATTACAATTGTCCTCCACTTATAAAAAAGCTATGCCGCCTGTTTAGTCCTGTTACCATTTTTGAACTGCATTTAGCCTACTTTTTTATTTTAGGCCTACTAACTGTGTCTGCGCCACTTGTTACAATTGTCCTCCACTGAGCAAAGCAATGCCGCCTGTTTAGTCCTGTTACCAATTTTGAACTGCTTTTAGCCTACTTTTTTATTTTGGGCCTATATCTGTGCTTTCTCGTCATCCTGCCCATTGCCCAGCCACTGCTAGATGAGTCTGGTGGTACATTGACCCAGACCACTACATTCCCCTTGCACTCTACACAGCCAGAATCTGACCCTGCTGAAAGTCAGGTTCCCCTTTCCGCATACTATACCACCTTACATGGGGACAAAGAGGAAGGTGCAGATGAAAGTGCAGGTTCCTTCATCAGGTGAGGGGGCATACTCGTTGGCACTGACACATGGCCCCTCATAGTACGCAAAAGTGTATTTGGCAGTGGGAGGCGCCACCTACCATCAAACACACCGCCGTACTATGAGGGGCCCCGTGCCAGTGCCAACTAGTACCCCCCCGCTTGCTCAGGATCACAGCACTTGCAAAGTTGAAATATCCTAAAAAAGTAAAAGTCGCTCAACTCTACTTTGTAGAGCTTCTTTTTGTGGCAATTAAAGCTGCAAGTAGCTGCAACTTGCTTTGGATAAATCTCTATGAGCTTTCCACATATTGCCACTAGGATTTTTTGTCTGTGTCTCAAGGCAAAACTGCTCTAGCTCTTTCAAGTTTGATGGTTTCCTCTGGTGAAAAGCAATCTTCAAGTCTGAACTTAAATTCTTAATTGGATTCAGGTCTAGGCTTTGACTAGGCCACTCAAAAACATTTACATGTTTTCCCTTAACCCCTTCATGCCATGCATTTGTGCCAGCTGCAGTACTAGTACGGCGCCGCCATTTTCCACATGGCATCGCAGGGTGATTGGGTTCCGATGGCTGCTGTCCCTGACAGCAGACCATATCTGCACGTAGCCCTGGGGGGCTGCACCACCCCCCCGCATCGGTGATTGCTGTGATTGGCTGGTCAATTCTGACCAGCCAATCACAGCAACATGACAATAAAGTTAAAAAAAAGAAAAAAAGCATGTGACAGGCTGTCATTGGTGCTGTGTGACGTCGCACCAATCACAGCTGTCACAGTAGGTGGGGTGATCGCGACGTCACCTCACCTGATTAACCCCTATGGCGCTGATTTACAATAGCTTCTAGCCAATCAGCACCAAAGGGGTTAATTTAAAATACCAATCACCGCCTTGTACACCATCTTTCTCTCAGATTTGGAGTGCAGAGTGGTTGTCCAAGCCCCTCTGTCTTTCCTGAGTGAAGGAATCCATTGGTGGCCATTGTGATCAACCTGGCGATCTCCTGCCCTCCTGTGCTGTGCTGATCTCCAGCTCCGTGCTCTGTGCTCTCTGCTGCCATCTGCCTGCTGTCTGAGGCCTGTGATCACAGCAGCAGCATCTCCCCCACCCCTTTCCATCCCCATCCCTGTTCCAGTACCGCCTCCCTCCCCATCCCCTACCATCCAATTGAATTGTTTGCGCACTTTTTTGCGCTTTTTTTCCTGTGCGCGGCGTCCCGCGCAGAGCATTTGTGCTCTTCCTTTGTCCACAGCACTCTGATCTGTATCGCTGCTGATCAGAGACTGCGCCACAGGACTTTTTTTTAGCTAGTTAGCGTAGCGGACATTGCAGTCTAAGCAACGTCCATTTTTATTTTTTAGAAAAAAAATAGTATTTAGTACAGTGTAGTTTTAGACGTAACAAGGTAGTTTAGCCGGCGTCAGTGTTTGGTGATGTCCCTCCATCCCTGTTCCAGTACCCCCCTCCCTCCCCTCCAATTCAATTTTAGAGCACTTTTTTTGCACTTTTTTTTCCTGTGCGCGGTGTCCCATGCACGGTGTCCCGTGCAGAGCATTCGTGCTCTTCCTGTGTCTGCAGCTCTTTGATCAGTATCGCTGCTGATCAGAGACTGTGCCACAGGACTTTTTCTTTTTTTAGCTAGTTAGTGTAGCAGACTCCGCAGTCTAAGCGATGTCCAAATTTTTTTTTTACAAAAAAATAATAACAGTAGTTAGTACAGTGTAGTTTTAGACGAGGATTAGCCGGTGTCACAGCGTTAGTGACGACCGGTCTTTTTTTTCAAAGAAAAAACAATTGTAGGCCGGCGTCACACACAGCGTATGCAAATACGGTCCGTATATTACGGCCGTAATACGCTGAAAAGTCCCGAAAATAGTGGTCCGTAGCTCCTCCGTAGGCAGGGAGTGTCACCGTTTTTTGCGCATGGCATCCTCCGTATGTAATCCGTATGGCAGCCGTACTGCGTGTTTTTATCGCAGGCTTGCCAAACCGACATACGCCTATACAAGGGATCCATGTGTTTAAAAAAAAAAAACATATATACTGTCTATATATATATATATATATATATATATATATATGTCAGTAGACACATATATGTATATATATTATTACTTCATACAGCCGCGATATAGCAAAAAGCCGGTAATTCAATTACCGGCTTTTGCTTTCTCCTTCCTAAAACCCGACATGATTTGAGACATGGTTTACATACAGTAAGCCATGTCTTCTCTCCATTTTTTTTGCAGATTCCACACTACTAATGTCAGTAGTGTGTTTCTGCAAAATTTGGCCGTTCTAGCTCTTAAAATAAAGGGTTAAATGGCGGAAAAAATTGGCGTGGGCTCCCGCCCAATTATCTCCGCCAGAGTAGTAAAGCCAGTGACTGAGGGCAGATATTAATAGCCTGGAGAGGGTCCATGGTTATTGGCCCCCCCTGGCTAAAAACATCTGCCCCCAGCCACCCCAGAAAAGGCACATCTGGAAGATGCGCCTATTCTGGCACTTGGCCACTCTCTTCCCATTCCCGTGTAGCGGTGGGATATGGGGTAATGAAGGGTTAATGCCTGGGAGCTTTCTAGGTAAGTTCCCACGATCTATGAACAGCCAGCAGAGGGCGCCTCACCGCAAATGAAGCTAAATATAGATCATTGATCTATATTTAGCCTCATTCTCCGGGGTTTTGCAGCAAGGAGCAGCCTGCATTAGCGGAACTCCTTGCTGCAAAATGTTTTAACCCCTTCAGAAGGATTTACATCGTTGGACTTTACAGATCTGCGGAAGGTAAGTATATTGTTGGTTTATTATGTTTTTTCTTTCACAGAACGAGGGTCTTCAGTGATTGGATTGGGCGTTAAATAAAATATTACAACAACCTTTGGTTTTATTTCATTAAAATAATTTTTAATAATGTGTGTGTGTTTTTTTTTAACCCTTTCATTCATTTGGATTAATAATGGATAGGTGTCATAATTGACGCCTCTCCATTATTAATTAGGCTTAATGTCACCTTGCAATAGCAAGGTGGCATTAACCCTTCATTACCCCATATCCCACCGCTACACGGGAATGGGAAGAGAGTGGCCAAGTGCCATACGCTGTGTGTGACGCCGGCCTCAGTGTAGCCGGCGTCACAGCGTTAATGACGACCGATCATCTTTTAGAAAAAAAAAATCGTACAGAGTAGTTTTATAGGTAGGGAGGTAGCGTATTTTTTTCATAAAAAAATCTGCTATCGCCGGATAATCTCTAGTGCATTAGGGGAGCGTACGTCACACTTTTAGTGGCGTTCGCTTTTCTTTTGTAAAAAGAATAATTAGTTGCGTCGCCTAATTTTTAGTGAGTGCATTAGGGGAGCGTACGCCACACTGTTGGTGGCGTTCGTTTTTTCTTTTGCAAAAAAAAGATTTAGTTGCGTAGGGTAAATTTATACTTTTTCTATACAAACTTATTTTTATACATCTGATTTTTCTTTTCATCTTTTTTCTTGTTTCTTCTACATTTTTTCTCACTACTTGTTCTTTCTCTCTCTGATTGGTTATAATAAAGAGTACCCTATACACAAGCCCCACACATTACACGTGTAAAAGCACCACTTACACACACATCCCCAGGGTTTGGGAAAAAAATGGCCCACTCGTCAACAAGGCGCTATTCAACAGAGGAGGCTTATGCCATCCTTGCGTCCGACATGGATACAGCCAGTGAGGAAGATCCCACATTCCTCTATTCCTCCTCCTCCTCCTCATCTGGTGAGGAAGGACCCCCAACAAGGTGCCCCAGGACCCAGGCAACTCCTGCAGCAATCGATCCTATATGGATTACACCCCCTGAAAATTTTCAGCCCGTCATTCCGGATTTCAGCAGCAGCTCAGGAATCCAGTTTGACACGACTGGCCTCACTGAAATTGACTTCAAATTCTTTTTCGTGATAATAAAATAATAATAATAATCTTTCTTTTTATATAGCGCTAACATATTCCGCAGCACTTTACAGTTTGCACACATTATCATCACTGTCCCCGTTGGGGCTCACAATCTAGAATCACTATCAGTATATCTTTGGAATGTGGGAGGAAACCAGAGTGCCCAGAGGAAACCCACGCAAACACGGAGAGAACATACAAACTCTTTGCAGATGTTGTCCTGGGTGGGATTAGAACCCAGGACTCCACCGCTGCAAGGCTGCAGTGCTAACCACTGAGCCACCATGCTGGGTGATGAAATAATAAATCTTATGGTGGCCCAGACGAACCTGTATGCCCAACAATTTTTCACCCAAAATCCCACGTCATCACACCCCAGATGGACCACCGTAAATGCAGCAGAGATGATGACATTTTGGGGAATTGTGCTGCATATGGGCATAATCAAAAAGCTAAAGCTTCGGCAATACTGGAGTACTGACATTCTCAACAGTACACCGGTATTCCGCATGGCCATGAAAAGGACACGGTTTGAAGGGATCCAAAAATTTTTGCATTTTAGTGATAATGCAGTGTCCTCCTGGAGACGATCCAAACTTTGATTGTCTATATAAAATTCGGCCAGTGGTTGAACACTTCAGCAGAAAATTTGCTGAGGCGTACACACCCCAGAGGGACATCGCTATTGATGAATCTCTCGTCACTTCAAAGGAAGGCTAAAATTCCGACAATACCTGCCCAGTAAGAAGTCCAGGTACGAAATAAAGCTGTACAAACTGTGCGAGAGTATCTTAAGGTACACCTAGAGATTTAGGGTCTACGAGGGGAAGGACACCCAGATTAACCCCCCTGAATGCCCCCCATCCTGGGGGTGAGTGGGAAAATTGTGAGGGAATTGCTGCACCCACTGCTGGATAGGGGTTATCACCTCTACATTGACAACTTTTATACCAGCATCCTACTCTTCAAGGCCCTCTCCGCCAGAGGTACAGCTGCATGTGGCACCGTGTGAAAAAATCAGCGAGGCCTCCCTAAGCCGCTAATTGGGCAAATGCTGAGAAAAGGGGAAAGCAGAGCCAATGCAGCGACAACATGCTGGTGGTCAAGTATAAGGAGAAAAGGGATGTCCTTATCCTGACCACCATACACCATGACAACAACACCCTTGTCACTGTTCATGGGACCACAACACAAGTCCCAAAGCCAGATTGTATCCTGAATTACAATCGGTACATGGGGGGTGTGTACGGCTGCGCAGCAGAGCAGGGAACTGAGAATGCTCCATACAGATAACAGTCTACAGTATCCCAGCTCAAATTAGGGGGAAAGGAGCAAAGGGTTAAAGCAAAGACATGCATTGTCTCGCCAAAAAACAGATACAAACAGAACGGCGTGACAAGTGGCACTGGTTGGCTGTTCCCTAGCTATTTCTAATGGCTTTGATTAGTGATGAGCAAATTTGTTCGGAAAACGATTACCAAACATAAATTTGGCACGAATATGGCACATTCGGATTCATGATCGGAAACATGAGCAAAATTTAATACAATCGGGAAAAATCGGTAACATTTGGTAAAAGTGCGGCAAAATATTTGCGTTGCCACAAAAGTATTTTCAGCACTTTAGCAACACTAATGGAGTGGAGTATCATGAGCGATTGGCACGTGTTTGAGACAGAGAAGGGGTTTGCAGAGCTCAGAAGGGCAGCAATCTTGTAAACAGTAATTTTTTCCCTAACTTTATGAGTGCATATTGTATGTAGCCAATCAGGGCAAAGGAAACACCCACAATGTCCTGACACAACTGCTTGTGTCATTGGCTGCTGAAATCACATGTCCCTCTCTATATAAGTAGCCAACCTCTTATTTTAGCACCATTTTGACACTGTAACAGCCCAGAGAGGCTGCTCCTGATGCTGGCACTGTCAATATCAAGGTTTTAGCTAACCAGTTAGGCAGTTGTATATCAGACACATAGTATAGCCAGCTAGTGTCCAGTGTGGCTGTTCAATTTACCTTCCAGCATTTTTTTTGGCCATTACTAAGGCCCACAGACAAAGCCAGCAGTTCACAAGTGAGCTGATTGTTCATTGCTTCTATTGTGCTCCATACATGAGTATAGCATTCTAATTAATATTTTTTTCACTATCTAAATGCAAAATAACCTGCCGTATCCCACGTTGTCATTTTTGGAGGTAATATGAACCTGTCTGCAGACCTAATGCACATAAAAAAGTAATATTTTCTGTTGCCGAATGTGACATAGCCCACCATATCCCACATTGTCATGTTGTGGCAGTGATATGAACCTGTTTTCAGACCTAACACACATAAAAAAAATCTAATTTTTTCTGTTGCTGAAAGTGATACAGCCCACCGTATCCCAAATTGTCATGTTCTGGCGGTGATAAGAACCTGTCTGCAGACCTAAAGCACATTAATAAAATATAATATTTTCTGTTGCTGAATTTAATACAGTCTGCCTTATCCCACATTGTCATGTGTGGCAGTGATATGAAACTACCTGTAGACCTAAAGTGCATTAAAAAAATTATAATTTTTTCTGTTTCTGAATGTGATACAGCCCACCGTAATCCACATTGTCATGTTGTGGGGGTTATATGAACCTGTCTGCAGACCTCAAGCACATTAAAATATTTTTTTTTTTGTTGATAAACGTGATGCAGCCCGCTATATCCAACTTTTTCATTTAGTGGCAATGAAATTGTTTTGTGTGCAGAGCTGTTGCTCATGAAAATTAATTATTTTTTTTTACAAACATGATACAGCAGCCGAGATCTGAGGTTGAAATAGTTTTGAGCCTATCTTCTAGAATATGAGCATCTTGGGCATCCAATTTCTCATGGGCATCTTTTATATCTAGCTTGAGACTCGCATCTGTTACACCTAACTTCTTTTGAGCATCAAACGCTCTCTGGTAATTGGTGTTGGGTAAATGAGTAATTGTTGTAGGCTGGATCCTGGATCTCGTGCTTCTTATAGCCGCCCTGTTATTGATCCTGTTGTACGTTCCCATTCCCACCTTTGTCATGGCCCTCTTCCTGATCAGTTTATGCAACGGTACATCAGCCATTTTTCTCCAGCAAACCTGCACCTTACCAGCAGCAACTGTAGTAAAGAGGGCATTCCAATGCCACGGAAAATTTTCTAGATTATACAGGCCTCATCCACACACAAAAAAATATTTTATGTTACTAACCGAATACAGAAGGGGACATATCAATTTGAAATTGTTTTAATCATCTAGTCAATGTTATACTGGCCTAATCGACAGGCCCCCCAAAATGTTTCTGTTACTAATGTAATGCAGTAGAGGAAATGTCACTTTGAAATTGTTTGGAGCATCTAGTCAATGTTATACAGGCCTTATCGACAGGTCCCCAAAAATTCTTCTGTTACTAATGTCATACAGTAGGGGACATCTCACTTTGACATTTTTTTGAGCAGATCTTCTTTGTCATTTAGGCCTCATTGACACTGAAGCAATTCTTTCTGCTGTGAGTAATGTGAGTCATCACGTCATATTTCACCTTCTAATTCTTCTGTGTGCAGAGGATGTGCAGAGTAAAAAATCTATTTTAGTTGCTTATAGAGTGCTCCTAGCACACTGTCTGAGCAATATGATGGGAAAAAGTGAGGTCTTGGAGGAAGGGGGATTAGGCTTGGTGTTCAAAGTGTATGTGGGGTACGTGGTAATGTTTCTGAAAGCACAAGTGAACCACCAGCGTGATGTCCTATCCAAAGACAACCAACAACTTCTTTTACTGGATGTTGTAGTTTTTAGTGTGCTGTATTGTTCTTGTGCATTTGCAGTCTCTGATATCTTTAGTGGGGCTTATGCGCATGCTGTTGCTGCTGCTGCTTGGGTGTCCATCTGCTGGGTTGGATGTAGTGGAAGACCTGTCAGTCCTTATTATACTATTTCTACTGTGGTAAAATTGATGCTTTTTGTAAATGTGTAGATTCCACGTTGGGTCTCCTTAATGTGTGTTGCCTGTTGCAGTTGGCCTCCGATACCGGCAGTTCTCCACTGTCTTTGAGTCAACTACCCGTATTACTATCCTTTTATTTTTCTGACAATAGTAATCTACGAAACTGACATGTGTGCCACCTATGTGTGGCTGAGCATCGCTTTAAATTTTTTGGGGGGATATATCACTTACAGTTTTACAGTGGGGAAACAAAGTATTTAGTCAGCCACCAATTGTGCAAGTTCTCCCACTTAGAAAGAAGAGAGAAACCTGTAATTGATATTCTAGATAAACCACAACTATGAGAGTCAAAATTGAGATAAAAATCCAGAAAATCCCCTTGTCTGATTTGGTAAGATTTTGCTTTCATATTATGGTGCAAAAGCTCATCTCAATATTTTGCTATATATCCTTTGCGCGCAATGACAGAGGTCAAATGTTTTCTGTAAGTCTTCATAAGGTTGGCACACACTGTTGGTGTTATGTTGACCCATTTATCCATGCACATCTCCTCTAGAGCTGTGTTGTTTTGGGCCTGTCACTAGGCAACACGGACTTTCATCTCCCTTCAAAGGTTTTCTATGGGGTTGAGACCTGGAGACTCGCTATGCAAATCCAGGACCTTCATATGCTTCTCATGAAGCCACTCCTTCGTTGCTCTAGTGGTGTGCTTGGGATCATAATCATGCTGAAAGACCCATCCACATTTCAACTTCAATGCCCTTGTTGATGGAAGGAGGTTTGCACTCAAAATCTCACAATACATGACACCATTCATTCTTCCATGTACACTGATCAGTCATCCTTGTCCCTTTGCAGATAAACAGCCCCAAAGCATGATGTTGCCACCCCCATGCTTCACAGTAGGTATGGTGTTCTTTGGATGCAACTCAGCATTCTGTATCCTCCAAAGACGATGAGTTTTGTTTCTACCAAACAGTTCTACTTTGGTTTCATCAGACCATATGACATTCTCCCAATACTCTTCTGGATAATCCAAAAGCTCTCTAGCAAACTTCAGATGTGCCCAGACATGTACTAGCTTAACCAGGGGGACATGTCTGGCACTGCAGGATCTGAGTCACTGGCAGCGTAGTGTGTTACTGATGGTAGTATTTATTACTGTGGCCTCAGCTCTATGCAGGTCACTCACTAGGTCCCCCTTGTGGTTCTGGGATTTTTGCTCACCGTTCTTGTGATCATTTTGACCTCACGGGATTGAGATCTTGCGTGGAGCCCCAGATCGAGGGAAATTATCCCTTCGATTTTCTTATTATTGCTCCCACAGTTGGTTTCATCACATCAAGCTGCTTGCCTATCAGTCATCCCAGCCAGGTGCAGAGCTACAATTTTGTTTCTGGTGTCCTTCGACAGCTCTTTGGTCTTCACCATAGTGGAGTTTGGAGTGTGACTGAAGCAAAAAAAGATGTTTATGCAAAAAATAAACATTTATGCAAAGAATTTCTCAATATTTAATGAATCCAAAAATGTTACATGTATAGACAAAAATGTAACCCCTCACACCTAAAACTACGCGTTTCGGCAGATGCCTTTTTGATAAGTGGGAGAACTTGCACAATTGATGGATGACTAAATACTTTTTTCCCCACTGTATATAGCACCTATAATTCAACATTTGCTTTACAGACATTACTGGCACCGCCAAAATTTGGGACTCGCAATATAAATTTACTATCTGTATGTCTTTGTAGTGTGGGTAGAACAATAATTACTGGGAGTAAACCCTCGCAAACAAGAGTAGAACATACAAACTCTTCGGAGATGCTGTCCTTGGTGGGGTTGTAACACAGGATTTCAGCGATGCAAGACTTCTGTTTTTGTGTTAACAACTGAATGTGTCTGGGGTTGGAAGGCTATCACTGCCATTCAAACTCTGTGACTCACTGCTGTGTTGGGGAAAACCACTGTCAAGATTGTCTTCCAGCATGTTTTGATACTGCAGCATTGGCGCTTCCCTTTCTGGGGTGAGAAGGAACAGGCAATGTTTAGTTTTGTATTGTGAATAGAACACACTAGCAACCCAGAAGTCCGTGCTATTTGGATTCATAACTATACAGGTAACAATAATGTTGCAGATAGTGCTGCAAGAAGGCACACATGGGTCGGCCTCTTTCATGAGGTTCAACTTCACAGTGTGTTGCTGGTGGTACAACTCTTAAGCTTTCTTTCTCCATCCCGTCTTGACAAAATAGCGGGAATCATTATCGTGTTCATCTCATAAATGTTGTGTGCCCATCACCTCTTCCTTCTTTTCCTTTTGATGGTCCTTCTCTTTTTCTTACTCCCTTGGCAAACGTCTGTGAGATGACAGACCTGAACTTATAAATATTGTTAACCCTAAAAGTATCCTCCTCTGCTACCTGCGCTTTCCCCAGGATCACCATCACCACCTGATCACCCACACTATTTAAAGTATGCTTCAGCATGTAGATGACAGTAATATGGATGCCGATGATGGCATCATCACCGCTAGTGATCTTAGTAGCCATTAAGGAAATGTACAGAAGGGTGCAAAGGTCCTTCATCTGTATCCAGTACGCAAGTGTGAATTGCACCACATCCGTGCTGCATTGTGCCTGGCTATGAAAAATGTCATCCTGCACCAGGTCTCGTCACAATCACTGCAACATGTGCAGAGTTTAATTCCACAGTGCGGTAATATTGCATATCAATTGGTTAACTGATAGTCTGAAAGATCTATAAACCAACTGAAGTGAAATGGTGGAAGTCAGCACGAAAGTGGATTCTGCAGCAGCGCATCCAGGCTGGGACAGTGGTGAAAGAATTGCTGTACCATCAGGTTGAGGAGACGAGTCACGCAAAGCACGTATGTAAGGTTGGCCATACACAGGGCTGCCACCAGGTTTGCACCGATATTGCACACAGCTTTCCCTGGCTCCAAGTTGAGTGTAGACAATCACTGCTCAAACTCTGCATGGATAGCGTCCACAACTGTTGATCTGTATGGCTGTGATCTCTAAGGCATATTATTGTAAAACACTGCCTGATTACGGTGAGCCCTTGCTACGCAGTACGGAGGTAGGGGAGGGATTTTCTCTGCAGTGTTGGAACGTGTTTGTTTAATTAAGGCAGAGGTTAAGGGTGCAGGTGGAGGCCCTAGAGGAGGTGAAGGAGGCAGAAGCTCTGGAGGAATTGTTTCATACAGAGGTTTGTTCCTCAAGCCCTGGGGATTCCAAGACTTTGTGCCCCTGTTATATATTAATTTAGTTATCCATCTTATGGTGTGTAGTGGTTTAATTCTACAACTCTAGCTGTTTAGTAGTTTAGTTCTCCAACCCCTGATGCCTAGTATAACCCAAAATATATAGGTCTAACCAAGGCACTTCCAATATACATATATACTCCTATAAACTATGGAAGCATACGCCAAATAAAGGATAAAAATAGTAAATTTTATTAATTACATAAATATAAACAAACGGAGAGAAACAATACAAAAAGCTGCCACTACAGAATCATGTCCTCAGTACAAACAAAGGCCTATATAGCTTTTAGATAGTATTAGCTACCACAAAGTAATGATATATCTATATATTTTACCATCACAGAATATTAATCAAACATGATCGCGGTGTGCCGGCGGTGCAGGGAAGCATCGCGCAGGGAGGGAGCAGCATTGCTGCGAGGGTCTCTTACCTCCCTCCCTGCTCCAGGCCCGGATCCAATATGGCCACGGCATCCGGGTCCTGCAGGGAGGTAGGTGGCTTCACAGAGCCTGCTCAGAGCAGGCACTGTGAAGCCTGCAGCACTGTAAGTCAGATCGGTGATCTGACAGAGTGCTGTGCAAACTGTCAGATCACCGATCTGTGATGTCCCCCCCGGGGCAAAGTAAAAAAGTTAAAAAAAAAATTTCCAAATGTGTAAAAAAAAATTAAAAAAATATTCCTAAATAATGAAAAAAAATATATTATTCCCATAAATACATTTCTTTATCTAAATTAAAAAAAAAAAAAAAAAGTACACATATTTAGTATCACCGCGTCCGTAATGGCCCGACCTATAAAACTGGCTCACTGGTTAACCCCTTCAGTAAACATCGTAAGAAAAAAAAAAAAAACAAGTAAAAAAAACAACGCTTTATTATCATACCGCCGAACAAAAAGTGGAATAACACGCGATCAAAAAGACAGATATAAATAACCATGGTACCGCTGAAAATGTCATCTTGTCCTGCAAAAAATGAGCTGCCATACGGCATCATCAGCAAAAAATTAAAAAAGTTATAGTCCTGAGAATACAGCGATGCAAAAATAATTATTTTTTCTAAAAAATAGTTTTTATCGTATAAAAGCGCCAAAACATAAAAAAAGATATAAATGAGGCATCGCTGTAATCGTACTGACCCGAAGAATAAAACTGCTTTATCAATTTTACCAAACGTGGAATGGTATAAACGCCTCCCCCAAAAGAAATTCATGAATAGCTGGTTTTTGGTCATTCTGCCTCACAAAAATCGGAAAAAAAGCGATCAAAAAATGTCATGTGCCCAAAAATGTTACCAATAAAAACGTCAACTCGTCCCGCAAAAAACAAGACCTCACATGACTCTGTGGACCAAAATATGGAAAATTTATAGCTCTCAAAATGTGGTAACGCAAAAAATATTTTTTGCAATAAAAAGCGTCTTTCAATGTGTAAAGGCTGCCAATCATAAAAATCCGCTAAAAAACCCGCTATAAAAGTAAATCAAACCCCCCTTCATCACCCCCTTAGTTTGTGAATAATTAAAAAAATGTATTTATTTCCATTTTCCCATTAGGGCTAGGGCTAGGGTTAGGGTTAGGGCTAGGGTTAGGGTTAGGGCTAGGGTTAAGGTTAGGGTTAGAGTTAGGGCTAGGGTTAGGGCTAGGGTTAGGGTTAGGATTAGGGTTAGGGTTAGGGCTGGGGTTAGGGTTAGGGCTAGGGTTAGGGTTAGAGCTAGGGTTAAGGTTAGGGTTAGGGATAGGGTTAGGGATAGGGTTAGGGTTAGGGTTAGGCTAGGGTTAGGGTTAGGGCTAGGGTTAGGGTTATGGCTAGGGTTAGGGTTAGGGCTAGGGCTAGGGTTAGGGCTAGGGTTAGGGCTAGGGTTAGGGCTAGGTTTAGGGCTAGGGTTGGGGCTAGGGTTAAGGCTACAGTTAGGGTTGGGGCTAAATTTAGGGTTAGGGTTGGGGCTAAAGTTACGGTTAGGGTTTAGATTACATTTACAGTTGGGAATAGGGTTGGGATTAGGGTTAGGGGTGTGTTAGGGTTAGAGGTGTGGTTAGGGTTACTGTTGGGATTAGGGTTAGGGTTGTGTTTGGATTAGGGTTTCAGTTATAATTGGGGGATTTCCACTGTTTAGGCACATCAGGGGTTCCAAACGCGACATGGCGTCCGATCTCAATTCCAGCCAATTCTGCGTTGACAAAGTAAAACAGGGCTTCTTCCCTTCCGAGCTCTCCCATGCGCCCAAACAGTGGTTTACCCCCACAAATGGGGTATCAGCTTACTCAGGACAAATTGTACAACATCTTTTGGGGTCCAAATTCTTCTCTTACCCTTGGGAAAATAACAAATTGGGGGTGAAAAGATAATTTTTGTGAAAAAATATGATTTTTTATTTTTACGGTTCTGCATTATAAACTTCTGTGAAGCACTTGGTGGGTCAAAGTGACCACCGGGCACACTGATGATCACTTTGGATGTTGAGTCCCTTTATACGAGTATTAACCATAACATTTGCTTGGAAGCACAAGGATTTTGGGGAGCGATGCCAGAAATGGCTTTTCTGCCAGTGCCAGGCAGCAGCTGCCAAGGCAAACAGGATCATGGGGTGCATTAAAAGAGGTCTGGATACACATGATGAGAGCATTATACTGCCTCTGTACAAATCCCTAGTTAGACCGCACATGGAGTACTGTGTCCAGTTTTGGGCACCGGTGCTCAGGAAGGATATAATGGAACTAGAGAGAGTACAAAGGAGGGCAACAAAATTAATAAAGGGGATGGGAGAACTACAATACCCAGATAGATTAGCGAAATTACGATTATTTAGTCTAGAAAAAAGACGACTGAGGGGCGATCTAATAACCATGTATAAGTATATAAGGGGACAATACAAATATCTCGCTGAGGATCTGTTTATACCAAGGAAGGTGACGGGCACAAGGGGGCATTCTTTGCGTCTGGAGGAGAGAAGGTTTTTCCACCAACATAGAAGAGAATTCTTTACTGTTAGGGCAGTGAGAATCTGGAATTGCTTGCCTGAGGAGGTGGTGATGGCGAACTCAGTCGAGGGGTTCAAGAGAGGCCTGGATGTCTTCCTGGAGCAGAACAATATTGTATCATACAATTAGGTTCTGTAGAAGGACGTAGATCTGGGGATTTATTATGATGGAATATTGGCTGAACTGGATGGACAAATGTCTTTTTTCGGCCTTACTAACTATGTTACTATGTTACTATGTTACATCAATGACATTGTGATGTTTTGGACAGGTACTGAGGCGGATTGTAAGCAATTCATTGCAGAATTGAATAATAATCTATTCAATATCAGACATACTTCGAATATTTCACAAACCTCAGTCGAATTTTTGGATCTTAAGCTTACAATGGAGGGTTCGTACATTACTACTACCCTCTACCAAAAACTGACAGCTACCAATAGCTTGTTACACTTTTGCAGTTTCCACCCTAGGCATTTGAAAAACGGCATCCCAATGGGCCAATTCCTCCAGTTGAAACGCAATTGCAGTGCATCTTCTGACTTCCAATCTGAAGCAAGAAAACTGACGTATCGCTTCAAACATCGTGGATACTCTAAGGGCATTATTTTCTCCGCCTTTCAAACGGCGAAAACCAGCACGCATTCGGAATTACTACAGAGACAGACACATGAGTCCTCTAGTCCTCTGGGCATTGTCACTACTTATAACAACCAGTGGCGGGATGTATACAAAATTCTGAATCGGAGTTGGTGCATCTTGTTGTGTGAACCGAAATTGGCACTCCACATCTCCATCACACCTAAATTGATAGTGAGGCAAGCCAGGAATCTCAAGGATCTTTTGTGCCATAGCCACTATGTACGTCCAACCTCTAAGTTAAATAGGGGTACAAGAATCTTCGGCATTTACCCATGCGGCAATTGCAATATTTGCCAGTATACGATCGCTCAGGATGGCTTCTCGCTAACTATCTCTCCCTTTCAGATTGGACCTAAGAAGACTTTCTTCAATTGCAAGACGCGCTTTTTGGTATACGCTTTAATCAGTGACTGCCCAAAGTTCTATGTAGGACAAACTACCCAGGAACTTTGTAGAAGAACACAACTACATTTGTCTAACATTACCACTGCCCAAAAGGATCGAGACAAGGGCAAGAGTATTTCGTTGGTGGTTAAACACTTTTTGGACATTCACAATGGACGTACCACAGGACTGAAAGTGATAGGTTTGGAGGAGGTTCAACTGAACATTAGAGAGGGTGATGTAGTGAGGAAACTCCTTAGATGTGAATCAAAATGGATTCATAATCTTAACTGTCTTACCCCTCATTTCCTAAATGAGGAATTGCTTTTTACAAGTTTTTATAAACAGCTTTAATCTGCCTTGCCTTGAGAGAACCTGGGGTAATTTTGAGTACGTATGTGATATTATCTTTATATATTTTTTTTTTCCTTAACGGGTCATGTCTTTTATATACCTCTGAAGGAAGTACCTGGAGATGAGCTTGGAAGGACTACTGTTGCTTCTTTTTTCTATCTTAATATTGGTTAATATCCCCCCCTTTCTTGTTAAACACCTCGTGTATTGTTCTTTATCAGGGGACCTATGAGTGGGTATAACTATGATCAATAAATAATTTCCATCTTTATACATGCAAAATATTAATAAAATAAATAATTATGATTATATTCATTATTAAATAATTATGATTAATAAAATCTCTATTTCTATTTATACAAGCAAATTATTGTAAATAGATCCAATGTTCACAAGTTATATAATGGATGAACTGGCTTCTATCTGTTGAAAACCATGGTTTTCAGTATATCTGTTTATTCTAGGCATTTACTCTAGTGATCCTTTGTATATTTAATTTCTGGATATATATCATATATTTTTTGCTTAATATGTTTTTCCGGCGTTCTCTATTTTTCCTACCCCATTTTCCTTTGTTCCCCTTTTTTCCGTGTGTGTGTGTTTGAATATTCAAAATTAATGTCTGTGCAACAATAGCCTCTCTTAGCCACAATTTATGCTCTACTCTGAATTCTATGTTTTTTTAATGGCTGGTCGAGGGTTTTCAATCAACCCGCTTGACATCTATATCAATGTATTTTCTTAGCTACTGCATATGCATTGATCGGCGTCTGTGAGATGCGTTTCCCTGTGGCAGAATTACTCCCTGTTTTCTTCCTTTTTTTCCTTCTTTCCTTTAATAGTTACCCTTTTGCGCCTAGGTACTCTAAATCAATGTCTGTACAATAATAACCATTCTCAGTCACGGTACATACTCCTTCCTATGCATTTTTTATGGGTGGCTGAATGTTCTTAATCAGTGTTCTGATATTTGGCTCTGTGTAAATCTCCAGCCATTGCGCACGCGCCGATTGGCGCTTGTGAGATGAGCCTTTCTGTGGCAGAATTATTTTCATGGACGACACAGCATTTTCCCCTTAGTTATTGCGGACTTGCGCATGCACAATACACTACGATCCGGCCATCTTTGGACTCTCACTACAACGGCCTTTAGCACAGCCCTAGGCAGATGCAAGAACACTCTGACAACTTCCTGCTTTCATCACATGCCAGCTTCACTATCTGGATCCGTGCACGCCCACAGACCACAGCTGTTTTCTGGCCAGCACTGATAACTCAGGTAAGTAAGATCGTTGCACACACGATGTAACCACTGCCCCTGAAGAAGCCAGGTTTTCTGGTTACAAGCATTTTATGCCTTTGACTCCCTCATTTTTCTTATCCCTTGTTGCATCGTTTTGCGGTGATTTCATCTACAGGCTCAGGTTGTATAGGCCTTCTCCTTTGATTTATGCACAGAGCTTAGACGAAATTAACGTTCAGTATCTTTGTATTGTAGGGGCTTTTTAGCAGACATTTCACTGTTAATAATTTACTAAGTCTCTCAAATGAAACCTGTTAATATTGCTCATCTAAATAGTGGATTTTCCTATTCTGTGTCCATATTACTGTTCTTTTCTACAAAATTGGGCCTTTGTGCCTAATTGCATTCTCTGGACAAGCGGGATCCCTTTTTTTTTGTATCCCTCGCTTGTCTTTTAGCGGTTAATATTGCTACTACACATGTATGTGGCTTGATGTGGGGGTTATTTTCTGTATTACTGAGGTGTGGCAGGGGCAAGACCTTATCTTGGTTCAATGTATAATTTTGTTTGCAGTTTGAAATTTTAATTGATTTTAACTCTTTGCAGTGTTGTTGTATTACAATTCAATAAAGTTTATATATTTTTTGTAATAATTACTCTTTTGGCGATCCCTGTTGTATGCATGCTACCTTTCTTCTGCTTGTTTGTGCTGTGTAGTTTTAGGAACCAGTGCTCAGAAAGGATATAATGGAACTAGAGCGAGTACAAAGGAGGACAACAAAATTAATAAAGGGGATAGGGGAACTGCAATACCCAGAGAGAATATCAAAATTAGGATTAGTACTAACAACTGGTATCTTCCCTTTAGATTCAAACATACCTTGATCACACTCATCCTCAAAAAGCCCACCCTTGACCCATCCTCTGTGTCTACCTATTGCCCCATGTCATTTCTCTCCTATGCCTCCAAACTACTGGAACAATAAGTCCATTTTGAACTGTCCTCCCACCTTTCCTCTTGCTCCCTCTTTGACTGCTTACAATCTGACTTCAGATTGAACCATTCCACTGAAACTGCACTGACTAGTCACCAATGACCTGCTAACTGTCAAATGAAAGCACCGCGAGTCTGTCCTCCTTCTCCTGGAACTGGCATCTGTCTTTGATGCAGTGGACCACTCCCTCTTACTACAGACTTTCTGATCAGTTAACATTACAGACTTGGCCCTTTGTTGGATTTCCTCATACCTAACAGACAGGACATTCAGTGTCTCCCACTCAGACACCACCTCCTTATCTCACCCCCTATGTGTCAGTGTCCACCAAGGTTTAGTTGTAGGACTGGGAACTATGCTTATAGGGCGCACGCGTGCACGCCCTCCCTCTTAACGGGACCACCCAAACCAACCTATAGCTGTGCGATACCTGTTTAAGGCTTCTCCTCCAATATGGAGGTGCCTGAGCTACATTTAATGTGCTTTGCATGCTTGCTAGTTGTCAGGTTCCCCTGGTCCGCCTGTGTGCTGGTCTGCCCTGTACCCGTCTGCTCTTACCCATCTGTGCCTGTCTGCTTGTACCTGTCTGTGCTCTTCTGTCCACCAGCTGGTTCAGATCGCACCTGCCAGTGCATTTTCATTCTAAAATGAAAGGATGGAAGATTGGCGTGCATTCGGTCGATGGGTTTAGGTGCTGTTGTAACAGTGTGTACACCCTAGTAGCATAAGCTGAGTAATTTACCTCACACTCTTGATTGTGAAGATAGAAATGTATTTTGCTGAGTATAGAGCAAACATGAAAAAAACTTTAATGGTGCTGGGATGTGAACATCATAGACTATAGACATTTCAACCCTTCCTATGTATTTGTCACAATAGTCACTTGTGGTTACTGTAGCTGTGCGGCGCTTCCACCTCTGGAACTGGCACATGAACACCGCATCGATGCAGTAATTTTAGATGACTATTATGACAAAGACCCAGCAATGGTTGAAACTTCAAAAGTCTATGATGCTCACCTGCCAGCACCAACAACTTTTTTTTGCTCTGCACTAGTGATGGATGTGTATGCTCATTATTCGACTTTACCCGAGCATGCTCAGGTGTTCTCCGAGTATTTGGTCGTGCTGGTAAATTTAGTTTGTGTCGCCACAGCTGCATGATTTGCAGCTGCTAGACAGCCTGAATATGTGTAGGGATTGCCTGTTTGTTAGGGAATCCCCACATATATTAAGGCTGTCTAGCAGCCGCAATTCATGCAGCGACGGTGACACAAACTAAATCCCCGAGCATGCCTGTCATGATATGTACTTTTGCCCTGTCCTGTATTTGAATAATATGCCATGTGATGTATGTAACTGTTCTCTGGTTTCTATTAGCTGTAATTTATGTATTTTCTTGTGCTGGGTAGGGTTGAGCGACCTTGACCTTTTTAGAGTCGAGCCGTGTTTCGCGAAACCCGACTATCTTAGAAGTCGAGTCGAGTAGAATCGGCCGATTATCGCGAAAAGTCGGGTATCGACCGAAACACGAAACCCAATGCAAGTCAATGGGGGAGCATAGTCGGCAGTGAGTGGAGGCCAGGAAAACACCTACACTGCCCATTTTAATGGCAAAAACATCCATTCTTGTTACAGAAGCTTGTCAATCGTAATTTACCTTATAATAATTGGAAGGCATTTGAAATTGGGGGTCATTTGGCTAAAGTTGTGGGGGGTAGGGCTGGTTCAAGTAATTAGTGGGCCCAGGAAATCTGGACCACGTCACGGCAGTGGAGCAGGGAGAGGTAAGTATTTCAACTTTGCAAGTGCTGTGATCCTGAGCAAGCAGGGGGGGCCCACTCGTTGGCATTGGCACTGGCACAGGGCCCCTCAAAGTACAGCGGTGTGTTTGCACGGCGGGGGCGCCTCCCACCGGCAGCAACACTTTTGCGTACTATGAGAGGCCCTGTGCCAGTGACGTCGCCAACTAGTATTCCTCCCCCCACCTGATGAAGGAACCTGCACTTTCATCTGCACCTTCCTCTTTGTCCCCGTGTAAGGTGGTATGGTATGCGGGAAGGGGGACCTGACTTTCAGCAGGGTCACAATCTTGCAGTGTAGCGTGCATGGGAAATGTTGCGTTATGGGTCAATGTACCAGCAGACTCATCTATCACTGGCTGGGCAATGGGCAGGATGAGGAGGAAACACAGATATAAGCCCAAAGAATAAAGTGGGCTAAATGCAGTTCAAAATTGGTAACACAGGAGTAACCAGGGGGCATTGCAGTGGAGGACAACTGGAATGAGAGGCTGACACAGAGAGTAGGCCCAAATCAGTAAGTAGTCGAAATGCAGTTCAAAATTGGCAACAGTAGTAAACCGGCGGCACAGCTTTGTTCACTGGAGGAGAACAGCAAGGCGCGGCAGACACAGATAGAAGACCCCAACCCAACTAGTAGGCCTAATGCAGTGTAGTTTCCAACAACTACTAAACGAGAGCATTAAGATTGAAGCAATGGAGAGGAAACCTGGGGAACACCTTGGAGTGGAACACACCGTCTCTACACCCCATACCAAATGTGTAGACCTAATGCAGTGTAGTTTCCAACAACTACTAAACGAGAGCATTAAGATTGAAGCAATGGCGAAGAAACCTGGGGAACACCTTGGAGTGGAACACACCGTCTCTCTACAACCCATACCCAATTTTTAGGCCTAATGCAGTGTAGTTTCCAACAACTACTAAATGAGAGCATTAAGATTGAAGCAATGGCGAAGAAACCTGGGGAACACCTTGGAGTTGAACACACCGTCTCTCTACACCCCATACCCAATTTGCAGGCCTTATGCAGTGTAGTTTTCACCAACTACTAAACGAGAGTAGGAAGATCGAAGCAATGTGGACGAAACCTGGGGAACACCTTGGAGTGTAACACACCGTCTCTCTACACCCCATACCAAATTTGTAGGCCTAATGCAGTGTAGTTTCCAACAACTACTAAACGAGAGCATTAAGATTGAAGCAATGGTGAGGAAACCTGGGGAACACCTTGGAGTGGAACACACCGTCTCTCTACACCCCATACCCAATTTGCAGGCCTTATGCAGTGTAGTTTCCAACAACTACTAAACGAGAGCATTAAGATTGAAGCAATGGAGAGGAAACCTGGGGAACACCTTGGAGTTGAACACACCGTCTCTCTACACCCCATACCCAATTTGTAGGCCTAATGCAGTGTAGTTTCCAACAACTGCTAAACGAGAGCATTAAGATTGAAGCAATGGCGAGGAAACCTGGGGAACACCTTGGAGTTGAACACACCGTCTCTCTACACCCCATACCCAATTTGTAGGCCTAATGCAGTGTAGTTTCCAACAACTACTAAACGAGAGCATTAAGATTGAAGCAATGGCGAGGAAACCTGGGAAACACCTTGAAGTGGAACACACCGTCTATACACCCCATACCAAATGTGTAGGCCTAATGCAGTGTAGTTTCCAACAACTACTAAACGAGAGCATTAAGATTGAAGCAATGGCGAGGAAACCTGGGGAACACCTTGGAGTTGAACACACCGTCTCTCTACACCCCATACCCAATTTGCAGGCCTTATGCAGTGTAGTTTTCACCAACTACTAAACGAGAGTAGGAAGATCGAAGCAATGTGGACGAAACCTGGGGAACACCTTGGAGTGTAACACACCGTCTCTCTACACCCCATACCAAATTTGTAGGCCTAATGCAGTGTAGTTTCCAACAACTACTAAACGAGAGTAGTCTGATCGAAGCAATGTGGATGAAACCTGGGGCACACCTTGGGGCGGCAGACACCGTTAGTAGGCCCTACCAAAGTTGTAGCCCCAATGCAGTTTTAAAATTCCTAGAGGCTGAAAACAAGACTATTGACGGTCAGCTTTTTTCAAAGGAACACAGCTGTATTGAGTGGCGCAGACAGACACAGGTAGTAGGCCTTAAACCAAAAATGTGGCTCACTGCAGCTTAAAAAAGGTTACAGGGGTACACAGGCAGCATTGCTCTGGGCAGTGAAGGACAATTTCAATAGTGGACCGCAGACAGACTTTGTACGCCTACTATTAAAAAAAGGATGCTCTATGCAAATAAAAATAGGTTCCAGGGGTACACGGGCAGCAGTGGTCTGGTCAGTGGAGGAGTAGTAGAAAGAACGGGCCGCAGACAGGCTTCGAAGACCTAACATAAAAAAATATTGGGCTGTAGGCACTTTAACATTGGTTCCAGGGGTACACGGGCAGCAGTAGACTGGTCAGTGTAGTAGTAGTTGAAAGAACGGGCCGCAGACAGGCTTCAAAGGCCTACAATAAAAAAATATTGGGCTGTAGGCACTTTAACATTGGTTCCAGGGGTACACGGGCAGCAGTAGACTGGTCAGTGTAGTAGTAGTTCAAAGAACGGGCCGCAGACAGGCTTCAAAGGCCTAACATAAAAAAATATTGGGCTGTAGGCACTTTTAAATAGGTTCCAGGGGTACACAGGCAGCAGTGGTCTGGTCAGTGTAGGAGTAGTAGAAAAAATGGGCCGCAGACAGGCTTCGAAGGCCTAACATAACAAAATATTGGGCTGTAGGCACTTTAACATTGGTTCCAGGGGTACACGGGCAGCAGTAGACTGGTCAGTGTAGTAGTATTAGAAAGAACGGGCCGCAGACAGGCTTCGAAGGCCTAACATAATAAAATTGGACAGGCTGTAGGCACTTTATAATTCGTTCCAGGGGTACACGGGCAGCAGTAGACAGGTCAGTGTAGTAGTAGTTGAAAGAACGGGCCGCAGACAGGCTTCGAAGGCTTAACATAATTAAATTGGACAGGCTGTAGGCACTTTATAATTGATTCCAGGAGTACACGGGCAGCAGTAGACAGGTCAGTGGAGGCCTAGTGGAAGGAGGGACCGCAGACAGGCTTCGAAGGCCTAACATAAAAAAATATTAGACTGTAGGCACTTTAACATTGGTTCCAGGGGTACACGGGCAGCAGTAGACTGGTCAGTGTATTAGTAGTAGAAAGAACGGGCCGCAGACAGGCTTCGAAGGCCTAACATAAAAAAATATTGGGCTGTAGGCACTTTTACATTGGTTCCAGGGGTACACGGGCAGCAGTAGACAGGTCAGTGTAGTAGTAGTAGAAAGAACGGGCCGCAGACAGGCTTCGAAGGCCTAACATAACAAAATATTGGGCTGTAGGCACTTTAACATTGGTTCCAGGGGTACACGGGCAGCAGTAGACAGGTCAGTGTAGTAGTAGTAGAAAGAACGGGCCGCAGACAGGCTTCAAAGGCCTAACATAAAAAAATATTGGGCTGTAGGCACTTTTAAATAGGTTCCAGGGGTACACGGGCAGCAGTAGACTGGTCAGTGTAGTAGTAGTAGAAAGAACGGGCCGCAGACAGGCTTCGAAGGCCTAACATAACAAAATATTGGGCTGTAGGCACTTTAACATTGGTTCCAGGGGTACACGGGCAGCAGTAGACTGGTCAGTGTAGTAGTAGTAGAAAGAACGGGCCGCAGACAGGCTTCGAAGGCCTAACATAATAAAATTGGACAGGCTGTAGGCACTTTATAATTGGTTCCAGGGGTACACGGGCAGCAGTAGACAGGTCAGTGTAGTAGTAGTTGAAAGAACGGGCCGCAGACAGGCTTCGAAGGCTTAACATAATTAAATTGGACAGGCTGTAGGCACTTTATAATTGATTCCAGGAGTACACGGGCAGCAGTAGACAGGTCAGTGGAGGCCTAGTGGAAGGAGGGACCGCAGACAGGCTTCGAAGGCCTAACATAAAAAAATATTAGACTGTAGGCACTTTAACATTGGTTCCAGGGGTACACGGGCAGCAGTAGACTGGTCAGTGTAGTAGTAGTAGAAAGAACGGGCCGCAGACAGGCTTCGAAGGCCTAACATAAAAAAATATTGGGCTGTAGGCACTTTTACATTGGTTCCAGGGGTACACGGGCAGCAGTAGACAGGTCAGTGTAGTAGTAGTAGAAAGAACGGGCCGCAGACAGGCTTCAAAGGCCTAACATAAAAAAATATTGGGCTGTAGGCACTTTTAAATAGGTTCCAGGGGTACACGGGCAGCAGTAGACTGGTCAGTGTAGTAGTAGTAGTAGAAAGAACGGGCCGCAGACAGGCTTCGAAGGCCTAACATAAAAAAATATTGGGCTGTAGGCACTTTTACATTGGTTCCAGGGGTACACGGGCAGCAGTAGACTGGTCAGTGTAGTAGTAGTAGAAAGAACGGGCCGCAGACAGGCTTCGAAGGTCTAACATAAAAAAATATTGGGCTGTAGGCACTTTTAAATAGGTTCCAGGGGTACACGGGCAGCAGTAGACTGGTCAGTGTAGTAGTAGTAGTAGAAAGAACGGGCCGCAGACAGGCTTCGAAGGCCTAACATAAAAAAATATTGGGCTGTAGGCACTTTTAAATAGGTTCCAGGGGTACACGGGCAGCAGTAGACTGGTCAGTGTAGTAGTAGTAGAAAGAACGGGCCGCAGACAGGCTTCGAAGGCCTAACATAAAAAAATATTGGGCTGTAGGCACTTTTAAATAGGTTCCAGGGGTACACAGGCAGCAGTGGTCTGGTCAGTGTAGTAGTAGTAGAAAGAACGGGCCGCAGACAGGCTTCGAAGGCCTAACATAATAAATTGGGCTGGCTGTAGGCAATTTAAAATTGGTTCCAGGAGTACACGGGCAGCAGTGGTCTGGTCAGTGGAGGCCTAGTGGAAGGAGGGACCACAGACAGGCTTCGAAGGCCTAACATAATAAAATTGGACAGGCTGTAGGTACTTTATAATTGGTTCCAGGGGTACACGGGCAGCAGTGTTCTGGTCAGTGGAGGCCTAGTGGAAGGAGGGACCGCAGACAGGCTTCGAAGGCCTAACATAATAAAATTGGACAGGCTGTAGCCACTTTATAATTGGTTCCAGGGGTACACGGGCAGCAGTACACAGGTCAGTGGAGGCCTAGTGGAAGGAGGGACCGCAGACAGGCTTCAAAGGCCTAACATAATAAAATTGGACAGGCTGTAGGCACTTTATAATTGGTTCCAGGGGTACACGGGCAGCAGTACACAGGTCAGTGGAGGCCTAGTGGAAGGAGGGACCGCAGACAGGCTTCAAAGGCCTAACATAATAAAATTGGACAGGCTGTAGGCACATTATAATTGGTTCCAGGGGTACACGGGCAGCAGCGGTCTGGTCAGTGGAGGCCTAGTGGAAGGAGGGACCGCAGACAGGCTTCGAAGGCCTAACATAATAAAATTGGGCTGGCTGTAGGCAATTTAAAATTGGTTCCAGGGGTACACGGGCAGCAGTGGTCTGGTCAGCGGAGGCCGATTGTAATGAGTGTCTGCCAGTTAGTAGTCCAAAACAATAAATAAATGTGAATGTCTCGCATTAAAACAAAACGAAAACACTAAAGGGTGCAATCATTAGGTACAGGGGTGGGATCCTCTGAGTAGTTTCAGACCTACTAATTTAGCGCAAAGTATTTACTGTGGTAAATAGAGGACACTGCCCCTGACTATGTTAAGTACCATCATACATGTCAACACAATGGTATTGTCAGTGGCAGGAATGGAAGGATGTCAGCGCATAGACTAAACATTGGTGGAAGTGTGAGAGATAACTGTGGAAGTGGTAGAGCAATGTTTGACCTGGGGGTGGGTGAACTCTCTTGTGGCCAGCGGTACAGGACCAGGGCCCCTCATGTTACAACCGTGTGTCTGACGTTGGGTGCGCACCACCACCGCCAGAGACACTTTATTGTACTATGAGGGACCCAGTGGCAGTGCTGTCGACCAAAAGCGGGCACACCCACCTCTTCAGACAAACAGCACTCTCACGGGTGCTTGCGCCAAGTCACGATACCACGGCCCCGTGTGGGGAGTTTGGCCATTTAGCGAGGTGTAAACATGTCGTATGCTGGACAATCAGCTGCAGCTAATTAGACATTAGAAAAGTAATTCACAGTAGTCCACAGGCAAGAGCTTTTCATAGGAAAGCTAGGTGTCGGCCGGGCAAGGTGGGGCAAAAGAATTTGAAATCCAGTTGTGGTTCATTTTAATGAATGTTAGATCATCAACATTTTGGGTAGCCAGACGAGTCCTTTTTTCGGTTAATATTGAACCTGCAGCACTGAATACTCTTTCTGATAGGACACTAGCTGCCGGGCAAGCAAGCTCCTGCAATGCATATTCTGCCAATTCTGGCCAGGTGTCTAATTTTGATGCCCAGTAATCAAATGGGAATGACGGTTGAGGGAGAACATCGATAAGGGATGAAAAATAGTTTGTAACCATACTGGACAAATGTTGTCTCCTGTCACTTTCAATTGATGCAGCAGTACCTGTCCTGTCTGCGGTCATAGCAAAATCACTCCACAACCTGGTCAGAAAACCCCTCTGTCCAACGCCACTTCTGATGTGTGCACCCCTAACACTCCTGGTCTGCTGCCCCCTGGAGTTCGTGTGAGAACGATCACGGGCGCTGTGTGCTGGGAATGCCTGAAGCAAACGGTCAAAAAGAGTTGATTGTTTGGTTGCTAATATTAGTTCCAAGTTCTCATGTGGCATAATATTTTGCAATTTGCCTTTATAGCGAGGATCAAGGAGGCAGGCCAACCAGTAATCGTCATCGTTCATCATTTTCGTAATGCGTGTGTCCCTTTTGAGGATACGTAAGGCATAATCCGCCATGTGGGCCAAAGTTCCAGTTGTCAAATCTGCAGTTGTGATTGTTTGAGGGGCAGTTTCAGGCAAATCTACGTCACTTGTGTCCCTCAAAAAACCAGAACCCGGCCTTGCCACGCAACCAATTTCCAGTGCCCCCGGGAAAGCTTCCTCATTAAAAATATACTCATCCCCATCATCCTCCTCGTCCTCCACCTCCTCTTCGCCCGCTACCTCGTCCTGTACACTGCCCTGACCAGACAATGGCTGACTGTCATCAAGGCTTTCCTCTTCCTCTGGTGCAGACGCCTGATCCTTTATGTGCGTCAAACTTTGCATCAGCAGACACATTAGGGGGATGCTCATGCTTATTATGGCGTTGTCTGCACTAACCAGCCGTGTGCATTCCTCAAAACACTGAAGGACTTGACACATGTCTTGTATCTTCGACCACTGCACACCTGACAACTCCATGTCTGCCATCCTACTGCCTGCCCGTGTATGTGTATCCTCCCACAAAAACATAACAGCCCGCCTCTGTTCGCACAGTCTCTGAAGCATGTGCAGTGTTGAGTTCCACCTTGTTGCAACGTCTATGATTAGGCGATGCTGGGGAAGGTTCAAAGACCGCTGATAGGTCTGCATACGGCTGGAGTGTACAGGCGAACGGCGGATATGTGAGCAAAGTCCACGCACTTTGAGGAGCAGGTCGGAGAACCCAGGATAAGTTTTCAATAAGCACTGCACCACCAGGTTTAAGGTGTGAGCCAGGCAAGGAATGTGTTTCAGTTGGGAAAGGGATATGGCAGCCATGAAATTCCTTCCATTATCACTCACTACCTTGCCTGCCTCAAGATCTACTGTGCCCAGCCACGACTGCGTTTCTTGCTGCAAGAACTCGGACAAAACTTCCGCGGTGTGTCTGTTGTCGTCCAAACACTTCATAGCCAATACAGCATGCTGACGCTTGCCAGTAGCTGGCCCATAATGGGACAACTGGTGTGCAACAGTGTCAGATGCCGATGGAGTGGTTGGGCGACTGCGGTCTGTGGAAGAGCTCTCGCTTCTGCAGGAGGACGAGGAGGAGGAGGAGGGGGTGCGAACGCCTACAGCCAACTGTTTCCTAGACCGTGGGCTAGGCACAACTGTCCCGAAATTGATGTCCCATGTGGACCCTGCATCCACCACATTCACCCAGTGTGCCGTGATGGACACATAACGTCCCTGGCCATGCCTACTGGTCCATGCATCTGTAGTCAGGTGCACCTTTGTACTCACAGATTGCCTGAGTGCATGGACGATGCGCTGTTTAACATGCTGGTGCAGGGCTGGGATGGCTTTTCTGGAAAAAAAGTGTCGACTGGGTAGCTCGTAGCGTGGTTCAGCGTACTCCATCAGGGCTTTGAAAGCTTCGCTTTCAACTAACCGGTAGGGCATCATCTCTAACGAGATTAGTCTAGCTATGTGGGCGTTAAAACCCTGTGTACGCGGATGCGAGGATAAGTACTTCCTTTTTCTAACCAGAGTCTCATGTAGGGTGAGCTGGACTGCAGAGCTGGAGATCGTGGAACTAGCGGGTGTGCCGGTGGACATGGCAGACTGAGAGACGGTTGGAGACGGTATTGTTTCCGCCGGTGCCCTACATGCAATATTTCCTCCAACAAAACTGGTGATTCCCTGACCCTGACTGCTTTTGGCTGGCAAAGAAACCTGCACAGATACTGCCGGTGGTGCGGAAAATGGTGGCCTTACAGTGACGGAAGGGATGTTGCGTTGCTGACTAGCTTCATTGGCCGAGGGTGCTACAACCTTAAGGGACGTTTAGTAGTTAGTCCAGGCTTGAAAATGCATGGTGGTTAAATGTCTATGCATGCAACTTGTATTGACACTTTTCAGATTCTGACCTCTGCTTAAGCTAGTTGAACATTTTTGACAGATGACTTTGTGCGGATCAATTGGATGTTGTTTAAAAAAATGCCAGACTGCACTCTTTCGAGCCTCGGATCCCTTTTCAGCCATTGCAGACTGAGCTTTAACCGGATGGACATGCTGTCCTCCAACAGTTTTTGGCTTTGCCATGCGTTTTGGGCCAGATACGGGCCCGGCAGATGGAACCTGTTGCGATGTTGATGCCTGCTGCGGCCCCTCCTCCTCCGCTTCAGAACTACTGCCGCCTGCACCCTGTTCCCCCAATGGCTGCCAATCGGGGTCAAAAAACTGGGTCATCTATAACCTCCTCTTCTACCTCGTGTGCAACTTCGTCTGTGTCACCGTGTAAGTCGGTGGTAGAGTGTTCGTGATGGGGCAACATAGTCTCATCAGGGTCTGATTCTGGATCAGTACCCTGCGAGGGCAATGTTGTGGTCTGAGTCAAAGGACCAGCATAGTAGTCTGGCTGTGGCTGTGCATCAGTGCACTCCATGTCAGAATCTACTTGTAATGGGCATGGCCTGTTAACTGTTTCACGTTCTAAGCCAGGGACGGTATGTGTAAAGAGCTCCATGGAGTAACCCGTCGTGTCGCCTGCTGCATCCTTCTCTCTTGTTGTATTTGCTGAAGAGGACAAGGAAGCGACTTGTCCCTGACCGTGAACATCCACAAACGACACGCTGCTTTTACATTTACCAGTTTCAGAAGAGGAGGCAAAAGAGCTAGAGGCTGAGTCTGCAAGGTAAGCCAAAACTTGCTGTTGCTGCTCCGGCTTTAAAAGCGGTTTTCCTACTCCCAGAAAAGAGAGAGTTCGAGGCCTTGTGTAGCCAGACGACGAACCTGGCTCCACAGCTCCAGACTTAGGTGGAATATTTTTTTTCCCATGACCACCTGATGCTCCACTACCACTACCATCATTACCAGCTGACAATGAACGCCCACGGCCACGACCTCTTGCACCAGACTTCCTCATTGTTTTAAAAACTTAACCAAAGTAACTTTATTTGTTGCTGTCAAACAACTTACACGGTGAGCTATAACTTCAGTATGATTTCAATATCCCTTTACAGGTTGGTGAGACCACAAGGAAAATTAGGCACAATGTTACATACTCTGTTTTCTGTGGCACCAAATCACAGAGATGCCACACACGCAGGACTGTCACTCAAGCACAAATGTCAATATTATTCTCCCACTGAAACAAAATAAAATAAAATGATTTTTTCAGGAAGAATTTAGAAACCAAATAAAATAAAATGATTTTTTCAGGGAGAATTTAGAAACCAAATAAAAAAAAAAATAGGCTTTCTATGGCCCACTGAGTGAGAGATGGCACACACAGGATTCAGGAGTGGCACACAAGCCCAGAGGCCAATATTTTTCTCCCACTGATTGATGTAGTGATTTTTTCAGGTAGAATTTAGAACCCAAATCAAGCAAAAAAATAAATAGGCTTTCTATGGCCCACTATTTGAGAGAGAGAGAGAGAGAGAGAGAGAGAGATGGCACACCCAGGAGTCAAGACTGGCACACAAGCAGAAAGGGCAATATTAATCTCCCACTGTTTTTTTTTTTCAGGGAGACTTTAGAAACAAAATAAAATAAAATGATTTTTTCAGGAAGAATTTAGAAACCAAATAAAATAAAATGATTTTTTCAGGGAGAATTTAGAAACCAAATAAAAAAAAATAAATAGACTTTCTATGGCCCACTGAGTGAGAGATGGCACACACAGGAGTCAGGAGTGGCACACAAGCCCAGAGGCCAATATTTTTCTCCCACTGATTGATGTAGTGATTTTTTCAGGTAGAATTTAGAACCCAAATCAAGCAAAAAAATAAATAGGCTTTCTATGGCCCACTATTTGAGAGAGAGAGAGAGAGATGGCACACCCAGGAGTCAAGACTGGCACACAAGCAGAAAGGGCAATATTAATCTCCCACTGATTTGTTTTTTGTTTTTTTTTCAGGGAGACTTTAGGCACAAAATAAAATAAAATGATTTTTTCAGGAAGAATTTAGAAACCAAATAAAATAAAATGATTTTTTCAGGGAGAATTTAGAAACCAAATAAACAAAAATAGGCTTTCTATGGCCCATTGAGTGAGAGATGGCACACACAGGAGTCAGGAGTGGCACACAAGCCCAGAGGCCAATATTTTTCTCCCACTGATTGATGTAGTGATTTTTTCAGGTAGATTTTAGAACCCAAATCAAGCAAAAAAATAAATAGGCTTTCTATGGCCCACTGAGTGAGAGATGGCACACACAGGAGTCAGGAGTGGCACACAAGCCCAGAGGCCAATATTTATCTCCCACTGATTGATTTAGTGATTTTTTCAGGTAGAATTTAGAACCCAAATAAACCAAAAAAATTAATAGGCTTTCTATGGCCCACTGAGTGAGAGATGGCACACATAGGAGTCAGGAGTGGCACACAAGCCCAGAGGCCAATATTTATCTCCCACTGATTGATTTAGTGATTTTTTCAGGTAGATTTTAGAACCCAAATCAAGCAAAAAAATAAATAGGCTTTCTATGGCCCACTGAGTGAGAGATGGCACACACAGGAGTCAGGAGTGGCACACAAGCCCAGAGGCCAATATTTTTCTCCCACTGATTGATGTAGTGATTTTTTCAGGTAGATTTTAGAACCCAAATCAAGCAAAAAAATAAATAGGCTTTCTATGGCCCACTGAGTGAGAGATGGCACACACAGGAGTCAGGAGTGGCACACAAGCCCAGAGGCCAACATTTATCTCCCACTGATTGCTGTAGTGATTTTTTCAGGTAGATTTTAGAACCCAAATCAAGCAAAAAAAATAGACTTTCTATGGCCCACTGAGTGAGAGATGGCACACACAGGAGTCAGGAGTGGCACACAAGCCCAGAGGCCAATATTTTTCTCCCACTGATTGATGTAGTGATTTTTTCAGGTAGATTTTAGAACCCAAATCAAGCAAAAAAATAAATAGGCTTTCTATGGCCCACTGAGTGAGAGATGGCACACACAGGAGTCAGGAGTGGCACACAAGCCCAGAGGCCAATATTTTTCTCCCACTGATTGATGTAGTGATTTTTTCAGGTAGATTTTAGAACCCAAATCAAGCAAAAAAATAAATAGGCTTTCTATGGCCCACTGAGTGAGAGATGGCACACACAGGGATGGAACTCTAGCAGAAATGCATATCTTAATCTCCCACAAAAAAAAAAAAAAACAGGGACTGTCCTACAATTACTATCTCCCTGCAGTAATCTCAGCCAGGTATGGCAGGCAGCAATAAGGAGTGGACTGATGCACAAATTAAATAAAAAGTGTGTACAAACCAAAAAGATAGCTGTGCAGAAAGGAAGGAACAAGAGGATTTGTGCTTTGAAAAAAGCAGTTGGTTTGCACAGCGGCGTACACACAGCAATGCAGCTATCAGGGAGCCTTCTAGGGCAGCCCAATGAGCTACATCGCTGAGAAAAAAAATGTAGCTTCCACTGTCCCTGCACACCGAAGGTGGTGTTGGACAGTGGAAATCGCTACAGCACAAGCGGTTTGGTGGTTAATGGACCCTGCCTAACGCTATCCCTGCTTCTGACGAAGCGGCAGCAACCTCTCCCTAAGCTCAGATCAGCAGCAGTAAGATGGCGGTCGGCGGGAACACCCCTTTATAGCCCCTGTGACGCCGCAGACAGCAAGCCAATCACTGCAATGCCCTTCTCTAAGATGGTGGGGACCAGGACCTATGTAATCACGAAGCCCACACTCTGCGTTCACCTTCATTCGCTGAGAAATTGCGCTTTTCGCGTCATTGAAACGCGACTTTGGCGCGATAGTCGCGTACCGCATGGCCGACCCCGCACAAGGGGCGGATCGGGTTTCATGAAACCCGACTTTGCCAAAAGTCGGCGACTTTTGAAAATGAACGACCCGTTTCGCTCAACCCTAGTGCTGGGAGTTCACCTGCAACAATATGTCTCCTTCCCCCAATACTCGCAGCCCTAAGCTATAATGTAATTAATGTAATTAAGCTTTGTCAACATCACTAGTGGAGGAATAGCCATTCTTCCTCACAGCAGGTGGCTAGTCAAATGTACATACTACATAGACTACTTGGAGCCCACCAGTCTAGAATCTTCTGGTGGACCCAACCATTGAATAGAAGGTGTGACCCCTACCCCCCTTCATGGGCGATTCCCAGGAGCTCAGACAATCCATTCTTATTTTGAGATCAGATGTGAGTTGATCCTTGAAGGAGAAGGAGTGGGGATTCTTAGCTGAGGCAAGACCCCACGCCCATCTGGGACTGCGGAAGCGAACAGAGCGAGACTTGGGCTGAGGACATATCTCGTCGTTTGTGAGATTGTTTTGGGATCCATTGGACTAATTGTGGACTATTGCTTTGTTACCTGGCACAAGGATTATCGGGAGGTGCCCCCGAACCTGTTCCGTTGGACTAATTGTGGACTCTGTAGATCTACCTGCATGTGTTGTTCCAGCGTTCTTGATAATAAATCTGTGGAATCATCCCTTGGCCTGTTGTCCCTTCTTGCTCTGCCGTACACCCCATCACAATGCCCAAGTACTTGGAGAACACCCGAGCATGCACAGGAAATCTTGAGTAATGAATATACTCGCCCATCACTACTCTGCACTCAATAAAATATACTGCTATTTTCATATCCAGTAGTGTGACATGAATTATTCAACTTATTTTCCAAAACAAAGACATCAATGTAATTCCTGAAAAATCCTTAATGAATTGTTTGGTTATTGATAGCTTTGACAAGTTGGTTTGTAACTTCAAGTAACTGCAAATATCATTTTTCACTTATTTAGAGATGAGCTATTCACTCATGCATAGCAACCATCGCATGTAGCATCAATCTGATTACTGTACATACAATGTGAACAAACTGCAGAAGAAAAGAAAGTATTCAATCATCCGTAATAAGCAGCTCCAATTTCCTCTCTAAATGTCAAGTACAAAGTATACATTTTAGATGCAAATAACACTGGAGGGTAGCTACTAATATACCTCCAAAATGACATTTTCTTAGCATGACCTTTTTTTCTAACAATAGTATATAATTTAATTAAATCTATCTCTATATTCATTTTATGCCAAATATCTTAATGACATACATTCTTGATTTTCCTGTTTTGAGTTAGAGATAAAGGTCATGAACCAAAGTCATTATTATATTTAATCATATTACTAAGCTTGTTAAGAAGCAGGTTTCGTGCAAGGTTTCCTTTGAGGAAAGGAAAATAAGATAATGTTGTACAGTAATCCAACACGTGAATTATATGTTTGAATGATGGGTCATTTTTTACTAAATGTACTATTTTTCTTATTTATCTGCAGCACATGGAAAGCTTGTGTTAGGTCATCTTTATATTCTATTATCTTGTCATTGTTGGGGTTAGTACCAAAGGCACTGATTATAATAATTACCAGGAAATACAGAAATCATTAAGGCATGGGGCATGATCTTTTCTTAATGTAGCAAACAATTTACCAGTATAATAATACAGTATATTTATTGAGAAGTATGCAGCCTGTACACGCGATATTGTATAACAGAACAAATATGCAGTTCATCATTAATCTGACCTATAATGACATATCATGGAAATCATGCCTGATATTGCAGTTATATTTTAGTACTGATGCTGCACATTTCGTATCTTCACAGCATAGATAATTGCCTTCAGATGACTACAAAGATAAAAGTCTAAGGGGGTCAGATCAGGAGACCTTGGTGGCCATTCAACTGGCCTACAATGACCAATACACTTTCCAGGAAACTGTTCATGTAGTAATGCTTGGACCTGACACCCATAATATGGTGGTGCACCATATTATTGGTGTTAGGTTCGAGCATTCCTACATGAACAGTTTTCTGGAAAGTGGATTGGTCATTGTAGGCCAGTTGAATGGCCACCAAGGTCTCCTGATCTGACCCCCTTAGACTTTTATCTTTGTAGTCATCTGAAGGCAATTGTCTATGCTGTGAAGATACCAGATGTGCAGCATCTGAAACAACAGATACTGGAGGGGGCGTGTCCTGGCTGCTGCAATGTGAGGAAGCAGGAGTCTTAAGCTCTCACAGAAACCCTGACAACAAAGCGTCAAAAGTGACTTTGAGACCTTTTTTTGCCAAGATTTTGCCTTCAATCAAAAGCCTAACTTCTAAAGCTTAAAATGAGACCAAAACCAGGTCTCTGGGCAAAGCAGAAACCGAGATAAGAAGATCTGAACTTTCTGTGCTAGAAGCACCTCATGGTGACACTGCCATTGTGAGAAGTCTTTGTCTCCCCTCCTGAAGGATTACAACATCTACAGGCTCTCACACACTGGAGCTGAGCAGTGACAAGCAGCTGAAGAAAGAGCCTGTTGCTGGGGATATCCCCAGACACCTCCGGCTGCCAGGAGGATTGCAGTTCGATTATTATGGCGCAGGACCGTGGGGGCCGCTCCAGAGCCCCCCTCATCACAGCTGAGGGGCCACTCCAGACCGCTGCAGCGGCGGGAGGGAGGCCTTTTGCCGCTGCGGCCATCGCTGGAGAGGACACCTCCGCGCCAGATGTGAAGCCGCGACCTGCCGCTAATTACTAGAGGACACAGCAAACTAGGACGCGAGCACCGCAGCACCGCCTTCTCAGGCCAGGATTCGGAGATCTACAGCTAGTCCAGGAGCAACCGTCACCGCAGCCTGAGAGGACAGCACACTGTAGCAGAACCCCTGCAAAAGTATCATAGCATTACAGTAGCGGCCGCAAGAACTGGTGCCGGGGAAACAGCAGCGCCGCCTTAATAGGCAGAAGGTAAGACTGCTACAGAGCTCACCCCTAGCACCAACGAGCATATTTAAAGCTGGGAGCACGCAGCTATGGAGCACTGATAACTTTATTAGCGGAAGCCGCGCTGTGGTATAAATCTGTGTACTGTTTGCCGGAAAATACTGCAATAAGGTGCGGGTAGCAAAGCTGTGGAATATAAATAATTATCTCTGCTGGCAAGGATCAGCGCGCTGTTAAAGAATTGTGCACTGTGATCCGGAAGGTACTGCAATAGTGAGCGGGCAGTAAAGCTGTGGAATAAACAACTGCTTTCATATAAAGTAAGGGGTATAAATCCTGAGAGGCTAAGACTATATAACAGAGGGGACTTTGGAGCTGTGTACCACCAAAATAACATCAATTAGTGTGCATATAGGCACAAACAAGTTAGAGTGATTATCACATACTGTGGCAGAGCTGGGCAGTGGCAGCAGAGCGGGGAGGTGCACTTAGCCTTGCATAGAGGTAACCTGAGTACAGAAACCTAACATATGTGAAGATACTATTATTACTGTACAAAATAAATCTGGAGAGATCCCACAAAAAGTAACCTATAAAGGGATTGTGGTCACATTATAATCGTAATACTTATTAAATGGAGCAAAGAACCGGAATAAAAAAACACGCTTCCAGATCATATGTGGACATACCTAATTTGCTGAGCCCAGACAAGTCTAGATCCCCACAAAAAGGGGACGATTATAAATCAAATAAAGCAACAGGGTTGCAATCAAGTAACATAAAAATGGCTTTGCAAAAAAGTGTGCCTGCAACACGGTCCAACAGCACAAAAACAAACACAGAAGTGAAAGTTAAAGGTGCTCCTTCCCCACCTGTTGTTATCCCAGCTGGGGTACAAGCGATGGATACTTCCTTGTCAGCAAAAAGATCCGCTTCCGAGGAGCCATTAGTACCTATAGGTAACACTAAAAGGGATCGTCCGGACTCAGACATAGGGGCAGTTAAACCAAATATTCAAGAAGAATTTTTTCAAACCATCATATCATTAATAGATGACAAACTAAACGCCGGATTTGCTAAACACAATTCAATATTTGAAGAAGTATGTGAAGGTTTTGCAAAAAAACTGGAACTGCAAGACTCTAGAATATTCGAATTAGAACAGAAAACGGAGTCCCTAACTACCCAAAACATGGCACTAAAAATGGAAATAAATGACATGAGGCTTAAAATAGCGGACATTGAAGATAGGAGTCGCAGGAATAATCTAAAAATAAGGGGTATACCGGAGGAAGTAAAACAGTCAGACCTTCCGGACTTTGTAAAAACAGTGTTCAAAAAAGCTTTGCCTGATATCTCAAATCTGGAACTTTGCATTGACAGAGCCCATAGATTGCCTAAACCAAAAGGAATATCAGAGGAGAAGCCTAGGGACACTATTCTCCGCTTACATTTTTACGGGACTAAAGAAAAAATACAGAATTTTGTCAAAGATAAGGGATCCCTACCGGAACCTTATGATAGGTTGAAAATCTTCACAGACCTTTCTAAACATACATTGGATACGCGCAGGTCCTTTAAACCTCTGACTGATATTCTCAAGGAGGAACATATCCAATACAAGTGGGGTTTCCCTACAAAGCTTATGTTCCATTATAAGGACAAATTCAAGATCATTAACTCAGTAGAGGAGGGTCTGAACCTCTTTAGATCTCAAAATTGACAGAACTGGGTAGTTTTTCTAACCTTTTCTCTCCTTTATAATAGGCTTTAGTTAAAAGATGGTCTTTTATTAAGGGGGTATTGTGGGAGTTTTATTATACACAAACTTTTCCCCCATTGGATCAAAGGTCCCTTTAGGGACGAAGATCGGTCGATTGAACTGGATTATTTGAAGTTAAACAACACAACTGGTTTTTCTTTTCTTTTTTTCTCTTTTATTTTCTATATTTCTAGTTCAATCTTGATATTCTTTAGGTATTAAATTTGTTTAAAGTTTTTTTCTTGCAGCATCGTCAACGGTCCACAACATGCAACTGAAATTCATGTCCTACAACGTCAGGGGACTCAACAGTCCGTGGAAGAGGTATGCAGTCTGGAGGGAGATTAAACAATTGCAGGCAGAAATTGTATGCCTGCAGGAAACAAAGCTCTGAGAAGGTAATCACCCCACATTCTCAAATAAAAACTTCTCACACTGCTTTTCTTCATTGACCAAAGGAAGGAAGGCAGGAGTGATTACATTGGTTAAAAACACTGTTCCATTCCAACTTATAGAAGAGGTTAAAGACACAAATGGCAGATTTCATATTTTAATTTGTCAAATTAACGCGGTAATTTGTACCATCGTAAATATATATGCCCCTAATACAAAACAACTACGCTTCCTAAATAAGGTTATGAGGAAAATCCATAAATGTAAACGAGGAGAATTTTACATTATGGGAGATTTTAATATGGTCCCCGATGGGAAACTTGACTCTACTTCTGCCTCACGTAGTTCCTCTATTAATCTCGACAAATGGATTACCAGTAATGAGTTATTTGACACTTTCAGATGTTTAAACTCTACCTCGAGGGAGTTTTCCTTCTTCTCACTGGTACATAAAACGGAGTCCAGGATTGACCTGTTTCTAACAGAAATATATACTATAACTAAAATAAAAAAAGCCACTATTCTGGACAGGTCAATATCTGATCACTCACCCATAGTAACTGAAGTTATGATTGGACCCTATCTTAAAAATTCTGCTTTGTGGAAATGCAATAGTTACCTGTTGAACGTTCCAGAATACATAGAGGAAATTAAAACCTCATTGCAAAATTATTTCAAAGAAAACATAAATGGTGAAACACACCCATTTGTGATATGGAACGCCCACAAAGCAGTAATTAGGGGAAAATTAATTCAGATCTCAGCGAGACATAATGCAAAACAAAGAGAAAAAATTATGAATATTCAGAAAAAAATCAGAGAAAAAGAAAATAATCTTAATAACCCAAATAATGACGCACAAAGTGTTTACAAAGACATACTCGCACTGAGACAACAATTAAATAAAGCTATTATGGAGGACTATGAAAAAATAATTAAGGCATCAAAATTTAAGAACTATTCCGAGACTAATAAACCGACGAAATACATTCTAGCCAAACTTAAAAGAGACAGGATAAATAAAAGAGTAAATAAAATAAAAAATAGTTCGGGGGATATGATCCACCATCCAACAAACATAGCAGAAGAATTTGCTACATTCTACCACAAATTATATAACTTAAAGGATGATCCTTTAACCCCCATTTCAGATCCAAAAGAAATTAGGTCATTTCTTAGTAAATTACACCTTCCAACAGTGGAATCATCAGATCTAGATAATTTAACAAAGGCCATCACAGTATCTGAAGTCAGAGATACAATAAAATCCCTTAAACTCCAAAAATCACCAGGACCAGATGGGTTGGTTAATGAATATTACAGGATCTTCTCAGATCTATTGGCCCCTCACATGACTAATATTTTCAACACTGCATCAAGCTTAGGTGTTTTTCCCAAAGAAATGCTGGAGGCAACTTTGATAATGATCCCAAAACCACAGAGCAACATCGACGAAATAAAAAACTATAGGCCTATTTCGCTTATAAACACAGACGTTAAAGTTTATTCGAAAATCTTAGCTAATAGGTTAAAAGAAATCTTACCAAAAGTGATAAAACATGACCAATCTGGGTTTATCGAGGGGAGACAAACCTCCGATGCCACCAGGAGATTACTCAACATTCTCAGCAAAATTAACGCCAATGGTACTTCCTCTGTCCTGTTGACACTTGATGCCGAAAAGGCGTTTGATCGAATAAATTGGCAGTATCTTAAAATGGTGATGGAGAAATTTGGTTTTGATGATAAATGGCTCACATCGGTATTTGCGCTTTACTCGATACCCAGTGCAAAAATATACATTAACAACAACTTATCAAAATCCTTCTCAATAAGTAATGGAACTAGACAGGGTTGTCCACTGTCCCCCCTGTTGTTTGCCCTGGCAATTGACCCCTTAGCAGAAATGATTCATATTAACAAGAATGTTCTAGGAGTGGACATCGGTAACAACCAATATAAAATATCCCTGTTTGCAGACAATATGTTACTAACTCTAACAGACCCCCACAATTCCATTAAAAACCTCCTGGAAATACTTGAGGAATTTTCTAAAATTTCTCTATTTAAGATAAACAATATTAAATCAAAGATACTCCAACTCAACTTACAAGAAGAAACCATTAATTCAATAAAACAAATGGTAGATTTTACCTGGGAGGAGGAACAGATTTCATATTTAGGAATTACTTTTTCAAAAAGGGTTAGCGAATTGGCCAAGACTAATGGGGAGAACATTCTTTCAGTAATTAATAAAGATTTTCAATCATGGGGTAAAGTGGGGTTATCGTTGATGGGTAGGGTTCTAGCGGTCAAATCAATGATACTTCCAAAAATTCTGTACATCTTTAGAACATTACCTTTGAAGTTTTCTTCAGAATTTTTCAAAAACTGTCAAAAAGAAATACTGTCTTTTGTCTGGAGTGGGAAAAAAGCCAGAATATCTAGGGACATCCTTTACAAAAGTAAAAGAAATGGTGGATTAGGTCTCCCGAACTTACAAGCATACCACAAAATTAATTTAATAAAACATAGCCATGGATGGTTCAATAAAAAAGATAACCCGGTGTGGCTCGATATGGAGTTGTCTTTAAATAAATCTGATTCTTTGGGAAACCTTCTCATTAAACATACCCTAAATTTAGACAAATATAAACATAGTCATCCGATTATCTCAGCCATTCTTCAAGCATGGGATAAATTAGCTAAAATCCCGGGGGGAAAAAATAAAACAACAATTGGGGAAATTCTACCAATTTCATTAATAACCTCTCTATTCGGACAAAAATTTCCAACATTATGGGAACAAAAGGGAGTAAAAAAATTAGGAGACTTGTTGGCAAACAATAAACTACTAAATTTCTCAGAAATCAAACAAAAATTTAATATCCCTTCATCAGAATTTAATCAGTACCTCATTGTTAAAGAATGCCTTCAGATCTTCATTTCTAAGGCTTCTCCTAAATTCGAACCAATATATTTATTGCTTAGAAATCTTGATCATAAAGTTTTCTGGAGCACTAAGTTCCTATATAATATTTTCAATAAAGACTATACATTTAAAAAGAACAAATACATGAAAAAATGGGGGAAAACACTAGGCCTACAAATAGATGACGAGTAGTGGGAAGAAGCATTAAAAAACACTTATGCTTCTAATATCTCGCTTCCACTCCACGAGACATATTACAAATTAGTTACAAGGTGGTATCTTACACCAGATAGAATTACTCATTTCGGCGGAAGCTCTTCATCGTTGTGTTGGAGGGGATGTGGAAACAAGGGGGACTTACTTCATATATTTTGGTCATGTCCAAAATTAACAAACCTGTGGAAGCAGGTCTCCAAATACATTAGTAGTCTGCTCAATGAGGACTTTGTCCTGACTCCCCAGACGGCTCTTCTGTCAGTGGACATCGAAAAATTACATTACTCAATGAGGTTTGTAATAATCCATATCTTGTTGATAGTTAAAAACAAAATTGCAGCGATGTGGAAGAGCTCTGAGGCTCCGAGTTTCCCTGACGTTGTGGACAATCTTAATCTTCACAATTCCTTAGATCTTAAATTCGCTATAGCGAATGGATGTTTACAAAAATATGGAAAAAAATGGAATAAATGGAACTTCAGATTCCAAAATCAGTAATCTTTTCTGTGGATTGTGGTGTTGTTGATGATCAAATTAAGACGAGTAACTAAGTTAAAAGTTTTCTTTCTTTATTAGGGCAATTTGTTTCTGGCCTAACTAGGTCAGTGGCCCAAAAAGCAAGGTTATTGCTTATCTGTTAGTTTTGTTCTTTCTTGTTTTGTTATTATGTTTTCCCTGCCCCTTCCTCTTCCCCTCCTGTTCCCCTTTTCCCTTCCCCCCTTCTCCCAACCACTTCCTTTTCTTTAATGTAGATGTATACTAATATTTCACAAATGCATTATATTGGTTTTGTTTAAAAAAAATTGTTAATAAAAATTATTTGAAAAACAACAGATACTGGAAGCCTGTGCTAGCATTTCTTCTGTGGTGTTGCTATCAGTGTGTCAAGAGTGGGAGAAGAGGGTTGTATTGACAATCCAACACAATGGGCAGCACTTTGAAAACATTTTATAAGTGGTCATAAATTTGTAAATAACTCATGAAAGAATAAAGTTGCGTTAAAACCAAGCACACCATTGTTTTTCTTGCGAAATTCTCAATAAGTTTGATGTGTCACATGACCCTTTTCCCATTGGAAAAATAAAGTTGGATCCAAAATTGCTGACTTCAAAATGGTCACCACCCATCTTGAAAAGTTTTCTCTCTCTCATATATATAAATGTGCCACAAACAGGAAGTTGATATCACCAATCATTCCCATTTTATTTATGTGGTTCCATTTGAATGGCACACCCTGCAGTTGCCTATCACCCTAAGGAGGAGACTTCCTTTTTCTTTATCTTCTGCTTTCAATAGGCTTACCCTAGTGCATAATGATGAAATATCAAAGACTTCATTGAGTATATTCTTGGAATAGCCCCTTGAATAGCTCTATATATTTGTTTCCTTTTGTATGAACATCAAGAAATCATTGATTAGTGATTTTGTGCCAATTTCAAGGGAGAATATTATGGATTTATACTGGATTTATACCGCCCATGTGACCGCCGCGCGACCAATCACAAGCCGCGACGTCACCGCGACGTCACCGAAGGTCTTGGAAGGCTGATTCTAAGGAAGAAAGGCTGCCGGTTAGTACCAGGGCGCGTCAGAGGGTAAGTATTGCGATATTTTTTATTTTAATTCTTTATTTTACACTTAAATCTGAATTCCGATACCAATTCCCGATATCTTAAACATATCGGGAATCGGTATCGGAATTCCGATTTCAGATTCAAAAGATCGCCGATTTCATGGCCGACCCCACACTGGGGTCGGGTCGGGTTTCATGAAACCCGACTTTGCCAAAAGTCGGCGACTTTTGAAAAATTTCGACCCGTTTCGCTCAACCCTAGTCAGGAGGAATTTTAGTCCACTCCTGTTTGCAGATCATCTCTAAATCATTAAGGTTTTGAGGCTGTCGCTTGGCAACTCAGAGCTTCAGCTCCCTCCAGAAGTCTTCTATGGGATTAAGTTCTGGAGACTGGCTGGGCCCTCCATGACCTTAATGTGAATTTTTTTGGCCACTCCTTTGTTGCCTTGGCTGTATGTTTTGAGTGATTGTCTTGCTGGAAGACCCAGCCACCACCCATTTGTAATGTCCTGGCAGAGGGAAAGAGGTTGTCACTCAGGATTTTATGATGCATGCCTCCATCCATTCTCCCATTGATGCGGTGAGGTAGTCCTGTGCCCTTAGCAGAGAAACATCCCCAACACATAATATATACACCTCCATGCTTGATAGTGGAGAAGGTATTCTTTGGGTCATAGGCAGCATTTCTCTTCCTCCAAACACGGTGAGTTGAGTTAATGCCAAAGATCTCAATTTTTGTTTTATCTGAATACAGCACCTTCTCCCAGTCACTAACAGAATCATTCAGGTGTTCATTGGCAAACTTCAGATGGGCCTGCACATGTGCTTTCTTGAGCAGGGGGAACTTGCGGACACTGTACAATTTTAAACCTGGTCCCAGCAACCTTGAGATCATGTACAAGTTCCCCCGTGTAGTTTTAGGCTGATCTCTCACCTTCCTCATGGTCAAGGCTACCCCGCAAGGTAAGATTCTGCATGGTGCCCCAGATCGATGGTGATTGACAGTCATTTTGTATTTCTTCCATTTTCTTATTATTGCACCAACAGTTGTCTCCTTCTCACCCAGCGTCTTACTTATGGTTTTGTAGCCCATTTCAGCTTTGTGCAGGTCTATGTTCTTGTCCCTGACATCCTTATAAAGCTCTTTGGTCTTGTCCATGTTATACAGGTTAGAGTCTGACTGATCAATTGAGTCTGTAGACAGGGTTCTTTTATAAATGTGGCTATGCTAGACAGCTGTTTTAATGCAGGTAATGAGTTGATTAGGATTGTCTAACTGGTCTGTAGGAGCCAGAACTCTTAATGCTTGTTAGGGTAGAAAATACTTATTTCTCATTGCAAAATGTAAATCAATTTATATAATTTATACAATATTTTCTGGATTTTATTTTTGATATTCTATCTCTCAATGTTAAAATGAACCTGTCTTTAAAATTCGAAACTGTTCATGTTTTTGTCAGTTGGCAAACAAACAAAATCAGCAAGGGATCAAATACTTAATTCCCCCACTGTCACAGAGTTGGAGATCCGGTACGTACCCCAAACATTATTGCATTGCGAGTGTATTTTACTGTACATGTTTTTAATGAATAAATAAATAATTGACAAAAATGCCTTGGGGTCACCCTTAACTTTCCTAACCAGCTGAGGGAAAGTCGACAGCTACTAGCTGGTTTTACTAATCTGGGAATTGGCCAATATCCATGAAAATTCCCAGGTTATTAATATAAGCTCACTGTTGTCTGCATAGCTTTACTAGTTGATAAAGGCAAACACCCAAAAAATGAAATGGAGCTCTCACCCAGTCTTTCTTGTTGAAATTTCTTTACTCCATATTAGATAATATCAACATCTCAATAAAGTGCATGGTGCAGTGTGCAGGAGACAGAGGAGTGAGCAGGTGAACAAGCCTGATGGTCCACAGCCGTTTCACATTGTTACTGCGCTTCTACGGGTCCAAGTTAGCCATTAGGTCCATTAGGTTTAAACGATCAACTGGATAGGTCAGTATGGTTATAAACCAATATACTACCTGCAATTATGTATGTATTGTTTTCACATGTCACTTTCACTATCATGTGTTCAACCACACCCCAATCCTTATTAAAAGGAAGTGTTGTAGCACTCTAGCTAACATGTACCCATAGAAGCGTAGTAATAGCCAGGCCCGGATTTAGGGGTGGGTGTTATGATCTGGTGGTTTAGGAACAACATGAGACAAGCTCTGAAGGAGGTGGTATCTGTACTGACCGCAGACCCTGAACCTAGCAGCGCAACTAGAAATAGCCGTGGGGGGTACCTGACGCTCCCTAGACCCCTCGGCACAGCCTAAGATCTAACTTCCCCTAAAGATGGAAACAGGAAATCTATCTTGCCTCAGAGAAAATCCCCAAAGGAAAGATAGCCCCCCACAAATATTGACGGTGAGAGGAGGGGAAAAGAGAAACATCCGGTTGACGCAACAAAGGGGCAGAAGTAAATCGGCGTTTAAGCTTTTGAAAGGCCTCAACAGCCTCAGAGGACCAATTTGTCACACTGTTTAATACGAACAAGATTATATGCCCCTCGGAGGTCAATCTTAGTAAACCATCTAGCCCCCTTAATCTGAGCAAACAAATCAGTAAGCAAAGGCAAGGGGTATTGGAATTTGACCGTGATCTTATTAAGAAGACAATAATCAATACAGGGTCTCAAGGAGCCATCCTTCTTAGCAACAAAAAAGAAACCCGCTCCCAATGGTGACGAAGAGGGCCGAATATGCCCTTTCTCCAAAGATTCCTTAACATAGCTCCGCATGGCGGCATGCTCTGGCACAGACAGATTGAAAAGTCGGCCCTTAGGGAACTTATAACCAGGAATTAAGTTAATAGCACAATCACAGTCCCTATGTGGAGGAAGGGAACTGGACTTGGGCTCAGCAAATACATCCTGGAAATCCGACAAAAACTCAGGGACCTCAGAAGAGGGGGAAGAGGAAATTGACATCAAAGGAACATCACTATGTGCCCCTTGACAACCCCAACTAGTCACAGACATAGTTTTCCAATCCAGCACCGGATTATGTTCCTGTAACCATGGAAATCCCAGCACAACAACATCATGCAGGTTATGCAACACCAGAAAACGGCAATCTTCCTGATGTGCAGGAGCCATGTACATAGTCATCTGTGTCCAGTACTGAGGTTTATCCTTGGCCAAGGGTGTAGCATCAATGCCCGTCAAAGGAATAGGGCTCTGCAAAGGCTGCAAGGAAAAACCACAGCGCCTGGCGAATTCTAAGTCCATTAAGTTCAGGGCAGCGCCTGAATCCACAAATGCCATGACAGAAAAGGACGACAATGAGCAAATCAGGGTCACAGATAAGAGAAATTTAGGCTGTATAGTACTAATGGTAACAGACCTAGCGACTCTCTTAGTACGCTTAGGGCAATCAGAGATAACATGAGCCGAATCACCACAGTAAAAACACAGCCTATTCTGACGTCTGAATTCCTGCCGTTCTATTCTAGTCAAAATCCTATCACATTGCATAGGTTCAGGACTATGCTCAGAGGACACTGCCATATGGTGCACAGCTTTGCGCTCGCGCAGACGCCGATCAATCTGAATGGCTAGAGACATAGATTCGTTCAAACCGGCAGGTGTAGGAAAGCCCACCATAACATCTTTAAGGGTTTCAGAAAGACCTTTTCTGAAAATAGCAGCCAGAGCCTCTTCATTCCATTTAGTGAGCACAGACCATTTTCTAAATTTCTGGCAGTATAACTCCGCCGCTTCCTGACCTTGACACAGGGCCAACAGTGTTTTCTCAGCATGCTCTACAGAGTTAGGTTCGTCATACAATAATCCGAGCGCTTGAAAAAATGCGTCTACATTCAATAATGCCGGATCCCCTGTTTCAAGAGAAAAAGCCCAGTCTTGCGGATCACCACGCAGCAAGGATATGATGATTTTCACCTGCTGAATGGGATCACTTGAAGAACGGGGTTTCAAAGCAAAAAACAATTTGCAGTTATTTTTAAAGCTCAAAAACTTGGATCTGTCCCCAAAGAACAAATCCGGAGTAGGAATTCTGGGCTCTAAAGCCGGAGTCTGGACAACATAGTCCTGGATACTCTGTACTCTTGCAGCCAGTTGATCCACACGAGAAAACAAACCCTGAGCATCCATGCCAGAGCATATATCCTGCACCACCCAGATATCAAGAGGAAAAAAGAGGCAAACCAGAGCACAGAAAAAAAAATGGTTCAGAACTTTCTTTTCCTTCTTTTGAGATACATTTAATTCATTTTTGGCCACTTGTACTGTTATGATCTGGTGTTTTAGGAACAACATGAGACAAGCTCTGAAGGAGGGGGTATCTGTACTGACCGCAGACCCTGAACCCAGCAGCGCAACTAGAAATAGCCGTGAGGGGTACCTGACGCTCCCTAGACCCCTCGGCACAGCCTAAGATCTAACTTCCCCTAAAGATGGAAACAGGAAACCTATCTTGCCTCAGAGAAAATCCCCAAAGGAAAGATAGCCCCCACAAATATTGACGGTGAGAGGAGGGGAAAATAACATACGCAGAGATGAAATCAGATTTTAGCATAGGAGGCCAGTCTAGCTTGATAGATAGGACAGGAAAGGATACTGTGTGGTCAGTATAAAAACTACAAAACAATCCACACAGAGTTTACAAAATCTCCACACCTGACTAAAGGTGTGGAGGGTAAATCTGCTTCCCAGAGCTTCCAGCTAACAGAAAAAATCCATAATGACAAGCTGGGCAAAAAATAGAATGCACAGAACAATAAGTCCACAACATGTGGACTGAAATGAGCAAAGCCAGAACTTAACTTTGCAGAACTGGTCAGGAAACCAGGAGAATCCAAGCAGAGATGTGAATCCAGCCTGAAAACATTGACAATTGCATAGGCTGAAGACTAGAGCCAGGTTAAATAGCAGAGCCAGGAGAGACGATCAGTGAAAGCAGCTGCTAAAGCTAAACCCAAGGGCAGAATTCACAAAAGTGCCATTTCAAACCACCGGAGGGAGCCCAAGAACGGAATTCACAACAGGTGGGCCAAAGGGGCCCGGGCCCTGGGCCACCCACCGAGCGGGGGCCTCCCACCAATATACGGATAAATATCTCAAAACATGTAAAATACATGTCTCTTTGCTGTGAACCGTTTCTAATGATAAGGAACATTTAACTAAAGAGAAACTATTGAAAGTGTAGGGACCTGGCTACGGTCCTACATCTCAGTGGCTGGCGCAGAGCGGCAGAGTCATGGCGCCTGACCTGCATCTGCATCCACTGACCTGGATAGCCTAGACAGACTTCCACTACCCTCCCTGTACCTAATGCTTAGCTTATGGCATGCGGCAGCCTTCTCCGATCCCAGCAGAAGCTTCTAGGCGCTACCTATTCAGCTATATTATCGCTCCCTCAGATTAGATCAGTTGAGAGTTTGTTCAGCTACCTTTGAGGAAGGAGGCGGAGCCACGATGTCGGTGAAAGAAGAGGATTCTCCACCGCGGAGAGCAGCAGGACTTCACTCTGGATCTTCAGTCACTGAAGATCGAGAGGTGAAGTGGTTCAATCTTCATAGTGTCGCGGTGGGTGAGTATGATCTCTGTCTGTCTGTGTGTGTGTCTGTCTGTGCGTGTGTCTATGTGTGCCTGTCTGTCTGTGTATCTGTCTTGCAGCTCCTGTCCTACACAGTACCATACTGTATATACAAGTCCACATTGTATCCTGCATTACAGTGTGTCTGTGTATACTGTATGTATATAGTGTGGACCTGTTTACAGTATAGTGCTGTGTATACACTTTATACAGCCCCTCAGCCTCTATTCTTCTATACAGTCAGCACAGCAACAGCCTCTGATATAAGCAGCCCCTCATATATGTATATACAGCCCAAAAGCAGCTTCTAATATATACAGCCCAGCAGCAGCCCCTCATATATATATATATATATATATATATATATACAGCCCAGCAGAAGCCTCTCCTACATATACAGCCCTGCAGAAGCCTCTCAAACATATACAGCAAGCACAGCAACAGCCTCTGATATATACAGGTAAACAGCCTCTGATATATATAGCCCGGCAGCAGCCCCTCATATATATATATATATATATATATATATATATATATATATATATATACAGCCCAGCAGAAGCCCCTCATATATATACAGCTCAGCAGAAGCCCCTCATATATATATACAGCCCAGCAGAAGCCCCTCATATAAATACAGCCCAGCAGAAGCCTCTCATAAATATACAGCCCAGCAGAAGCCTCTCATACATATACAGCCCAGCAGAAGCCTCTCATACATATACAGCCCAGCAGAAGCCTCTCATCCATATACAGCCCAGCAGAAGCCTCTGACATATAGAGACCAGCAGAAGCCCCTCATATATATACAGCCCAGCAGAAGCCTCTCATACATATACAACCCAGCAAAAGCCTCTTATACATATACAGCCCAGCAGAAGCCTCTCATACATGTAGAGCCCAGCAGAAGCCTCTGACATATAGAGCCCAGCAGAAGCCCCTCATATATATATACAGCCCAGCAGAAGTTTCTCATACATATACAGCCCAGCAGAAGCCTCTCATACATATACAGCCCAGCAGAAGCCCCTCATGTATACAGCCCAGCAGAAGCCTCTCATACATATACAGTCCAGCAGAAGCCCCTCATGTATACAGCCCAGCAGAAGCCTCTCATATATATACAGCCCAGCAGAAGCCTTCATACATATATAGCCCAGCAGAAGCCTCTGACGTATAGAGCCCAGCAGAAGCCTCTGACATACCGAGCCCAGCAGAAGCCCCTGACATATAGAGACCAGCAGAAGCCCCTCATATATATACAGCCCAGCAGAAGCCTCTCATACATATACAGCGCAGCAGACACCTCTCTTACATATACAGCCCAGCAGAAGCCTTTGACATATAGAGACCAGCAGAAGCCTCTGACATGTAGAGCCCAGCAGAAGTCCCTCATATATACAGCCCAGCAGAAGCCTCTCATACATATACAGACTAGCAGAAGCCTCTCATACATATACAGCCCAGCAGAAGCCTCTCATACGTATAGAGCCCAGCAGAAGCCTCTGACATATAGAGCCCAGCGGAAGCCCTTCATATATATACAGCCCAGCAGAAGCCTCTCATACATATACAGCCCAGCAGAAGCCTCTACTGCATATACAGCCCAGCATAAATCCCTCATATATATACAGCCCAGCAGAGGCCTCTCTTACATATACAGCCAGGACAGCAACAGCCTGATATATACAGGCAAACAGCCTCTGATCTATGCAGCCCAGCAGGAGCCCTATATATATATATATATATATATATATACATATATATATATGTATATATATATATATATATATAGCCCAGCAGAAGCCCCATATATATATATATATATATATACAGCCCAGCAGAAGCCTGTGTGTGTGTCTGTCTGTGCGTGTGTCTATGTGTGCCTGTCTGTCTGTGTGTCTGTCTTGCAGCTCCTGTCCTACACAGTACCATACTGTATATACAAGTCCACACTATATCCTGCATTACAGTGTGTCTGTGTATACTGTATGTATATAGTGTGGACCTGTTTACAGTATAGTGCTGTGTATACACTTTATACAGCCCCTCAGCCTCTATTCTTCTATACAGCCAGCACAGCAACAGCCTCTGATATAAGCAGCCCCTCATATATGTATATACAGCCCAAAAGCAGCTTCTAATATATACAGCCCAGCAGCTGCCCCATATATATATATATATATATATATATATATACAGCCCAGCAGAAGCCTCTCCTACATATACAGCCCAGCAGAAGCCTCTCAAACATATACAGCCAGCACAGCAACAGCCTCTGATATATACAGGTAAACAGCCTCTGATATATATAGCCCGGCAGCAGCCCCTCATATATATATATATATATATATATATACAGCCCAGCAGAAGCCCCTCATATATATACAGCTCAGCAGAAGCCCCTCATATATATATATACAGCCCAGCAGAAGCCCCTCACATAAATACAGCCCAGCAGAAGCCTCTCATACATATACAGCCCAGCAGAAGCCTCTCATACATATACAGCCCAGCAGAAGCCTCTGACATATAGAGACCAGCAGAAGCCCCTCATATATATACAGCCCAGCAGAAGCCTCTCATACATATACAGCCCAGCAAATGCCTCTTATACATATACAGCCCAGCAGAAGCCTCTCATACATGTAGAGCCCAGCAGAAGCCTCTGACATATAGAGCCCAGCAGAAGCCCCTCATATATATATACAGCCCAGCAGAAGTTTCTCATACATATACAGCCCAGCAGAAGCCTCTCATACATATACAGCCCAGCAGAAGCCCCTCATGTATACAGCCCAGCAGAAGCCTCTCATACATATACAGCCCAGCAGAAGCCTTCATACATATACAGCCCAGCAGAAGCCTTCATACATATATAGCCCAGCAGAAGCCTCTGACGTATAGAGCCCAGCAGAAGCCTCTGACATACAGAGCCCAGCAGAAGCCTCATATAAACAGCCCAGCAGAAGCCTCTCATACATATACAGCCTAGCAGAAGACTCTCATACATATACAGCCCAGCAGAAGCCTCTCATACGTATAGAGCCCAGCAGAAGCCTCTGACATATAGAGCCCAGCGGAAGCCCTTCATATATATACAGCCCAGCAGAAGCCTCTCATACATATACAGCCCAGCAGAAGCCTCTCTTACATATACAGGCAGGACAGCAACAGCCTCTGATATATACAGGCAAACAGCCTCTGATATATGCAGCCCAGCAGGAGCCCTATATATATATATATATATATATATATATATACAGCCCAGCAGAAGCCCCATATATATATATATATATATATATATACATATATATATATATATACAGCCCAGCAGAAGCCCCTCATATATATACAGCTCAGCAGAAGCCCCTCATATATATATACCTAATGCTTAGCTTATGGCATGCGGCAGCCTTCTCCGATCCCAGCAGAAGCTTCTAGGCGCTACCTATTCAGCTATATTATCGCTCCCTCAGATTAGATCAGTTGAGAGTTTGTTCAGCTATCTTTGAGGAAGGAGGCGGAGCCACGATGTCGGTGAAAGAAGAGGATTCTCCACCGCGGAGAGCAGCAGGACTTCACTCTGGATCTTCAGTCACTGAAGATCGAGAGGTGAAGTGGTTCAATCTTCATAGTGTCGCGGTGGGTGAGTATGATCTCTGTCTGTCTGTGTGTGTGTCTGTCTGTGCGTGTGTCTATGTGTGCCTGTCTGTCTGTGTATCTGTCTTGCAGCTCCTGTCCTACACAGTACCATACTGTATATACAAGTCCACATTGTATCCTGCATTACAGTGTGTCTGTGTATACTGTATGTATATAGTGTGGACCTGTTACAGTATAGTGCTGTGTATACACTTTATACAGCCCCTCAGCCTCTATTCTTCTATACAGCCAGCACAGCAACAGCCTCTGATATAAGCAGCCCCTCATATATGTATATACAGCCCAAAAGCAGCTTCTAATATATACAGCCCAGCAGCAGCCCCTCATATATATATATATATATATATATATATATATATATATACAGCCCAGCAGAAGCCTCTCCTACATATACAGCCCTGCAGAAGCCTCTCAAACATATACAGCAAGCACAGCAACAGCCTCTGATATATACAGGTAAACAGCCTCTGATATATATAGCCCGGCAGCAGCCCCTCATATATATATATATATATATATATATATACAGCCCAGCAGAAGCCCCTCATATATATACAGCTCAGCAGAAGCCCCTCATATATATATACAGCCCAGCAGAAGCCCCTCATATAAATACAGCCCAGCAGAAGCCTCTCATAAATATACAGCCCAGCAGAAGCCTCTCATACATATACAGCCCAGCAGAAGCCTCTCATACATATACAGCCCAGCAGAAGCCTCTCATCCATATACAGCCCAGCAGAAGCCTCTGACATATAGAGACCAGCAGAAGCCCCTCATATATATACAGCCCAGCAGAAGCCTCTCATACATATACAACCCAGCAAAAGCCTCTTATACATATACAGCCCAGCAGAAGCCTCTCATACATGTAGAGCCCAGCAGAAGCCTCTGACATATAGAGCCCAGCAGAAGCCCCTCATATATATATACAGCCCAGCAGAAGTTTCTCATACATATACAGCCCAGCAGAAGCCTCTCATACATATACAGCCCAGCAGAAGCCCCTCATGTATACAGCCCAGCAGAAGCCTCTCATACATATACAGCCCAGCAGAAGCCCCTCATGTATACAGCCCAGCAGAAGCCTCTCATATATACAGCCCAGCAGAAGCCTTCATACATATATAGCCCAGCAGAAGCCTCTGACGTATAGAGCCCAGCAGAAGCCTCTGACATACCGAGCCCAGCAGAAGCCCCTGACATATAGAGACCAGCAGAAGCCCCTCATATATATACAGCCCAGCAGAAGCCTCTCATACATATACAGCGCAGCAGACACCTCTCTTACATATACAGCCCAGCAGAAGCCTTTGACATATAGAGACCAGCAGAAGCCTCTGACATGTAGAGCCCAGCAGAAGTCCCTCATATATACAGCCCAGCAGAAGCCTCTCATACATATACAGACTAGCAGAAGCCTCTCATACATATACAGCCCAGCAGAAGCCTCTCATACGTATAGAGCCCAGCAGAAGCCTCTGACATATAGAGCCCAGCGGAAGCCCTTCATATATATACAGCCCAGCAGAAGCCTCTCATACATATACAGCCCAGCAGAAGCCTCTACTGCATATACAGCCCAGCATAAGTCCCTCATATATATACAGCCCAGCAGAGGCCTCTCTTACATATACAGCCAGGACAGCAACAGCCTGATATATACAGGCAAACAGCCTCTGATCTATGCAGCCCAGCAGGAGCCCTATATGTATATATATATATATATATATACATATATATATATATATGTATATATATATATATATATATAGCCCAGCAGAAGCCCCATATATATATATATATATATATATACAGCCCAGCAGAAGCCTGTGTGTGTGTCTGTCTGTGCGTGTGTCTATGTGTGCCTGTCTGTCTGTGTGTCTGTCTTGCAGCTCCTGTCCTACACAGTACCATACTGTATATACAAGTCCACACTATATCCTGCATTACAGTGTGTCTGTGTATACTGTATGTATATAGTGTGGACCTGTTTACAGTATAGTGCTGTGTATACACTTTATAAAGCCCCTCAGCCTCTATTCTTCTATACAGCCAGCACAGCAACAGCCTCTGATATAAGCAGCCCCTCATATATGTATATACAGCCCAAAAGCAGCTTCTAATATATACAGCCCAGCAGCTGCCCCATATATATATATATATATATATATATATATACAGCCCAGCAGAAGCCTCTCCTACATATACAGCCCAGCAGAAGCCTCTCAAACATATACAGCCAGCACAGCAACAGCCTCTGATATATACAGGTAAACAGCCTCTGATATATATAGCCCGGCAGCAGCCCCTCATATATATATATATATATATATATATATATATATATATATATATATATATATATACAGCCCAGCAGAAGCCCCTCATATATATACAGCTCAGCAGAAGCCCCTCATATATATATATACAGCCCAGCAGAAGCCCCTCACATAAATACAGCCCAGCAGAAGCCTCTCATACATATACAGCCCAGCAGAAGCCTCTCATACATATACAGCCCAGCAGAAGCCTCTGACATATAGAGACCAGCAGAAGCCCCTCATATATATACAGCCCAGCAGAAGCCTCTCATACATATACAGCCCAGCAAATGCCTCTTATACATATACAGCCCAGCAGAAGCCTCTCATACATGTAGAGCCCAGCAGAAGCCTCTGACATTTAGAGCCCAGCAGAAGCCCCTCATATATATATACAGCCCAGCAGAAGTTTCTCATACATATACAGCCCAGCAGAAGCCTCTCATACATATACAGCCCAGCAGAAGCCCCTCATGTATACAGCCCAGCAGAAGCCTCTCATACATATACAGCCCAGCAGAAGCCTTCATACATATACAGCCCAGCAGAAGCCTTCATACATATATAGCCCAGCAGAAGCCTCTGACGTATAGAGCCCAGCAGAAGCCTCTGACATACAGAGCCCAGCAGAAGCCTCATATATACAGCCCAGCAGAAGCCTCTCATACATATACAGCCTAGCAGAAGCCTCTCATACATATACAGCCCAGCAGAAGCCTCTCATACGTATAGAGCCCAGCAGAAGCCTCTGACATATAGAGCCCAGCGGAAGCCCTTCATATATATACAGCCCAGCAGAAGCCTCTCATACATATACAGCCCAGCAGAAGCCTCTCTTACATATACAGCCAGGACAGCAACAGCCTCTGATATATACAGGCAAACAGCCTCTGATATATGCAGCCCAGCAGGAGCCCTATATATATATATATATATATATATATACAGCCCAGCAGAAGCCCCATATATATATATATATATATATATATATACAGCCCAGCAGAAGCCCCTCATATATATACAGCTCAGCAGAAGCCCCTCATATATATATATATATACAGCCCAGCAGAAGCCCCTCATATATATACAGCTCAGCAGAAGCCCCTCATATATATATATACAGCCCAGCAGAAGCCCCTCATATAAATACAGCCCAGCAGAAGCCTCTCATATATATACAGCCCAGCAGAAGCCTCTCATACATATACAGCCCAGCAGAAGCCTCTGACATATAGAGACCAGCAGAAGCCCCTCATATATATATACAGCCCAGCAGAAGCCTCTCATACATATACAGCCCAGCAAAAGCCTCTTATACATATACAGCCCAGCAGAAGCCTCTCATACATGTAGAGCCCAGCAGAAGCCTCTGACATATAGAGCCCAGCAGAAGCCCCTCATATATATATACAGCCCAGCAGAAGTTTCTCATACATATACAGCCCAGCAGAAGCCTCTCATACATATACAGCCCAGCAGAAGCCCCTCATGTATACAGCCCAGCAGAAGCCTCTCATACATATACAGCCCAGCAGAAGCCTTCATACATATACAGCCCAGCAGAAGCCTTCATACATATATAGCCCAGCAGAAGCCTCTGACGTATAGAGCCCAGCAGAAGCCTCTGACATACAGAGCCCAGCAGAAGCCTCATATATACAGCCCAGCAGAAGCCTCTCATACATATACAGCCTAGCAGAAGCCTCTCATACATATACAGCCCAGCAGAAGCCTCTCATACGTATAGAGCCCAGCAGAAGCCTCTGACATATAGAGCCCAGCGGAAGCCCTTCATATATATACAGCCCAGCAGAAGCCTCTCATACATATACAGCCCAGCAGAAGCCTCTCTTACATATACAGGCAGGACAGCAACAGCCTCTGATATATACAGGCAAACAGCCTCTGATATATGCAGCCCAGCAGGAGCCCTATATATATATATATATATATATATATACAGCCCAGCAGAAGCCCCATATATATATATATATATATATATATATATACATATATATATATATATACAGCCCAGCAGAAGCCCCTCATATATATACAGCTCAGCAGAAGCCCCTCATATATATATATATATATATATATACACAGCCCAGCAGAAGCCCCTCATATATATACAGCCCAGCAGAAGCTTCCCATACATATTCAGCCCAGCAGAAGCCTCTCATCCATATTCAGCACAGCAGAAACCTCTCATACATATACAGCCCAGCAGAAGCCCCTCATATATATATACAGCTCAGCAGAAGCCCCTCATATATATACAGACCAGCAGAAACCCCTCCTATATATAAAGCCCAGCAGAAGCCTCTCATAAATATTCAGCCCAGCAGAAGCCTCTCATACATATTCAGCACAACAGAAGCCCCTCATACATATACAGCCCAGCAGCAGCCTCTGACACATAGAGTCCAGCAGCAGTCTTTGATATAGACAGCCCAAATTTCTACAATATACCAACATATGTACATATTTTAATCTTTAACGCCCTTCAAGACTTCAAGGGTTGACAATGATATACTACGTGAATTGGACTTTAGTGACATCATTAGTGATTTTGCAGAACGAAAATCAAGGAAAGTGCCCGGATTGTAAAAAATGAATGATTTTAGTTGAATTACTCTGTGTAAATGATTTTTGTAAATAAACTAGCATTCGTTTAATTTTGTGTTTGTATAGCTGGAGGCTATACCTGTGCTGGTTATCAAGAATAGAGGGGACCATTCTTTTTTTTACTCAGTGTGCCATCCAATCAAAGCCATGCCAACACTTGTCATGGCTGTCATTAAGACGGAAGTGCCCAGACCGGAAAAACTTGATTGGTTGCCGAACCCGAAAAATAACACAGAGTTCCTGGGGAAGTCCATGATCGGGGTCCATGCACAATGCGCAGACACAAAGTGTCTGGTACAGACCTCGAAGTTTACCGTTCCATTCGCCCATCCATATTATCTGGCCTTTATCAAGCAACAGCAACATTACTTTCTATTCTTGTCTTGCTTGATAAAAGCCATATGGCCATAACATTTTTACAGTTATTTGCTACTAACTCTGCCTTACAAAAAGAAGGAATGAATAATAGATAGAGTGTAAATCTATTTCTGTTGACTTTAATTCTTGGACATAAGCTGCAAACATAGCACTGTCTCCTATATCAAGTATTATGAATCCCAAGATAAAACCTGCAATCTCAATCTGTCTATATGAAACCTAAAAATCCTAAATACTGGCCTGTGCCTATAAATGAGGTATAAACCTGACTTTTAATTTTGTCTCTGTAACAAGGCTGTGCCTTTAAATGAGGTATAAACCTGACTTTTAATTTTGTCTCTGTACTCTGCACCTTAAATCCCTAATGTGGAAACTTTAGATAAAAGCATTATTATTATTATTATTATTACTATTACTATTATTATGACAATGACCCTACAGAGACCCTGCTGCTTAGCTGTGCCCTCTACACCAAGTCTAGTATCCTGTACACCTATACATTTACTTGTATTGAAAAATATACTTGCTTGTTACTCCTGGACTATATATTAAAAAATGCTATTATGTTTGCATTTTGTCAGGATAGAAGCATCAGGGAATTAGATTGCTCTCTCTATATCAAATATAAAAAAAAATATTTTGGACTGGTAGATGACAAGCTTCAGCATTATGCTAGTGCATTGTTTTTATAAATCACTATTATTGAATTTAAGAAAAGAAGCACCTAACCGTAAGTCAAGTACTAATGTCTGTAAGAGTGTTTAGAAATAGTTTGAATATTGTCAAACTATTAACAAATATACTTAATCATACTAAAAGTGCCACTGACACCTAAAAGTGCCACTGACACAGCAGGCTTCTTTCTTTCATCAGTAAGGACCACCAGAGGACTCCTGATTACACTACGGAGGTATACCTTAACTATCAGTTCTAATACTGACAATGTAATGGCTTTTTTACTGGTTTTCGCCAGATCTACCTAATCTCTCTTAATAGTCATATTTTAGTTAAACAAATCTATTGAGTACAAAGAATCTAGATCCAAATGACATTAAAATACATAAAAAATTATTCACAAAAGTGGAAAAAAAAACCTTTTATTGAAGTACACTATTCCAGTCAAGAAACAAAAATTATTATTATAGTATCAATATATTCATAATAACCCAAGAGTAACAAATAATATACTGAAAGTGACAAAATTATCATTTCACTTAACAAGTCTCTTTGCTTACAAATTTTTCAAAATATAGTAGCAAGCTCACTAAAAAGGGAAATTCAGGTTTAATATGCAAGATCATTGGGGGTCCAACACCCGGCAAGACCACCGGAAAGATTTTACTACATATTTGAATGTGAGAAGTACATAGTGTTTGTCTTTTATCGGGTACTGCAGCTCAGTTTCCCTTTATTTCAAATGGAGCAGGTTGCTTTACCCAGAATGGCCACTGTAGATACTTAATGCACTGTATTGAGCTCAAACATCACAGTGTGTGTTAGTTTATTTCAAGTGCTTGTTAATTTGCTTCCTGCGTATATTGTCCCTTGTACTAAATTACTTTGGAATATGTTTTCCCTATATGAATAAATATTATGGTTATAATATATTAATATTTAGAAGGAACAGCAATAATTTTGCCAGACTCTAGGTGAAAATTTCCTTAGAAAACGAGGGTTTCATTGGAGATTCACTTAACAATAGAACCCTACCACCAACTTTGCAAGTGATGTTTGCTGAAAATTACTATTATTTCTTGTCTATACAGAATTTGAATAGATCTCCCATTGGCTGCTGTTACATGATGCACATTCTGGCATTTATCCTGAAGAACATTAGCCTAATCATGATGGGCAATGGACTCCACTTCACTAAGAATTTTCGTGTGCTGTAACATTTTTCTTCACATCTCACCAAAGGTTTCTCATGGAGTTCAAGTCAAGTAACTAAAATGGCAACTCCAAAATCTTCAGGATTTGTTTTGTATCCAAGCGTTGGTGAAGTTTCAGAGATGTTTGCGATCAGTGTCTTGTTGGAAGTTTCAATGATGCCCAAGTTTCAATTTCCTCACAGAAGGCAATCCATCTTTCTATAAACACACTGCAGGTTACCAGTGTCAGAAGCATCACGGCCATGATTCACTGTAAAAAGGGTGTTCTTTTCAATATATAGCCCATTCTACTTCATCCAGGCAAACTAGTGATTCATATGCCCAAAAAGTTCATGGACTCTCAATTCTAAATATTGTTATATTTTAAAGCTCCATAGAAGAGTTTCAAAACAGATGTTTAATATGTGCCAAACTGTGCAGTTATTGAAGCAGGTCTTTAGCAATAACTCAAGAGTTTTTGACCATCTGACTCCTCAGTAATCTGGTGGCAGCCGGTTATAGTTTCTGATTTCTGCCACATCAAATTAGTGTTCATAGTGTTCTCTTAAAGGACAACCCCTTCTTGATCAGAATGTTTTCACCCTGTTAAAATATAACCACTCATACTCACGTTCCATGTTGGCACCTTTCCAGCTGTGTCTGCACTCACCTCATTGGGATTCACATGAGGTTGTTATGACATGTTAACCCATCAGTGCTGGAGTCGCTGTCCCCACTTTCGGACATAAATAATCATGAAAACATGAGCAGCCAGCAGCCATAGCTCTTATTCCTTCTAGATTTCTTATACGTCTGAAGGGGATGGAGATGCCAGTTCTGATTTGGTGCAGGGTAGAGAGTATATGAGTGTTTTTTTATGGGGTAAAACATGGGAAATAAGAAGGATAGTACTATTAGGGGACGACCCGTTTAAACTTGTGAATTATGCTTCCATCTTTTTCACAAGGAAAATGTAATACCTTTACGTTTTTTTATCCTTTTCCATGTTTGAGCAAGATAACAAACTCTTGACCATTTAGACCATTATCTTATCAATCCAAGAAAATTACTGAACTGGAAGCCATTGTTTAAGAAGAATGGACTAAGATTCCCCAAGAATGGTGCTGGGCTTTGCTTGGATGTGCATCATATTTGAAGCAGGTAATAACAGCCAAAGTTGATCTCATAAGTTCCAGAATGTTTGTCTTGAAGGGAATGAGTAATTCTGAGAATCAGTAGTCATTAAAAGTGGCAGTTTGTTCTCAATTTGGAGATATCACTTGTCACATTAGTTTTGTTGAGTTAGTTATATAGTTCTTGTTTCAGTAGTTCACTGCAAGTTTTGCTTATAAACTTGATTTGTAGTGGGATTTTAATAATTTTGATGAGTGGGCCTGCATTATTTAACTGTTAGTTTGCTGCTTCGTTCTCTTTTTATTTTTAGACACACAAAATGATGAAAACTACATTTCAACACCAGATAAAGCTAAAATCAGCATTTTCCAGTGTATCTTTTCTTAACAATTGGAGCAGTATGTTGGTGAAAGGTTGATGAGAATTATAATAAAATGCTGCACAAATTAAAGATTTGCAAAATTAAAATTACATATTTCTTGTTTTATCAAGAAAACCACATATTTTACCCCATATGACTATATCTATTTATACTACTAGCAATGAACATATATGCAGCTAGTCTTCACCTTGCCATTGGCAAGAATAGATCATTTTTAAGATATGGGAAACAAAAATAGCTTGCTTTATTGAAAGTGTGTGCAGTTCAACAAGCTGATATGATTTAATCAGTTTTGTATAGCTTACCAAATAAGAATTTAACAATGTTTGTAGAAGAAATCAATGAAAAGAAAGAAAAATATAAAATTTGGAATTGAGAGCCACGTATAATATTATTCCAAAAAGCAATATCATAGCACAGTAAAAGTTTAGTTGTCATAACATGAAACATTATGAAAGTAGTGAGTGCATTATACTAAAGTATAGATATTAGTGATGAGCAAATCTGTTGAAATCTATTTTCCAGTTTGCTTCAATTTCACCAGAAAATTGGATTTTTCCTCAATTTAATATGCAAATTGATTATGTTGTGTTATGCTCTGGGGTCCCTCTAAACCTAGAGCATAAAAAACATAGGCTCAGGTAAAAAAAAAAATCGTAAAATAAAATAATACTCATCTCTCATCTTGTACATACAGATCCCCACTTTATATTTCTGGCAATGTAAACCATGCTCGTATATTCAAGCCATTGATGTACAAGATGAATTCTGAATTTTAAACCCTGAAAACAAATTCCTTTTTGAAAACATGTAGTAAGCTTTATACACAGTAGCATGTTAGTAGTAATAAAGCATGACCACATACCCAATTTTATAACATTAGGATGTCTCAGAGAATGAAGTCATTATTAATTCGATAATTCACCTATTGCTGAAAACAGGAAGAACTTACTCAGTGAAAGCAAAATTGCCACAAGAAACCACACAACAATGTTAAAGGGTTAACAGTGCCTACTTAAAAGGAAATACAGTGCCTTGCGAAAGTATTCGGCTCCCTGGGACTTTTCAACCTGTTCCCACATATCATACTTCAAACATAAAGATACCAAATGTAAATTTTTGGTGAAGAATCAACAAGTGGAACACAATTGTGAAGTTGAACGAAATTTGTTGGTTATTTTACATTTTTGTGGTAATTCAAAAACTGAAAAGTGGGGTGTGCAATATTATTCGGCCCCTTTAACTTAATACTTTGTTGCTCCACCTTTTGCTGTGATTACAGCTGCAAGTCGTTTGGGGTATCTATCAGTTTTGTACATCGAGAGGCTGAAATTCTTGCCCATTCTTCCTTGGCAAATAGCTCAAGCTCAGTGAGGTTTGATGGAGATGGTTTGTGAACAGCAGTTTTCAGCTCTTTCCACAGATTCTTGATTGGATTGAGGTCTGGACTTTGACTTGGCCATTCTAACACCTGAATATGTTTATTTGTGAACCAATGTGTTTGGGATCATTGTCTTGTTGGAAGACAAATCTCTGTCCCAGTCTCAGGTCTTTTGAAGACTCCAACAGGTTTTCTTTAAGAATCATCCTGTATTTTGCTCCATCCATCTTGCCATCAATTTTAACCATATTCCCTGTCCCTGCTGAAGAAAAGCAGGCCCAAATCATGATGCTGCCACCACCATGTTTGACAGTGGGGATGGTGTGTTGCCTTTACGCCAAACATATCGTTTGGCATTGTTGCCAAAAAGTTTGATTTTGGTTTCATCTGACCAGAGCACCTTCTTCCATATGTTTGGTGTGTCTCCCAGGTGGCTTGTTGCAAACTTTAAACAAAACTTTTTATGGATATCTTTGAGAAATGGCTTTCTTCTTGCCACTCTTCCATAAAGGCCAGATTTGTGCAGTGTATGACTGATTGTTGTCCTATGGACAGACTGTCCCACCTCACCTGTACATCTCTGCAGTTCATTCAGAGTGATCATAGGCCTTTTGGGGTCATTTTCTGCTGGAAGACCAATTACCTAGGACCCAAACTCAGTTTTCTGACACTATGCACTACATTGCGACCCAAAATCCTTTGGTCATCTTCAGATTTCAGGATGCCAGTGCCAGAAACAGCAAAGCAACCCCCAATACATTTTTGAACCTTCCTAATATTTGACAGTATGTACTATGTTCATTCCTTTTCCTGTAAACAGTAGAATTATGTGCTTTACCAAAAGCCTCTATAGCTCTATCTTCATCTCATCTCTCCACAATATGCTTTCCCAGAAGGATCTTGACATTCTCACATGCAGTCTAACTTTTTTTATGTCTCTATGTCAGCAGTGGCGTTCGCCTGGGTATCCTGCCATAGCATTTAGTTTAATGCAGAACAAAGTAATGCAGTGCACAGGCGCCGGGCCTCTCTGACCTTTCCCGGCGCCTGCACACTGCAGTACTTTGCTCTTACCTAAGCAGGGCAGACAAAGTACTCCTGCGCCGGAGCCGCAGCATGAAGACAAGAAGAGGACGTCATTGTAAAAGGATGGGAGGTCCAGGACCAGACCGTGAAGCACATTGGACCAGAACAGAACCAGGACCGCCTATGTGTAAGTATAATCTAACCTCTTTTTCTCATCTTTCAGGATACATTGGAGGCTTATCTACAGCATTACAGAATGCTGTAGATAAGCCTCTGATGCCGGTGGGCTTATCTCAACCTTCGATTTTGGCTGTGACAGGTTCCATTTAACACCTCAGCAGTGTCACCGGCTGATCGCCTACATGTCACTCCGCATTGATGCAGTAATTGATGCAAAAGGAGCCCCGACCAAGTATTGAGTGCATTTAGGCTACGTTCACATTAGCATTACGCTGTTTAACATAGGGGATGCGTGCGTCTTTTTGCACGCGTTTTCCGACACGTGCGTCGTTTTCGACGCTAGCGTCGGACGCAAGAAAATGCTACAAGTTGCATTTTTCTTGCGTCCGATTTCGGCAAAAAACGACGCACGCGTCGCAAAACGCGCGCGTTTTTCCGTGCGTCGCCGCTGCGTCGCCGACGCAACGGCGACGCGACGCTAATGTGAACGTAGCCTTACTGAATGTACTTTTCAGTAGGCCAACATTTTGTATGTGAAAATAATTTTTTACGCTGTTACAAAGTATTCTCTTTTAATGAGATAATGACTTTTGGGTTTTCATTGGCTGTAAGTCATATTCATCAATATTAACAGAAATAAACACTTGAAATATATCACTTTGTTTGTAATGACTCTATATAATAAATGAGTTTCACTTTTTGCATGGAAGAACTGAAATAAATTAACTTTTTGATGATATTCTAAATTTGTGAGAAGCACCTCTATGTCACACAAAATAATTAATAAATAACATTTCGCACATATCTACATTACATCAGCACAAGTTTTGAAACAATTTTTTTTGTTAGGTAGTTATAAGGGTTAAAAGTTGAACAGCAATTTATAATTTTTTCATCAACATTTACAAAACCATTTTTTCAGGACCACCTATTAGGAGTAGAGTTCCTGCCGCTGCACAGGGGGAATCTCAAGCCATATCTGCTGCGGTCTCCCATTCTGCATCGGCCGCAGTGGAGCCTGCTCAGCGGAGATGTAGGTCCCAGCATTTCACTGAATCTGATACTGTGCAAAGGGTTACTGCTGCCTCTCCAGGTTCTGCTATTGTACCTTGCACTGGTCTGCAGCGAGCAGGCTTTTCTGGACTAAGTCCTGCTTTGCACACACTGAGCATGCCCAGGGTAAGATCTCTGAGTGGAGATCAAGGGTCACATGCTCTGGTACTGCAGCAACTTCCATTGGTCCTCCAGGAAGGTCCTGTAGCTGATCAAGTTCTGTGGCAACCTTTCGTTGGTCCTTCTTGGAAGGTCCTGTAGGTGCTACAGCTATAAAAAGTTCTCATGACCGCATGGCCATGCGCTAGTATCAAATATGTACGAGCTCAGTGCCAGTGTGGTCATGTGTGTGGTCAGGGACCAGGCTGAAGTAAGCCCCTAGAATGCTGGCACCTCTGGTGAGGAGTTTATGTCTGAATTCAGGGCTGGCTAATAGCCATTAGAATTCTGGCTCCACTAGAGAGGAGCTGCGTGTTGGTTGGACTGCATGACCACTGTCGGCTCTACACAGTAGCTGTGTCCCCTGTGAGCTAAACAGGGCACAGTGTTCTCTTTACTACGGGCTCTGTGAAGTAACAGAGTTTGTTTATACTAATTTGCTTTGCCTCCTTGGTTAGCAGCAGGTTCTTTCCTGCACGGTGGATCCCGGGTTGCGAACGCACCTATCTCATTTAATCAATATATTCGGTGTGTTCCGCCAACCCTAACAGTATACTAGCGCCAGGATCTGGCTAAGTAATGGCGGATGAACAGTGATTGCAGGGGTACATCCAGCTGCTGGAGGGCCGGTTGGCATCTCTTGAGCGTACAACCTCGGCGGTGGATGATACCGCAATAGCTGTTCAGGCTGCTAGCGTGGCTGCAGCAGCTTTACCCACTGCCACCTCTGTTCTGTCTTTATCTCACCTCCCATTGCCTGAAAAATACTCTAGGGACAATAAGTCCTGTAGGGGTTTCATGAGCCAGTGTGGTATACACCTCGAGCTCCAGGCTGCACGTTTTTTCACAGAGCGGGCAAAGGTGGGATTCATAATTTGGAGTGGGCTATGCTGCTGTGGGAGTGCAACGATCATGTGGTGCGGAGTGTTCCTCGGTTTCTGGACACTCTGAAACAGGTCTTTGTAGGACCTCAAGTCACCCATGATACAGCGCTCCAACTGCTGGCTTTGACTCAGGGTTCAACCATGGTCAGCCATTTTGCCATCCACTTTTGGACATTAGCGTCTGAGTTGGAATGGCCAGATAAAACCGTCATTCCTGTATTTTGGAGGGGGCTGGCTGACCATGTGAAGGATGCTTTGGCCACTACGGAGTATCCTGACACACTGGAGGAGCTCATAGCTGTATCAACTCGCATAGACCTTCGTTTTCACGATCGAAGGTTGGAGCGAGCCCAGTGTAGGCAGAGGTTTCGGCTGGCTCCCACCTTCGCCAGACCTTTGGAATCTCCAGTCCAAGCGTCCGAGTCACATGAGGCCATAGAGGTGACACGAGCAGGGTCCAAGTCCCAGTCCGCTCGTGCACTTAAGTTCTGTCATGTTTGCCGGCAGTCAGGACATCTTGCCTCCAAGTGTCCTCAGTGGTCGGGGAAACGTCAGCGTCTAGTTGCAGTCGGAGGAGGTATACTAGACACAGCGATGTTTGCCTCTAAGTTGTCCTTCAAGGGGACAATTACCATAGGCACATCCACTCATATGGTAGAGTTATGCGTGGACTCTGGGGCAGAGGGTAATTTTATGTCATCCGCTTTCACCCAGCGTCACGCAATACCCCTGGTGATGCACGCCAAACCAGTAACCGTTCGAGTGGTAAATGGGTCGACATTACCCTCACAGAGTACCCACCAAACTATTCCTTTCACTCTTTCTCTGTCTCCATCACATCAGGAGATAGATAGAGATAGATCTCTCTATTAGTCATTCCTGAGGGAATTGATGAGGTCCTGTTGGGGATACCATGGCTACGCTATCATTCTCCTCATATAGAGTGGTCCTCAGGGAGAATTTTGGGATGGAGTAAATCCTGTGAGGGTAGATGTCAGAGGGAGTGCGTTCAGGTTGCTACAACAGAGGTACCCGCAGATCTTTCCTCTCTCTCCAAGCACTATTGGCCCAATGCGTACGTGTTCCCCAAAAGGGCTGCGGAGACCCTTCCACCTCAGCACCCCTATGACTGTCCTATTGACCTCTTGCCTGGTGCTGAGCCTCCCCGGGGTCAAGTCTATCCGTTATCTCTCCCGGAGACGGAGGCAATGTCTCAGTACATCCAAGAGAATCTGGCAAAAGGATTCATTAGTAAGTCAGTGTCACCTGCAGGGGCTGGGTTTGTCTTTGTGCAGAAGAAGAGTGGAGAGTCATAAGTCTATGCATAGACTACAGGTGTCTTAACGCCATCACCGTTAAGAACAAGTACCCACTACCCCTGATATCTGAGCTTTTTGATAGGCTATGGGGAGCAAGGGTATTTACTGAATTAGATCTGCGGGGTGCTTACAACCTGATTAGCATCCGTGAGGGGGACGAATGGAAGACGGCTTTTAACACCAGGGATGGGCACTATGAATATCTGGTGATGCCCTTCGGGCTCTGTAATACCCCAGCCGTTTTCCAAGACTTTGTTAAAGACATCTTCTGGGATATGCTCACCACCTTGGTCGTAGTCTATCAGGATGATATTCTCATCTACTCTCCAGATATTGACTCCCATCGGAGAGATGTTTGCAAAGTCTTCGACCTCTTACAGGCAAACTCCCTCTACGCCAAGTTGGAGAAGTGTGTGTTTGAGCAGGAGTCCTTGACTTTCCTTGGTTATATCATCTCTGCCAGGGTTTGGCTATGGATCCTGCCAAGCTACAGGCTGTGATGGACTGGCAGGAACCCCATTCACTTAAAGCGGTGCAGCGCTTTATGGGGTTCATTAATTACTATCGCCAGTTCATCCCACACTTCTCAACCAAGAAGGGAACAGTTTAGTTTTATCATTGATCAGTAACAGGTGGATGATTGACAGGTGTAGGCCTGGTGCTCTGAGAGCCCTGCCAAATTCAGGCAACACAGATGAAGGAGACCCAATTTGGAGTCCAAACATTTCCAAAAATTAGTGGCAGAAAACAGAAAAAGTGACCTTAATTGACTCACAGTAGAAATGTTATAGTGGCACAGCAGCAGTCAGGCTTGGGCCATGTACGAGCAAGAATCTGGACCAGCATTTAGATCTTTGAATTTAAGTTCAAAATTAAGAGGAGGGTGAGAGACAGGTCTGATGGGAGCCCACATACCTCATGCAACAGCTCAAACTGATTTTATGCTCAGTCATACTAAGGTGGCACTATAATAGCTTCATAGACTAATAGTGTTTAAAAAAATTAAGGATAGTAACACAGGTAGCTGACTGAAAGTAAGCTCAGGCCTGCTGGTCTGAGAGCCTTACTGCTACAGGCAACACAGATGAAGGAGACCCAACTTGGAATCCAAACATTTCCTAAAATTAGGTGCAGATGCCACTAAAGAGGCATCAATTTCCCCAGTGTAGAAATAGTTTAATGGGACTCTGAAACCCTTCCACTACAAGCAAACCAACAAATGGAGTCTCTACATTTCAAAAATTGTTAGTAACTTCAGCAGCAGTAGCAACAGCAGGCACAGAAGTAACGACAAAGGTGTCACAGACTGCAAAAATGTGAGATGAATATAGCACGCTAAAAACTACACCAGTCTGCAACTGGAGTGCAAAATTCTTTTGAGTTCCATGACTTGTTCGTCTTCATGAAAGATAGGAGGTCTACACTTTCAGGGGCCAGCCGGATGAGCTTATCCATCTAAGAGAACACTGACTGCCGGGCATGACAAAACCTCGAAGGCGTGACAGGCGAGCTCAGGCCACTCTTCCATTTTTGAAGACCAAAATGCACATGGTTCCAAATTCCCCCTTAAAGCATTAATATTGATCTCCAGATACTCCTCCACCATCCTCTCCAGTCGTTCGCTGTGTATCAGACTTTTACTCTATTCTGTTGGTGTAGGGGCTGGTCTTTTAAAAATGTGTGAAACGAATCACTGAAATTGGTTCTGACACTTACACTGCTGCTGCTTATTAAAGATGAGTGAGAATTTCAAGGTTTTGTTCAGTTCGGATTCACCTAAAGGACCGATATTCACCGAAAAATTCACCGAACAGTTCATCGAATGTACCCTAACCCCATTAGATTCAATGGGAGGCAAAACCAAACATATAGACTAAACATTAAGGGTGGCAAAAAACTTCCCAAACAGCTAAAGTTAGGGACAAATACCATGAAAAGTGGCATCAATTGACCCACAATAGAAATTTGTACCTGGACCAGGTGATTAAGGGAACGATGTAAGCCTTCTTAACTGGGAGACCTCATACCTCAAGCAACACCTCTAATTTTTTTTTTTATTTCCAGCCACACTCAGATGGAAAAATCGTACAGTACTTGTGGTAGGAAAATGTACGGAGAGTAACACAGGAAGTAGACTGGGAGCCCTACTTACACAACTTAGAGTCTCCACATTTAAAAAAAATAATTGTCACACACCACTAAAGTGGCATCAATTTTCAGAGTTGAAACAGTATGATAGGCCTCTACTGACATCCCAACAAAGGAAAACTCAACTTTGAGTCTCCATATTTAAAAAAATAATTGTCACAAATCGCTAAAGTGGCATCAATTTGCACAGAGTAGAAACAGTTTAAAGGCCTCGGACAAACCCTCTGTTATGCTGCTGCAATGCAGGTAGGTGCAGGTTTCACTAGATGGCAGTAGAGAGGAAGCAGGTCTGCACCTAAGCAGGGCTGACCTGCAGTGCAGCAATGAGGCTACCACAGGAGGCAGCAGTCAAACATACCTGGTCAAATCCTAGACTGTAGCACAATACCAAAGAATAAGCAAACTCGCGGTCAGAGACAAGCCAGGGGGTCAGTAATGGTCAGAAGTGGATAGGCCAAAAGACAAAGGACAGAAACAGTTCAGGATACAAGCCAATTCAAAACCAGGGAGTCTGCACACTAAAGGGAAACATTGAGTCAAGATGGGAATTGGGGAAATCAGAGACACGGGTTCAGACAGCAAGTACAGCAGGACCAATCAGAGCAATCATAGTCAGCTACAGCAGCACCAGGCAAAAACTATAACTGACCTCGCCTGCAGCAAGCAGCGGCGATAAATAGCTAGACAGAGGCTGAGAAAGGTTAACTCTTGACATGAAGAAGGGAAAACGGGACTCAAAACACAGTCTGGATCAAGACAGTACCCTCCTCTCAAAGGGGGGCCACTGGACTCCCAGGTTTCCAAGGATGTGGCGCATGAAACACCGGAACCAATTGATTGGCATGAAATGATCGTGCCGGGACCCAGGATCGATCCTCAGGACTGTAACGCCTCCAATGGACCAAAAACTGCAGCGAACTGTGGACCATGCGTGAATCCACAATCCTTTTCGCCTCGTACTCCATCTGCCCAACCACAGAAACTAAAAGTGGAGAGGATGAAGACCCATCAGAGGAAGGTACAAATGGCTTCAGGAGAGATTTATGGAACACATTGGCGATCCGAAGCGACGGAGGTAGAAGTAAGTGAAAGGAAACTGGATTGACAACTTCAATTGCCTCATAAGGACCTATAAACCTGTGACCTAGCTTAGCAGAAATATCTTTCAGCCAAATGTTCTTGGTAGACAACCATACTTTATCTCCCACAAGGAATATGGGTCCTGTAGATTATCGCTTATCCACAAACTGTTTTTGTTTGCCTTGAGCTTCTCCAATGTTCCTCTGAACTTCGCCCCACACCTCTGTCAGCCACTGAATGGCCGAATCAGCCCCTGGACACCCCGAGTCCATCCTGGAAAACTCACCAAAATGGGGATGAAAGCCATAATTACAAAATAATGAAGAGGTGCCCATGGACTGAGTAATATGATTGTTAAAGGCAAACTCAGCCACTGGTAACAAAGAACACCAATTATCCTGCTGGTACATGACAAGACACCGCAAAACTTGTTCAAGAGACTGATTGGTCCTCTCCATCTGAACATTAGTTTCAGGATGATAAGCCGAGGAAAAGGCCAAAGTAATAACTGTTATGATCAGGTAGCCTTGGAGCAGCATGAAAACCTTCACTGGAGTAGGTGGTAACTTATACTGACCGCAAACCCTGATCTTATCACCGCAACTAGAAGTAGCCGTGGGGTGTGCCTAACAAAATCTAGACACCTCGACACAGCCGGAAGACTAAATACCCCTAAAGATGGAAATAGGAAAACTATCTTGCCTCAGAGTAGACCCCCAAAGGATAGGCAGCCCCCCACAAATATTGACTGTGAGTTGGAGAGGAAAAGACACACGCAGGCAGAAAACAGGCTTAGCAAATGAGGCCACTTCTAGCTAAATAGAAAATGACAGGACAGGATACTAAGCGGTCAGCATTAGGGTTGAGCGACTTTTGTTTTTATAGGATCGAGTCGGATTTCACGAAACCCGATTAGGAATATACTCACCCTCGGACGCACCCTGGTTCTAACCCGCAGCCTTCCTTCCTAAGAATCAGCGCTCGAAGGTCCTTTCGATGACGTCGCAGCTTGTGATTGGTCACGTGACGCCCATGTGACTGCTCATGCGACCAATCACAAGCCACGACGTCATCGAAAGGTCCTTCAGGCGCTGATTCTTAGGAAGGAAGGCTCCCGGTTACAACCAGGGCGCGTCCGAGGGTGAGTATAGCAATATTTTTTATTTTTATTCTTTATTTTACACTTAAATCTGAATTCCGATACCGATTCCCGATATCTTAAACATATCGGGAATCGGTATCGGAATTCCAATTCCAGAATCAGAAGATCGCCGACCTCATGGCCGACCCCACACAGGGGTCAGATCGGGTTTCATGAAACCCGACTTTGCTAAAAGTCGGCAACTTCTGAATCTGGCCGACCCGTTTCGCTCAACCCTAGTCAGCATAAAAATACTACAAAAATATCCACAGCAGAAAATACAAAACTCCACCACCTAACTAAAGATGTGGAGAGTATAACTGCAACTCCAGAGAATTTAACCAGACTGAGAAAAACAACTGACACAGTCTAAGCTGGACAAATAGAAACAAAAGATCAGCACTGAAAATAAGCACACAGCAAGTGTGCTTCAGAAAAAGAAACAGACACTTATCTTTGCTGAACTGGCAGCTAAGCAGGTGAGGCCAGGCAGAGATCCAATACTTCCAAAAAAACATTGACAACTGGCAAGGGCTAATGAATCCTGCACACTTAAATTTCCCAGTCAGAACAGCAATTAGCAGATACACCTGGCCAGGACTGTGACTCAGAGACAACTGCATTCCCACCTACAACCACTGGAGGGAACCCAAGAGCAGAATTCACAACAGTACCCCCCCTTGAGGAGGGGTCACCGAACCCTCACCAGGACCTCCAGGACGATCAGGATGAGCCAGATGAAAGGCATGGACCAAATCAGCAGCATGGAAATCAGAGGCAAAAACCCAAGAATTATCCTCCTGGCCATAACCCTTCCATTTGACAAGGTACTGAAGCTTCCGCCTTGAAAAACGGGAATCCAAAATCTTCTCAACAGCATATTCCAACTCCCCATCAACCAACACAGGTGCCGGAGGATCAACAGAGGGAACAACGGGCTCCACGTATTTCCGCAACAAAGATCTATGGAAGACATTATGGATAGCAAAAGAGGCCGGAAGCGCCAGTCGAAAAGACACCAGATTAATAATCTCAGAAATCCTATAAGGACCAATAAAGCGAGGCTTAAACTTAGGAGAAGAAACCTTCATAGGAATATGACGGGAAGACAACCAGACCAGATCCCCAACCCGAAGCCGAGAACCAACACACCGACGACGGTTAGCAAAATGCTGAGCCTCCTCCTGAGACAATACCAAATTGTCCACCACATGAGCCAAAATCTGCTGCAACCTGTCAACCACAGAATCCACACCAGGACAGTCGGAAGGCTCAACCTGCCCAGAAGAAAAATGAGGATGAAAACCAAAATTACAAAAGAAAGGCGAAACCAAAGTAGCCGACCTAGCCCGATTATTAAGGGCAAACTCGGCCAATGGCAAAAAAGCCACCCAATCATCCTGATCAGCAGACACAAAGCATCTCAAATAAGTCTCCAAAGTCTGATTAGTTCGCTCGGTCTGGCCGTTTGTCTGAGGATGAAATGCAGAGTAAAAAGACAAATCAATGCCCAGCTTGGCACAAAAGGCCCGCCAAAACCTAGAAACAAACTGGGAACCTCTGTCGGACACAATATTCTCCGGAATACCATGCAAACGGACCACATGCTGAAAAAACAACGGAGCCAAATCAGAAGAAGAAGGCAATTTAGGCAAAGGCACCAAATGAACCATCTTGAAGAATCGGTCACAAACAACCCAGATAACCGACATCCTCTGGGAAACAGGAAGATCGGAAATAAAATCCATATAAATATGCATCCAGGGCCTCTCGGGGATCGGCAATGGCAAAAGCAACCCACTAGCACAGGAGCAACAAGGCTTGGCCCGCGCACAGGTCCCACAGGACTACACAAAAGAACGCACATCACGCGACAATGAAGGCCACCAAAAGGACCTACCAACCAAATCTCTGGTACCAAAAATGCCAGGATGACCAGCCAACATGGAACAGTGAACCTCAGAAATCACTCTACTAGTCCATCTGTCAGGAACAAACAGTTTCCCCACAGGACAGCGGTCAGGTTTGTCAGCCTGAAATTCCTGAAGAACCCGTCGTAAATCAGGGGAAATGGCGAAAGGACCACCCCATCTTTCAGAATACCGACCGGCTCTAAGACCTCAGGAGAATCAGGCAAAAAACTCCTAGAGAGGGCATCAGTTTTAATATTCTTAGAACCCGGAAGGTACGAGACCACGCAATCAAAACGAGAAAAAAACAAGGACCATCGAGCCTGTCTAGGATTCAACCGTTTGGCAGACTCGAGGTAAATCAGATTCTTATGATCGGTCAAGACCAGAATACGGTGCTTAGTTCCCTCAAGCCAATGTCGCCACTCCTCAAATGCCCACTTCATAGCCAACAACTCCCGATTGCCGACATCATAATTGCGTTCAGCAGGCGAAAACTTACGGGAAAAGAAGGCACACGGTTTCATTAAGGAACCAACAGGATCCCTCTGAGACAAAACAGCCCCTGCCCCAATCTCAGAAGCGTCAACCTCAACCTGAAACGGAAGAGAAACATCCGGTTGACGCAACACAGGAGCAGAAGTAAAATGATGTTTAAGTTCCTGAAAGGCAGAGACAGCCGCAGGGGACCAATTCGCCACATCAGTGCCCTTCTTCGTCAAATCAGTCAAGGGTTTAACCACGCTGGAAAAATTAGAAATGAAACGGCGATAAAAATTAGCAAAACCCCAAAATTTCTGAAGGCTCTTCACGGATGTGGAATGAATCCAATCATGAATGGCCTGAACCTTAACCGGATCCATCTCTATAGACGAGGGAGAAAAATTAAAGACCAAAAAGGAAACCTTCTGCACCCCAAAAAGACACTTAGACCCTTTCACAAACAAGGCATTGTCACGAAGGATCTGAAATACCATCCTGACCTGCTGCACATGAGACTCCCAATCATTGGAAAAAATCAAAATATCGTCCAAATATACAATCAAGAATTTATCAAGATAATCCCGGAAGATATCATGCATGAAGGACTGAAAAACAGATGGAGCATTAGAGAGTCCGAATGGCATCACAAGGTATTCAAAATGGCCTTCGGGCGTGTTAAACGCAGTTTTCCATTCCTCACCCTGTTTAATACGAACAAGATTATAAGCCCCCCGAAGGTCAATCTTAGTAAACCAACTAGCTCCCTTAATCCTAGCAAACAAATCGGAAAGCAAAGGTAAAGGATATTGAAACTTGACCGTGATCTTATTCAAGAGGCGATAATCAATACAGGGTCTTAAGGAACCATCTTTTTTAGCAACAAAAAAGAACCCCGCTCCCATCGGTGAAGAAGATGGCCGCATGGCGGCATATTCAGGTACAGACAGGTTGAAAAGTCGGCCCTTAGGAAACTTACAGCCTGGAATCAAGTCAATAGCACAATCGCAGTCACTGTGCGGTAGAAGGAAACTGGATTTGGGCTCATCGAATACATCCTGAAAATCAGAGAAAAACTCCGGAATTTCAGAAGAGGAAGAAGGGGCGATAGACATCAGAGGAACATCATTATGAACCCCCTGACAACCCCAACTAGTCACAGACATGGACTTCCAATCCAAAACAGGATTATGTACCTGTAACCAGGGAAAACCCAGCACGATAGCATCATGCAAATTATGCAACACCAGAAATCGACAATCTTCCTGATGGGCTGGCGCCATGCGCATGGTCACCTGTGTCCAAAACTGGGACTTATTTTTAGCCAAGGGTGTAGCATCAATGCCCCTTAAAGGAATAGGGTTCTGCAAAGGCTGCAAGGGAAAACCACAACGCCTAGCAAAGTCAAAGTCCATTAAGTTCAAGGCAGCGCCCGAATCCACAAACGCCATGACAGAAAATGATGACAATGAACAGATCAAGGACACAGATAACAGAAATTTAGGTTGTACAGTACTGATGGTAAATGAACTGGCGATCCTCTTTGTCCTCTTAGGGCAGACAGAAATGACATGGGAAGCATCGCCACAATAATAACACAACCTATTGAGACGTCTGAAACCTTGTCGTTCTGTTTTAGACAGAATCCTATCACACTGCATAGGCTCAGGAATTTGCTCTGAGGATAGCGCCATAGTGCGCACAGTTCTGCGCTCCCGCAAGCGCCGGTCAATCTGAATGGCCAGAGACATAGAATCACTCAGATTGGAGGGTGTGGGAAACCCCACCATAACATCTTTAACGGATTCAGAAAGACCCTTTCTGAAAATTGCCGCCAAAGCATCATCATTCCATGTAGTCAACACAGACCATTTTCTGAATTTCTGACAATACAATTCAGCCGCCTCTTGCCCCTGAGACAGGGCAAACAAGGTCTTCTCAGCTTGATCCACCAAATTAGGTTCATCATACAGTAATCCTAACGCCTGAAAGAAGGAGTCTACATTAAGCAAAGCAGGATCCCCAGATTCCAGGGAAAATGCCCAATCCTGTGGATCACCACGCAGCAGGGAGATGATGATCTTAACTCATTGAATGGAGTCACCAGAGGATCGAGGTTTCAATGCAAAAAACAGTTTACAGTTGTTTTTAAAACTCAAAAAATTGGACCTGTCACCAAAAAACAAATCAGGAGTAGGAATCTTCGGTTCTAAAGCAGGAGTTTGAACAATATAATCAGAAATACCCTGTATCCTAGCAGCAAGCTGGTCTACATGAGAAGCTAATTCCTGAACATTCATGCTAGCACAAGGCTCTTCAGCCACCCAGAGATAAAGAGGGAGGAGAAGACAAAACAGACTGAAGAAAAAAAAATGGCTCAAGACCTTTCCTCCCTTCTTCTGAGATGCATTTAACTCATTGTTGGCCAGTTGTACTGTTATGATCAGGTGACCTTGGAGCAGCATGAAAACCTTCACTGGAGTAGGTGGTAACTTATACTGACCGCAAACCCTGATCTTATCTCAGCAACTAGAAGTAGCCGTGGGGTGTGCCTAACAAAACCTAGACACCTCGACACAGCCGGCGGACTAAATACCCCTAAAGATGGAAATAGGAAAACTATCTTGCCTCAGAGTAGACCCCCAAAGGATAGGCAGCCCCCCACAAATATTGACTGTGAGTTGGAGAGGAAAAGACACATGCAGGCAGAAAACAGGCTTAGCAAAGGAGGCCACTTCTAGCTAAATAGAAAAGGACAGGACAGGATACTAAGCGGTCAGCATAAAAATACTACAAAAATATCCACAGCAGAAAATACAAAACTCCACCACCTAACTAAAGATGTGGAGAGTATAACTGCAACTCCAGAGAATCCAACCAGGCTGAGAAAAACAACTGACACAGTCTAAGCTGGACAAATAGAAACAAAAGATCAGCACTGAAAATAAGCACACAGCAAGTGTGCTTCAGAAAAAGAAACAGACACTTATCTTTGCTGAACTGGCAGCTAAGCAGGTAAGGCCAGGCAGAGATCCAATACTTCCAAAGAAACATTGACAACTGGCAAGGGCTAATGAATCCTGCACACTTAAATATCCCAGTCAGAACAGCAATTAGCAGATACACCTGGCCAGGACTGTGACTCAAAGACAACTGCATTCCCACCTACAACCACTGGAGGGAACCCAAGAGCAGAATTCACAACAAATACCTAACCCTTTACAAAAAGCCTTCCAGAATTTGGGCACAAATTATAACCCCCTATCTGAAACCACATTCAAAGGCACACCATGCAATCGCACCATGAGCTCCACAAACAACCTAGAAAGTGCGTCAGCATTACGCAGTCCGGCCAAAGGTACACAATGCACCTGTTTACTGAATCTATCCACCACCGCCCAGACCACAGTTTTGCCATTGGAAGGAGGTAGATCAATGAAAAAAGTCCATGGACAGATGAGTCCAAGTTCTATCCAGAATTGGCAATGGCACCAATTCCCCGGCTGGCCAGTTATGAGAGCTTTTAGAAATATACTCCTTCACAGTGGTTCGCTCCAGGCCAGAGAGGTTGAACAGATGGGCCTTGGTCAATTTAGCACCAGGAATCAGATTAATAGTATAGTCAAAAGAGCAGTGTGGTGGTAAGGCTTTGGCCTCGTTTTCAGAAAAAAACATCCTCAAAATCCTTTTGGTACTCCGGAATACCTTCCAGATTAACGGATGACACAAGTACAATAGTAAGGCAACATTTAACACAATTAGGTCCCCTTTTTACAATGTCCCTAGACTCTCAATCTATCACAGTATTATGCAACCACAACTAGGGGAACCCCAACACCAGTTCCACAGGCAGATTCTCCAGAAGAAAACATGAAACATGTTCCTGGTGCAAGGAACCCACTTTAAGGAGAAACTCCTCCAAGACAAATTTAATGACATTCTTAGCCAGTGGTGTTTTGTCATTGGCAACAGTATAAATAGAAGTCTCCAGCCTAACTCTCCCTTAGAGTCAATAAAGTTCATGGATGACCCGCAGTCCACAAAAGCAGAGGTGGGTGTGAAGCAACTCCCACAACTATGACCCACTTCTAACAATACTTTAGAGAATTAGGAAAAAGGTACCTGAGAGTCTTGGTGACCTCCTCGACATTCACCCAGACTTAGCCGCTTGTTAGTCGGTGTACACAATAAAAACACAGCTTTCCTTCACATTGACGTCTCTTCTCCTTCTCCTTGAGGTTCGTGGCCCCCCCTACATAGGTTCAGATGGAGGCAAAACAACAGGAATAGAAGAATGCAACAGAACCTCTCACTGTGTAACACCTTTCTCCCGCTGCCACCGATCCATACAGATAGCCTGAGTCGTAGCCTCCTCCAATGAGCTGGGTGGTGGATGGAGAGTCAGAGCATCCTTCAGGTGATCTGACAGTCCTCTCCTGAACTGATATCTCAGTGCAGAGTCATCCCAGGACACCTCAGTGGACCATCGACGGAACTCGGAGCTATACCATACATGCGAGAGCTTACCCTTAAAGAGACTCATGATTGTGTCCTCTGCCACTCTGACCTGGTCAGGCTCATCAAAAATAAGTACTAAGGCCTCAAAGAACCTATCCACAGACACACGTTCAGGGGAAGAAGCAGGTAAAGAGAAAGCCCCTGATCGAGGTCCCTCCCAAAGTTAGAAAATAATTATCCGCACTCGCTGACTCTCATCTCCAGAAGATCGGAGTCTAAGAGAAAAAAATAGCTTGCAATTCTCCATGAATGTATGGAACCTCTCCTTTTCCCTGGAGAAGGTATCTGGGAGCCTGACTGTAGGTTCAGGAGAGTGCAATGAGACATCAACAGTGTCAGAGTGCTTACAGCCAGACTGGGAAGAAGAACCTTGCAAAGAAAGCTCTCTTTGCAGGTGGTTATGAGATGTGGCCAACGCCCTATGTTTCACCAATAGATTCTGCATAATTTGTGTCAAACTAGCCATTTAATCGCCAAGGTAGAAAGCACAGCAGAGAAAAAAAATATGTTTGTTTCTGGTCAGTTATAATTAGTGTTGAGCCACCTCCCTAGTGTTCGGGTTCGGTTCGTCCAACAAAGAGGTGTTTGCCGAACTGATCGTCGAACGTTTGTCGAAACCCATTGAAACCAATGGCAGGCAAACACAAACACATCCAAACACATGGAAAACACATAGAAAACACCTTAAAAGGTGTTTAAAAGCTGACAAACTGCTCAGAAGACACAACAAACACATAGAAAAGTCACAACTACATATAGTCATGCGAAAAGAAAAGAGGTGGAGGAGTAAAAGGAGGAGGAGACACAGATATAGGCATGTCATGCCCTTCTAAAATCAAGAAAGGCTGGTGTAAAAATCTAAAATCACTCTACCAACACCCAAACGTCTTGACAAAAAAATAAAAAAATAAATACTTTTAGGTAGAATGGCGGCGGGTCCATTCAGAACACTTTCCTTAGAAGACGTAGTGGTAGCCCTGTTGGCAGCTGTGCCAAAAAATGAACCCAATACATTCAGACTAATCCACTATTTGTCACATCCAAGGGGCAGGTCAGTAAATGACAACATTGACGTGGAACCAAGTACTGTACCTCCTTTGACGAGGCAATCAGGTGGGTCAGGAAGTTGGTAAGGGGCACCCTAATGGCCAAAACAGACAATGAGGGGGGGTTCCGGTAACTACCTGTGCCTCCGAATAGTGTCCTCCCATTGGGCTGCTTCTGTGAAGGAGCATACTTCATAGATCGCTGTTTGCCATAGGTGCTCCATATCCTGCTCACTATTTGAGGTGTTTAGTTGCTTCCTCGAATGTGTCGTCATGGACGTTTGTAAGGCGGCACACATTATCCATTACCTCGACAACGTCTTATGCCTGGGCCCAAAAGATTTCCCACAGTGTGAAAACATGTGGTAGTCCACCTGTGAGAAGGAGAGAGCTGGAGGGAGAGTGAACACCACAGAGCAAGGGGTTAGATTGAGAAAGGAAGAAGGCGGTGTAGCTTGCTTCATGGGTGGGGTACTCTGCTCAGTAGCAGAAATTGCTACTAGGCCCAAAAGGATTTCCTGGGCCAGATGCCGTTAAAAAATAGTACTTAGGTAAACAGACAGTGTAGCTTGTTTCATGGGTGAAGTGTTATGAACAGGTAATTCAGAACCACAATGGACATTGAAGTTCAGAGCACACAAAGTGACCTGACAATTACCAAAAACATAAGACGAGCTCTGAGACGTGGGAACTCTGCTGACCGCAATCCCTAATCCTATCACACCACACTAGAGGTAGCCGTGGATTGCGCCTAACGCTCCCTATGCAACTCGGCACAGCCTGAGAAACTAACTAGCCCTGAAGATAGAAAAATAAGCCTACCTTGCCTCAGAGAAATTCCCCAAAGGAAAAGGCAGCCCCCCACACATAATGACTGTGAGTAAGATGAAAATACAAACACAGAGATGAAATAGATTTAGCAAAGTGAGGCCCGACTTACTGAATAGACCGAGGATAGGAAAGATAGCTTTGCGGTCAACACAAAAACCTACAAACAACCACACAGAGGGGCAAAAAGACCCTCCGCACCGACTAACGGTACGGATGTGCTCCCTCTGCGTCTCAGAGCTTCCAGCAAGCAAGAAAAACCAATATAGCAAGCTGGACAGAAAAAATAGCAAACAAAAATAACACAAGCAAACTTAGCTATGCAGGATAGACAGGCCACAGGAACGATCCAGGAGGAAGCAAGACCAATACTAGAACACTGACTGGAGGCCAGGATCAAAGCACTAGGTGGAGTTAAATAGAGCAGCACCTAACGACTTAACCTCATCACCTGAGGAAGGAAACTCAGAAGCCGCAGTACCACTCTCATCCACCAAAGGAAGCTCATAGACAGAACCAGCCGAAGTACCACTCACGACCACAGGAGGGAGCTTGGTCACAGAATTCACAACAGTGAAGTATGCTGCTGAGTAGCACCAAATTCTACTAGGCCCAAAAGGATTTCCTGGGCAAGATGCCGTTAAAATATAGTACTTAGGCAAACAGGCGGTGTAGCTTGCTTCATGGGTGGGGTACGCTGCTGAGTTGCACCACATTCTACTAGGCCTAAAAGGATTTCCTGTGCTAGATGCCGTTACAAAATAGTAGTTAGGTAAACAGGTGGTGTAGCTTGCTTCACGGGTGGGAAACGCTGCTGAGTTGCACCAAATTCTACTAGGCCCAAAAGGATTTCCTGGGCTAGATGCCGTTAAAAAATAGTACTTAGGAAACAGGTGGTGTAGCTTGCTTCATGGGTGGGGTACGCTGCTGAGTTGCACCAAATTCTACTAGGTCTAAAAGGATTTCCTGTGCTAGATGCCGTTACAAAATAGTAGTTAGGTAAACAGGCAGTGTAGCTTGCTTCATGGGTGGGAAACGCTGCTGAGTTGCACCAAATTCTACTAGGCCCAAAAGGATTTCCTGGGCTAGATGCCGTTAAAAAATAGTACTTAGGTAAACAGGCAGTGTAGCTTGCTTCATGGGTGGGGTATGCTGCTCAGTAGCACTAAATTCTACTAAGTTCAAAAGGATTTCCTGGGCCAGATGCTGTTAAAAATAGTACTTAGGTAAACAGGCGGTGTAGCTTGCTTCATGGGTGGGGTACGCTGCTGAGAAGCACTAAATTCTACTAAGTGCAAAAGGATTTCCTGGGCCAGATGCAGTTAAAAATAGTACTTAGGTAAACAGGCGGGGGGTGGCTGGGCTACTCTGCTGACTAGCAGACACTGAAGCTTTGGAGCAGACCTCTGTATCCCAGGCCATAGTATGAGTAACCAACTCTGCAGACGACCCCGCCCACCTGGAATTAATGATGGCAACATCATGTAAAACTCAGCAAGGGGACTAAATACAGAGTCTCCATTTTTTCCCAAAAATCGGCCACAGACACCATTTAAGTGGAATCAATTTCGCCAGAGTTTTTTAAAACAGTTGGTGAGGTGATTTTCAAAAATCATCAAGCTTTTAGTCTCCCTAAGATGACATAGGGGTAGAAAAGTCCTTGCGGATCCAGGATTTGTTCTTCTTGTTGAACGTTAGTCTATCTACATTGTCACTGGACAGCTGCGTGCGCTTATCTGTCAGCACACCACCAGCAGCGCTGAACACACGTTCAGAGAGAATGCTGGCTGCGGGGCACGACAAGATCTCCAAGGCATGAGTGGTGAGCTCAGGGCATTTTTCAAGATTGGAAGCCCAAAATGAGCAAGGGTCTAGTTCCACAGTCATGGCATCGATGTTAACTTGGAGATACTCTTGTACCATCCTCTCTAGGCGTTGGCTGTGCGTCAGACTTCTTGTCTCCTGTGGTCTTGCAAAGGATGGTCTAAAAAATCTTGAAACGATTGGAAAAAATTGCTGTTACGACCAGATAAGATGTTACTATTACGGTTTGAGTGATGACTCGATAGTCCCACTATTGGCAAGTTAGAACTCAGAGATTCACTTCATGCAGCACTGGTGTTTTGTGGAAAAGCAGATGTTGGATTCTGTAACAGTCTCTGCTGATACTCCTGCATGCGTGAATACCTTTCTATGGCATGAAATATTTCGCCAAATTTGCTTTTGAACCGGGGATCTAAGAGTGTGGCAACCCAGTAGTCGGCATTACTTCGGATTCTGACAATCCGCTGTTCATGTTGCAGGTATTGCAGCAAGAAGGCACTCATGTGTCTTGCGCATCCAGGAGGACCAAGTCCTTGTTGTCTTGGCGGTGGTGAGGTGAGAATCATGCTTCCTTCGTCTGCCCTCTCCCCCCAACCTCGCACAACAGAAATTTGATCAAGGTCTCCCTCATCTGATGAGTCTTCCATGCCCAGTGCCAGTTTGTCCTCCACTTCTTCCTCGGCTCCTGCACCTTCCTCAACAGTTTGGCTGCTACCATGCGCCCTCGGTAATCCCTCTCCCCCAGCCTCCAATGCCAGCCGCCTTGGTGCTGCCAACCTTCTTGACCTTGGAGATATGATCCCTTCTGCTCCTGTTCCTCCTCCTCCTCCTCCTCTTGTTCCACCACCTGACTGCGAACACAGCCCCTCACCTACTGTATTCTCACCCATCCCTTGTAGACTGTGATCCCTCATGTTCAGGGTCCTCTCTCCTCCTGTATCAGTCGGTGACTTGTGTTGTTCAGTATAATTGCACTTTTTTTATTTTGTTTACCATTTTTTACATGTAAAGCATGGAATAAATGGTGATATAACAAGAAATAATAAGAAGGCAGCTGTGCAGCTGCCAAAGAAAAGGATTCAAGTAGCCCATTCAGTAACTGAAGTTGTCAGAATGCTGTGCAATTATTCTATGCCTATTCTGGTGAAATTGATGACACTTAATGTTTTTAAGCAATAATTTTTGGAAATGTTTGGGCTCAAAGTTGTATCTCCTTCACGTGTGTTGCCTGAATTTAGCAGGACTCTCAGAGCACAAGGCCTACACCTGTCACTCATCCACCTGCTACTGATCAATGTTTAAGCTAAAAAATCTAGTCCAAGCCCAGTCCCAGGTGTCCATGCTGCGCAATTATACTATTTGTACTCTGGGCCAATTGATGCCTCTTTTCCTGGTGTCTGCCCCCTAATTTGAGCTGTTTTTTGCTCCCCCTGAAGGTGCTGTCTATGCGTTTGGTTTTGCCACAAATTGAATTGAATGGGGTTCGATGAACTGTTTAATGAACTGTTCGGTGAACATTGGGACGTTCAGGAATCCAAACCAACCCCAACCTTGAAAAGTTTGCTAATCTCTACTAATAAAGTGGATGGAATTTTAACTGAGGTTTCAGAAAATGTTCTTTCTTCTTTTCCTGTTTGAATAAATCTTATTTCTTTTCCTTTTTCAATGGGATTATATTACATGCCTTAGCCAATCTTTAACCTGCCTACCACAGGCTGCTAAATAAAACAGCAGAGGTAGAAAGGCTTTAAAAAACAGTGGTTGGTGCCGATTTCATATTGAGAACACACACACATTTCCCATTCTATATACATCATCGAGCTGTTAGTAACCACTTGATCCTTTAGAAGGACTAAGAATTAGTATTGTCATTTATTTTGCATCAGATGTAGTTGGTGCAGCATATTACTAGCTGTCTGACTCAGACTCGGAAAATCAGCAACCCAAATACAAAATTGCAAGTTATGCACATTGAATAGATATGTGACAAGTGCGATGAGAGCAAAAACAACAGGATTCTAATAGTATATTGCAAATAATTAGAATTCTGCAGGTCAAAGTCAGTGTCATATCCAACAAATGTCTCAGACAACCAGTCTCAGCAACAGCATTACACAGAGAAGAAAAATATATCTACCACCATTGTAAAGCATAACAAAAACAAATCCATCTGAAACTGCCTACAGTTTACCTACTGTGCATATCCATGTCTGTAAGAATGTTGGGTTTCAATTAAAAATATAGCACAAATCTAGAATAAGGTGTTTTCTTCATTACAATTGCAGCATCAAGCAAGTGAATGTATTTGGAAAAATACATTAAAAAAAGTATTCAAAGGTAATGTTTTACAGACGGAATCAATGGAGCCAATAATGCTTACGTCCAATTGTCTTCATCCATCCCAAGTATATGTTTTTAGCAGCTTAGTAGATGGTGTTTTTACTATACTTTTATAACTAAGCAGATATCTGGTGTAAGGAGAGTCAAACATAAGAATGGATATACTATGTTTGACCATCACAGGCAATAACTCAGTGGTGCCTCTGAATACATCATTTGTATTTTTTCAAACGTCTATGTTCGGCCAAGGCAAGGTCATAATGTATTTTCTATATTAGAAACAGACTCGTGGAATTAATGTATGAGATGGAGAACCCCACAGCTTCCATTTGCACCAGTTATATAAAAGGATTAGGTTTGTGCAATAATTACACTTGTCTGTTTCTAAAACAGAAAAAAACAAATGCAATTCCCTAAGACCTCATTTACACCTCTGTGGTTAAACCCTTATATGAAAAAATAGTATTTGTGTCAGAGACGGGTTTCTTTAGTGCAAATAATGTATTTGTACAACAGCAATAACACCCCAAACAATCTAGTGATAACCCGCAGAGACCTGCAATGAAACAAATCCTAGAAACATACATTTGTGGCCAAAAGTATTGACACCCCTGCAATTCTGCCAGATAATACTCAGTTTCTTCCTGAAAATGATTGCAATCACAAATTCTTTGGTATTATTATCTTCATTTAATTTGTCTTAAATGAAAAAACACAAAAGAGAATGAAGCAAAAAGCAAAACATTGATCATTTCACACAAAAATCCAAAAATGGGCCAGACAAAAGTATTGGCACCCTCAGCCAAATACTTGGTTGCACAACCTTTAGCCAAAATAACTGCGAACAACCACTTCCGGTAACCATCAATGAGTTTCTTACAATGCTCTGCTGGAATTTTAGACCATTCTTCTGTGGCAAACTGCTCCAGGTCCCTGATATTTGAAGGGTGCATTCTCCAAACTGCTATTTTTAGATCTCTCCACAGGTGTTCTATGGGTTTCAGGTCTGGACTCATTGCTGGCCACCTTAGAAGTCTCCAGTGCTTTCTCTCAAACCATTTTCTAGTGCTTTTTGAAGTATGTTTTGGGTCATTGTCCTGCTGGAAGACCCATGACCTCTTAGGGAGACCCAGCTTTCTCACACTGGGCCCTACATTATGCTGCAAAATTTGTTGGTAGTATTCAGACTTCATAATGCCATGAACACAGTCAAGCAGTCCAGTGCCAGAGGCAGCAAAGCAACCCCAAAACATCAGGGAACCTCTGCCATGTTTGACTGTACTGACCGTGTTCTTTTATTTGAACGCCTCTTTTTTTCTCCTGTAAACTCTATGTTGATGCCTTTGCCAAAAAGCTCTACTTTTGTCTCATCTGACCAGAGAACATTCTTCCAAAACGTTTTAGGCTTTTTCTGGTAAGTTTTGGCAAAATCCAGCCTGGCTTTTTTATTTCTCGAGGTAAGAAGTGGGGTCTTCCTGGGTCTCCTACCATACAGTCCCTTTTCATTCAGATGCCGACAGACAGTATGGGTTGACACTGTTGTACCCTCGAACTGCAGGGCAGCTTGAACTTGTTTGGATGTTAGTCGAGGTTCTTTATCCAACATCCGCACAATCTTGCGTTGAAATTTCTTGTCAATTTTTCTTTCCCGTCCACATCTAGGGAGGTTAGCCACAGTGCCATGGGCTTTAAACTTCTTGAAGACACTGCGCACAGTAGACACAGGAACAGTTAGGTCTTTGGAGATGGACTTGCAGCCTTGAGATTGCTCATGCTTCCTCACAATTTGGTTTCCCAAGTCCTCAGACAATTCTTTGATCTTCTTTCTTTTCTCCATGCTCAATGTGGTACACACAAGGACACAGGACAGAGGTTGAGTCAACTTTAGTCCATGTCAACTGGCTGCAAGCATGATTTAGTTATTGCCAACACCTGTTAGGTGCCACAGGTAAGTTACAGGTTCTGTTAATTACACAAATTAGAGAAGCATCACATGATTTTTCGAACAGTGCGACGACTTTTGTCCACCCCCTTTTTTATGTTTTTATATCCAATTTGGCTTTAGGACAATACTTTTTGTGTTTTTTCATTTAAGACAAATTAAATGAAAATAATAATAACAAAGAATTTGTGTTTGCAATCATTTTCAGGAAGAAACTGAGTATTATTTGACAGAATTCCAGGGGTGCCAATACTTTTGGCCACAACTGTATACAGCAAATCGGCAAAGTTCTTAAGGCAGAGTCCTCAGCAAGGTGATAAAAAGGTGAGTGTGACAGGTGACGTGGTGAGGAACCAAAACACTGTCGGTGCAGAAGGAGTCAAATCCAGAAATGCAGTAAACACAGGGAAGTCCAGAACAAGTCCTCAGATTAATCCCAGGTGTGGCATGAACACAGGTAAGTCCAGAAACTAGTTCTTGAAAAGTATACAGGTTATATATACTAGATTTCTTGGTAGGGCGATGATCCAGGGAACTAGTCTGATTGCTGTACGTGGAGTCGGGAAGGAATTTTTTCCCCAAAGTGGACCTTACTATTTGCCACATGGCTTTTTTTTTGCCTTCCTCTGGATCAACATGTTAGGGCATGTTAGGTTAGGCTATGGGTTGAACTAGATGGACTTAAAGTCTTCCTTCAACCTTAATAACGATGTTACTATGTTACTATGTTAGAAGTTGATCTCAGTTGTGGCATAAACACGGGTAAATCCAGAAGCAAGATCACATTTAAGTATTATACTGGTGTTGTTTCCAACAGCTCCCACTGGGGGGAGTAAATGAAGGATTAAGCAGCAACACACAGTCCAGAAACATAGTTCAAATACATTGTTCAAAAACACAGTTCTTACCAGGAGGAGTGTACCAAGGGTTAAGTTCCACAGTCAACAGACTAAAGATAGCACTGAGAGCGTAGCTTACATATGCAGAGAATGTCCAGAGCCACGAGTAGAAACACACTCATAACAAGTAGCTGAGCTGAAGGGGAACGGAGCAGAATACTCCAGCAAGGAAGCTGACACCTGAGCTGGGTTTTACACAAATGAACAGGAAATAGGGCAGACAAAAACAGCAAACTCCATCTTAGCAAAGGGCAAGATCTTTCACAAGGTGACTTGGAAAACCCGGGATATTGACACTTCCATCCATACATACAGCTCACAGACTGTACACTGATAAGGATACACTGATGCCATCCATGTGTAGGATGTGTTTTTCACAGACCCATAGACTTGTATTTGTTGGCCCTTGCCATCTGTGATACCAGAGAAAAACAGACATGTTTTGCATGGAAATTTGGTCTGTGAAAAAAGATGGACATGTGAATAAATAGCAGCATAGATTATAATGGGTATGTGTTGTATTCATGAAAAAAGGGGCCATAGGCAGATACATCAGAGTCTTTACAGATTTAATAAATATGCCCCAAACATGGGAATATGATTTTACACTAAAACTGTTCTAACCACATCATAATACACTGTAAGGATTCTTTCACACATTCTGAAAACCAGTATCGGAGATATACGCATGCGTGTGTCTGTGTATACGTGTGTTTATAATGTGTGGCGTACATGTGGCAACTGTGTGCCGCCCGTGTGCCGCATCAGTATCACACATATCGGCACCTAGGAACAGAGGTACTCTTCGCATTGTGACGGATGCTGAAAACAGCTCACATCACTGTCGCCTGTTCGAACTGTGATCAGTGATAGCAGGGGACAACGTTGAGGGTTGTATTCAGTTGATAACAGAGAGCAGGTGGCGGCTGATGACAGTATTCATCAGCTGCCACCTGCGCTATAAATAAATATATATTTTTTTAAATGACGTGTGGTTCCCCTCTGTTTTTGATAACCAGCCTGGCAGAACTGCAGCTGCTTCAGCAGCAAGCGGTCGGGTGGCCCTAACAGCTGCAGAGAGACCGGCCACAGGGGCATTTGCCCCCCTTGCACTCTGGCCCAGTCCGTCCTTGTGCCTTAGCCAACGGGCTTTCTGATCCGGAGCTATATGCAGTGGTAGACATAAAACAGCAGTAATCCAAATCTGCTGTTATCATTATTGCTTATTGGAATTGCATGACATCCAGTTGCATTTCAAGTAACCAAGAAAACACTTTTAGTGTATATAAAAATGTCTCATTTATTTAAATTTGTTGAACTGTTTTGTGTATTTTTATTAATGTGAGAATATGTATGCAGTCTACATTCCAAAAAAGTCTAATAAATAGTGTTGAGCATTCCGATACCGCAAGTATCGGGTATCGGCCGATACTTGCGGTATCGGAATTCCGATACCGAGATCCGATACTTTTGTGGTATCGGGTATCGGTATCGGATACATAGAAATGTGTAAAATAAAGAAATAAAATAAAAAATATTGATATATTTACCTCTCCGGCGGCCCCTGGACTCAGCGCGGGTAACCGGCAGGCTTCGTTGTTCAAAATCAGCGCTTTTAGGACCTGAGAATCACGTCCCGGCTTCTGATTGGTCGCGGGCCGCCCATGTGACCGCCACGCGACCAATCACAAGCCGCGACGTCACCGCAAGCTATTAGCGCGCTCATTTTTGAAAAATGAGCGCGTTAATGACTTTCAAAGACGTAGCAGCTTGTGATTGGTCGCGGCCACGAGACCAATCACAAGCCGCGACGTCACCGCAAGCTATTAACGCGCTCATTTTTAAAAATGAGCGCGTTAATGACTTTCAAAGACGTAGCGGCTTGTGATTGGTCGCGGCCACGCGACTAATCACAAGCTGCGACGTCACCGCAAGCTATTAACGCGCTCATTTTTAAAAATGAGCGCGTTAATGGCTTTCAAAGACGTAGCGGCTTGTGATTGGTCGCGTGGCCGCGACCAATCACAAGCCGCGACGTCACCGCAAGCTATTAACGCGCTCATTTTTAAAAATGAGCGCGTTAATGACTTTCAAAGACGTAGCGGCTTGTGATTGGTCGCAATCACAAGCCGCTACGTCTTTGAAAGTCATTAACGTGCTCATTTTTAAAAATGAGCGCGTTAATAGCTTGCGGTGACGTCGCGGCTTGTGATTGGTCGCGTGGCGGTCACATGGGCGGCCCGCGACCAATCAGAAGCCGGGATGTGATTCTCAGGTCCTAAAAGCGCTGATTTTGAACAAAGAAGCCTGCCGGTTACCCGCGCTGAGTTCAGGGGCCGCCGGAGAGGTAAATATATCAATATTTTTTATTTTAATTCTTTATTTTACACATCCCTATGGATCCCAGGGCCTGAATGAGAGTTTCCTCTCCTTCAGACCCTGGGAACCATGAGAATACCTTCCGATACTTGATGTCCCATTGACTTGTATTGGTATCGGATATCGGTATCGGCGATATCCGATATTTTTCGGGTATCGGCCGATACTATCCGATACCGATACTTTCAAGTATCGGACGGTATCGCTCAACACTACTAATAAATAGGGTTGAGCGAAACGGGTCGAACATTTTCAAAAGTCGCCGACTTTTGGCTAAGTCGGGGTTTCATGAAACCCGATCCGACCCCTGTGCGGGGTCGGCCATGCGGTACGCGACTTTCGCGCCAAAGTCGCGTTTCAATGACGCGAAAAGCGCCATTTCTCAGCCAATGAAGGTAAACGCAGAGTGTGGGCAGCGTGATGACATAGGTCCTGGTCCCCACCATCTTAGAGAAGGGCATTGCAGTGATTGGCTTGCTGTCTGCGACGTCACAGGGGCTATAAAGAGGCGTTCCCGCCGACCGCCATCTTACTGCTGCTGATCTGAGCTTAGGGAGAGGTTGCTGCCGCTTTGTCAGAAGCAGGGATAGCGTTAGGCAGGGTCCATTAACCACAAAACCGCTTGTGCTGCAGCGATTTGCACTGTCCAACACCACCCTCGGTGTGCAGGGACAGTGGAAGTTTTTTTTTTTTTTTTTTTCCCCTCAGCGCTGTAGCTCATTGGGCTGCCCTAGAAGGCTCCCTGATAGCTGCATTGCTGTGTGTACGCCGCTGTGCAAACCAACTGCTTTTTTCAAAGCACAAATCCTCTTGTTCCTTCCTTTCTGCACAGCTATCTTTTTTGTTTGTCCACACTTTTTATTTCATTTGTGCATCAGTCCACTCCTTATTGCTGCCTGCCATACCTGGCTGAGATTACTGCAGGCAGGGAGATAGTAGCTGCCTGCCATACCTGGCTGAGATTACTGCAGGCAGGGAGATAGTAATTGTAGGACATTCCCTGTTTTTTTTTTTTTTTTTTTTTTGGTGGGAGATTAAGATTGGCAATTTGGCATTTCTGCTAGAGTGCCATCCCTGTGTGTGCCATCTCTCTCACATAGTGGGCCATAGAAAGCCTTTTCATTTTTCTGTATTTTTTTTTGTGGGGTGTATAAATTCTCCCTGATAAAAATACAGTGGGAGATTAATATTGGCCTTTGGGCTTGTGTGCCAGTCCTGAGTGTGCCATCTCTCTCACAAATAGTGGGCCATAGAAAGCCTATTTTATTTTTTTTGGGGTTTTATAAATTCTCCCTGAAAAAAAGGGAGATTAATATTGGCCTCTGGGCTTGTGTGCCAGTCCTGAGCGTGCCATCTGTGCCAGCCCTGAGCGTGCCATCTCTCTCACAAATAGTGGGCCATAGAAAGCCTATTTATTTTTTTTTTTGGTTTTATAAATTCTCCCTGAAAAAAAGGGAGATTAATATTGGCCTCTGGGCTTGTGTGCCAGTCCTGAGCGTGCCATCTGTGCCAGCCCTGAGCGTGCCATCTCTCTCACAAATAGTGGGCCATAGAAAGCCTATTTAATTTTTTTTTTTGTTTTATAAATTTTCCCTGAAAAAAGGGAGATTAATATTGGCCTCTGGGCTTGTGTGCCAGTTGTGAGCGTGCCATCTGTGCCAGTCCTGAGCGTGCCATCTCTCTCACAAATAGTGGGCCATAGAAAGCCTATTTAAATTTTTTTTTGGTTTTATAAATTCTCCCAGAAAAAAAGGGAGATTAATATTGGCCTCTGGGCTTCTGTGCCAGTCCTGAGCGTGCCATCTGTGCCAGTCCTGAGCGTCCCATCTCTCTCACAAATAGTGGGCCATAGAAAGCCTATTTTATTTTTTTTGGGGGTTTTATAAATTCTCCCTGAAAAAAAGGGAGATTAATATTGGCCTCTGGGCTTGTGTGCCAGTCCTGAGCGTGCCATCTGTGCCAGCCCTGAGCGTGCCATCTCTCTCACAAATAGTGGGCCATAGAAAGCCTATTTAATTTTTTTTTTTGTTTTATAAATTTTCCCTGAAAAAAGGGAGATTAATATTGGCCTCTGGGCTTGTGTGCCAGTTGTGAGCGTGCCATCTGTGCCAGTCCTGAGCGTGCCATCTCTCTCACAAATAGTGGGCCATAGAAAGCCTATTTAAATTTTTTTTTGGTTTTATAAATTCTCCCAGAAAAAAAGGGAGATTAATATTGGCCTCTGGGCTTCTGTGCCAGTCCTGAGCGTGCCATCTGTGCCAGTCCTGAGCGTCCCATCTCTCTCACAAATAGTGGGCCATAGAAAGCCTATTTTATTTTTTTTGGGGGTTTTATAAATTCTCCCTGAAAAAAAGGGAGATTAATATTGGCCTCTGGGCTTGTGTGCCAGTCCTGAGCGTGCCATCTGTGCCAGCCCTGAGCGTGCCATCTCTCTCACAAATAGTGGGCCATAGAAAGCCTATTTATTTTTTTTTTTTGTTTTATAAATTTTCCCTGAAAAAAGGGAGATTAATATTGGCCTCTGGGCTTGTGTGCCAGTTGTGAGCGTGCCATCTGTGCCAGTCCTGAGCGTGCCATCTCTCTCACAAATAGTGGGCCATAGAAAGCCTATTTAAATATTTTTTTGGTTTTATAAATTCTCCCAGAAAAAAAGGGAGATTAATATTGGCCTCTGGGCTTCTGTGCCAGTCCTGAGCGTGCCATCTGTGCCAGTCCTGAGCGTCCCATCTCTCTCACAAATAGTGGGCCATAGAAAGCCTATTTTATTTTTTTTTTGGGTTTTAGAAATTCTCCCTGGAAAAAAAAAGGGAGATTAATATTGCCCTTTGGGCTTGTGTGCCAGTACTAAGCGTTCCATCTCTCTCTCTCTCTCTCTCAGTCAGTGGGCCATAGAACGCCTATTTTTGGTTTTATTTGTTTTATAAATTCTCCCTGAAAAAATCATTTTATTTTATTTGGTTTCTAAATTCTTCCTGATAAAATCTTTTTTTTTTTATTATTTTTTTTTCTAAAGTCTCCCTGAAAAAAAAAAAAAAAAACAGTGGGAGATTAATATTGGCCTTTCTGCTTGTGTGCCAGTCTTGACTCCTGTGTGCGTCATCTCTCAGTCAGTGGGCCATAGAACGCCTATTTTTGGTTTTATTTGTTTTATAAATTCTCCCTGAAAAAATCATTTTATTTTATTTGGTTTCTAAATTCTTCCTGATAAAATCATATTTTTTTTATTATTTTTTTTTCTAAAGTCTCCCTGAAAAAAAAAAAAAAAAAACAACCAAAAAAAACAGTGGGAGATTAATATTGGCCTTTCTGCTTGTGTGCCAGTCTTGACTCCTGGGTGTGCCATCTCTCTCTCTCTCTCTCTCTCTCTCTCTCTCTCTCTCCAATTGTGGTCCATAGAAAGCCTATATTTTTTTTCCTTGATTTGTGTTCTAAAATCTACCAGAGAAAATAACTACATCAATCATTGGTAGAAAAATATTGGCCTCTGGGTTTGTGTGCCACTCCTGACTCCTGTGTGCGTCATCTCTCAGTCAGTGGGCCATAGAACGCCTATTTTTGTTTTTATTTGTTTTATAAATTCTCCCTGAAAAAATCATTTTATTTTATTTGGTTTCTAAATTCTTCCTGATAAAATCATATTTTTTTTATTATTTTTTTTTCTAAAGTCTCCCTGAAAAAAAAAAAAAAAAAAAAAAACAAAAAAAAAACAGTGGGAGATTAATATTGGCCTTTCTGCTTGTGTGCCAGTCTTGACTCCTGGGTGTGCCATCTCTCTCTCTCTCTCTCTCTCTCTCCAATTGTGGTCCATAGAAAGCCTACATTTTTTTTCCTTGATTTGGGTTCCAAAATCTACCAGAGAAAATAACTCCATCAATCATTGGTAGAAAAATATTGGCCTCTGGGCTTGTGTGCCACTCCTGATTCCTGTGTGCGTCATCTCTCACTCAGTGGCCCATAGAAAGCATATAGTTTGTTACATTTGTTTTCTAAATTCTCCCTGCAAAAATCTTTTTTTTTTTTTTGGGGGGGTTTCTAAAGTGTTCCTGAAAAAAATAAAAATAAAAAAAAAATAATAGTGTGACATTAATATTAACATTTGTGCTTCAGTGACAGTCCTGCGTGTGGGGCATCTCTCTAATTTGCAGCCACCAAAAAAAGAGTGTGTAACATTGGGCCTGATTTTCGCTGTGGTCTCACCAACCTGTAAAGGGGTAGCTAAATCATACTGAAGTTATAGCTCACCGTGTAAGTTGTGTGACTGCAACAAATAACGTTAGTTTGGTTACGTTTTTAAAACAATGAGGAAGTCTAGTGGAAGAGGTCGTGGCCGGGGGCGTTCATTGTCAGCTGGTAATGAGGGTAGTGGTAGTGGTGGAGCATCAGGTGGTCGTGGGGGAAAAAATATTGCACCTAAGTCTGGAGCTGTGGAGCCAGGTTCGTCGTCCGGCTACACAAGGCCTCGAACGCTCCCTTTTCTGGGATTAGGAAAACCGCTTTTAAAGCCGGAGCAGCAAGAGCAAGTTTTGGCTTATCTTGCTGACTCAGCCTCTAGCTCTTTTGCCTCATCTCGTGAAACTGGTAAAAGTAAAAGCAGCGCGTCGTTAGTGGATGTTCACGGTCAGGGACAAGTCACTTCCTTGTCCTCTTCAGCAAAAACAACAACAGAGAAGAATGCAGCAGGCGACACAACGGGTTACTCCATGGAGCTCTTTACACATACCGTCCCTGGCTTAGAAAGTGAAGCAGTTAACAGTCCATGCCCATTACAAATTGAATCTGACATGGAGTGCACTGACGCACAGCCACAGCCAGACTACTATGCTGGTCCTTTGACTCAGACCACAACATTGCCCTCGCAGGGTGCTGATCAAGAATCAGACCCTGATGAGACTATGTTGCCCCATCACGAACGCTATACCACCGAACGACACGGTGACACAGACGAAGTTGCGCAGGAGGTACAAGAAGAGTTATTAGATGACCCAGTTCTTGACCCCGATTGGCAGCCATTGGGGGAACAGGGTGCAGGCGGCAGCAGTTCTGAAGCAGAGGAGGAGGAGGGGCCGCAGCAGGCATCAACATCGCCACAGGTTCCATCTGCCGGGCCCGTATCTTGCCCAAAACGCGTGGCAAAGCCAAAACCTGGTGGAGGACAGCGTGGCCATCCGGTTAAAGCTCAGTCTGCAATGCCTGAAAAGGTATCCGATGCTAGAAAGAGTGCAGTCTGGCATTTTTTTAAACAACATCCAATTGATCAGCGCAAAGTCATCTGTCAAAAATGTTCTACTTCCTTAAGCAGAGGTCAGAATCTGAAAAGTCTCAATACTAGTTGCATGCATAGACATTTAACCACCATGCATTTGAAAGCTTGGACTAACTACCAAACGTCCCTTAAGGTTGTTGCACCCTCGGCCAATGAAGCTAGTCATCAACGCAACATCCCTTCCGGCAGTGTAGGACCACCATTTAGCGCACCACCTGCTGTATCTGTGCAGGTATCTTTGCCAGGCCAAAGCAGTCAGGGTCAGGGAATCACCAGTTTCGTAGTAGGAAACACTGCATCTAGGGCACCGGCGGCAACAATACCATCTCCCACCGTCTCTCAGTCTGCCATGTCCACCGGCACCCCCGCTAGTTCCACGATCTCCAGCTCTCCAGTCCAGCTCACCCTACATGAGACTATGGTTAGAAAAAGGAAATACTTAGCCTCGCATCCGCGTACACAGGGTTTGAACGCCCACATAGCTAGACTAATCTCGTTAGAGATGATGCCCTACCGGTTAGTTGAAAGCGAAGCTTTCAAAGACCTGATGGACTACGCTGTACCACGCTACGAGCTACCCAGTCGACACTTTTTTTCCAGAAAAGCCATCCCAGCCCTCCACCAGCATGTTAAAGAGCGCATCGTCCATGCACTCAGGCAATCTGTGAGCACAAAGGTGCACCTGACAACAGATGCATGGACCAGTAGGCATGGCCAGGGACGTTACGTGTCCATCACGGCACACTGGGTAAATGTGGTGGATTCAGGGTCCACAGGGGACAGCAAGTTTGGGACAGTTCTGCCTAGCCCACGGTCTAGTAAACAGTTGTCTGTAGCCGTTCGCACCCCCTCCTCCTCCTCCTCCTCCTCCTCGTCCTCCTGCAGAAGCAAGAGCTCGTCCACAGACCGCAGTCGCACAAACACTCCATCCGCACCTGCCACTGTTGCACACCAGGTCTCCCATTATGGGGCAGCTACTGGCATACGTCAGCAGGCTGTATTGGCTATGAAGTGTTTGGGCGACAATAGACACACCGCGGAAGTTCTGTCCGAGTTCTTGCAGCAAGAAACGCAGTCGTGGCTGGGCACTGTAGATCTTGAGGCAGGCAAGGTAGTGAGTGATAACGGAAGGAATTTCATGGCTGCCATCTCCCTTTCCCAACTGAAACACATTCCTTGCCTGGCTCACACCTTAAACCTGGTGGTGCAGTGCTTCCTGAAAAGTTATCCGGGGTTATCCGACCTGCTCCTCAAAGTGCGTGGACTTTGCGCACATATCCGCCGTTCGCCTGTACACTCCAGCCGTATGCAGACCTATCAGCGTTCTTTGAACCTTCCCCAGCATCGCCTAATCATAGACGTTGCAACAAGGTGGAACTCAACACTGCACATGCTTCAGAGACTGTGCGAACAGAGGCGGGCTGTTATGTTTTTGTGGGAGGATACACATACACGGGCAGGCAGTAGGATGGCAGACATGGAGTTGTCAGGTGTGCAGTGGTCGAAGATTCAAGACATGTGTCAAGTCCTTCAGTGTTTTGAGGAATGCACACGGCTGGTTAGTGCAGACAACGCCATAATAAGCATGAGCATCCCCCTAATGCGTCTGCTGATGCAAAGTTTGACGCACATAAAGGATCAGGCGTCTGCACCAGAGGAAGAGGAAAGCCTTGATGACAGTCAGCGATTGTCTGGTCAGGGCAGTGTACATGACGAGGTACCGGGCGAAGAGGAGGTGGAGGATGAGGAGGATGATGGGGATGAGTATATTTTTAATGAGGAAGCTTTCCCGGGGGCACGGGAAATTGGTGGCGTGGCAAGGCCGGGTTCTGGTTTTTTGAGGGACACAAGTGACGTAGATTTGCCTGCAACTGCCCCTCAACCAAGCACAACCGCAGATTTGACAACGGGAACTTTGGCCCACATGGCGGATTATGCCTTGCGTATCCTCAAAAGGGACACACGCATTACAAAAATGATGAACGATGACGATTACTGGTTGGCCTGCCTCCTTGATCCTCGCTATAAAGGCAAATTGCAAAATATTATGCCACATGAGAACTTGGAACTAATATTAGCAACAAAACAATCAACTCTTGTTGACCGTTTGCTTCTGGCATTCCCTGCACACAGCGCCCGTGATCGTTCTCACACGAGCTCCAGGGGCCAGCAGACCAGAGGTGTTAGAGGGGCAGAAATCAGAAGTGGCGTTGGCCAGAGGGGTTTTCTGACCAGGTTGTGGAGTGATTTTTCTATGACCGCAGACAGGACAGGTACTGCAGCATCAATTCAAAGTGACAGGAGACAACATTTGTCCAGTATGGTTACAAACTATTTTTCATCCCTTATCGACGTTCTCCCTCAACCGTCATTCCCATTTGATTACTGGGCATCCAAATTAGACACCTGGCCAGAATTGGCAGAATATGCATTGCAGGAGCTTGCTTGCCCGGCAGCTAGTGTCCTATCAGAAAGAGTATTCAGTGCTGCAGGTTCAATACTAACAGAAAAAAGGACTCGTCTGGCTACCCAAAATGTAGATGATCTAACCTTCATTAAAATGAACCACAACTGGATTTCAAAATCTTTTGCCCCACCCTGCCCGGCTGACACCTAGCTTTCCTATGAAAAGGTCTTGCCTGTGGACTATTCTGAATGACTTTTCCAATCTCGTAATTTTCTTCACCTGATTGTCCAGCATACGACATGTTTCCACCTCACGAAATGGCCAAACTCCCCACACGGGGCCGTGCTATCGCCACTTTGCGCTTGGACCCTTGAGAGTGCTGTTTGTCTGAAGAGGTGGGTGTGGCCGCTTTTGGTCGACGGCACTGCCACTGGGTCCCTCATAGTACAATAAAGTGTCTCTGGCGGTGGTGGTGCGCACCCAACGTCAGACACACCGTTGTAATATGAGGGGCCCTGTGCCTGTAACGCCGGCCACAAGACAGTTCCCCCCCCCAGCTCAAACAGTGCTCTACCACTAGCAAAATTATCTCTCACAGCTTCACCAATGTGTAGTCTAGGCGCTGACATCCTTCAATGCCTGGCACTGACAATACCATTGTTTTGACATTTTTGTTATGTTAGGCCTTCGAAGCCTGTCTGCGGTCCCTTCTTTCTACAACTACTACACTGACCAGGCCACTGCTGGCCGTGTTACCCTGGAACCAATTTAAAAGTGCCTACAGTCAGCCCAATTTTGTTATGTTAGGCCTTCGAAGACTGTCTGCCGTCACTCCTTCCACTAGACTTCCACTGACCATACACTGCTGCCCATGTACCCCTGGAACCAATTTAAAGTGCCTACAGCCAGCCCAATTTTGTTATGTTAGGCCTTCGAAGCCTGTCTGCGGTCACTCCTTCCACTAGACTTCCACTGACCAGACCACTGCTGCCCGTGTACCCCTGGAACCAATTTAAAAGTGCCTACAGCCAGCCCAAGTTTGTTATGTTAGGCCTTGGAAGCCTGTCTGCGGTCACTCCTTCCACTAGACTTCCACTGACCAGACCACTGCTGCCCGTGTACCCCTGGAACCAATTTAAAAGTGCCTACAGCCAGCCCAAGTTTGTTATGTTAGGCCTTGGAAGCCTGTCTGCGGTCACTCCTTCCACTAGACTTCCACTGACCAGACCACTGCTGCCCGTGTACCCCTGGAACCAATTTAAAAGTGCCTACAGCCAGCCCAAGTTTGTTATGTTAGGCCTTCGAAGCCTGTCTGCGGTCCATTCTTTCAACTACTACTACACTGACCAGGTCACTGCTGCCCGTGTACCCCTGGAACCAATTTAAAAGTGCCTACAGCCAGCCCAAGTTTGTTATGTTAGGCCTTGGAAGCCTGTCTGCGGTCACTCCTTCCACTAGACTTCCACTGACCAGACCACTGCTGCCCGTGTACCCCTGGAACCAATTTAAAAGTGCCTACAGCCAGCCCAAGTTTGTTATGTTAGGCCTTGGAAGCCTGTCTGCGGTCACTCCTTCCACTAGGCCTCCACTGACCACACCACTGCTGTCCGTGTACCCCTGGAACCAATTTAAAATTGCCTACAGCCATGTGTTATTATTTTAGGCCTTCGATGCCTGTCTGCGGTCACTCCTTCCACTAGGCCTCCACTGACCACACCACTGCTGTCCGTGTACCCCTGGAACCAATTTAAAATTGCCTACAGCCAGCCCAATTTTTTTATTTTAGGCCTTCGATGCCTGTCTGCGGTCCATTCTTTCAACTACTACTACACTGACCAGGTCACTGCTGCCCGTGTACCCCTGGAACCAATTTAAAATTGCCTACAGCCATGTGTTATTATTTTAGGCCTTCGATGCCTGTCTGCGGTCACTCCTTCCACTAGGCCTCCACTGACCACACCACTGCTGCCCGTGTACCCCTGGAACCAATTTAAAATTGCCTACAGCCAGCCCAATTTTTTTATTTTAGGCCTTCGATGCCTGTCTGCGGTCCATTCTTTCAACTACTACTACACTGACCAGGTCACTGCTGCCCGTGTACCCCTGGAACCAATTTAAAATTGCCTACAGCCAGCCCAATTTTTTTATTTTAGGCCTTCGATGCCTGTCTGCGGTCCATTCTTTCAACTACTACTACACTGACCAGGTCACTGCTGCCCGTCTACCCCTGGAACCAATTTAAAATTGCCTACAGCCAGCCCAATTTTTTTATTTTAGGCCTTCGATGCCTGTCTGCGGTCCATTCTTTCAACTACTACTACACTGACCAGGTCACTGCTGCCCGTGTACCCCTGGAACCAATTTAAAATTGCCTACAGCCATGTGTTATTATTTTAGGCCTTCGATGCCTGTCTGCGGTCACTCCTTCCACTAGGCCTCCACTGACCACACCACTGCTGCCCGTGTACCCCTGGAACCAATTTAAAATTGCCTACAGCCAGCCCAATTTTTTTATTTTAGGCCTTCGATGCCTGTCTGCGGTCCATTCTTTCAACTACTACTACACTGACCAGGTCACTGCTGCCCGTGTACCCCTGGAACCAATTTAAAATTGCCTACAGCCAGCCCAATTTTTTTATTTTAGGCCTTCGATGCCTGTCTGCGGTCCATTCTTTCAACTACTACTACACTGACCAGGTCACTGCTGCCCGTGTACCCCTGGAACCAATTTAAAATTGCCTACAGCCAGCCCAATTTTTTTATTTTAGGCCTTCGATGCCTGTCTGCGGTCCATTCTTTCAACTACTACTACACTGACCAGGTCACTGCTGCCCGTGTACCCCTGGAACCAATTTAAAATTGCCTACAGCCAGCCCAAGTTTGTTATGTTAGGCCTTGGAAGCCTGTCTGCGGTCACTCCTTCCACTAGACTTCCACTGACCAGACCACTGCTGCCCGTGTACCCCTGGAACCAATTTAAAAGTGCCTACAGCCAGCCCAAGTTTGTTATGTTAGGCCTTGGAAGCCTGTCTGCGGTCACTCCTTCCACTAGGCCTCCACTGACCACACCACTGCTGTCCGTGTACCCCTGGAACCAATTTAAAATTGCCTACAGCCAGCCCAATTTTTTTATTTTAGGCCTTCGATGCCTGTCTGCGGTCCATTCTTTCAACTACTACTACACTGACCAGGTCACTGCTGCCCGTGTACCCCTGGAACCAATTTAAAATTGCCTACAGCCATGTGTTATTATTTTAGGCCTTCGATGCCTGTCTGCGGTCACTCCTTCCACTAGGCCTCCACTGACCACACCACTGCTGCCCGTGTACCCCTGGAACCAATTTAAAATTGCCTACAGCCAGCCCAATTTTTTTATTTTAGGCCTTCGATGCCTGTCTGCGGTCCATTCTTTCAACTACTACTACACTGACCAGGTCACTGCTGCCCGTGTACCCCTGGAACCAATTTAAAATTGCCTACAGCCAGCCCAATTTTTTTATTTTAGGCCTTCGATGCCTGTCTGCGGTCCATTCTTTCAACTACTACTACACTGACCAGGTCACTGCTGCCCGTCTACCCCTGGAACCAATTTAAAATTGCCTACAGCCATGTGTTATTATTTTAGGCCTTCGATGCCTGTCTGCGGTCACTCCTTCCACTAGGCCTCCACTGACCACACCACTGCTGTCCGTGTACCCCTGGAACCAATTTAAAATTGCCTACAGCCATGTGTTATTATTTTAGGCCTTCGATGCCTGTCTGCGGTCACTCCTTCCACTAGGCCTCCACTGACCACACCACTGCTGTCCGTGTACCCCTGGAACCAATTTAAAATTGCCTACAGCCAGCCCAATTTTTTTATTTTAGGCCTTCGATGCCTGTCTGCGGTCCATTCTTTCAACTACTACTACACTGACCAGGTCACTGCTGCCCGTGTACCCCTGGAACCAATTTAAAATTGCCTACAGCCATGTGTTATTATTTTAGGCCTTCGATGCCTGTCTGCGGTCACTCCTTCCACTAGGCCTCCACTGACCACACCACTGCTGCCCGTGTACCCCTGGAACCAATTTAAAATTGCCTACAGCCAGCCCAATTTTTTTATTTTAGGCCTTCGATGCCTGTCTGCGGTCCATTCTTTCAACTACTACTACACTGACCAGGTCACTGCTGCCCGTGTACCCCTGGAACCAATTTAAAATTGCCTACAGCCAGCCCAATTTTTTTATTTTAGGCCTTCGATGCCTGTCTGCGGTCCATTCTTTCAACTACTACTACACTGACCAGGTCACTGCTGCCCGTGTACCCCTGGAACCAATTTAAAATTGCCTACAGCCAGCCCAATTTTTTTATTTTAGGCCTTCGATGCCTGTCTGCGGTCCATTCTTTCAACTACTACTACACTGACCAGGTCACTGCTGCCCGTGTACCCCTGGAACCAATTTAAAATTGCCTACAGCCAGCCCAATTTTTTTTATTTTAGGCCTTCGATGCCTGTCTGCGGTCCATTCTTTCAACTACTACTACACTGACCAGGTCACTGCTGCCCGTGTACCCCTGGAACCAATTTAAAATTGCCTACAGCCATGTGTTATTATTTTAGGCCTTCGATGCCTGTCTGCGGTCACTCCTTCCACTAGGCCTCCACTGACCACACCACTGCTGCCCGTGTACCCCTGGAACCAATTTAAAATTGCCTACAGCCAGCCCAATTTTTTTATTTTAGGCCTTCGATGCCTGTCTGCGGTCCATTCTTTCAACTACAACTACACTGACCAGGTCACTGCTGCCCGTGTACCCCTGGAACCAATTTAAAAGTGCCTACAGCCAGCCCAAGTTTGTTATGTTAGGCCTTGGAAGCCTGTCTGCGGTCACTCCTTCCACTAGACTTCCACTGACCAGACCACTGCTGCCCGTGTACCCCTGGAACCAATTTAAAATTGCCTACAGCCAGCCCAATTTTTTTATTTTAGGCCTTCGATGCCTGTCTGCGGTCCATTCTTTCAACTACTACTACACTGACCAGGTCACTGCTGCCCGTGTACCCCTGGAACCAATTTAAAATTGCCTACAGCCAGCCCAATTTTTTTATTTTAGGCCTTCGATGCCTGTCTGCGGTCCATTCTTTCAACTACTACTACACTGACCAGGTCACTGCTGCCCGTCTACCCCTGGAACCAATTTAAAATTGCCTACAGCCATGTGTTATTATTTTAGGCCTTCGATGCCTGTCTGCGGTCACTCCTTCCACTAGGCCTCCACTGACCACACCACTGCTGTCCGTGTACCCCTGGAACCAATTTAAAATTGCCTACAGCCATGTGTTATTATTTTAGGCCTTCGATGCCTGTCTGCGGTCACTCCTTCCACTAGGCCTCCACTGACCACACCACTGCTGTCCGTGTACCCCTGGAACCAATTTAAAATTGCCTACAGCCAGCCCAATTTTTTTATTTTAGGCCTTCGATGCCTGTCTGCGGTCCATTCTTTCAACTACTACTACACTGACCAGGTCACTGCTGCCCGTGTACCCCTGGAACCAATTTAAAATTGCCTACAGCCATGTGTTATTATTTTAGGCCTTCGATGCCTGTCTGCGGTCACTCCTTCCACTAGGCCTCCACTGACCACACCACTGCTGTCCGTGTACCCCTGGAACCAATTTAAAATTGCCTACAGCCATGTGTTTTTATTTTAGGCCTTCGATGCCTGTCTGCGGTCCATTCTTTCAACTACTACTACACTGACCAGGGCACTGCTGGCCGTGTACCCCTGGAACCAACATCAGAAAATATAAAAATAAGTATTTTGCTTATAAAAAAGAAAATACTGGTGAGATATCAAATGCAGACATTTTAACATTAAAAACAAACACACAACTAAAATCTGGTACAGTACTAAAAATGGCCACCAGCTACAATTACTTTCTCCTGCAAGTAGTTAACTGAAAGTTTTTTTAAATTGAAAACACACATATGGCATCCACCGAGTGTTGTCCTGTCGCGTCTTCTTTATATTATTGCCGAGAAGATGCAAAATAATGAAAATAATAAAATCATTAATTACCAAAATAATAGAGAAAGTCAACACCACATTGCAAATAAACATTCATTCCAAATAAAGAAGCAGGGCGCGTCCGAGGGTGAGTATATACCTAATAAGAATCTAATCACCCTCGGACGCGCAATGCTTATTTCCAACAGCCTTCCTTCCTAAGAATCATCCCTTCCGTGGTGTAGAGAGACGTTGTGTTACACTCCAAGGTGTTCCCCAGGTTGCCTTTCCTGAGCTTCGATCTACCGGCTCTCGTTTAGTAGTTGTTGGAAACTACGCTGCATTAGGCCTTCAAATTGGGTATGGGGTGTAGAGAGATGGTGTGTTCCACTCCAAGGTGTTCCCCAGGTTGCCTTTCCTGAGCTTCGATCTTCCGGCTCTCGTTTAGTAGTTCTTGGAAACTACACTGCATTAGGCCTTCAAATTGGGTATGGGGTGTAGAGAGAGGGTGTGTTACACTCCAAGGTGTTCCCCAGGTTGCCTTTCCTGAGCTTCGATATTCCGGCTCTCGTTTAGTAGTTGTCGGAAACTACGCTGCATTAGGCCTACAAATTGGGTATGGGGTGTAGAGAGAGGGTGTGTTACACTCCAAGGTGTTCCCCAGGTTGCCTTTCCTGAGCTTCGATCTTCATGCTCTCGTTTAGTAGTTGTCGGAAACTACGCTGCATTAGGCCTACAAATTGGGTATGGGGTGTAGAGAGAGGGTTTGTTACACTCCAAGGTGTTCCCCAGGTTGCCTTTCCTGAGCTTCGATCTTCCGGCTCTCGTTTAGTAGTTGTTGGAAACTACGCTGCATTAGGCCTTCAAATTGGGTATGGGGTGTAGCGAGAGGGTGTGTTACACTCCAAGGTGTTCCCCAGGTTGCCTTTCCTGAGCTTCGATCTTCCGGCTCTCGTTTAGTAGTTCTTGGAAACTACACTGCATTAGACCTTCAAATTGGGTATGGGGTGTAGAGAGAGGGTGTGTTACACTCTAAGGTGTTCCCCAGGTTTCCTTGCCATTGCTTCGGTCTTCCGACTCTCGTTTAGTAGTTGTAGAAAAGTACACTGCATTAGGCCATACAAAATGGGTATGGGGTGGAGAGAGATGGTGTGTTACACTCCAAGGTGTTCCCCAGGTTGCCTTTCCTGAGCTTCTATCTTCAGGCTCTCATTAAATTGTGGTTAAATGGAACAACTGCATTTGGCGTACTAGTTGGTTTGGGGCCTACTATCGGTGTCTGCCACTCCTTGCTGTTCTCCTCCACTGAACAAAGCTGTGCCGCCTGTTTACTACGGTTGCCAATTTTGAACTGCATTTCGACTACTTACTGATTTGGCCCTACTCTCTGTGTCAGCCTCTCATTCCAGTTGTCCTCCACTGCAATGCCCCCTGGTTATTCCTGTGTTACCAATTTTGAACTGCATTTAGCCCACTTTCTTCTTTGGGCCTATATCTGTGTTTCCACTTCATCGTGCCCATTGCCCAGCCAGTGATAGATGAGTCTGCTGGTACATTGACCCATAACGCAACATTCCCCGTGCACGCTACACAACAACATTGTGACCCTGCTGAAAGTCAGGTTGCTCTTCCCGCATACCATACCACCTTACACGGGGACAAAGAGGAAGGTGCAGATGAAAGTGCAGGTTCCTTCATCAGGTGGGGGGAGGAATACTAGTTGGCGACGTCACTGGCACAGGGCCTCTCATAGTACGCAAAAGTGTTGCTGCCGGTGGGAGGCGCCCCCGCCGTGCAAACACACCGCTGTACTTTGAGGGGCCCTGTGCCAGTGCCAATGCCAACGAGTGGGCCCCCCCTGCTTGCTCAGGTTCACAGCACTTGCAAAGTTGAAATACTTACCTCTCCCTGCTCCACTGCCGTGACGTGGTCCAGATTTCCTGGGCCCACTAATTACTTGAACCAGCCCTACCCCCCACAACTTTAGCCAAATGACCCCCAATTTCAAATGCCTTCCAATTATTATAAGGTAAATTACGCTTGACAAGCTTCATTAAGAAGAATGGATGGTTTTGACATTAAAATGGGCACTCTAGGTGTTTTCCTGGCCCCCACTCACTGCCGACTATGCTGCCCCATTGACTTGCATTGGGTTTCGTGTTTCGGTCGATCCCGACTTTACGTCATAATCGGCCGATTTCACTCGACCCGACTTTGGACATAGTCGGGTTTCGCAAAACCCGGCTCGACTCTAAAAAGGTCAAGGTCGCTCAACTCTACTAATAAATCAATAGTACATGTTCATATATTGTACAATATACAGTACAACAGCAACTAATTACCTATTAAAAATAACAATTACAGAAGCTCCTCCAGATCCCTGTTTGATTACTGATGCTTGTTTATCTTTGTGTGTGCTTATTGCCTCTAAATTAATTTATTACGTTGCGTCTTAAATAAGCTTACAGTTATTTATTTTTAATAATTGCAATAATTGAATCAATTAGTTTGCTATTCCCTCAGTTGACGAACAAAGGCATATTTGTGTATAAGAGAAGGCTGAAACATTCATTGCTAAATTTAATTTGTGTGCCAGAACAAGCATGGAAGTCATAAGAGAGATGGAGGTAGACTGAAAGATAATGATACATTGTTTAATTAACATTAAAACAAAGAAGTAATGGCAATTAGTTCTATCTTAACAAGTCAGCAATTGTAAACTTAATTATACCAGGTAATAACAATATTTTTCATATTAACAGTGAGTTAAAAACGTTTAACGTGTAATTTATTTTTATTACAATGTTGAAACTCTAAAGATCTTATACTCATAACATCCTAATGCAACTTATAAAGTAAAACAGTAGTATTCATTTTGGGAAAACATATTAAATGGATGTTTTATTGTCTTATTATTAGTGTTGAGCATTCCGATACTGCAAATATCGGGTATCGGCCGATATTCACTGTATCGGAATTCCGATACCGAGTTCCGATATTTTTGCGATATCGGAAATCGGAATCGGAATATTCTATAGTGCAATTATGCAGTATAAGGAAGTGTGGGTGGTGCGTGGGCGGAGACTGGGTGTGTGTGTGCGGGTGGTGTCTGTGCGTGACCGTGGGGCTCTCTGCGTGTGTGCCGGGGCTCAATGCGGCATGCGGGGTCTCTGTGCAGCATGCGGGGTCTCTGTGCGGTGGGCGGCGTCTCTGTGCGGTGCGCGTGGTCTCTGTGCAGCGGGCGGGGTCTCTGCGGGGCGTGCGGGGGTCTCTGTGGGGCGTGCGGGGGTCTCTGCAGGCCATGCGGGGGTCTCTGCGGCGGGCGGGGTCTCTGTGCGGTGGGCATGGTCTCTGTGTGGCAGGCAGGGTCTCTGCAGGGCGTGCGGGGTCTCTGCGGGGTGTCTCTGTGGGGTGTCTCTGTGGCGGGCAGGGTCTCTGTGCAGCAGGTGTGGTCTCTGCGAGGCGTGTGGGGGTCTCTGCGGGGCATGCAGGGGTCTGTGTGGGGCGTGCGGGGGTCTCTGCGGGGCATGCGGGGGTCTCTGTGGGGCATGCGGGGTCTCTGCGGCATGGGGCGTTTCTCTGTGCGGGGTGTCTCAGTGCGGGCATCGTCCAATGGGACTACAAGTCCCATCGGATGATGCCTACTACACTGACAATGATTTACCCATTAGCCAATGATGGGACAGTAGTAGTCCCAACATCCGGCTAATGTGTTGAATGAAAAAAAAATACTCCATACATACTCCATACAGTACATTCATACATTACATACATGACATACAGTACATTAAACATAGAGTTCATACTCACGATTACATGTCATTTTGATCCCCGAAGCCAGTGTCATCTGTAAATGGGTGAAAAAAATAACCAACCAATATACTCCCTGACCGCAGAAATCCACGAGTGTCCCACGACGATCTCCCGTGGAGAACAGCAGCAACAGCTGTTGCAACCGCTCTCCAGGGGCCCCAGATACACAATGATGGGAGGAAGGGATTCCTCCGCCGCTGTAAAAAAAATAGTCCCGAGCCTCACTTATGGCATTGCTGCATGAGAAATTTTCCAATGCAGCAATTGCCATAAAGTGAGACTTTGAACTTTAATAACCTCAGTGGTACACTGCAGGAGCCACTGTCTCCTGTCAGTGTGTCACTGATAGTCCTATAGAGCAGAGACATCACCCGATGTCACTGTTCTATAGGGGAGATCATCGTGGGACACTCGTTATTAATTGGACTACGCCGGACAGGTAGTATACGGTTTATTATTTTATGTTTTTTGCAGGCGCTGAAGTATGGTAAGTATGGTGAAATGAAGAATATTAAAATACTTTTTTCCGAATGTGTGCGTGTTTTATTAACCCTTTCTTACTATTGGATTAATAATGGATAGGCGTCTTATTGACGCCTCTCCGTTATTAACCCGGCTTAATGTCACCTTACAATAGCAAGGTGACATTAACCCCTTATTAACCCATATCCCACCGCTACATGGGAGTGGGAAGAAAGGGGCTAAGTGCCGGAATTGGCGCATCTTAAAGATGCGCCATTTCTGGGGTGGCTGCAGACTGGTATTTGTAACCGGAGGGGGGGGGGGGGGCAATATCCATGGCCCCTCTCTAGGCTATGAATATCAGCCCGCCTGCGTAGCCTTTCTGGCTATAAAATATAGGGGGACCACACGTCATTTTTTGGGGGGTCCCCCTATTTTAATAACCAGTAAAGGCTACGCAGACAGCTGCGGGCTGATATTCATAGCAGGCTACAAATATTGGCCCCCGGCCGTCAGCTTTCCCCCTCTGGTGCAGAAAACGCAATTTTTTCCACTTTTTTTAAAAAATTCAACACTCATTAAGGCCTCTTTCACTCTTGCATCGGTACGGGTCCGTCGCTATGCGTCGGGCCGACGTACCGATGCATGTTTTGATATTCGTGCTGCACGACGTGGGCAGCGGATGCAGTTTTTCAACGCATCTGCTGCCCATTCTGAAGTCCGGGGAGGAGGGGGCTGAGTTTCTGCCGCGCATGTGCGGTAGAAAATTGTGGGCGCGACGGCCAAAAAAACATTCACGTTTTTTCGTGTCGACGGTCGCCAAAACACAACAGATCCATTGCACGACGGACGCGATGTGTGGCCATCCATCACGATCCGTCGCTAATACAAGTCTATGGGTACAAAACGCATCCTGCGAGCACATTTGCAGGATCCTTTTTTTTTCCGCCGGATCCGTTTTTCCATCGGATCATTTTTTTCCTCCAGATCCGTTTTTTCTCATAGAGTTGTATTAGCACCTGATGGCCACACGTTTCATCCGTTTTTTTGCTAGATCCATCGCTGTGCGTTTTTTCGACGGACAGAAAAACCGTTCCTCTGTATGTGTTTTCCGTTCGGCGGAAACAGCTTTTTGACGGATCCTGCAAAAAACGGATGAATTGTGTGGCCATCAGGCGCAATCCGGCGCTAATACATCTCTATGAGAAAAAACGGATCTGGCGGAAAAAAAAACGATCCAGTGGAAAAAAACAGATCTGGCGGAAAAAACGATCCGGTGGAAAAAAACGGATCCAGCGAAAAAAAAACGATCCGGTGGAAGAAAATGGATCCTGCAAATGTGCTCGCAGGATGCGTTTTACCCATAGACATGTATTAGCGTCCGTCGTGCAACGGATCCGTCATGCTTTGGCGAACCGTCGGCACGAAAAGACGTTCAAGTAAGGTTTTTTTGTCCGTCGCACCCGCCATTTTCTACCGTGCATGCGTGGCAGAAACTCCGTCCCCTCCTTCCCGCACTTCAGAATGGGCAGCGGATGCGTTGTACAACTGCATTCGCTGCCCACGTCGTGCACAAATTTCACAACGTGCATCAGTACGTTGGCCCGACGCATAGCGACAGACCCGAACTGACGCAAGAGTGAAAGAGGCCTTAATGAGTGTTGAATTTAAAAAAAAAAAAGAAAGCGGAAAAAAATGGTGTGGGCTCCCGCGCAATTCTCTGCACCAGAGGGGGAAAGCCGAATGCCAGGGGCCAATATTTGTAGCCTGCTATGAATACCAGCCCGCAGCTGTCTGCATAGCCTTTACTGGCTATTAAAATAGAGGGACCCCCCCAAAAAAAATGACATGGGGTCCCCCCATATTGTATAGCCAGAAAGGCTACGCAGACAGCCCTAGGCTGATATTCATAGCCTAGAGAGGGGCCATGGATATTGCCCCCCGGCTACAAATACCAGTCTGCAGCCGCCCCAGAAATGGTGCATCTGTAAGATGCACCAATTCTGGAACTTAGCCCCTCTCTTCCCACTCCCGTTTAGCGGTGGGATATGGGGTAATAAAGGTTTAATGTCACCTTGCTATTGTAAGGTGACATAAAGCTGGGTTAATAATGGAGAGGCGTCAATAAGATGCCTATCCATTATTACTCCAATAGTAAGAAAGGGTTAATAAAACACGCACACATTCGGAAAAAAGTATTTTAATATTCTTCATTTAACCATACTTACCATACTTCAGCGCCTGCAAAAAATCGTAAAATAATAAACCGTATACTACCTGTTCGCCATAGTACAATTAATAACGAGTGTCCCACGACTATCTCCCCTATAGAACAGTGACATCGGGTGATGTCACTGCTCTATAGGACCCTCAGTGACACACTGACAGGAGACAATGGCTCCTGCAGTGCATCACTGAGGTTACTAAAGTTCAAAGTCTTACTTTATGGCAATTGCTGCATGGGAAAATTTCTCATGCAGTAATGCCATAAGTGAGATTAGGGACTATTTTTTTTACAGCAGCGGAGGAATCCCTTCCTCCCGTCATTGTGTTTCTGGGGCCCCAGGAGAGCGATTGCAACAGCTGTTGCTGCCGTTCTCCACGGGAGATCGTCGTGGGACACTCGTGGATTTCTGAGGACAGGGAGTATATTGGTTGTTTGGTTTTTTCACCATTTTTACAGATGACACTGGCTTCGGGGATCAAAGTGACAAGTATTGGTGAGTATGAACTCTATGTTTAATGTACTGTATGTCATGTATGTCATGTATGTAATGTATGAATGTACTGTATGGAGTATGTATGGAGTATGTATGGAGTATTTTTTTTTCATTCAGCACATTAGCCGGATGATGGGACTACTAATGTCCCATCATTGGCTAATGTGTCAATCACTGTCAGTGTAGTAGGCATCGTCCGATGGGACTTGCAGTCCCATCGGACGATGCCCGCACTGAGACACCCCACAAAGAGATACGCCACACGCTGCAGAGACCCCGCACAGACACCCTGCACGCCCCGCAGAGTCCCCCGCATGCCCCGCACAGACCCCCGCAAGCCCCGCAGAGACCCCCACATGCCCCGCACAGACCCCGCCCACCGCACAGAGACCCCGCCACAGAGGCCCCCGCATGCCCCGCAGAGACGCCTGCACGCCCCGCACAGACCCCCGCACGCCCCGCAGAGACCCCCACACGCCCCGCACAGACCCCCGCATGCCCCGCAGTGACCCCTGCACGGCCTGCACAGACCCGCCCACCACACAGAGACCCCGCCCGCCGCAAAGACCCCCGCACAGACCCCCGCACGCCCCGCAGAGACCCCCTGCACACCCTGCAGAGACCCCCGCATGCCCCACAGAGACCCCCACACGACGCACAGAGACCCTGCCCGCCGCAGAGACCCCCGCATGCCCCGCAGAGATCCCCGCATGCCCGGCAGAGACCCCACCTGCTGCAGAGACACCCCACCCACCGCAGAGACACGCCGCACAGACCCTAGAGAGCCACGGTAGGCAGATACACATCCCTGGCAGGCCCGCACAGACCCCACCCACACAGAAACTCACAGTGTCCGCCCACACACCGCCCACACACCACCCACACTCTTCCCCCCTCCGGAACAGGATGTTTAAGGACAGAAAGGGCTTATTTACATTCCGATATTTGTGTCCCATTGACTTGCATTGGTATCGGGTATCGGTATTTTTGGGATATCGGCCGATCCAATCCGATACCGATACTTCTGGGTATCGGAAGGTATTGCTCAACACTACTTATTATATGTTTTGTAACATTACTTGATTTTAATGCTTTAGCATTAAGGAAAACAAAAAATAAGTCCAGGAAAATATTGTACATTGTCAGCATTCCGCAAAAACCAGCGGAAGTCTTCTATTGCAATTGTTTATTAAGTAAGCAGCATAAAAATCCTGCTTCTCCACATGAGCAACAGAAAATCGAGCTCACTCAAAATATAAGTATCCACAAACTATTGTTCTAGTTATAATTGCTGTTTATTTGGAATGAGCGAACGTGCTCGGTGATTATCGGTAATCACTCTATTATCACAGAGCTCAAATGTGCTCGTTACTCGCCAAGTAATGGGTGGTGATTGACTTGAATCCCTGCAATGCATCTTTGTTACGCAGCCAGTAAGCATGCGAGGATTGCCTGTGAGTCACTGTAATACTGTAGGCATCTTGGTTGTGGCATTACTGTGATTGGGTGGCTTTCTGAGATGATCAGGGATTATAAAAGCACACACACTGCCCAGCTCGGCAGGCTAAATCCATTACAAATACATAGCTGCAGTTTTTTTTGGGGGGGGGGCTGTTAAATTTTGATTATTTTGATCCATCAAGTCTTACGTGCCCTGAGGTATTTAAAAAATGTTCTAGGTTTCATTTCTCAGACTCACAGTGTTACTTGGTCTGTGAACATTACTGTGATCTATAAGAGTGAACAAAAGCTGTTAAAAGTTTTGTAAGCTTCCATTTCTAAGGCATACAGTGTTTTATATGGTCTGTGAACATTTCTGTGATCTGTAAAACTTTTAAAAAGCTTTTAACATTTTTGTAAGCTTCCATTTCTGAGACATACAGTGCTACATGGTCTGTGAACATTTCTGTGATCTTTAAAACTGCTAAAAAGCTTTAAAAAATATGTAGGCTTTGATTTCTCAGACATACAGTTTTACTTGGTCTGTGAATAATTTAGTAATCTCTAAAACTAAGAATAAGCATTGAAACATTTTTCTGGATTGAATTTAATTGTCATCATACACTTTTGCATTCTTTCTGTTACATTACGGTTGCATAAACTCACAAAAAATACCTTGATCGCTACAGATGAAACTCTTTTCCTTTAATTAAAATTAAACTTGATTTCAAGAGACCTAGCAATTACAAAGTGGGTAAAGCATTAGGAGATGAGGAAGTGGAAGTGCTGATGATGGTGCACGCAGATGCCGAGGATGTGGAGCAGGTGTGACTACATCTGTTGCTGGAGCACAAGAAACACACCCATCCACGAAACATAGGTTCCTGTCCAACTTTGCAGGGAGGCACGGTAAACCACTTCTAAACCCAGATCAGTGTGAACAGGTGGTTGGTTGGATAGCAGATAATGCTTCCATCAGGCTTGCAGCATCACACAGTCTTCCACAAGGTCCTGTCTCACCAGCTTAAAGTCTGGATCAATTAATCCTCATCTTATCCTTCTTCCTACCAGCATGATGAGTCCCAGGAGAATAATGATCCCGTACTAGGACACTCCGAGGAGCTTTTCACAACATTATGTCTTGATTGTGGCCTCTCTTTCTTTCAAACTTCTTTTTATTGTAAAGCAAAATAACAAATGACAATAATATGCATAAAACAGTATTAATAAACATCTAACAAGTAGAATAGAAAAAGATAATGCCACTCCAGATCTGGCGAGTGGCATAGGGTCAGGAGTTTTTTTGGGGGAGTTATGATCTGCAACTATTAGATCATGAAGTAGCTCTTTAGAGACATGGTTCAGTTGACAAGCCTTCAAAAGTTTGTTTGGCACCCAAAGAGCTGACAAAACTAAGTTAAAACAACAGATAGTGTAAATCCCGAGAAATAACTAGGAAATGAAAAGTAATAAAGATAATGTTTTCTGAAAGAAGGACGGAGCAAGGAGAGGGGGGTAGAGGAACTTGGAAGGGAGAGAGGTACTTGATAAGGGGAGAGTGGTGAAGAGGGGATTTTCTTCTTTTGAACCAACCTCAGGTATATCTATTCTCAGGCACCTAGAAATGGGAGAAATAAATCAGAGAGCCATTGTCTTTCCAAGATAATCTGGTCTTTATTTTCAGGGCTGATCTTTTAAAGGGAACCTGTCACCTGAATTTGGCGGGACTGGTTTTGGGTCATATGGGCGGAGTTTTCGGGTGTTTGATTCACCCTTTCCTTACCCGCTGGCTGCATGCTGGCTGCAATATCGGATTGAAGTTCATTCTCTGTCCTCCATAGTACACGCCTGAGCAAGGCAAGATTGCTTTGTGCAGGCATGTACTACGGAGGACAGAGAATGAACTTCAATCCAATATTGCAGCCAGCATGCAGCCAGCGGGTAAGGAAAGGGTGAATCAAACACCCGAAAACCCCACCCATATGACCCAAAACCAGTCCCGCCAAATTTAGGTGACAGAGTCCCTTTAAAGTCCAAGATCAAAAGAAATATAGCGTTACATAATAAATTGGCAGAAATATAGGTCACACAATGGGTTGTCAAACACATCTCGGGATACAAGATACATTACATGAGAAAAATGTGGGGGTGCTTCCCGCATGTCAGCGTGCTCTGGTTCAAAAGTTAAAGTCCTGAAGAGATTTTGACTGAACATTCTGGATTTTTGGGTGGATACAGACAAATACAGAGAAATATCGTTAATTTGGAGAAAAACAGCAATATGTCCTTGACAATTCTGGGAAAAGCTGACCACCGGCTATGTGGAATGTCTGGGCAATTGTCCACCAGCAGACAGATGATAACTGGAACACAGGACATCTTGCATAATACTATTCATTTCTATTTTATTCAGAATAGAGATTAACCACTTCTTTAACAACTCCCCTCTTTTTATCATCTGCCTATCTGATGCCTTCCTGTTCCTCAGGTCTGCAAGATAACCCTACTTCACGAAATACATGGCTTATCCGGTGTACATCATGGGATACCAGCCCTAGTGTGCATCCATTCAGATTATACTTTCAGACCTATTTTCCATTCTAAATCCTATCCTTTATAGAAGCTACTAAATGAGGGGATATATATCATCATATACTAGACATTGTTAATAATGTGTTAATAGATGTTAGAAAATAAAATATATGTTTATGTGTTAGCATAACTGGAAAAGTTCATGTGGTCAAGCATTCTTTATAAGTTCTTCTGCATGTTTTTGTCCTTGTTATCAGACCATAGGCCTTCCACAATACATACAGTCAGACAAATCCACTGACATTTGTTTGTTGCAGAATATGCATTCACATTGAAGTGCAGTTATCAAGGTAGTCATCACTTGAGTTTCCTTTATCACAGAGTCGTTATCGATTTTAGCTTTGGGTTTACCTGGAAAACATTTGCAATTAAAACTGAGTAATTTCTTAATTAACATCACAAATAATCTTATCATCACTGCAATGATCAGAATCACAAAACTGCCTGTATTAGGAAATGTATTACCCCTGATATCCATCCACCTTTGTCCATATATTCCTTTGAACAAATTTAAGGGATTTAACCAAGAGAGTCTTTGAGGGAGGGGTAAATCATTGAGTGAATTAGCTTTTTGCACCCATTCCTTGATTAACTTTGCTTGTTCTATATCATGAGTGACTCTCATTAGTCCGGTGGGGTCTATGTAGAGGCAGCAAGCGGGTCCTACCACTTGACAGAAACCCCTTTGAGATGCTGTAAGATAGTCAAACACCATAGAATGTTGATTAGTAATAACTATAAGCTGTTTCATATATGCAGATTCGACATTCAGAGCATCGAACTGATACTCAGTCACATTATTAAAGATATCTCCCAGTTCCTCTATCATCTGAGCATTTCTTATGGTTCCGAACATAACCGCCTGAGGGCCAGTCAGAACCATTCCGGTTTTAAGATATCATGGGTGTGCATTAAATGTTTTTCCCTTGGGGATGGTACACTGCGCTTGGCTATCATATGGCTTGGAATATTACTATAAGGAAAATCTTTTTCTTCCCACACCCAGGTTGCTGGCTCTAATCTAGCCAGTGTACATACACCTTCAGCCTCTCTGGGAATCCATCTATATGCATTGCTGCCGCACACTATGTATACTCCCTTGGGCAACTCAAATTGGAATTCAGTAATAAAGGCAATTGCTATAAAAATTATGAGTGTGGTATCAGTGTAGAGGCATCAGGAATCTTTTAAATCAGTGGTGAATGATCTGTAATATTGTGGATCAGTATTTATACTTATGGACATATCAGCAGCCTCATCTCCATATTGGCCTTCCATAGTTTCTTCATCCACATGGACAGCTTCCCTTTCCTTGCATCGCTCAGTATCAACTCCTATGAAAAAGTTATTTCTGGACCAATTGGAGTCATGCAGGGACCGTTCTAGACAGACCTGCCTGTAACATTGTAGTTTACCCTCTTTGAAGAAAAGATTTTTTGCTGAAAAACTAATTTTTAGCTCCTGATCTGAAACTTTTCCTTTATAATTTTTGTCCACTTCTTTATTTCTCCAACTACCATCATTTTCCTTAAATTCAAACAGATTATTAGGGCATTTACTTGAGAGGTCTTGGTTCCATGTGAGATTAATTTGGAACCACGGCTGCTTAGTCCTTCCCATAATAGGTAAGGCAGCAGCAGTCTTACTCTGCTGTTCTGCTAGATCTAGACGTCGCATTTCCCAGTACCTCCCGCCAAACAGGTCTATTTCAAAGAGTGGAGTAACAAAGTAAGGCATAGATTTAGCTGCTATAGGGGCATGTGAATAAATCCAACAATTGGATGATTTCTGGGCCTGGGCAATATAATTGTGGTACTGACCAAATTTATTGGTCCATTGTTTTGACATATCACTATCCCACTGCTCAAATACCTCATCATCCCGTTTGCAGTGTACAAAGAAAACAAGCATGAGAAGTGTGAAGTGATAGACTTCCCTAATTCCATTGTCCTTAGTTCTTGTGGAATCTTTTACAGTGAGATGCCTGGATCCAGGCAGGCTTTGCTTCCAGCTTGACTGATGTTGGCGTGGTCAGCTGAATTTGGTACGGTCCCTTGAATCTGGGATCAAGGCTTTTTCTCAAATGTTTTTGTGTCACCACCCAGTCTACAGGCTTGAGAACATGCGAGCCTGTCATGGAAGATGGATCTGGAATAGAACTGAAAACACGAGTATGAATTTGCTGCAATACTTGTTGTAATGCGCCGACATAAGCTGTCATATTTGAATGGGAGACCTGCATTTTCTGAGGGAAGTATAACCCTGTTTTTGGAGGACCCCAAACAAAATCTCATATGGACTTAGACTTGTCTTCTTGTTGGGCATGACCCTAACAGTGTACAGTGCAATGGGAAGACACTCAGTCCATGGTTTACCCAACTCCGCCATTGACTTCTGAATTTTCATTTTCAAAGTACCATTCAACCTCTCCACCTTGCCGCCGCTCTGCAGATAGTATGGAATGTGGAAGGACTGCTCAATTCCTAGAGCTCAGGTGATCTCTTGACACACTTTTGAAGTAAAGTGACTACCTCTGTCACTTTCAATAACTTCTGGTACCTCAAATCTGCATACAATTTCTGATAGCAACTTCTTTGCAACAGTGCACGCATTACCACAAGAGCAGGGCCAACCCTCTGGCCATTTGGAGAACAAATCAATACATACTAGCACATACTCGTACATGCCTACCCTTGATAGCTGTATGAAATCAATTTGTTCTTATTTAACAAGAGAGTAGAGAAGAGGAAGGGGGGAGCACCTTGGGAGACACATTTATAATGTATGGTTAGGATGCAATTGTAGAGTAAAAAGGATGACTAAGATCTGAAACTGGTCCAAGGCTGCCAAACTTCTTGGAATTTATTAGTGTTGTGGTTCACACAGGCTTCTAGTTCTGCTATATGGGAGATTTGGTGAATTTTATGATAATGTTGCTGAATAGAGCATACTTTAGGAGTGTGCTAGCATCTGGGGATCAAGGATTTCCCTACTGCGAGCATAGATTCTGTCAGTGTTGTGGCTCTCTTATTGTCCGACCATATTGGGAAGTTTAATAGTGCAGTCTCTGGTGTTAAAGTGATTTGCTTGCCCAGAACCTCTTTGATAGTCATGGCTATTTCCTATTTCCAAAATATCTGAAGAACTTGGCAGGACCACCATATGTGAAAGTAATTTCCATCATCTTTTCCACATCTCCAACATATGTTCGATGAGGTTCGGTGCCATCTAAGAATTGGTTTAGGAACGATGTACCACCTAGTTATTATTTTAAAGGAATTCTCTTGAATTCGAACGCAATGTGAAGGACCGTGGGATTCCCTGTAGACATGTTTAACCTGCGTTTCAGAGAAGGAAGTCTTTTTCCCACTGTAATAAATATGCATGTTTCAAAGGCACATCAGTTTTGAGTAATAGTTGGTATATTACTGATACAGTTTTGGAGGGTGGCTTAGTTTTGGCACAAAGGACTTCAAAAGGTGTTAGAGGCCAATCGATGTCCCTTTGGCATTCCTGTCAGTGGAATAGAGAAGCGAGCGTCTCATGTTGTAGAAATGTAAGACCCGAGAATCCAGGAAGTTTGCGCATTTCATGTGCCATCCTCGAAGAGTTGATCAACCAGAATTTTGTCCACTTGTTGGGAAGTGATACCTAATAGGTCAGTAATTTTTGTTAGTGGGGAAATGAACTCTAGATGTCTTTTTCCAAATTTTAATTGTAGTTTGCGTATGAGTGTTATTGCAATGAGACATAACTTGGTTATTGGCGTGTCCTAGCATAAGCGACCCCAAAGGGAGAGGAGACATGTCACGCCCACGCCCTGATTTATGGGCGTGAGTCAAGGGGGGGTTGTGGCCCCACTGTGCCACGAACCAGACTACCTTGGAAGGGGCGTGACTATGACAGCTGCCTTGGTCTTCACTGGAGCCTCTGATGGTGAGGTCAGGCTTGTGCGGGAGGCAGCTGCCAGGTGCTACTCCAGGGTGGAGTCTGGCTGTGGCTGCTGATCCCACTTGGGAAACAGGAACACCAGGATTGGTGCGGGCATCAGGCAGGACTGGCAGATGAGCATGGCTGAAACTCGGACAAGTAGGAAGGCACAGCAGAGACACAGGGTAGGCAGGCACGGCTGAGACACAGGGCAGGCAGGTATGGCTGAGACACAGTGCAGGCAGGCACAGCTGAGACAAAGGGCAGTCAGGCACAGCTGAGACACAGGGCAGGCTGGTACGGCTGAGACACAGGGCAGGCTGGTGTGGTGTATGAAGGAACAGGTAGAGACACTGGGATGGCAGGAATGGCAGAGACACTGGGCAGGCTGGTGTGGTTTATGAAGGAACAGGTAGAGACACAAGGCTGGCAGGAACAGCAGAGACACTGGGCAGGCTGGTGTGGTGTATGAAGGAACAGGTAGAGACCTGTTCACACAGGAGATGCAGGTACAGATGCAAGCAGGAAGGAATGAAGTATGAAGGAACAGGTTGGGACCTGTTCACACAGGAAGAGAACCACAAAGCTACAGATAGGAGCATTAAAGCAGCTAGAGATAGTGCAGCAACAGAAGCTAAGCAGAGTGGAACCACAAGGAATGCGGAGAGGAGCTGCAGTAAAATTTCTGCAGAAGCAGAAGCTAAGCAGATTGGAACCACAAGGAATGCGGAGAGGAGCTGCAGCAAGAGATTTCTGCAGCAGCAGGAAAGGAGCAGAGAAGAGCGGAGTAGAACCGCAGGAGTGCGGAGCAGAGGTGAAGCTGCAAGAGAGCAGTTCACAGGCAAAGTCACAAGGGAAAAAAACCAAACAAAGTCCATAAAGAAATAACAAAGTCTTTATTAAGTATAAATACAACAAAACAAGGAATATATAGGTAATAGTTGGTTAAAAGCTGCAGAGAGAATGCATAGTACGCATGGAGACTCAACACCCACACCACATCAGTAGCTAGGCATGGCACACTGGGAATATAGAATAATATTAGATACAGCACGCTCCATAGTAGTAATCTCTAATCATGATAAATCTAGGAACAGCGCATCGGGGTGGGTCTGGAGCAGGACACTCTCCCCGCATCATCAGCTGGCAAGGTACTTTTCCTGGGTAAAACTTTGTAGATGTCTATCATCTTGTTTCTTGCTACTGCATGCGCTGTTCCTAGATTTATCATGATTAGAGATTACTACTATGGAGCGTGCTGTAGCTAATATTATTCTATATCCCAGTGTGCCTTGCCTAGCTACTGATGTGGTGTGGGTGTTGAGTCTCCATGCGTACTATGCATTCTCTCTGCAGCTTTTAACCCACTATTACCTAGATATTCCTTGTTTTGTTGTATTTATACTTAATAAAGACTTTGTTATTTCTTTATGGACTTTCCTGCACCAATTTGTTTGGTTTTTTGCTTTGGCAGTTCTTGGTGTGTCCTGTAATATTCCATAGACAGGCATTAGCCTCCTCTTACCTATATTTGGTTGTGACACCATGAGTAGTGGCTATATACGGTTCTGCCTGTATTGTTTTCCCTGCCTTTAAAGTCACAAGGGTACAGAGCAGGCAGAGCCGTAAGAGTGTGGAGCATAAGCAAACAGAGAGGACACAAGGAAAAACACAACAGGCAAAGAAGCCACAGACAAGGAGACAAAGGTAGGAAAAGTCCAGACAAAGTAATAGAACAAGATAAGGTATAAGAACAAAGACACAGGGACCAGGATATTCTGCCTCCTGGAGGGCAGGTAGACAAGTACAAGGCAAAGCAAGGGGAACAGCCTTCAGAGCAGGCAAGAAACAAAGCAAGGCCTGGCAGCTCAGAAGCAAAACACAAGCTGAGTTAACACATTGCACAGGCGCAGTCCACAGGGTGGAGCTGCCCTAAATACTGGAGGCCTCTTGGTAATTGTTCAGGAACAGATTATACAGGTGTGCCCTGATTCTATAAGAACCAGAGAGTTCTGGCGCCGCTCCCTATGCACACAGCCAGGAAGCATGCAGAGAGCAGGCAGAAAGCAAGAGACACAGAGCATGGAGCCGGCAGTAGACAGAGACTACAACATGACCTGGAGCAGTGGGTAAGATGGTGTGTGAGAGATGGGAGGCCATGTAGTGATGCCGGCAGAGTTGTTACACATGTATTCTTCTACTTTAACCCATTGTTTATCTACCATGCCTCTGATCCAGTCTACTGTTCTAGTGATAATATTTTTCAAGATGTTTTTCACACTGGTGTGAGGCAAAGAATGTGATTAATTATTACCTTGAGCCCGGCAGTGCGGTGCACGAGGCCACTTAGTAAGAGGTGAGGGGGAGAGTAGACCTACGGCTCCAGATGTGAGTACGGAACCAGAGAGGTTTGATTCCGGTCCACCAGATCTAGATGGGTGGGTGAGCAGGCAGTAGTTTCTGGGGCCCCAAGGGACTGGATGCTGCGGAAGAGCATAAGGAGGAGAGCTGATACAAAGCACTATAGGGTGCACCAAAAACCAGATATTAATTAATGCGGGTGTAAAAACCATGCATAGAAAATTAGACAATGAATTTGAAAAAGAGAAAAGGCCAAGCAATAAATGGTTTGCACACCTGAATGAATATAAAATATATAAATCACAATTTATTGGAGAAACAACATAAACAATAAATCTTAAAATCATTTAAAAACACATGCAAAATCAAATCACAACACCCCTAGCCTAATATACATCTGTAATGATAATACAACTCCCTATAACACTGGTATATGAGACCATGTGTATATGTCAAGTTCAATAGACAGGCAATGATTATGATATAATCAAAACATGAGGAAGCATGCACATATATACAAATGTCCACATATAACTAAATACAAAACAGTGAACTCCTATGTGTTAGAAAGCCCAGGATGAATAACCCATGCCTATAGCAAAAAAAGATTGCTATGTGAAAGCCCCTTGACCAAAAGAGACTGAGGACCAAAAAAAAAGCCAAAGCTCTGATGATATTTACCAACCCGGTTTGAATAAAGGCAAGGAGCAAATGAAAATGGGCTGAGGGTCCACAAGACTATGGGGAACAGGGGTGTGGGAGAGCCCCATGCGTATCGCTGCACAAGGCAGCTTTGTCTGCCCACATTTCCTATCAGATGCTCTCCTCATTGTTTTCAGCACAAAAAAGTATTACATGGGCTGTTTAGAAAGAGGGAGAATAGCCAGCAAATAATTATATTGACTGTTTTCAGAGTACCCCCAAAAAATCAATACAAAAAATTCAAAAACAGTATTAGCTACCTCCTCCTTCTATGCCTCTTCAACATACACCGCCGCCTACACCTCCTCCTTAATCTCCTGCCCCACCTGGGGGTGGCAGTGACCTTGTGGGTGGGGTTAGAACAATTAATAATTTAAGAAATAATAGAGGTACAGAGAGATGCATAAAGTGTATGTATACTAATGCCAGAAGCCTCGCAACAACAAAATGGACAAATTAGAATTAATGTTGTTGGAGCATAAATATGTGATGGTGGGGATATCTGAAGCATGGCTGGATGAGAGCCATGACTGGGCTGTTAACTTGCAGGGTTATAGTCTGTTCAGGAATGACCGAACGGATAAGCGAGGGGGAGGTGTGTGTCTATATGTAAAATCATCCTTAAAACCCATCCTGCGGGATAATATAAGTGCATCTAATGAAAATGTAGAGTCTGTGTGGGTGGAGATAAGGGGAGGGGGAAAAATAATAAATTACTGATAGGGGTTTGTTCTAAGTCTCCAAAAATAATGGAAGCAATGGAGAATTTCCTCATAAAGCGAATAAATGAAGCTGCGACTCAAGGAGAAGTCATTATTATGGGGGACTTCAACTACCCTGAAATAGACTGGGGAACAGAAACCTGCAGTTCCAGCAAAGATAATCGGTTTTTGACAACTATAAGAGACAATTACCTTTCACAACTGGTTCAGGACCCAACAAGAAGGGGGGCACTGCTAGACCTAATATTAACCAACAGGCCAGACCGCATATCAAATACAAGGGTTGGGGGTCACTTGGAGAATAGTGATCACAAAATAATAAGTTTTCATGTATCCTTTAATAAGATGTGTAGTAGAGGGATTACAAGGACACTAATAGTGAGGAAAGAATGGTTGTAGATGACGAGGAAAAAGCTAACATATTAAACACCTTCTTCTCCACGGTATTCACGGTGGAAAATGAAATGCTAGGTGAAATCCCAAGAAACAATGAAAACCCTATATTAAGGGTCACCAATCTAACCCAAGAAGAGGTGCAAAACCGGCTAAATAAGATTAAAATAGATAAATCTCCGGGTCCGGATGGCATACACCCACGAGTACTAAGAGAACTAAGTAATGTAATAGATAAACCATTATTTCTTATTTTTAGGGACTCTATAGCGACGGGGTCTGTTCCGCAGGACTGGCGCATAGCAAATGTGGTGCCAATATTCAAAAAGGGCTCTAAAAGTGAACCTGGAAAATATAGGCCAGTAAGTCTAACCTCTATTGTTGGTAAAATATTTGAAGGGTTTCTGAGGGATGTTATTCTGGATTATCTCAATGAGAATAACTGTTTAACTCCATATCAGCATGGGTTTATGAGAAATCGCTCCTGTCAAACCAATCTAATCAGTTTTTATGAAGAGGTAAGCTATAGGCTGGACCACGGTGAGTCATTGGACGTGGTATATCTCGATTTTTCCAAAGCGTTTGATACCGTGCCGCACAAGAGGTTGGTACACAAAATGAGAATGCTTGGTCTGGGGGAAAATGTGTGTAAATGGGTTAGTAACTGGCTTAGTGATAGAAAGCAGAGGGTGGTTATAAATGGTATAGTCTCTAACTGGGTCACTGTGACCAGTGGGGTACCGCAGGGGTCGGTATTGGGACCTGTTCTCTTCAACATATTCATTAATGATCTGGTAGAAGGTTTACACAGTAAAATATCGATATTTGCAGATGATACAAAACTATGTAAAGCAGTTAATACAAGAGAAGATAGTATTCTGCTACAGATGGATCTGGATAAGTTGGAAACTTGGGCTGCAAGGTGGCAGATGAGGTTTAACAATGATAAATGTAAGGTTATACACATGGGAAGAAGGAATCAATATCACCATTACACACTGAATGGGAAACCACTGGGTAAATCTGACAGGGAGAAGGACTTGGGGATCCTAGTTAATGATAAACTTACCTGGAGCAGCCAGTGCCAGGCAGCAGCTGCCAAGGCAAACAGGATCATGGGGTGCATTAAGAGAGGTCTGGATACAGATGATGAGAGCATTATACTGCCTCTGTACAAATCCCTAGTTAGACCGCACATGGAGTACTGTGTCCAGTTTTGGGCACCGGTGCTCAGGAAGGATATAATGGAACTAGAGAGAATACAAAGGAGGGCAACAAAATTAATAAAGGGGATGGGAGAACTACAATACCCAGATAGATTAGCGAAATTAGGATTATTTAGTCTAGAAAAAAGACGACTGAGGGGCGATCTAATAACCATGTATAAGTATATAAGGGGACAATACAAATATCTCGCTGAGGATCTGTTTATACCAAGGAAGGTGACGGGCACAAGGGGGCATTCTTTGCGTCTGGAGGAGAGAAGGTTTTTCCACCAACATAGAAGAGGATTCTTTACTGTTAGGGCAGTGAGAATCTGGAATTGCTTGCCTGAGGAGGTGGTGATGGCGAGCTCAGTCGAGGGGTTCAAGAGAGGCCTGGATGTTTTCCTGGAGCAGAACAATATTGTATCATACAATTATTAGGTTCTGTAGAAGGATGTAGATCTGGGGATTTATTATGATGGAATATAGGCTGAACTGGATGGACAAATGTCTTTTTTCGGCCTTACTAACTATGTTACTATGTTACTATGTTACTAAAGTTCAGGAGGGCAAATTTCCAATGAATGAGGCATGATCTTGGTGCAATTAACGGGGACGAAATCCTGAGACACAAAAATACACAAAGAAAATGGGAGACATTTATTAGCATCCTGGATAGGACCTGTGCACAGTAATTACCATATGGGAATAAACATACTAGAAATAGGAGGAAACCAATATGGCTAAATAGAGCTGTAAGGGGCGCAATAAGTGACAAAAAGAAAGCATTTAGAGAATTAAAGGAAGTAGGTAGTGATGAGGCATTAAATAAATACAGAAAATTAAATAAATTCTGTAAAAAGCAAAACAAGGGTGCTAAGATTAAGACAGAGGGACTCATTGCCAGAGAGAGTAAAAATAATCCCAAAATATTCTTTAACTACGTAAATAGTAAGAAACTGAAAAATGATAGTGTTGGCCCCCTTAAAAATAGTCTGGGTGAAATGGTGGATGAGGATGAGGAAAAAGCCAATATGGTAAATGACTTTTTTTCATCAATATTTACACAAGAAAATTCCATGGCAGACAATATGACCAGTGATAACAATTCCCCATTAAGTGTCACCTGCTTAACGCAGCAGGAATTTTGGTGGCGTCTAAAAATCAGTAAAATTGACAAATCTCTGGGCCCGGATGGGATACACAACCCCGAGTACTGCAGGAATTAAGTACAGTCATCGATAGACCATTATTTTTAATCTTTAACCCCTTCCCGACCTTTGACGCATACGCTGCGTCATGAAAGTCGGTGCCATTCCGACCCATGACGCAGCATATGCGTCATGGAAAGATCGCGTCCCTGCAGATCGGGTGAAAGGGTTAACTCCCATTTCACCCGATCTGCAGGGACAGGGGGAGTGGTAGTTTAGCCCAGGGGGGTGGCTTCACCCCCTCGTGGCTACGATCGCTCTGATTGGCTGTTGAAAGTGAAACTGCCAATCAGAGCGATTTGTAATATTTCACCTAAAAAAATGGTGATATATTACAATCCAGCCATGGCCGATGCTGCAATATCATCGGCCATGGCTGGACACACTAATGTGCACCCACTCCACTCCTCCGATCGCCCCCCCAGCCCCCCGATCTGCGGTCTGCTCCCCTCGGTCCTGTGCTCCGCTCCCCCGTCCTCCTGCCCGCTCCCCCCGTGCTCCAATCACACCCCCCGTGCTCCCCCCCGCACAGCGATCCCCCCCCGCACAGCGATCCACCCGCCCGCACAGCGATCCCCCACTCCGTGCTCCAATCCACCCCCCCCCGAGCTCCGGTCCACCCCCCCGTGCTCCGACGCCCTCCCCGTGCCCTGATCTCCCCCCCCCTTATACTTACCTGGCCTCCCGGGGACCGTCCGTCTTCTTTCCTGGGCGCCGCCATCTTCCAAAATGGCGGGCGCATGTGCAGTGCGCCTGCCGAATTTGCCGGACGGCAGATTCGTTCCAGAGTGAATTTTGATCACTGAGATATAACCTATCTCAGTGATCAAAATAAAAAAAAAAAAGTAAATGACCCCCCCCCCCCTTTGTCACCCCCATAGGTAGGGACAATAAAAAAATATTTTTTTTTTTTCCACTAAGGTTGGGGTAAGAACTAGGGTTAGGGTTAGGGTTAGGGGTAGGGTTAGGGGTAGGGTTAGGGGTAGGGTTAGGGTTAGGGGTAGGGTTAGGGGTAGGGTTAGGGTTAGGGGTAGGGTTAGGGTTAGGGGTAGGGTTAGGGGTAGGGTTAGGGGTAGGGTTAGGGGTAGGGTTAGGGTTAGGGGTAGGGTTAGGGTTTCGGTATGTGCACACGTATTCTGGTCCTCTGCGGATTTTTCCGCTGCGGATTTGATAAATCCGCAGTGCTAAACCGCTGCGGATTTATGGCGGATTTACCATGTTTTTTCTGCGCATTTCAATGCGGTTTTACAACAGCGATTTTCTATTTGAGCAGTTGTAAAACCGCTGCGGAATCCGCAGAAAGAAGTGACATGCTGCGGAATGTAAACCGCTGCGTTTCCATGCAGTTTTTCCGCAGCATGTGTACAGCGATTTTTGTTTCCCATAGGTTTGCATTGAACTGTAAACTCATGGGAAACTGCTGCAGATCCGCAGCGTTTTCCGCAGCGTGTGCACATACCTTTAGAATTAGGCTATGTGCACACGGTGCGGATTGGCCGCTGCGGATCCGCAGCAGTGTTCCATCAGGTTTACAGTACCATGTACTATAAAGAAAAAGAACCCAGCACTCAACTGATGCTTTAGTGCAATTTTAATCGTAGTAGTACCCAATAAACGTTTCGGTCCTTGAATGGACCTTCGTCAGTAACGTACTGTAGAATAATAGAATAGACTGTATGGTCATAGGGTACAAAAAAGCAGCGTCTTATGTGTGAGTCAGATAGGAGCGGTACTGAGGAGACCGAGCTGGATGGTGGTGCTGTCAGACGCGGTGTCCACCGCGTCTGACAGCACCACCATCCAGCTCGGTCTCCTCAGTACCGCTCCTATCTGACTCACACATAAGACGCTGCTTTTTTGTACCCTATGACCATACAGTCTATTCTATTATTCTACAGTACGTTACTGACGAAGGTCCATTCAAGGACCGAAACGTTTATTGGGTACTACTACGATTAAAATTGCACTAAAGCATCAGTTGAGTGCTGGGTTCTTTTTCTTTATAGTCTATGAAGGTGTGGGAACCTAACCTAGCACCATTCTTCTCCAGTAGTGCACACGGTTTTTGTATCTGATCCTACAGTACCATGTAAACATATGGAAAGCCAAATCCGCTGTGCCCATGGTGCGGAAAATACCGCGCGGGAACGCTGCGTTGTATTTTCCGCAGCATGTCAATTCTTTGTGCGGATTCCGCAGCGTTTTACACCTGTTCCTCAATAGGAATCCGCAGGTGAAATCCGGACAAAAAACACTGGAAATCCGCGGTAAATCCGCAGGTAAAACACAGTGCCTTTTACCCGCGGATTTTTCAAAAATGGTGCTGAAAAATCTCATACGAATCCGCAACGTTGGCACATAGCTTTAGGGCTAGGGTTGGGTTGGAATTAGGGTTGTGGTTAGGGTTAGGGGTGTGTTGTGGTTACGGGTGTGTTGGGGTTAGGCATGTGATTAGGGTTACGGCTACAGTTGGGATAAGGGTTAGGGGTGTGTTGGAGTTATAATTGAGGGGTTTCCACTGTTTAGGCACATCAGGGGGTCTCCAAACGCAACATGGCGCCACCATTAATTCCAGCCAATCTTGTATTCAAAAAGTCAAATGGTGCTCCCTCACTTCCGAGCCCCGACGTGCACCCAAACAGTGGTTTACCCCCACATATGGGGTACCAGCATACTCAGGACAAACTGCGCAACAATTATTGGGGTCCAATTTCTCCTGTTACCCTTGTGAAAATAAAGAAATGCTTGCTAAAACATCATTTTTGAGGAAAGAAAAATGATTTTTTATTTTCATGGCTCTGCGTTGTAAACGTCTGTGGAGCACTTGGGGGTTCAAAGTGCTCACCACATATCTAGATAAGTTCCTTGGGGGGTCTAGTTTCTAAAATGGGGTCACTTGTGGGGGTTTCTACTGTTTAGGCACACCAGGGGCTCTGCAAACGCAATGTGACGCCCGCAGACCATTCCATCAAAGTCTGCATTTCAAAAGTCACTACTTCCCTTCTGAGCCCCGACGTGTGCCCAAACAGTGGTTTACCCCCACACATGGGGTATCAGCGTACTCAGGAGAAACTGGACAACAACTTTTGGGGTCCAATTTCTCCTGTAACCCTTGGGAAAATAAAAAATTCTGGGCTAAATAATTATTTTTGAGGAAAGAAAACGTATTTATTATTTTCACGGCTCTGCATTATAAACTTCTATGAAGCACTTGGGGGTTCAAAGTGCTCACCACACATCTAGATAAGTTCCTTTCAGGGTCTAGTTTCCAAAATGGGGTCACTTGTGGGGGGTTTCTACTGTTTAGGCACATCAGGGGCTCTGCAAACGCAACGTGACGCCCGCAGAGCATTCCATCAAAGTCTGCATTTCAAAACGTTACTACTTCAATTCCGAGCCCCGGCATGTGCCCAAACAGTAGTTTACCCCCACATATGGGGTATCACCGTACTCAGGAGAAACTGGACAACAAATATTGGGGTCAAATTTCTCCTGTTACCCTTGGGAAAATTAAAAAATTCTGGGCTAAATAATTATTTTTGAGGAAAGAAAACGTATTTATTATTTTCACGGCTCTGCATTATAATCTTCTATGAAGCAATTGGGGGTTCAAAGTGCTCACCACACATCTAGATAAGTTCCTTTCGGGGTCTAGTTTCCAAAATGGGGTCACTTGTGGGGGGTTTCTACTGTTTAGGCACATCAGGGGCTCTGCAAACGCAACGTGACGCCCGCAGAGCATTCCATCAAAGTCTGCATTTCAAAACGTCACTACTTCAATTCCGAGCCCCGGCATGTGCCCAAACAGTAGTTTACCCCCACATATGGGGTATCACCGTACTCAGGAGAAACTGGACAACAAATATTGGGGTCAAATTTCTCCTGTTACCCTTTGTAAAATAAAAAATTGCAGGCTAAAAGATCATTTTTGAGAAAATAATTTTTTTTTTTTATTTTCATGGCTCTGCGTTATAAACTTCTGTGAAGCACTTGGGGGTTCAAAGTCCTCACCACACATCTAGATTAGTTCCTTTGGGGGTCTAGTTTCCAAAATGGGGTCATTTCTGGGGGATCTCCAATGTTTAGGCACACAGGGGCTCTCCAAACGTGACATGGTGTCCGCTAATGATTGGAGCTAATTTTCCATTTAAAAAGCCAAATGGCGTGCCATCCCTTCCGAGCCCTGCCGTGCGCCCAAACAGTGGTTTACCCCCACATATGGGGTATCAGCGTACTCAGGACAAACTGGACAACAATATTTGGGGTCCAATTTCTCCTATTATCCTTGGCAAAATAGGAAATTCCAGGCTAAAAAATCATTTTTGAGGAAAGAAAAATTATTTTTTATTTTCATGGCTCTGCGTTATAAACTTCTGTGAAGCACCTGGGGGTTTAAAGTGCTCAATATGCATCTAGATAAGTTCCTTGGGGGGTCTAGTTTCCAAAATGGGGTCACTTGTGGGGGAGCTCCAATGCATAGGCACATAGGGGCTCTCCAAACGCGACATGGTGTCCGCTAACAATTGGAGCTAATTTTCCATTCAAAAAGTCAAATGGCGCGCCTTCCCTTCCGAGCCCTGCCGTGTGCCCAAACAGTGGTTTACCCCCACATATGAGGTATCGGCGTACTCGGGAGAAATTGCCCAACAAATTTTATGATCCATTTTATCCTACTGCCCATGTGAAAATGAAAAAATTGAGGCGAAAAGAATTTTTTTGTGAAAAAAAAGTACTTTTTCATTTTTACAGATCAATTTGTGAAGCACCTGAGGGTTTAAAGTGCTCACTAGGCATCTAAATAAGTTCCTTGGGGGGTCTAGTTTCCAAAATGGAGTCACTTGTGGGGGAGCGCCAATGTTTAGGCACACAGGAGCTCTCCAAACGCGACATGGTGTCCGCTAACGATGGAAATAATTTTTCATTCAAAAAGTCAAATGGCGCTCCTTCCCTTCCGAGCCTTACCATGTGCCCAAACAGTGGTTTACCCCCACATGTGAGGTATTGGTGTACTCAGGAGAAATTGCCCAACACATTGTAGGATCCATTTTATCCTGTTGCCCATGTGAAAGTGAAAAAATTGAGGCTAAAAGAATTTTTTTGTGAAAAAAAAGTACTTTTTCATTTTTACGGATCAATTTGTGAAGCACCTGGGGGTTCAAAGTGCTCACTATGCATCTAGATAAGTTCCTTGGGGCGTCTAGTTTCCAAAATGGGGTCACTTGTGGGGGAGCTCCAATTTTTAGGCACACGGGGGCTCTCCAAACGTGACATGGTGTCCGCTAAAGAGAGGAGCCAATTTTTGATTCAAAAAGTCAAATGGCGCTCCTTCCCTTCCAAGCCCTGCCGTGCGCCCAAACAGTGGTTTACCCCCACATATGAGGTATCAGCGTACTCAGGACAAATTGGACAACAACTTTCGTGGTTCAGTTTCTCCTTTTACCATTGGGAAAATAAAAAAATTGTTGCTAAAAGATAATTTTTGTGACTAAAAAGTTAAATGTTCATTTTTTCCTTCCATGTTGCTTCTGCTGCTGTGAAGCACCTGAAGGGTTAATAAACTTCTTGAATGTGGTTTTGAGTACCTTGAGGGGTGCAGTTTTTAGAATGGTGTCACTTTTGGGTATTTTCAGCCATATAGACCCCTCAAACTGACTTCAAATGTGAGGTGGTCCCTAAAAAAAATGGTTTTGTAAATTTCGTTGTAAAAATGACAAATCGCTGGTCAAATTTTAACCCTTATAACTTCCTAACAACAAAAAAATTTTGTTTCCAAAATTGTGCTGATGTAAAGTAAACATGTGGGAAATGTTATTTATTAACTATTTTGTGTCACATATCTCTCTGGTTTAACAGAATAAAAATTCAAAATGTGAAAATTGCGAAATTTTCAAAATTTTCGCCAAATTTCCGTTTTTATCACAAATAAACGCAGAATTTATTGACCTAAATTTACCACTAACATGAAGCCCAATATGTCACGAAAAAATAATCTCAGAACCGCTAGGATCCGTTGAAGCGTTCCTGAGTTATTACCTCATAAAGGGACACTGGTCAGAATTGCAAAAAACGGCAAGGTCTTTAAGGTCAAAATAGGCTGGGTCATGAAGGGGTTAAAGACTCCATAATAACAGGGTCTGTACCACAGGACTGGCGTATAGCAAATGTGGTGCCAATATTCAAAAAGGGGACCATAACTGAACTCTGTAATTATAGGCCAGTAAGCTTATCCTCTACTGTGGGTAAAATCCTGGAGGGTATTCTAAGGGATGCTATGCTGGAGAATCTGAAGAGGAATAACCTCATGACCCAGTATAAGCACGGGTTTACTAGGGACCGTTCCTGTCAGACTAATCTGATCAATTTCTATGAAGAGGTAAGTTCCGGACTGGACCAAGGGAACCTAGTTGATGCAGTGTATATGGACTTTTCAAAAGCTTTTGATATGGTGCCACACAAAAGGTTGATACATAAAATGAGAATAATGGGGATAGGGGAAAATATGTGTAAGTGGGTTAAGAGCTGGCTCGGGGATAGGAATCAAGGGGTGGTTATTAATGGAGCACACTTGTACAGTATTGGGCCCTCTTCTTTTTAACATATTTATTAATGACCTTGTAAGGGGCATACAGAGTAGAATTTCAATATTTTCAGATGACACTAAACTCTGCAGGGTAATCAATACAGAGGAGGACAATTTTATATCACAGGATGATTTATGTAAACTAGAAGCTTGGGCTGATAAATGGCAAATGAGATTTGATGGGGATAAAGGTAAGGTCATGCACTTGGGTAGAAGTAATAAGATGTATAACTATGTGCTTAATTCTAAACTCTGTGCAATACCGTCAATGAAAAAGACCTGGGAGTATGGGTGGATGACAAACTCACATTTAGTGGCCAGTGTCAAGCAGCTGCTACAAAGGCAAATAAAATAATGGGATGCATTAAAAGAGGCATAGATGCTCATGAGGAGAATATAATTTTACCTCTATACAAGTCACTAGTTCGACCACACTTAGAATACTGTGCACAGTTCTGGTCCCCGGTGTATAAGAAAGACATAGCTGAACTAGAGCGGGTGCAGAGAAGAGCGACCAAGGTTATTAGAGGACTGGGGGGTCTGCAATACCAAGATAGGTTATTACACTTGGGGCTATTTAGTTTGGAAAACAAAGGCTAAGTGGTGATCTTATTTTAATGTATAAATATATGAGGGGACAGTACAAAGACCTTTCTGATGATATTTTTAATCATAGACCTGAGACCAGGACAAGGGGGCATCCTCTACGTCTGGAGGAAAGAAGGTTTAAGCATAATAACCAACACGGATTCTTTACTGTAAGAGCAGTGAGACTATGGAACTCTCTGCCATATGATGTTGTAATGAGTGATTCATTACTTAAATTTAAGAGGTGACTGGATACCTTTCTGGAAAAGTATAATGTTACAGGATGTATACATTAGATTCCTTGATAGGGCGTTGATCCAGGGAACTAGTCTGATTGTCGTATGTGGAGTCGGGAAGGAATTTTTTTCCCCAGTGTGGAGCTTACTATTTGCCACATGGGGTTTTTTTTTGCCTTCCACTGGATCAACATGTTAGGGCATGTTAGGTTAGGCTATGGGTTGAACTAGATGGACTTAAAGTCTTCCTTCAACCTTAATAACTATGTTGCTATGTTACTTGGACCTCCACCTCCTCGTTCAAGATTATAATTTTTTCTTTTTTTATTATATGTTATTTTAAGTCATTTTCCTATCCACATTTGTTTGCAGGGCAATTGTCTTCCTCTTACTTCCTTTTGCAGCCCCCCTGCTATAACAATTTTACAGCCAACTTAAAGCACCAAAGTTTGGGTGCCCATTGACTTCTATTGGGTTTGGGTCTAGGGTCAAGTTTGAATCAGAACTGAACTTTTAACTCTAGTTCGGCCAACCCTGCTTTAACGAATGGAAACGGAGGCACATGTGGTAAAGTTCACATTTATTTTTATTGTCATAGAGCGTGGATCCTCTGGACCATGGTCCAAAGGGCTACGAAGGGGGCGTGACTATGTGAGCCCCAGAAACCCATAGTAAGACCCCTCGAAAAGGGTCAGACTGGGACGCCTGGGGGACATGGGTGCTTCCTCCACTTATTATTATTATTATTATTATTATACATTTTTATAGCGCCATTTATTCCATGGCGCTTTACATGTGAATACGGGGCAAATATAGACAAATACATTAAACATGAGCAGATAACAAGGCACACGAGTACATAAGGAGGGAGGACCCTGCCCGCGAGGGCTCACAGTCTGCAGGGGGTGGGTGAGGATACACTAGGAGAGGGAAGAGCTGGCTGTACGGCTGTTCAGTAGGTTGAGGATCACTGCAGGCTGTAGGCTTGTCGGAAGAGATGAGTCTTCAGGTTCTTTTTGAAGGTTTCTATGGTAGGCGCAAGTCTGATGTGTTGGGGTAGAGAGTTCCAGAGTATGGGGGAAGCACGGGAGAAGTCTTGGATGCGGTTATGGGAAGAAGAGATGAGAGGGGAGTAGAGAAGGAGGTCTTGGGAGGATCGGAGGTCGCGTGTAGGTAGGTACCGGGAGACCATGTCACAGATGTATGGAGGAGACAGGTTGTGGATGGCTTTGTATGTCAGTGTGAGGGTTTTGAACTGGAGTCTCTGGGCGATAGGAAGCCAGTGAAGGGCTTGACACAGGGGAGAGGCTGGGGAATAGCGGGGGGACAGGTGGATTAGTCGGGCAGCAGAGTGTAGGATGGATTGGAGTGGTGCCAGAGTGCTAGAGGGGAGTCCAGAGAGTAGGAGGTTGCAGTAGTCGAGGCGGGAGATGATAAGGGCATGCACTAGCGTTTTTGCAGTGTTGCGGTCAAGGAAAGCACGGATCCGGGAAATATTTTTGAGTTTGAGACGACAGGAGGAGGCAAGGGCTTGGATATGTGGCTTGAAAGAGAGGGCAGAGTCGAGGATCACCCCGAGGCACCGGGCGTGTGGGACTGGGGAAAGTGAGCAGCCATTGACATTGATGGATAGGTCTGGTGGAGGGGTAGAGTGAGATGGGGGAAAGATGATGAATTCTGTTTTGTCCATGTTCAGTTGTAGAAAGCGAGCAGAAAAGAAGGCTGAAATGGCAGACAGACAGTGCGGGATTTTGGTAAGCAAGGAGGAGAGGTCAGGTCCGGAGAGGTAGATCTGCGTGTCGTCAGCGTAGAGATGGTACTGCATACCGTGGGATTCTATGAGCTGTCCCAGGCCGAAAGTGTAGATGGAGAAGAGTAGGGGTCCTAGAACAGAGCCTTGAGGAACACCGACTGACAAGGGGCGAAGTGAGGAGGTGGTGTGGGGGAGGGAGACACTGAATGTTCGGTCTGTCAGATATGACGAGATCCAGGAAAGGGCCAAGTCTGTGATGCCAAGGGATGAGAGGATTTGTAGCAAAAGGGAGTGGTCTACAGTGTCAAAGGCAGAAGACAAGTCCAGGAGAAGGAGGACAGAGTAGTGTCGCTTGCTCCTGGCAGTTAGTAGGTCATTGGTGACTTTAGTTAGGGCAGTTTCAGTTGAGTGATGGGAACGGAAGCCTGATTGTAACCGATCAAAGAGGGAGCAGGAGGAGAAGTGGGAGGACAGTTCAAGATGGACGTGTTGCTCCAGCAATTTGGAGGCATAAGGGAGAAGAGATATTGGGCGATAGCTAGACACAGAGGATGGGTCGAGGGAGGGCTTTTTGAGGATGGGTGTGATCTTGGCATGCTTGAAGGATGAGGGAAAGACACCTGTTGTGAGTGAGAGGTTGAAGAGGTGCGTTAGGGTTGGGATGAAGACCGTGGAAAGGTTAGGGATGAGGTGGGATGGGAGCGGGTCAAGCGTGCAGGTGGTGAGGTGTGATCTTGACAGGAGGGTGGAGAGCTGATCTTCTGTCATGGTGGAGAAGCTGGTTTTGGAGGAGCAGGGTTGAGCAGCTAAGAGGGGCAGTGGGCGCTGTGGGCCAAAGCTTTCTCTGATCGTATCGATCTTCTGTTTAAAGAAAGAGGCGAAGTCATCAGCAGAAATGAGGGGGGAGGGAGGAGGTGCGGGGGGACGGAGTAGAGAATTGAAAGTGTTGAAAAGCTGTTTAGGGTTGTGGGACAGGGAGGATATGAGGGATGAGAAGTAAGTTTGTTTTGCGGCAGTGAGCGCAGACTTGAAGCTGTCGAGGGACTGCTTGTATGCAGTGAAGTGGTCGGCAGAGTGGGATCGCTTCCATCTCCGCTCAGCAATCCTGGAAGCCCGTCTCAATTCTTTGGTCAGGCTGGTCAGTCAGGGCTGCCTGTTAATTGTACGAGTTTTACTATGCATGAGTGGGGTGGCCGAATCGAGTGTTGTTGTTATTGTGGTGTTATAAAAAGTGGCAGCAGCATCTGTGTCATGAAGGGAGGCTATGTCTGTGAGAGGGAGAAGGGACTCAGAGAGTGATTGTAAGTTGAGATGTTTGAGATTTCTGCGAGGGTGAGTGAGTTTGTGGAGTGGGGGTTGCACACTAGGAGAGGAGAGGGACGAGAATGTCAGTAGGTTGTGGTCAGACAGGGGGAGGGGTGTGTTAGTGAGGTTAGTAAGGGAGCAGAGGCGGGTGAAGATGAGGTCCAGCGTGTGGCCATATTTGTGAGTGGCCTCAGAGGACCATTGAGTGAGGCCAAAGGAGGCAGTCAGTGATAAAAGTTTAGAGGTAGCTGAGGTGAAAGTGTCAATGGGGACATTGAAATCACCCATGATGATAGTGGGGATGTCAACAGAGAGGAAATGAAGTAGCCAGGTGGTGAAGTGGTCGAGAAAGGTGGAGATGGCTAGTTCTGGGGGGCGGTAGATGACAGCCAGCTGGAGGTTGGAGGGGGAATAGATGCGGACAGAGTGCACCTCAAACGAGGGAAGAGTAGCGGAGGGTGGTAGCGGGATTGGAGTAAAGGAGCAGGTGTCGGACAGGAGCAAGCCAACTCCTCCACCGCGTTTGTTGCTGGGGCGAGGGGTGTGAGAGAGGTGGAATCCGCCATAGGAGAGCGCAGCTGGAGAGGCCGAGTCAGAGGGGGTGAGCCAGGTTTCAGTGAGGCCGAGGAAGGAGAGTTTGTTGGTGATGAAGAGGTCATGGATAAATGGCAGTTTGTTGCAGATGGAGCGTGCGTTCCATAGTGCTCCAAGTAGGGGGAGCGGGGGAGTGGGGGCTGGATGAATGGGTATGAGGTTGTCGTGGTTGGGAAAACGTGCGGAGGATCGTGGCAGGGGGTTAGAAACGAGTGTGGGGATGAATTGGGGAGGGCCGGGATTTGGGGATATGTCACCAGCAATGAGGAGTAACAGACAGATCATTAGAAGGTGGGAGCAGGATAGGACATGATGTGGCCGTGTGTGTCTGGATAAAAAGGATTGTATGTGGAGGAACAGTTCTGAGGAGAAGGTGAGATGGCTGGGGAGTATGGAGGAAGAAATGACTAGTTCCTTACTAGAAGGAGGGATTGCAGGAGATTGTAAGAAGGAAAGTAGTATGGGGGTGAAAGAGAAAAGAAACCGAAACATTGTAGTGGTCGGTGTTCTGTTACCTTCCAGTCAATTCCAGTCCAATTCAGTCTAATTCAGAATCATAATTAAAAAGATGTAATTTAAAAGATGGAAGTTAAAAGATGATTTGCAGCAGACTGAGTCTATAGCAGACTCCTGCATGTGAATATATCCCCAGTTAAGGGCAATCAGGTGTGAATGAGGGGGTGGCTGGGTATGGGAGACCAGATGTAGAGAGTTAAGCAAAGGTCATAAAGTGAGGGAGGGGTAAGACTGACCACTCAAAGAGATGCCAGGATCACACAATGAGAGACATGAAAACAGGTCGTGGAAACAAGCTCATAGGTGAGAAAGCATACTAAAAGGATTGTATGTGCTGCACCAAGACACTCAGATCCAGGGGAAGCATAGAAAAGCCAGTGCAATATACAGAGACATTCAGAAGCCAGGGAGAGCTGGGTAAAGTCAGTGCATACCATGGAAAATCAATGCAGTATACAGAGATTTTCTGGAGCCAGGGAGAGCTGGGTAAAGTCAGCGCATACCATGGAAAATCAATGCAGTATACAGAGATATTCTGGAGCCAGGGAGAGCTGGGTAAAGTCAGTGCATACCATGGAAAATCAATGCAGTATACAGAGATATTCTGGAGCCAGGGAGAGCTGGGTAAAGTCAGTGCATACCATGGAAAATCAATGCAGTATACAGAGATATTCTGGAGCCAGGGAGAGCTGGGTAAAGTCAGTGCATACCATGGAAAATCAATGCAGTATACAGAGATATTCTGGAGCCAGGGAGAGCTGGGTAAAGTCAGTGCATACCATGGAAAATCAATGCAGTATACAGAGATATTCTGGAGCCAGGGAGAGCTGGGTAAAGTCAGTGCATACCATGGAAAATCAATGCAGTATACAGAGATATTCTGGAGCCAGGGAGAGCTGGGTAAAGTCAGTGCATACCATGGAAAATCAATGCAGTATACAGAGATATTCTGGAGCCAGGGAGAGCTGGGTAAAGTCAGTGCATACCATGGAAAATCAATGCAGTATACAGAGATATTCTGGAGCCAGGGAGAGCTGGGTAAAGTCAGCGCATACCATGGAAAATCAATGCAGTATACAGAGATATTCTGGAGCCAGGGAGAGCTGGGTAAAGTCAGTGCATACCATGGAAAATCAATGCAGTATACAGAGATATTCTGGAGCCAGGGAGAGCTGGGTAAAGTCAGTGCATACCATGGAAAATCAATGCAGTATACAGAGATATTCTGGAGCCAGGGAGAGCTGGGTAAAGTCAGTGCATACCATGGAAAATCAATGCAGTATACAGAGATATTCTGGAGCCAGGGAGAGCTGGGTAAAGTCAGTGCATACCATGGAAAATCAATGCAGTATACAGAGATATTCTGGAGCCAGGGAGAGCTGGGTAAAGTCAGTGCATACCTGTGGGAAGAGGAGAACAGCTCGATTAGATGGTGCAGATGATGATAATATTGTAGTAGTGATGAGTAGCCAAATGCATTCTAGAATTCAGTCTAATTCAGAATCATAATTAAAAAGATGTAATTTAAAAGATGGAAGTTAAAAGATGATTTGCAGCAGACTGAGTCTATAGCAGACTCCTGCATGTGAATATATCCCCACTTAGACCCCGGACTCATGGTAGCTGACCCAATGGGACAGATGGACAAACAGGGTTAGCAGGTGACGTAGAGCTAACCAGTGGATACAAGGGGTACAGGTAGAGACTGGTTCCAGTGGTACTGACGTTGTCCTGAGGTTCAGGTGACTGAATGGCAGGATGAGACGGAACCGGAGTAAGCAGGCTGGAGATCATCCAGAATAGCTAGGTAACAGGTAGCAGATAGTCTGTGGAGACAAACATTGTAAGCGAAGCACTGACAGAGATTTTAGAACAGAAGCACATGTTAGCAGGAACAGGAAGTTAGCAACTGAGAATACTTGTTGCTTCGGCACCCTCCCTATGGTGGAGGGACTAGAAATAGCAATCATTCACACGCCATTGGTCAGAAGCGTATTTTGGAAAAAGCGTACTGTCTCTTTAAGAGACCGGGAGCGAGCGCACACGACCTAAGCACACAGCACGAGGACCTGCTGGCTGCACGCCAGGGAGCAGAAGAGGAAGGGGAAGCAGTAATTTTCTGTACCACAAAATGTCTTAAGTAGTACAGTCAGGTTTTTTATTTGGAGTTGTGGTAGGTGCACATAAATTTTAGGTGCTAGGCCAAACCATGAGTCTTGTTGATGAGGAACATTTTTTATCATTATGGTCATTCACTTCACTTGACGAACAAGAGACCCACTGGCTTTGGATAAGAGATAAAACTTAGCTAAGCAGTATTGAAAACCGATTGATTATAATAGCTATATTGATTATTTTCTTTATGAGATGCTTTTTTTCATTTTCTGCCTGAAGTGTTAGTGCCTTAACAATAAAATACATTTCAGAAAATGATTATGCGAAAGACTATTGCATATTTGGCATGAATTTTACTTAACATCTCAATTACCTTCAGCAACTCATCCCATTATACAGTAAATAAAAGAAAAAGTGTTTTGGCATTTCATCAGTGAAAAAAAAATACTTTTCCTACTACTACTATAATTATTGTTATTTTTAATATTATTATTACTTCTATTGTTTGTTTTTCTGCTCAACAGACATATAAAAGAACAATTTACTTTTTCCTGTACAAAATTTATACTTGAAATCAAAACTAAAAATGTCACATTAAGCACCTATTTGAATTTATTCTTTATGATATGATATCAGTCTTATTTATACTTCTTGGTAGATCTAGCAAGAAAATAAACCCCATGACTCATTTGAGAATTATGACTGCCTTTCAGCAGTAAGGATTAGTCAATATCCCATTTTTCAAATCCAGACTCATTATTGACCAGTAAGACGTGATTTACAGTATAAAGGAAAATAAATCCTAACAAAATATATTTTTTTCCCTTCTTCATTTCTTACCATTTACTCAACATTATTCATAAACAACTAGATTGTTAACTCAAAAGGAATATGTTTCTGCTTTACAATCAAAACCAAGTTAGTGTTTCTCCAGAAATGTTTCATTAATTTCAGTAAGAAAAACCATGATTTCACACATTTTTTTTTTACAAATTGGCTTGTCAAAAGGAATCATATCACTAAAGTATGATATTGGAAAAGGATTCTTCAATAAATCTAGTGTACACATGGAATGTCTTAATTTAAACACCATAAGTTTGCAGCCATCTTGACATTGGGGAGAAAGTCTTTTTTTTTCTTTTTTTTTTTTGCCTCATTGTGGTATAATCAACATGTATTTACTTTTTATTTTTCAATCTTTGCACAATAAAAGCTTAAATAAATAACCACTTGTTCTAAAGTTTACACACACACACACACACACACACACATACACACAAACAATATATAAACACACGTTAGGAACATAAAGAAGAATTGCATCCAGCATAGAAAGCTCGACAATATATGCTGCAATCAATCCTATACACAGTGTCACAGTATTTACTATATGTGTGGACTGTACTAATACATGGACTATATTACAGTGTATACTGTAGAGCTGTGAATAGTGTATAATTATTTAGTGTTGAGTTGTGTCTTTGTATCCAATTTCCAATGGAGATTCCGCACCTTATTCAAAGCTCCACACTGTATACTACGTTAATATCACAAAGTAAGGAGTTGTCTACAGTAGATTCTTTATAATGTAAAGATGTGCATGTGTATATAGTATAGAGTGCATTGTGCACACTATATACTACAGACACAGCAATATATTATAAAAGGTGGCATGTAAAAGTTTAGTCGCCCCTGGTAAAAATGTAAAAATGACTGTTATTGTGAACAGTTAAGCAAGTTGATAATGAAATGATTTCTAAAAGGCCTAAAGTGAAAGATGACCCATTTTCATTGCATTGTAGGCAAAAAAAGAAATGTTTTCATTTTTTACATTAGAAAAATTATAGAAAGGAAAATGGGCTAATGCAAATATTTGGGCACCTTGCATGGGTACGACCAAAGTTTGGAAGTGCTTTTCGTAGCCAGCGTCTTTCAATTGTTGTTTGAAGCATTTTCGTCTGTTCTTCCTTGAAAAATTCTTCCAGCTTTGTGAGATACCTGGGTTATTTTGCATGCACTGCTATCTTGAGGTCTAGTCAAAAATTGTCAATGATGTCCAGATCAGTTGACTGTGAGGGCTATTGTAAAACCTTCAGGTTGCACATTTTGAGGTAGTCTATTGTGGATTTTGACATGTGTTTAGGATCATTATCCATTTGTAGAAGCCGTCCAGCTTTCAACTTCAGCTTTTTTACAGATGGTGATAAGTTTACATCAAGAACACCATCTTTGCTGAAATTTAATTGAATCCATTCTTCCCTCTGATTAATGGTTGGCTAGATGTTTTTATGAAATTATGTGCCATTTTTCCTCCACACATAACTTTGATCATTGTGGCCAAAGAGTTGTAATTTAATCTCATTGGCCCACATGACTTGTTTACAAAATGCATAAGACTTGATTAGATGTTCTTTTGCATACTTCAGAAGCTGAATTTTATGGTGAGGATCCAGGAGAGGTTTTCTTCTGATGTCTCTTGCATGAAGGCCAAATTTGTGCAGGTGTCTCTGATCAGTAGAACAGTGTAACACAATTCCAGAGTCTGCTATATATTTCTGAAGATCTTTTGCAGTCAAGTAAGGGTTCTGATTTCCATCTCTAGCAATCCAGTGAACAGCCTTCACTGAAATGTTGCTTAGTCTTCCAGACCTTATCTTGACCTCCACTGTTCCTGTTAACTGCAATTTCTTAATTACATTTTGAAATGAGGAAAGTGCTACTTAAAAACTCCTTGTTATATTTTTATTGACTTATCCTGCTTTGTGAGCCTCCACCACTTTCATTCTCAGATTGCTAGGTAACTACTTATAAGAATCCATGGTTGCTGTATTTTGGCACAAGATTAGAGGAAGCTAGATTTTTATAAAGCTGGCTGGGAAATTTGCATCACCTGGCCTTTCATAATGATGATACTGATATCCCTAATAGGCTAATTAAGGTCTGAAACCTTGATCAAAGTTATCTGAGCAAAGAAGTCTATCAGGGGCCCAAACGTTTGCATCAATCTATTTTCAATTCTATAATACTTCAAATTAAATTAAATTACTCTCTATGGATTAATATATGGGGCAAATTCTGTATTTAGCAATATATGGGGCACATTCTGTATGGAGCATTATTTGGGGCCCATTCTGTGTGGAACATTGTATGATTCCCATTCTTCTGTAAGGAGCATTATATGAAGTCAATTCTATATGGATAAATATATAGGGCCCATTCTGTATGGAGCAATATATGGGGCCTATTCCGTATGGAGAATTATATGGGACCCATTCTGTATGAAACAATATATGGGGCCCATTCTCTATGGAGTAATATACGGGGCACATTCTTTATTTAGCAATATATGGGGCTCATTCTGTATGGAGCATTATATGCGGCCCTTTGTTGGGGTTGATTGCACTAAATAAAAATAAATAACAAATAAGGTGCAATCGCAATCCGAGGTCCACTGTGTAGTAAACTGCTGCTAGCATAAACAAAGATGGATAAAAAACAAGGGAACGTTCCTCCTTAACACATTGAGATAACTCCACACAGTGTGAATGGAATGCAGAAAACCAAACCCAGATACTACTAAGAGATGCATAGGGAGAGGAGTACGTACTCAGCTAACTACCGAGAGGTAAAGGGACAGCAAGTACGAGATCAGCTAACCACTGAGAGGCAAACGGACAGTAAGAACCAGCTCAGTTAACCACCAAGGGGTACAGGGAAGGTTAGTACCAGCTCAGCTAACCACCGACTGGTACAGCGAAGGTTGGTAGCGGCTCAGCTAACCACCGAGGGGTACAAGGAATGTTAGTACCAGCTCAACTAACCACCGGGGGACAGGGACAATAGGAAGTGTGCAAAGAACACGTGGGTTGAACTTGCTCTGTGGTGCAATACCTTTTTAACCCCACAGGGAAGTATAGGATATACACGGGACAGGAACAGATTGCAAAAACTCACAGTCAGCAAGAACAAGCAGCAAACCTCCTCTCCGGAGGAGCCGGAATTCTAATCGTTTGATGCCAGCCCTGAACTCACACAGCCAATCTCCTCTCCGGAGGTGCCTGAATTCTAATGGCACAGGACCAGCCCTAAAAAACATGCGGACATCCCATTGGTAGCTGATACGGTGATAAACACACAAAACGCACAGACAGAGCAGTAGTTAATCCACCCACACATATACGAAACACAAGTGACACTAGCATGCCCGCGTGCTTTGCTGAAAGCCCTTCATGCGCCAGGCTCCACCCCAAGCACTCACACCCAGTTGGACAGGGCATCGCCCATAGAACAATCCAAAGCTGCTACATCACTAGAGCAGAAAGCATCCAAGCACCAATGTCAAGGTGCCATTTCATGGACATGCTCAGCAAGGTGATTTCTGGACTTAGGCTCCAGAGAGTGGGGCTGCTTCAGTATATGACTGGTTACCCTAGACTGTAGCTGGAGAGCCAGCAGTAACCACATGTATAACAGGAGCCTGATCAAGATGCTGGGATGATCCTCTGCGCTAAGCAGCAGACCCAGCGGCCGGATCTGAATGGGAGACCAGAGCAACAAACAGTGCCTGCAATACATTCCACAAGGCAGGGAAGTCCCGGCCTCTAACAACCTTTCTATGGAGTATTAGTATGGAACATTATATGATTCCAATTCTACTGTATGGAGCATTAAATGAGGACCATTCTATATGGAGAAATATATGGGGCCCATTCTATCTGGAGCATTATATGGGGCTCATGTTGTATGGAGCAATATGTGTGGTACGTGTTGTATGGAGCAGTGTATGGGGCTTTCTCTGTATGGAGCATTACAATGGGCCCATTCTGTATGAAGCAATATATTGGTCCATTCTATATAGAACAGTATATGGGGCCCAATCTGTGTAGAGGATTACATGAGTCATTGTACTGCATGGATGATTATATGGGGCTCATCATACTGTATGAAGTACTATGTGGTGCCCATCATATTGTATGGAGGGCTATATATGAGAAAATTGACTTTTGTAAAGGGTACACTGCTGAGGACAATTTCTACTGGTAGGGTACAGTTATCAATATCCTTTTTACCTCTAATACTACAGGTACTGAAACCATGAAACTTGTTTACCCTCAATCACCTGAATCACCTCTGCTGTATGGTATTATAGAATTTACAATAAATATCACTCATGTAATGTAAGAAGTAAAGGTACCGTCACATTAAGCATTGCTGCAGCGATATAGACAACGATGCCGATCGCTGTTTAGGTCGCTAGGAGACGTCAAACACTGTAACAGCAGAACGATGCAGGAGCGATCCAGTGACGTACTTATCGTTCTCGCTGGTTGTTCGCTCCATGGAAAAACATTGCAGGCATCGTTGCTTTTGCTGTCAAACATGACGAATCACGCCGACCTGATGACCAGATAAAGTTCCGGACTCTCAGCGACGACCAGCGATGTCACTGCGGGATCCTGATCGCTGCTGCGTTTCAAACACAGCGAGATCGCTATCCAGGACGCTGCAACGTCACGGATCGTTGTCGTTTTCGTTGTAAAGTTGCTTAATGTGATGGTACCTTAAGTGAAATCTATGGCATTTTGCTTTATTTCACTGCTGTATCTGTGCATCATGAAATGTGGTATTTGTTAAATTGGCCCATGAAAACCTGGAGCCGGCCCTGAGTGAAGGAGTATGTGAAATCAGACACAGCGGTCTTTTGGCCCCTCTCTGTGTGGTTAAACCAGTGACAGTCTCTGACATGGCAATCCTGGAATAAGCTGGACTCTGCAATATCTAAACTCTCCTGATTTAAGCTCAAACCAGGTGGGTTGGGCATCTGGTCAGAGTGCCAGACAGTCGATTGCCTACACAACTGTTGTAAGGAGAACTATTTCAGGGAAAGCAAGCAGTGGGAAGGTAGATGAAACATTAGAAAGACTGCCTAAAAGCATCTCAAAATCTTGGGAGTCGAAATCAACAAATGGGAATAACTTGCCTTGTACTGGTTGCCAGGTTGGCTAGACAGGATCACATCAGAAGCTTGTGGATTTGAAGACAGAAGAATCTTTGTGGCAAAATTAAAGTGAGCTGTGCACAAGGCACAAGCAGTATATACTGTCCTGACAATATCTACTTACTTATGTCATGTACATGGGAAAGCCTTCAGTGCCTGGATGGGCCTCATCAGTCACCTCTGGATCAATAGCTACAGATCCTCCTCTAAACCCTGATGTCATCATCATCTTCACCTTCTGAAATTCAAGTCTACCATGTTCAGCAAACTTTTCAAAGAAATGTAACTCATTTTGACTTGTTGATTCTGCATTTGCCTAGAAAAAATGTGTGAAACACTCTGAGGTCTCCAATGTTTTTAGCCTTGTTTAATGCTATCAATACCTTTATAAAGTCAAGGTGACCAATCCATAGAAATGGATGGTAACCTGGTAGTAACTGACATCTCATTTGACCTCTTCTGGATATCGACAATTTCCATATTTGGCGTTTTCAATTTTTCTTCACCTTTTCCAAGAGCCATATCTTTATTTTTATGTCTATATATACATATAAGAGCTTGTGTTTTGCAGGGCAAATTGTATTTTTTAATGAATCCATTCATTTTTCCAAATAGTGGAAAATGAGAAAAAAGTTCTAAGTGCAGAGGAATTGTGAAAAAAAATATATATACCGTAATTCAGGCGTTCTTTTTTCGGAATTGTCTTGGCATTATGATTCCCTCAATGTTGCAATTATGGCAATACCATACTAATTTCTTTATTATTTTAGTGGTTAAAAAATGTGTACACTTTAAAATACATTTTTTTGATTGTCTTGCAGTTTTTCTAGACATTAAACATTCTCATTTTTTGTTAGTGGAGCTGGCTGAGGGTTAATGTTTATTCAGCTCAAGAATACATTTCTATTGATTACTTTGGGGTAGATCTGGACCCCAGCTGTCAAAGCAACACATTAGCACATGTGATCATACATGAAGCCACAGATGGGTGCATAGAATGATGCACCTTCACGCTGCTGAGCAGTAAGGGCTGCTATCAGAATTTGACATACATTTAATAGGTTAACAATCAAGGCGTTCTGTTAGACACATTTCCTGGCTGTGTGTCATAGGCATTAGCTGCCCCAAACAACCACTACCAACATCCGTTGAAAATGTACTGTACATAACAGTGCAAACTTTTTATGTTTTTTGCATTGGCCTTGACTGTTAGAGGTACAGAGACTAGTGATGTATTTGTTCCATTCTGATTTCGCTTTCTTCCCCAATAATACACAAAGTTCCCTGCATTTGGTATTACTACTGCTTTGACTGTTGCTGCTTGTGATGTCAGTTGAGCTGCTGGTGTTTTCCACAATTATTCAACATATCATTGACTGGAGTTTTTGTCCAATGTTTTAGGGCTTTCTCTTCCTCTCCCTAATACTGGGCTGTGAGCTCCGGCAAACTGCCACTACCCTAAAACCCTAAAATGGCTGCTGCCTTCCACAGTAGGCTTTTACACAGACTTTCACAAGCACTCCTGATTTTCTACGATATGCCGTGCGATAAATTCAAATTTATTATGAGGAAGCTCACATGTTCCTGCCTTATGTAATGTCAGAAAGTGCACCCTTTGCGTCTCAGAGCTTCCAGCAAAAGAGAATAGCACAGCTGGACAGAAAAAACGGAAACAAAAACAAAGTAACACTTATCTAGCAGAGCAGCAGGCCACAGGAAAGATGCAGTAGCTCAGATCCAACACTGGAACATTGACAAGGAGCAAGGAAGACAGACTCAGGTGGAGTTAAATAGCAAGGCAGCCAACGAGCTCACCAAAACACCTGAGGGAGGAAGCCCAGAGGCTGCAATACCACTTGTGACCACAGGAGTGAATTCAGCCACAGAATTCACAACAGTACCCCCCCCTTGAGGAGGGGTCACTGAACCCTCACCAGAACCCCCAGGCCGACCAGGATGAGCCACATGAAAGGCACGAACAAGATCTGGGGCATGGACATCAGAGGCAAAAACCCAGGAATTATCCTCCTGAGCATAACCCTTCCATTTGACCAGATACTGGAGTTTCCGTCTAGAGACACGAGAATCCAAAATTTTCTCCACAATATACTCCAATTCCCCCTCCACCAAAACAGGGGCAGGAGGCTCCACAGATGGAACCATAGGTGCCACGTATCTTCTCAACAACGACCTATGGAATACATTATGTATGGAAAAGGAGTCTGGGAGGGTCAGACGAAAAGACACCGGATTGAGAATCTCAGAAATCCTATACGGACCAATAAAACGAGGTTTAAATTTAGGAGAGGAAACCTTCATAGGAATATGACGAGAAGATAACCAAACCAGATCCCCAACACGAAGTCGGGGACCCACACGGCGTCTACGATTAGCGAAAAGCTGAGCCTTCTCCTGGGACAAGGTCAAATTGTCCACTACCTGAGTCCAGATCTGCTGCAACCTGTCCACCACAGAATCCACACCAGGACAGTCCGAAGACTCAACCTGTCCTGAAGAGAAACGAGGATGGAACCCAGAATTGCAGAAAAATGGAGAGACCAAGGTAGCCGAGCTGGCCCGATTATTAAGGGCGAACTCAGCCAACGGCAAAAATGACACCCAATCATCCTGGTCAGCAGAAACAAAACATCTCAGATATGTTTCCAAGGTCTGATTGGTTCGTTCGGTCTGGCCATTAGTCTGAGGATGGAAGGCCGAGGAAAAAAAAAAAAAAAAAAAAAGAATTCCGTGACGAATCCATTCTTCTGTCAAGTGTAAAAAGTTTTTTTTCGATTCACGAAAATCAAATTGTTTGAATTTTCCAGACCTTCAAATTTCATATAATTCAACACAAATTATCTTTGCAGCAAATCATTTAAATTATCTCTAAAGAAGAATTATTAGGTTTTTGGACATTCCTTCAATAGGAAAAAATTGCATACCCAATTGAAAAAAACATTGTAGCATGATTTCTACATTATGTTCATCCACTGTTATTTTTAGCAGAAATAAATTCACAACTCAGTGTTAACTTATGAGGATATGTACCTACAGCGTAACCCCCAATTATCAATGTATTCAAATATTCAAGAGGATTAACGTGAATAATGCAACAGAGAATTCTAAGAAAAGAGGATCAAGTTTTGCTATTTCATTGGAAATGCAAGTACTTTCTAAACAGATGCTCTATGAAAAAAGTTGTAACAGTACATCTGATAATATACATACCGTACATCTTTATTTTTAAAAAAATCACAACTTACTGTATGTATTTATTATGCTTTGCTTATATAGCGCTATCTTATTCCGCAGCGCTATACGGACATTATCATCGCTGTCCCCACTGAGGCTCACACTCTAAATTCCCTATCAGTAAGTCTTTGGAGTGTGTGAAGAAAACGGAGAACCTGGAGAAAAACGCAAACACGGGGAGAACATACAAACTCCTTGCAGATGTTGTCCTTGGTGGAATTTGAACCCAGGACCCCAGCACTGCAAGGCTGCAATGCTAGCCAATAAACCACAGTGTATGCATTTACAGTGGCAGTTAAACGTTTGGGCAGCCCTGGTCAAAACACACAGGTAATGGACAGTGTCTGTCTTATAGCCTATTGTGACACCCATACTATTAGATTAAGAGGGCTGTCCAGAAAATTTTGTGTACAATTTTTTTGGGGAGCATTCAAATTCCTCCTACTGTGGCTAGGCTTTTATTCTTTTATTTTAGTTTAGATATCCTCAAGTGTGAGAAGTGTGAGTGATGTGAGGGGTCAATATCCATAGATCTTTACCATCCTGAGAATACCAGTCTCTTGCTTTACCTTGGTTGAGTGTTAAAAATGGGAGGACCCCACACCATTTTTAAAAATTATTTATTTAAAAAACAGCATGGAGACACCTCTATTTTTGGTAACCAACCTTGCTGAAGCCCCCAGCTGTCAGTTTTGCCCTTCTGATCATAGAAAATACGGGGGAACCTATACCAGATTTTTTTTTTTTTTTATTTATAGCACAGGCGGTGGATGATGAATACTTCCATCTGCCGCACGAGCTGTCATTGTTATTAGTGGCAGCATGTATAGGCTGATGGGAGTAATAGTACCATGAGCTGTTGCCTGCTCACATTATTATCACTTGAATATAACTCTCATCATTCTCCCCTGCTCACACTGATCGACGATAGAAAATGATGAGAGCCGTCTTCAGCATTCCAGTGTGTCATCTGTGTGCACGTGTGCGGGACGTTTTGCAGCCCATGCTGCCAGTAAAAAATGGACATGTTTACTTGTGTCTCACATGGACACATGGTCCATATGAACACACAGACATGTGCACAGAAATATAGATTTCAATGTGCCTACATATGTAAGTGTCTCCGGTACGTGTGAAAACTGTCACCACATGCACAGGAGACTCAGACTTCTGAAAGAGCCCTTATATATATATATATATTCCCAGCCAGAAGGCAAGGCCTTGCTCCCATACACTTGTATTGAGTGAGTACTGAGCAAGGCAGCAATAGCCACTAGAGGGCAAGGCCTCGCTCTATATATGCCAAGAAAACTTGGTGCTGTCCTTAGAAACCATGGAGGTCCTGCAAAACTTGAGATATGTCAGCTTTTGTATTGAAAGTTTTAGTATTGACCATACTTTCATGTGATGGATTAAAAATGTTTTATGAAACTCAGTCCTGTCAAAATTTTGGTAATTTTCCTTGCATTCAGTGAGATATTGATTAACCCCTTTAGCGGCCGTCAATACACCTTTTAACTGTGGCAGTTTAGGGTATTTATTCTGAAATAAGGTTAGAGCGCCCTCCCAGCATCAGAAATTCTCCATGGTCTCAGCAACAGGGGGAAGCCGAGACCCCAGAGAACATGATTCTGGTAGTTTTATACTGTCCCCAGTGTTGTGATCACCATTATTTACAGAATAATGACGACCGCAAAAAACAAGTCCAATTTCCCATTTAATTTCTCTTTCTTCCAATATAGTCTAGCACACCAGAGGAGAAAGAAATGGAGTCCTCTGAGCTCCCCAATATCTACCGGTGTCCTTGGACCCTACTGCATCCCCAGGTCAAGTCCACCAGCCATCGACATCTTCTTCCAGGAAGAGAATGGCAGGCGCATGCACAGTGCACCCACCAAGATCTACCAGCCGGCACCCGGCAACAATAGGAAATTTTTCCTATTGGTTCATTTTGATCACTGTAATAGACCCTATCACAGAGAACAAAATAAAAAAAAATGTAATTCAAACCCCCCTTTATTCCCCCTTAGTTAGGTAAAAATGATGAAATAAAAAATGTATTTATTTTCATTTTTCCATTAGGGTTAGGGTTGGGGTTAGGGTTGTGGTTAGGGTTATGGTTGTTATTACGGTTAGGGTTGGGATTAGGGTTAGGCATGTGTTAGGGTTAGGGTTGTGGTTATGGTTATGGTTAGGATTGGGATTAGGGTTAGGGGTGTGTTGGGTTAAGGTTGGAGTTAGAATTGGGGGGTTCCACTGTTTAGGTACATCTGGAGGTCTCCAAACGCAACATGGCTTCCACCATTGATTCCAGCCAATTTTGCATTAAAAAATCAAATGTTGCTCCCTCCCTTCGGAGCCCTGCCATGTGCCCAAACAGTGGCTTTCCCCCACATACAGGGTATCAGCTTACTTTGGAGAAATTGCACAACTAATTTTTTGTCCATTTTCTCCTGAAACCCTTGTGGAAATAAAACAATTTAGTTCCAAAATAATTTTTTTGTGATAAAAGTAAAATGTTCATTTTTTCCTTCCACATTGCTTTAGTTCTCGTGAAGCACCTGAAGGAGTAATAACCTGCTTGAATGTGATTTTGCACACCTTGAGGGGTGCAGTTTTTTAGAATGGTGTCACTTTTGGGTATTTTCTGTTATATTGACCACTCAAAATCATTTCCAATGTGAGGTACTGTAGTCCCTAAAAAAAATGGTTTTGTAAATTTTGTTGGAAAAATGAGAAATTGCTGGTCAATATTTAACCCTTATAATGTCCTAACAAACAAATATGTTTCCAAAATTGCGCTGATGTAAAGCAGACATGTGGGAAATGTTATTCATTGACTATTTTGTGTGACATCACTCTCCGATTTAAGGGTACAAAAATTGAAAGTTTGAAAATTGCTAAATTTTCCAAATATTTGCCAAATTTCCATGTTTTTAATAAATAAACGTAAGTTATATTGAATAAATTTTACTAGTAACATGAAGTACAATATGTCATGAAAAAACAAACTCTGAATCAGTGAGATATGTTGAAGCTTCCAGAGTTATAACCTCATAAATTGACAGTGGTCAAAATTGTAAACATTGGCTTGGTCATTAAGTACCAAATTGGCTCTGTCACTAAGGGGTTAATATCTAACTTTTCACAAAGGGTATATTTATGTATTCTGAGCTTCATATATTTTTAAACACTTGAGGATATTGTAAAAAAAAATAATGAAACACTACTCACCTATGTTTCTCCAATCCCACACAGTTATGCTCCAGTGGAGCTCTCTGTCTTGTTTTAAACTAATCAGTGTACATATTTTTTATTGGTGAAAGCATGGCTGCTATCTTGGAGTTCTGATGCCAGCAGTATGGAACCTGATTCAATGGCTGCAGCAGTCACATGCTGGCTACACATAAACATAAAAAGATAGGGAAAGCTGCTGGAAGGGAGGGAAAGGTTTGATCAACACAAGAAATAATAAGGCTAGGTTCACATTAGCGTTTCTGTGCGCAGCATATAATGTGCAAACGCAAGCTAAAACGCATGTAAAAGCATGCCTATGCTTGAGCATAAAGCAAACAAAAGTGCTACTTGTGCTTGCGTTTAAATGCGTTTTGGCATTCGTATGCGTTTTTATGCGGCTTGTGCTGGCGATGACATCATTTTCTGGACATGTGCAGTCTAAAGTACGCATGCGTATCGAATGTCCTTGACGCAATCATCTGCAACTTTGCGCATGCGGACAATTGCGCAATATTTGACGCCTCAAAAAATGCAACATGTTGTGTTCGTCGAACACCGCCGCACACTGCAAAATGATGCGTACACAATGTTAAAGGGACACTGTCACCTGAATTTGGAGGGAACAATCTTCAGCCATGGAGGCGGGGTTTGGGGGTTTTTGATTCACCCTTTCCTTACCCGCTGGCTGCATGCTGGCTGCAATATTGGATTGAAGCTCATTCTCTGTCCTCCATAGTACATGCCTGCGCAAGGCAAGATTGCCTTGTGCAGGCATGTACTACGGAGGACAGAGAATGAACTTCAATCCAATATTGCAGGCAGCATGCAGCCAGCGGGTAAGGAAAGGGTGAATCAAAAACCCAAAAACCCCGCCTCCATGGCTGAAGATTGTTCCCTCCAAATTCAGGTGACAGTGTCCCTTTAAAGATATGTACGCATGATGCATGCGGATATATGTGGATCATACACTGCGCACAGAAACGCTAAGGTGAACCCAGCCTAAGTGAAAAGCATTTAATTATACCATCCACAACAGTTTATAAAAAAATATAGATTGGGTTACTTGTTTAAGGAAAATTGCATCAAATGTGGAGTTCATACATTAAAATGCCTGTTGTGAATTCTGTGGCAGAGCTCCCTCCTGTGGTCACAAGTGGTACTTCGGCTGATTCTCACTGGGAGCTTCCGTTTGTGGAGGAAAGTGGTACTGCGGCTTCTGAGTTTCCTCCCTCAGGTGATCTGGTGAGGTCGTTAGGTGCTTCTCTACTTAACTCCACCTAATGCTTTGATCCATGCTTCCTGTCAATGTTCCAGTGTTGGACTTGTTTTTCCCTGGATCATTCCTGTGGCCTGCTGCTCTGCATAGCTAAGTTCTTCTTTGCTATTTGTATGCTATTTTTTCTGTCCAGCTTGTCTAATTGTTTTGCTGGAAGCTCTGGGACGCAAAGGGTGTACCTCCGTGCCGTTAGTTTGGTACGGAGGGTCTTTTTGCCCCTTTGCGTGGTTTTCTTTAGGGTTTTGTGTAGACCGCAAAGTTATCTTTCCTATCCTCGCTCTGTTAAGAAAGTCGGGCCTCACTTTGCTGAATCTATTTCATCCCTACGTTTGTCTTTTCATCTTAACTCACAGTCATTATATGTGGGGGGCTGCCTTTTTCTTTGGGGTATTTCTCTGAGGCAAGGTAGGCTTATTTTCTATCTTCAGGCTAGTTAGTTTCTCAGGCTGTGCCGAGTTGCATAGGCAGAGTTAGGCGCAATCCACAGCTGCCTCTAGTGTTGTTTGGAGAGGATTAGGGATTGCGGTCTGCAGAGTTCCCACGTCTCAGAGCTCGTTCTATTATTTTGGGTTATTGTCAGATCACTGTATGTGCTCTGACCGCTATGTCCATTGTGATACTGAATTGCCTATCACAACAGTACAGGAAGCCAAAAGTGCTAATGATTCTCAATAGAGGGAAAAAAGAAGTTCTGAGACCATTTGTTTTTTCTTTGCACTGTGTTTTGCCTTTTTTTTCCCCTAGACATTTGGGTGGTTCAGGACACAGGTGTAGCAATGGACATTAAAGGTCTGTCTTCATGTGTGGATCAGCTCACGGCAAGAGTTGAAAATATTCAAGATTTTGTGGTTCAGAATTCTTTGTTGGAACCGAGAATTCCTATTCCAGATTTGTTTTTTGGAGATAGAACTAAATTTCTGAGTTTCAAAAATAATTGTAAACTATTTCTGGCTTTGAAACCTCGCTCCTCTGGTGACCCAGTTCAGCAGGTTAGGATCGTCATTTCTTTTTTGCGTGGCGACCCTCAGGACTGGGCATTTTCTCTTGCGTCAGGAGATCCTGCATTAAGTAATATCGATGCGTTTTTCCTGGCGCTTGGATTGCTGTACGATGAGCCTAATTCAGTGGATCAGGCAGAAAAAAATTTGCTGGCTCTTTGTCAGGCTCAGGATGAGATAGAGGTATATTGCCAGAAATTTAGAAAGTGGTCCGTGCTCACTCAATGGAATGAATCTGCGCTGGCAGCTATATTCAGAAAGGGTCTCTCTGAAGCCCTTAAGGATGTCATGGTGGGATTTCCTATGCCTGCTGGTTTGAATGAGACTATGTCTTTGGCCATTCAGATCGGTCGACGCTTGCGTGAGCGTAAATCTGTGCACCATTTGGCGGTATTACCTGAGATTAAACCTGAGCCTATGCAGTGCGATAGGACTATGACCAGAGTTGAACGGCAAGAACACAGACGTTTGAATTGGCTGTGTTTCTACTGTGGTGATTCCACTCATGCTATCTCTGATTGTCCTAATCGCACTAAGCGGTTCGCTAGGTCTGCCACCATTGGTACAGTACAGTCAAAATTTCTTCTATCCGTTACCTTGATCTGCTCTTTGTCATCGTATTCTGTCATGGCGTTTGTGGATTCAGGCGCTGCCCTGAATTTGATGGACTTGGAATATGCTAAGCATTGTGGGATTTTCTTGGAGCCCTTGCAGTGTCCTATTCCATTGAGAGGAATTGATGCTATGCCTTTGGCCAAGAATAAGCCTCAATACTGGACCCAGCTGACCATGTGCATGGCTCCTGCACATCAGGAGGTTATTCGCTTTCTGGTGTTGCATAATCTGCATGATGTGGTCGTGTTGGGGTTGCCATGGCTACAAGCCCATAATCCAGTATTGGATTGGAAATCCATGTCGGGGTCCAGCTGGGGTTGTCAGGGGGTACATGGTGATGTTCCATTTCTGTCAATTTCGTCATCCACCCCTTCTGAGGTTCCAGAGTTCTTGTCTGATTACCGGGATGTATTTGATGAGCCCAAGTCCGATGCCCTACCTCCGCATAGGGATTGTGATTGTGCTATCAATTTGATTCCTGGTAGTAAATTCCCAAAAGGTCGACTGTTTAATTTATCCGTGCCTGAGCACACCGCTATGCGCAGTTATGTGAAGGAATCCCTGGAGAAGGGGCATATTCGCCCGTCATCGTCGCCATTAGGAGCAGGGTTCTTTTTTGTAGCCAAGAAGGATGGTTCGCTGAGACCTTGTATAGATTACCGCCTTCTTAATAAGATCACTGTTAAATTTCAGTACCCCTTGCCATTGTTATCTGATTTGTTTGCTCGGATTAAGGGGGCTAGTTGGTTCACCAAGATAGATCTTCGTGGTGCGTATAATCTGGTGCGAATCAGGCGAGGCGATGAATGGAAAACTGCATTTAATACGCCCGAGGGTCATTTTGAGTATCTAGTGATGCCATTCGGACTTGCCAATGCTCCATCAGTGTTTCAGTCCTTTATGCATGACATCTTCCGAGAGTACCTGGATAAATTCCTGATTGTGTACTTGGATGACATTTTGATCTTCTCAGATGATTGGGAGTCTCATGTGAAGCAGGTCAGAACGGTTTTTCAGGTCCTGCGTGCTAATTCTTTGTTTGTGAAGGGATCAAAGTGTCTCTTTGGTGTGCAGAAGGTTTCATTTTTGGGGTTCATCTTTTCCCCTTCTACTATCGAGATGGATCCTGTTAAGGTCCAAGCCATCCATGATTGGACTCAGCCGACATCTCTGAAAAGTCTGCAAAAGTTCCTGGGCTTTGCTAATTTTTATCGTCGCTTCATCTGCAATTTTTCTAGTATTGCCAAACCATTGACCGATTTGACCAAGAAGGGTGCTGATTTGGTCAATTGGTCTTCTGCTGCTGTGGAAGCTTTTCAAGAGTTGAAGCGTCGTTTTTCTTCTGCCCCTGTGTTGTGTCAACCAGATGTTTCTCTTCCGTTCCAGGTCGAGGTTGATGCTTCTGAGATTGGAGCAGGGGCTGTTTTGTCGCAGAGAGGTTCTGATTGCTCAGTGATGAAACCATGCGCTTTTTTTTCCAGGAAGTTTTCGCCTGCTGAGCGAAATTATGATGTGGGCAACCGAGAGTTGCTGGCCATGAAGTGGGCATTCGAGGAGTGGCGTCATTGGATTGAAGGAGCTAAGCATCGCGTGGTGGTATTGACTGATCATAAGAACTTGACTTATCTCGAGTCTGCTAAGCGTTTGAATCCTAGACAGGCTCGTTGGTCGCTGTTTTTTGCCCGTTTTGACTTTGTGATTTCGTACCTTCCGGGCTCTAAAAATGTGAAGGCGGATGCTCTGTCTAGGAGTTTTGTGCCCGACTCTCCGGGTTTATCTGAGCCGGCGGGTATCCTCAAGGAAGGAGTAATTGTGTCTGCCATCTCCCCTGATTTGCGGCGGGTGCTGCAAAAATTTCAGGCTAATAAACCTGATCGTTGTCCAGCAGAGAAACTGTTTGTCCCTGATAGGTGGACGAATAAAGTTATCTCTGAGGTTCATTGTTCGGTGTTGTCTGGTCATCCTGGAATCTTTGGTACCAGAGAGTTAGTGGCTAGATCCTTTTGGTGGCCATCTCTGTCGCGGGATGTGCGTACTTTTGTGCAGTCCTGTGGGATTTGTGCTCGGGCTAAGCCCTGCTGTTCTCGTGCCAGTGGGTTGCTTTTGCCCTTGCCGGTCCCGAAGAGGCCTTGGACACATATCTCTATGGATTTTATTTCAGATCTTCCCGTTTCTCAAAAGATGTCAGTCATTTGGGTGGTCTGTGATCGCTTTTCTAAGATGGTCCATCTGGTACCCTTGTCTAAATTGCCTTCCTCCTCTGATTTGGTGCCATTGTTCTTCCAGCATGTGGTTCGTTTGCATGGCATTCCAGAGAATATCGTTTCTGACAGAGGTTCCCAGTTTGTTTCGAGGTTTTGGCGAGCCTTTTGTGGTAGGATGGGCATTGATTTGTCTTTTTCCTCGGCTTTCCATCCTCAGACTAATGGCTAGACCGAACGAACCAATCAGACCTTGGAAACCTATCTGAGATGCTTTGTTTCTGCCGATCAGGATGACTGGGTGTCCTTTTTGCCTTTGGCTGAGTTCGCCCTTAATAATCGGGCCAGCTCGGCTACCTTGGTTTCGCCATTTTTCTGCAATTCTGGGTTCCATCCTCGTTTCTCTTCAGGACAGGTTGAGTCTTCGGACTGTCCTGGTGTGGATACTGTGGTGGACAGGTTGCAGCAGATTTGGACTCATGTAGTGGACAATTTGACCTTGTCCCAGGAGAAGGCTCAACGTTTCGCTAATCGTAGACGCCGTGTGGGTCCCCGACTTCGTGTTGGGGATCTGGTTTGGTTATCTTCTCGTCATATTCCTATGAAGGTTTCCTCTCCTAAGTTTAAACCTCATTTCATTGGTCCGTATAGGATTTCTGAGGTTCTTAATCCTGTGTCTTTTCGTCTGACCCTCCCAGATTCTTTTTCCATACATAACGTATTCCATAGGTCATTGTTGCGGAGATACGTGGCACCTATGGTTCCATCTGTTGACCCTCCTGCCCCGGTTTTGGTGGAGGGGGAATTGGAGTATATTGTGGAGAAGATTTTGGATTCTCGTGTTTCAAGACGGAAACTCCAGTATCTGGTTAAATGGAAGGGTTATGCTCAGGAAGATAATTCCTGGGTTTTTGCCTCTGATGTCCATGCTCCCGATCTTGTTCGTGCCTTTCATGTGGCTCATCCTGGTCGGCCTGGGGGCTCTGGTGAGGGTTCGGTGACCCCTCCTCAAGATGGGGGTACTGTTGTGAATTCTGTGGCAGAGCTCCCTCCTGTGGTCACAAGTGGTACTTCGGCTGATTCTCTCTGGGAGCTTCCGTTTGTGGAGGAAAGTGGTACTGCGGCTTCTGAGTTTCCTCCCTCAGGTGATCTGGTGAGGTCGTTAGGTGCTTCTCTACTTAACTCCACCTAATGCTTTGATCCATGCTTCCTGTCAATGTTCCAGTGTTGGACTTGTTTTTCCCTGGATCATTCCTGTGGCCTGCTGCTCTGCATAGCTAAGTTCTTCTTTGCTATTTGTATGCTATTTTTTCTGTCCAGCTTGTCTAATTGTTTTGCTGGAAGCTCTGGGACGCAAAGGGTGTACCTCCGTGCCGTTAGTTCGGTACGGAGGGTCTTTTTGCCCCTTTGCGTGGTTTTCTTTAGGGTTTTGTGTAGACCGCAAAGTTATCTTTCCTATCCTCGCTCTGTTAAGAAAGTCGGGCCTCACTTTGCTGAATCTATTTCATCCCTACGTTTGTCTTTTCATCTTAACTCACAGTCATTATATGTGGGGGGCTGCCTTTTCCTTTGGGGTATTTCTCTGAGGCAAGGTAGGCTTATTTTCTATCTTCAGGCTAGTTAGTTTCTCAGGCTGTGCCGAGTTGCATAGGCAGAGTTAGGCGCAATCCACGGCTGCCTCTAGTGTTGTTTGGAGAGGATTAGGGATTGCGGTCTGCAGAGTTCCCACGTCTCAGAGCTCGTTCTATTATTTTTGGTTATTGTCAGATCACTGTATGTGCTCTGACCGCTATGTCCATTGTGATACTGAATTGCCTATCACAACAAATGCCATTACCTCTTGTAAAATTGCTTACTATCTTATAAACTTAAATTAAGCAGGGTTTCCATCTTCAAAACAGGGAGCAAACATCAATATTTGATTAGAAAATAATACCAGTGTAATCATTAGATACATTAGTTGATCTGAAAACTTTAGTTTTTTTGTAATGTATTTATTTGTACATATATAAGGTATATATGTAAAACATTCTGGATATTTCCAATGGCATAGAAAACATCTTCAATTTTTATTTATATATATATATAGTACTGACCAAAAGTTTGGACACACCTTCTCATTTAAATATTTTTCTGTATTTTCATGACTATGAAAATTGTACATTCACACTGAAGGCATCAAAACTATGATTTTACACATGTGGAATTATATACTTAACAAAAAAGTGTGAAACAAATGAAATGATTTCTTATATTCTAGGTTCTTTAAAGTAGCCACCTTTTCCTTTCATGACTGCTTTGCACACTCTTGGCATCCTCTTGATGAGCTTCAAGAGGTAGTCATCGGGAATGGTTTTCAATTCACAGGTGTGCCCTGTCAGGTTTAATAAGTGGGATTTCTTTCCTTACAAATGGGGTTGGGACCATCAGATGTGTTGTGCAGAAGTCTGGTGGATACACAGCTGATAGTCCTACTGAATAGATTGTTAGAATTTGTATTATGGCAAGAAAAAAGCAGCTAAGTAAAGAAAAACCAGTGGCCATCATTAGTTTAAGAAATGAAGGTCAGTCAGTCTAAAAAATTGGGAAAACTTTGAGGACCGCCCCAGGAAAGGAAGACCAAGAGTTACCTCTGCTTCTGAGTATAAGTTTATCCAAGTCACAAGTCACAGAAATCGCAGGTTAACAGCAGCTCAGATTAGAGACCAGGTCAATGCCGCACAAAGTTCTAGCAGCAGACACATCTCTACAACAACTGTTAAGAGGAGACTTTGTGCAGCAGGCCTTCATGGTAAAATAGCTGCTAGGAAACCACTGCTAAGGACAGGCAACAAGCAGAAGAGACTTGTTCGGGCTAAAGAACAAAAGGAATGGACATTAGACTAGTGGAAATCTGTGCTTTGGTCTGATAAGTCCAAATTTGAGATTTTTGGTTCCAAACAACGTGTCTTTGTGCGATGCAGAAAAGGTGACCGGATGAACTCTACGTGCCTGGTTCCCACCGTGAAGCATGGAGGAGGAGGTGTGATGGTGTGGGGGTGCTTTGCTGGTGACACTGTTGGGGATTTATTCAAAATTGAAGGCATACTGAACCAGCATGGCTACCACAGCATCTGGCAGCGGCATGCTATTCCATCCAGTTTGCGTTTAGTTGGACCATCATTTATTTTTCAACAGGACAATGACCCCAAACACACATCCAGGCTGTGTAAGGTCTATTTGACCAAGAAGGAGAGTGATGGGTTGCTACGCCAGATGACCTGGTCTCCACAGTTACCAGACCTGAACCCAATCGAGATGTTTGGGGCGAGCTGGACCACTGAGTGAAGGCAAAAGGGCCGCCAACAAGTGCTAAGCATCTCTGGAACCCCTTCAAGATTGTTGGAAGACCATTCCCGGTGACTACCTCTTGAAGTTCATCAAGAGAATGCCAAGAGTGTGCAAAGCAGTCATCAAAGCAAAACGTGGCTACTTTGAAGAACCTAGAATATAAGACATAATTTCAGCTAATTTCACACTATTTTGTTAATTATATAATTCCACATGTGTTAATTCATAGTTTTGATGCCTTCAGTGTGAATGTACAATTTTCATAGTCATTAAAGTACAGAAAAATATTTAAATGAGAAGGTGTGTCCAAACTTTTGGTCTGTACTGTACATATATACTACATACATACATACTACATACACACTACATACATACATACAACATACTACATACATACGTACATACTACATACATACTACATACATACATATATACTACGTACATACATACTACATACATAGATACATACTACATAAAACATACATACTATATACATACTATTTACATACTACATACATACTACATACATACTGCATACATACATACTATATACATACATACTACCTACATGCTACATACATACTACATACATACTACATACATACTGCATACATACATACTACATACATACTACATACATACATACATGCTACATACATGCTACATACATGCTACATACATACTACAGACAGTACATTCATACATTACATACATGACATACATATAGTCATACAGCACATTAAACATAGATTACATACTCACCATTACTTGTCATTTTGATCCCCGAAGCCAGTGTGAACCTGTAAAAAATATGAAAAAAACAAATAACCAATATATTCCCTGTCCGCAGAAATCCACGATTGTCCCACGACGATCTCCCGTGGAGAGCAGCACCATCAGATGATGCGACTGCTCTCCAGGTGCTCCAGAAACACAATGACGGGAGGAAGGTATTCCTCCGCCGCTGTAAAAAAATAGTCACTAGTCTGACTTATGGCATTGCTGGGTGAGACATTTTCCCACGCAGCAATTGCCATGAAGTGAGACTTTGAACTATAGTAACCTCAGTGATGCACTGCAGGAGCCATTGTCTGCTGTCAGTGTTTCACTGAGGGTCCTATAGAGCAGTGACATCACCCAATGTCACTGTTCTATAGGGGAGATCGTTGTGGGGCACTCGTTATTAATTGGATTACAGCGGACAGGTAGTGTACGGTTTATTATTTTACGTTTTATTGCAGGCGCTGAAGTATGGTAAGTATGGTTAAATGAAGAATTTTAAAATACTTTTTTCCTAATGTATTTTTTGTTTTATTAACCCTTGGTTACTATTGGATTAATAATGGACAGCCGAGGGAGCCAATATCCATGGCCCCTCTCTAGGCTATGAATATAAGCCCGCAGTTGTCTGCGTAGCCTTTCTGGCTATAAAATATAGGGGGACCCCACGTCATTTTTTGGGGGGTCCCCCTATTTTAATAGCCAGTAAAGGCTACGCAGACAGATGCAGGCTGATATTCATAGCAGGCTACAAATATTGGCCCCGAGCTCTCGGCTTTCCCCCTCTGGCGCAGAAAATTGCACGGGAGCACACGCCGTTTTTTTCTGTTTTTTTTTGTAGTTTTTTTAAAATTCAACGCTCATAAAGGTCTCTTTCCCACTTGCGTCGGTACGGTCCGTCGCTATGCATTGGGCCGACGAACCGATGCACGTACAGATCCCTGGCAGGCCCGCACAGACCTCGCCCGCACACACAGACACTCACAGTGTTCGCCCACGCACCGTCCACACTCTTCTCCCCTCTGGAACAGCATATAGAAGGACAGAAAGGGCTTATTTACATTCTGATATTTGTGTCCCATTGACTTGCATTGGTATCAGGTATCGGTATCGGCGATATCCGATATTTTTGGGATATCGGCCGATACAATCCGATACCAATACTTCTGGGTATCAGAAGGTATCGCTCAACACTACTCATTGACTTTCTTGAAGTGGGCTACTGACATGCAAAACGACCTATTATATGGCTGCAAAAGAAGGTCAGGTGGGGTCTAGAATATGTAGATGGAATCTACTTATTTTAACATGAGAATGATTTTAGGAGTGTATACATTAAAACATCTAGAAATGGGTATATTATAATAATTAGATGTTAATAACGATCATTGTTAAGTAAAAAATTTACTTCTAAATATCATATACTGTTAAGGCTGGTGCAACACACCAAATAATTATAAGGCAGATATAAGGTGCGTTTGCAGCCCAGGGTCTACCGTGCAGAGATGACACCTGCAGCTCGGTAATGGCGGACAGTATATGGTGGTATAATGTGAACACACATGGGTTAGCTTCACCCGGTATGTAAGGAAGCAAACACTGTTGCGTTACAGGGCCGCAATACCACAGAGTGAACACTAGTATTAGGTCACAGGACTATGCCCCAATGACACAGGGTTAGAGTCCCTCTAGACCACTAGCGCTCTGAACCGCAGCTGCGGTACCAGGGAAAAGCTAAATAAAGATTTACCTCACTAAGTGCACACAGCGCCGCTCTGGTGGATGCCACTAACCACCCTAACTAGGGCCTGGAAAGCACACTAGTTGCACACAGCGCCGCACTGACCATTGCTGCTAATGGATGTAGTAAACTCGTGCCTAGTGCTGGATGGCACAGTCTGGCGCTAGATTCCTCATTCACCCAAGTACATGCAACAACACTAGGGATGGGATTGGTTAAGGAGTTTTCACCAGATTCAGTCACACGTACACACACACACGAGTTTAGTTCTATACAAGCGCATGGCCAAGCGGCCATGTGAGCCTTTTATAGATGTAGCCTTCCATGACCTTCCTAGTGGTCCAATCGGAGCCACAACAGGACTTGAACATGTGACCTCCAACCTCCAATGAAAGGTCATCCCACAGGTATGCACAGTAGATGAAAAGCAGACTGGAACGTCTGCTCGCCGCTGATCAATGCTGGCTACAAAGGCTGAACCTGGGGCGGTAGCAGGCACCATATCAAGAGGGGACCTGCCCTCAGGTGCTAAGGACTATATCGGTTGAAACTTATCAACTATGAGAAGCTAAGTAACCCTTTGGCATTTTTTTTACTCCTGATGAACCTCATATATTCATAGAGGGGAAACGCGTCGAGTGTACAAGGGATATACTTATGAATGTATTGATGACAGACATATTGTTGTGTTTCCAAGGGATTTGTCTGGTATTTCAAAGGCCGGTTTATAGGTTGGATCTGGTATCCAGAATTATGTATTATCAAATCATTAATTAATACTTTGTCTTGTGTATATGCACTGTGAATGAGTATCATACTAAGGGGATCCAGCCATGCATAAGAAACCCTGAGGAACATTTTCTACACTTCAAAGCACTACAGCACCTTGGTCAATCTTGCCCTCAACTGCTTTACAAGGGACAGGATAGAGGATAGCCACCAAGGAGCAGGGGCACCACTGGCGCACTAAAATAGGGTGCCAACCTCCGCTGACAGGTAGGGGCAGGATAGATGCAATTGGAGATTTGCCACTCTGTCTGTGTGGACTAAATATATGATTGGGGTATAGTATGTATGATTAAGACAGTCTTATTCCATCTCATCAGGGCCCATTAGGGGTAGAAGGGATAGTCGACGGTGAACGTGGTGCCATTTGCGCAGGGAGAAGGGTGCCAACCTCCGCTGGCAGGTAGGGTGCATGTAGTGGAGTGCAGGGTAAGGCACCACCCTGGTCTTTTCTATGGTATGTTTTTGTCATGGTGATGGTTTTTGTAGTGCACTATTTGGGATTTTTTTTAAATATAAATAATAAAAGGTAATTTTTTTATCCATTAAGCACTGGGGATTTTTCTGTGAGTACTGTAACCAGACACACAGTATCAGCTTTTGCCAGACGCTGGGCCCGACGTCTCTGCTGAGCAGACTCCACTGTGGCTGGGGAAGAATTGGAGACCACAGAGGATATGGTTCAAGATTCCCCCCGTGCAGTGGCGGGACCTTGACACCTAACATATACTGTTCACTATTAATATGCAGCTAAGCACTAAATATAATTTTTTCCAATTTAGTCATTTTTTTCTTCAGTCTTGTTACTGCCTTCTATGGTACTTTGGTTACTTTTGTACAGATTGTGATTGTCACTTCTAGGTTAATTTGATGATCGTTTTTGGAGGCCATCTGATTTGCTGATTATGCATAGCAATTATATGACTTCTGATTATAATGCAAAAGAGAAATGGGCTTGATATTCGGAATGTCTCAGCAATACCTATAATTGCACATTTCTAAAAGAAAACCCTCTGCAAACGAGGATTTGTTTCTAGTATTTGTTGCTAAATATAAAAGATTACTCAGAAAAGGATATTTCAATGCTATAGTTTACAACTTGATGAACAAATACTTTACTATACATTTGCACTTAATACATTCATACAAATAAATACCATTTTTTAAATAAATGTAAATAAGGAAAATAAAGCTATATCCTAAATGTTTCAAAACAATTTTGGGAATATTATGCATTAGCCTGACCTGAAATACAATTTATTAAGGGCGTTTTGTAGCAGATGTTGTTAGTAAAACATGAGACAATGTAGTTATGTTAACTGTTTGCATTTGTTTGTTTATATAAATCAGAGTTGATGATCATTACCTTGAGTTGCAATTACCTGTCACATTGTCAATGCTGCTTTTGACAGAGGTTTATGTGCCATATGGCATACTTCCCATAAGCAAAATGCAAAAATAATATTATATAAAATTACAAAAAAAAGTGTATATATACATACAGTTGTGGCCAAAAGTATTGACACCCCTGCAATTCTGTCACATATTACTCTTTTCTTCCTGAAAATAATTGCAATCACAAATTCTTTGTTATTATTATCTTCATTTAATTTGTCTTAAATGAAAAAACACAAAAAGAATTGTCCTAAAGCCAAGTTGGATATAATTCCACACCAAACATAAAAAAGGGGGAGGACAAAAGTATTGGCACTGTTCAAAAAATCATGTGATGCTTCTCTAATTTGTGTAATTAACAGCACCTGTAACTTACCTGTGGCACCTAACAGGTGTTGGCAATAACTAAATCACACTTGCAGCCAGTTGACATGGATTAAAGTTGACTTAACCTCTGTCCTGTGTCCTTGTGTGTACCACATTGAGCATAGAGAAAAGAAAGAAGACCAAAGAACTGTCTGAGGACTTGAGAAACCAAATTGTGAGGAAGCATGAGCAATCTCAAGGCTACAAGTCCATCTCCAAAGACCTGAATGTTCCTGTGTCTACCGTGCACAGTGTCATCAAGAAGTTTAAAGCCCATGGCACTGTGGCTAACCTCCCTAGATGTGGACGGAAAAGAAAAATTGACAAGAGATTTCAACGCAAGATTGTGCGGATGTTGGATAAAGAACCTCGACTAACATGCAAACAAGTACAAGCTGCCCTGCAGTCCGAGGGTACAACAGTGTCAACCCGTACTATCCATCGGCGTCTGAATGAAAAGGGACTGTATGGTAGGAGACCCAGGAAGACCCCACTTCTTACCCCGAGACATAAAAAAGCCAGGCTGGAGTTTGCCAAAACTTACCAGAAAAAGCCTAAAATGTTTTGGAAGAATATTTCCTGGTCAGATGAGACAAAAGTAGAGCTTTTTTGGGCAAAGGCATCAACATATAGTTTACAGGAGAAAAAAAGAGGCATTCAAAGAAAAGATGACGGTCCCTACAGTCAAACATGGCGGAGGTTCCCTGATGTTTTAGGGTTACTTTGCTGCCTCTGGCACTGGACTGCTTTACCGTGTGCATGGCGTTATGAAGTCTGAAGACTACCAACACATTTTACAGCATAATGTAGGGTCAAGTGTGAGAAAGCTGGGTCTCCCTCAGAGGTCATGGGTCTTCCAGCAGGACAATGACCCAAAACACACTTCAAAAAGCACTAGAAAATGGTTTGAGAGAAAGCACTGGAGACTTCTAAGGTGGCCAGCAATGAGTCCAGACCTGAATCCCATAGAACACCTGTGGAGAGATCCAAAAATGGCAGTTTGGAGAAGGCACCCTTCAGATATCAGGGACCTGGAGTAGTTTGCCAAAGAAGAATGGTCTAAAATTCCAGCAGAGCATTGTAAGAAACTCATTGATGGTTACCGGAAGCAGTTGGTTGCAGTTATTTTGGCTAAAGGTTGTGCAACCAAGTATTAGGCTGAGGGTGCCAATACTTTTGTCTGGCCCATTTTTGGAGTTTTGTGTGAAATGATCAATATGTTTTGCTTTTTGCTTCATTCTCTTTTGTGTTTCTTCATTTATTCATTTAAGAATTTGTGATTGCAAACATTTTCAGGAAGAAACTGAGTATTATCTGACAGAATTGCATGGGTGTCAATACTTTTGGCCACAACCGTGTGTATATATATATATATATATATATATATATATATATATATATATATATATATATATATATATAGCTCTGGCAAAAATTAAGAGACCACTACAAAATGTTCAGTTTGTCTAATTTTTCTCTTTATAGGTATATTTTTGATGAAAATGTAAATTGTTATTTTATTCTATAACCTTCTGACAGCATGTCTCCGAATTTCCAAGAGATAATTTTTGTATTTTTTTTCTGACAAAGAAAAATGATCAAAATTAAAAAAAACAGGGCTTTCAGACTTCAAAAAATGCAAAGAAAACAAGTTCATAATCGTTTAGAAATACAATACTAATAATGTTTTAACTCAGGAAGAGTCCAGAAATCAATATTTTGTGGAATAGCCATTATTTTTAATCACAGCTTTCATGCATCTTGGACTAGGTCACACTGACATATGGAAAGTTCTGGGACGTACTGCCACACACTATTTGGAAAGACATTGAGCAGTCTGTCTATCTGATTACTGCTTCATCACTTAGATACCTAAGACATACCACCTGAGTAGGTTAGAAATCCCTCCTCTAACATAAGACAACAAAGGACAGCGGTCAATGGAGAAGTTGATGAAGCCTTGCAGATGCATTATACACATAACCTAAAGTTAGTCAAAATACATGATTTAAAAAAAAAAAAATCAACAAATGACTGTTAAAGTTCACTAATACCATAATGTATTAGTCTGGAAAGAAGTCAACTAGTATTTCAAATTTGAGTCCTATGTTTGCTTGATCCATTAAATATTTTACTATGAAAGAATTTTAACATAATGTATAGTTGGGTCCTATTCTTCCTCATTTTATGTCACAAATACCCAGAGAGTCTGTTTAGAATACTATCCTATCAAAAAGAGGTTGCTTTGTCACTTCAGATGGGTTAAGACATTTTGATCAAAATGCTCTCTAAGGCTGGTTTCACATTTTTGTCTGTGCGCCCTGCGTTTCATCTGCATTGATCTGCATGCGTCATGCGTACCTATTTTTAACATGATAATCATACGGACATGCGTTTGCATGTGTTTGCTTGTGGATGTGTACGCATGTGTCATTTCGAGGTGCGCGGTGGGGTCCAGCGAAAGCAACATGTTGCATTTTTTGAGGTGTCAAATATTCGCAGCCATGCGAATTATTGCGGATGGAGTGCATCAAAGCAGCGCATTACTGTCTATAGGAATGTAAGCGCACGCAAGGACATGCGTACACTTGAGTTTGATGCAAATGCGTACAACTGAAGAGATACATGAAATGGTTTTCCACACCAAAAACAAAGCTGTATAAATCAAAGACGGTGTGGGCACTGGGAATCCAGTACTTTCTTGTCTCTGGAACTGATAGGAGCTGCTCTGAAGACTGCTTTGTTGAAGGCTCTGGATTTCACTCAGAATGTGAGTATATACAAGCTCTGAAAATGTCTGTCTGTCTGTTTCTCTCACTGCAGTCTGTACTCACTTCTGTCTCTCTTGCAGACTTCTTCAAAGATGTCCTCAAGCGAACAGCAGAATTCCTCCCACAGAGGACAGGAGACTGATGAAGTGAGTATATTTGCTACTGATTGGTAAGTAATGACTGTCAATATGACACATGGGGTAAAATCATGTACTATCTTTACAGGACAGTTCCAGTGTGGCAGAGCAGGAGCAGAGTCAGGCCCAAGTTCAAGTGGCAAGATGGCGTGCAAGTATTCTTGAGTGTTATTGTGGAATATTAATGCTTTTGTTTGATTTCTAGGTGGCACATCATTCCTTACAAGAATAATAATGTTTTTCTTTGATTTCTAGGGTCCACACCATGAAGTTACCATTGATAACGACATCCTCATCACCCTGGTGCAGGAGCGAGTTCCGTTGTGGGAAACACGGAATCAGAAGCACTCGGACACTGTGGTTATTCGGCGGCTATGGGATGAAGTGGCCAGAGCGATGTAGGATGACTGGGACAGAGTCACACCACAAGTCAGAAAGGCTTTTTGTAAGTATTTCAATGTGGTGTAACTTGGCAGTAAACCTGTGTTGCATTGTTTTCCAATTTTTTTTTTCCACAGTGAACAAAGTAAGAATCCGTTCGATGAAGGATCGCTTCAATAAGGACCTGAGAGATGAGATCCAAAGTTTGAAGTGGTGTTGTTTCAAAGATCAGCAGATACAAACACCATCACCTGCTGTCCTTCCTGAGGCCTGCGGTTTGTCATTGAATGTATTTTTGTGTTGTATTCCATCTGAATTTTTCTATTCCACAGGATATGTTCATATGATTACTTCTACTCCACAGGTTATGTTGGCACTTTTAAAATGTTTATTTTTTGGTATTGTTTTAAATTTCTTTTCCACACAGAACCTGGAGCAGCACCGCCGAACCGTGATCGTCCTCGGTTGGAGCTGCCCTTCATTGACCAGACATCGAACAATCCCAGTCACCAAGCAGTGCTGCAGCAAGTGGGCCTGCTTTACAGTCTGGAGAACAGGCAGTTGATCCTTCAGGTCTTCTTCTGTCACAGTCCTCTGCCACTGTTTTTTTTAGGTCTTACCACCAGTGGCAGAAGGCTTGTGACAAGCCACTCATGCCTGAGTTTATTCACTTTGGCTTGTTCTTCCAGAATGGCCTCAAGGCAGTGGAAAATGGGTTCGCACATATGACCACACTTTTCCAGTATGTCCACCAACACCTTGACCACATGGAAGCTGATCTTTAGAGACTGGCACAACATTTTTTTCTGCTATAGAGCAGGGCATGCGGAACACCTTACGCCTGATCTCCAGCTAACTGTGATGCAGGCCTGCAATGCTGCTTATGTTCAGGCTATGCAGCAGACACGGTTGTTACTGCAGTCACCCATGGCATTTCTGGCTGTTCCACCACTAAGCAGATTCCCCATGATTCTGAGTCCATCTGCACACCTATCTGCTGCCGCCACCATACCAAGTACAGCTGCACACCTGTCTGCTGCCGCCACCATGTGAGTCCATCTGCAGACCTTTCTGTTGCCGCCACCATGTCGAGTACAGCTGCACACCTGTTTGCTGCCACCACCATGCCGAGTACACCTGCACACCTCGTTACCGCCGTCACCATGCCGAGTGCAGCGGCACGCGGGGTTACTGCCACCACCATGATGAGTACAGCTGCACACCGGGTTTCCGCCACCATTATGAGTACAGATGCACAATCTTCTTCCTCCACCTCTATGCCAAGTCCTGCTGGACACCATGCTCTAGCCACCACTCCCACTCTCCCAAAGAAAAAAAAGAGCAAACAGCTGCTCCAAAAACAGACACTTGTGTGTATTGTATTGTTGAGGGAACTTCGAACAGGTGTTTAGTTAGAGGTGTTTTATTATTTACAGGAAACATTAAAGGTAAATAACATTACAGGTACATTTTAACAATTAATGGTACATAACATTACAGGTACATTTTAGCAGATTACACGATTTGTTCTTGCCATGAAACACATCCAATGTCAGAAACAAAGTAGGCAGCAAATGTATTCCTCATTTGGGCAACTTCCACTGCAGTCCTCAGAGGGTGACCTTGGTAATCTGGCAATGTGTTAGCAACAGGTTCATCAAGTTCAAAGTTGGGTTTTTCTTTATCCATCATGTAGTTGTGCAGAACAACTAAAACTTTTACAACCTCATCAATGGTCTCAGATTTTAGATTGATGGGTGTCCCCAAAATGCGCCATTTAGATGCCAGCAAACCAAAGGTACACTCCACAGTTCTTTGTGCCTTTTTCAGTCGGTAGTTAAAAATCCATTTGGTGTGATTCAAGTCCCGACTTGAATACGATTTTATGAGGTTGCAACACATTTGAAAGGCCTCATCCCCAACAACAAATGGCATTGGCGGTCCTTCTGTGTTGGAGAGAGGTTGTGGCTGTGGAAAATTAAATTCATTATGATTAGTGTTGAGCATTCCAATACCACAAGTATCGGGTATCGGCCGATACTTGCGGTATCGGAATTCCGATACCGAGATCCGATACTTTTGTGATATCGGGTATCGGTATCGGATCAATAGGGATGTGTAAAATAAACAATTAAAATAAAAAATATTAATATGCTCACCTCTCCGGCGGCCCCTGGACATCACGCTGCTAACCGGGAGGCTTCTTTGTTTAAAATGCGCGCCTTTAGGACCTGCGAATGACGTCCCGGCTTCTGATTGGTCGTGATTCGCAGGTCCTCAATTCCTAGAATTAGGAGTTTAGTGAATGAGAATGATGTCGCGGCTTCTGATTGGTCGCGTGCCGCCCATGTGACCGGCACGCGACTAATCAGAAGCCGCGACGTCATTCTCATTCACAAAAACTCCTAATTCTAGGAATTGAGGACCTGCGAATGACGTCACGGCTTCTGATTGGTCGCGTGCCGGTCACATGGGCGGCACGCGACCAATCAGAAGCCGGGACGTCATTCGCAGGTCCTTAAGGCGCGCATTTTAAACAAAGAAGCCTCCCGGTTAGCAGTGTGATGTCCAGGGGCCGCCGGAGAGGTGAGCATATCAATATTTTTTATTTTAATTCTTTATATTACACATCCCTATGGATCCCAGGGCCTGAAGGAGAGTTTCCTCTCCTTCAGACCCTGGGAACCATGAGAATACCTTCCGATACTTGATGTCCCATTGACTTGTATTGGTATCGGATATCGGTATCGGCGATATCCGATATTTTTCGGGTATCGGCCGATACTATCCGATACCGATACTTTCAAGTATCGGACGGTATCGCTCAACACTAATTATGATACAAATGTCGGCCCATGGAAAAGTTTTTAAAAGTCTGTGAGTCATTTCCTTGTCCAAATGAGCCAATGTCCACGTCAAAAAAAAAATTACAGTTAGCATCTGCAAAAGCCGTTAGCACAATAGAAAAATATTTCGTGTAACTGAAGTACTCGGATTCAGTTCCAGCAGGTTTCCTAATCCGAATGTGTTTGCCGTCCACAGCCCCCAAACAGTTAGGAAAATTACAATTTTCCATGAAATGAGATGCATTTTGTAGCCACAGTTCAGATGTGGGTTGGGGGAGGAATTACTCACACAGAACTTCTCATATAGCACAACATGTTTCTCCAACAATGCCAGAGAGCGTGGACACTCCAATCCTGAATTAGAAATGTAAAGATGATAAGGTCTCACCGGTAGCAAGGAATCTGGGGAACAGAAAATGAGAAACAAAAATCTGTAAACTGCTTAGGGTGTTAGGGTTAGGGTTGGGGATAGGGTTAGGGATAGGGTTTTGGATAGGGTTAGGGTTATTAGTGACAGGAGTTTCTTTTTCAACATTATGTACCTCAAGGTGACCAACAGACGCTCCTCAGCAGGAAAAGATCAATGTAGCTGTTTGTCCTGCCTGCTGATGGATCCTCGGACACATTGCAGCAACTCATTGAAGCTCTGTTGTGACATCCTCGTGTAGTTGAAAAACTTCTAAGGGTTTGCTCCACGGCTCTCTCTGACTTCAATAATGGGGTGTTGCCAGTAGCAATGACTATGTCTTCTCCGTCTTTCTGTTTTTCTTAATAAGCCAAGTTCAAATCCAAATCCAGATTAGGATATGTTAGGAGTCGAGTTTCCTCTGCTGCACAGGGGGAATCTCGATCCGTGTCTGCTGCGGTCTCCCATTCTGCTTCGGCCGCAGTGGGCTCTGCTCAGCGGAGGCGTCGCTCCCAGCATCTTGCTGGGACTGATTCTGTGCAAAGGGTTACTGCTGCCTTTTCTGGCTCTCCTGTTGTACCCTGCACTGATCTGCGGCGAGCGGGCTTCTCTGGGACTAAGTCCTTATTTGCACACACTGAGCATGCCCAGGGCAAGATCTCCCGTTGGAGATCGAGGGTCACATGCTCAGGTACTGCAGCACATCCCATTGGTCCTTTTGGCAGGTCCTGAAAGGGCAAAACTTCTGTAGCTGTTTCCTGTGCTGCAGCTATATAAACTGCGCATGACTGCACGGCCATGCGCTAGTATTGTCTTGATATAATGTGTGTGTGTAGATGGATGTATGTCGATGGATGAAAGCTCCTAAGTATCCCTCCCTAGAGTTGTTGACTGCTCGCGGATGATGGTAGCTATCTAGCGCCCGACTAGCCATCTGCATGTAACACACATCACAGCGTCCTGTTGCTGTGCCCGCCAGTACGGCGCCATGCGCTTCCTCTGCGCTTTCCTTACCCAAGCCTGGGTGGTTAGTGGCGTCCGTCAGTGCGGCACCGCACGCACTCTCGTGCCTATAGATTCTATTTTATAAGTTTCCTTACACACCCAGTTGCGGTGTTGTGCCAGCAAGTGTCTAATCGGACTTCAATCCTGTGTAGGGGTTGAGTTCGCTGACTTCTTGCTCGCGCTCTATGTGCGGTACTGCGGTCCTGTGATGCAACAGGATCGCTTCCTTCACGCAGGGTGAAGTTAACCCATGTGTGTATACTTAGTACCGCCATATAGTCCGTCTTACTAGCAGCAGGGTCTTTTACCTGCACGGTAGACCTCGGACTGCGAACGCACCTAGTTTCATATTATCTATACTTGGTGCGTTCCGCCGGTCCTTAACATAATACTAGCGCCCAGGTCTGGCTAGTAATGACGGACGATCAGCGTTTACAGCGGTACATCCAGCAGCTGGAGGGAAGGTTGGCGGCTCTTGAGCGTTCAACCTCAGCTGTGGATGTTACTGCTGTCGCTGTTCAGGCTGCAAGTGTGGCTGCAGCTACCTTGTCCACTGCCACCCCTGTACCGACGCTATCTCGCCTCCCGCTACCAGAGAAATTTTCTGGTGACAGTAAGTCCTGTAGGGGTTTCGTGAGTCAGTGCTCAATACATCTCGAGCTTCTGGCCTCTCGTTTCCCTACAGAGTGGGCTAAGGTGGGCTTTATCGTATCTTTACTGTCAGACAGGGCGTTGCAGTGGGCTACGCCGCTGTGGGAGCGTGGCGATCATGTGGTGCAGAGTGCTCCGTTATTCCTGAGCACTCTGAAACAGGTCTTTTTAGGACCTCGTGTCACCCATGATACGGCGCTCCAACTGTTGGCATTGACTCAGGGCTCGTCCTTGGTCAGCCATTTTGCCGTCCGCTTCCGCACTCTAGCATCTGAGCTGGAGTGGTCGAATAAACCTATTATTCCTATATTTTGAAGGGGGCTGACTGACCACGTTAAGGACGCCCTGGCCACTAGGGAGATTCCCGCCACACTGGAAGAATTAATAACAGTGTCTACTCGTATTGACCTCCGTTTTCACAAGCGGAGGTTAGAGCGAGCCCAGTGTAGGCAGAGGTTTCGGCTGGCTCCCACCTTCGCCAAACCTTTGGAATCTCCAGTCCAGGCTCCTGAGTCCCATGAACCTAAGGTAGTGTCTCGAGCGGGATCTAAGTCCCGGAACGCTCGTGCACTCCAGGTTTGCCATGTTTGCCAACAGTCAGGACATCTTGCCACCAGATGTCACCAGCGGTCGAGGAAACGTCAGCGTCTAGTGGTAGTAGGTGGAGGTGCACTAGACACGGCGACGTTTGCCTCCAAATTGTCCTTTAAGGGGACAATAACTTTTGGCTCATCCTCCCACTCGGTAGAGCTCTGCGTGGATTCTGGGGCGGAAGGCAATTTCATGTCTTCTGCCTTCGCCCAGCGTCACGCAATACCCCTGGTTATGCTATCTCAACAAGTAACGGTACGAGTGGTGAATGGGTCGACACTCCCCGCACAGATAACACATCAGACCATCCCTTTTACTCTGTCCATGTCACCATCCCATCAGGAGATTATATCTCTGCTCATCATTCCCGAGGGGATTGATGAGGTCCTGTTGGGGATACCTTGGTTACGGTTCCACTCTCCTCACATCGAGTGGTCCTCAGGCAGAATTCTAGGATGGGGTGAATCATGTGGGGGTAGGTGTTACGGAGAGTGTGTTCAGGTTGCTACTACTGAGGTACCCGCAGATCTTTCCTCTCTCCCCAAGCAATACTGGTCTTATGCAGACGTGTTCTCCAAAAAGGCGGCGGAGACCCTTCCGCCCCATCGCCCTTATGACTGTCCTATCGATCTCTTGCCTGGTGCAGAGCCTCCCCGGGGTCGAGTTTATCCAGACGGAGACGGAGGCCATGTCTCAGTACATTCAAGAGAATCTGGCAAGAGGGTTCATCAGGAAGTCAGTGTCACCTGCTGGGGCAGGGTTCTTCTTCGTGCAGAAGAAGAATGGGGAACTACGTCCATACATAGACTACAGGGGTCTATCACCGTTAAGAACAAGTATCCTTTGCCCTTGATATCCGAGCTCTTTGATAGGCTTCGGGGAGCTAGAGTGTTTACTAAATTAGATCTGCGGGGTGCTTACAACCTGATTCGCATCCGTGAGGGGGACGAATGGAAAACGGCGTTTAACACCAGAGTTGGGCATTATGAGTATCTGGTGATGCCCTTCGGGCTCTGTAATGCCCCTGCCGTTTTCCAAGACTTTGTCAATGACATCTTCCGGGATATGCTTTCCACCTCGGTTGTAGTCTATCTGGATGATATTCTCATCTTTTCTCCAGATATTGACTCCCACCGGAGAGATGTTGGCAGAGTCTTCGACCTCTTAAGGGCAAACTCTCTCTATGCAAAGTTGGAGAAGTGTATGTTTGAGCAGGAGTCTTTACCGTTCCTGGGCTATATCATCTCCGCCCAGGGATTGGCTATGGATCCTGCCAAACTACAGGCTGTGATGGACTGGCAAGAGCCCCATTCTCTTAAGGCGGTGCAGCGCTTTATGGGGTTCATTAATAATCTTTATTTTTATATAGCGCTAACATATTCCGCAGCGCTTTACAGTTTTGCACACATTATCATCGCTGTCCCTGATGGGGCTCACAATCTAGAATCCCTGTCAGTATGTCTTTGGAATGTGGGAGGAAACCGGAGTGCCCAGAGGAAACCCACGCAAACACGGAGAGAACATACAAACTCTTTCCAGATGTTGTCCTGGGTGGGATTAGAACCCAGGACCCCAGTGCTGCAAGGCTGCAGTGCTAACCACTGCGCCACCATGCTGCCCGTGCTGTGCTTCATTAATTATTACCGCCAGTTCATTCCCCATTTCTCAACTCTGGTAGCTCCCTTGGTGGCCCTCACCAAGAAGGGAGCAAATCCCAAATTGTGGTCGGAAGAGGTCTCCAAGGCCTTCACTTCTGTTAAGTCTCATTTTGCTAGCGCTCCCATCTTACATCGCCCCGATGTCGATAAGCCATTCCTAATGGAGGTGGATGCCTCATCCGTTGGTGCTGGAGCAGTCCTCTATCAAAAGGACGCTCAAGGTCGGAAGCATCCATGCTTCTTCTTCTCTAAGACCTTCACATCAGCGGAGAGAAATTACTCCATCGGGGATAGGGAGTTGCTAGCAATGAAGTTGGCCTTTTCAGAGTGGAGACATCTTCTGGAAGGTGCACGGTTTCCCTTCCAGGTTTTCACGGACCACAAAAATTTGGTGTATTTACACACAGCCCAGCGGCTGAATTCTCGTCAGGCCAGATGGTCCTTATTTTTCTCCCGGTTCCATTTTACTCTGCATTATCTCGCCGGGGAGAAGAATATTCGTGCCGACGCTCTCTCTTGCTCCCTTATGTCAACTGAGGAGGAGGAAGAGGAGCCTCGGCTTATTGTCCCTTCTGAGAGCCTGAGAACCGTCGCGCCGGTTTCGCTAGAGTCTGTGCCTCCGGGCAAGACTTTTGTGCCCATTAATTTGCGACCGGAGGTTCTCTCTTGGCCTCATTCGTCCAGGGTGGGTGGACACTTTGGGACAAAAAGGACATCTGAGCTACTGGCGAGGACGTACTGGTGGCCGCATATGGTCCGGGATGTCAGGGATTATATTCTGGCGTTTGTCTCCTGCGCCAAAAATAAATCTCCGCGTCAAAGGCCAGCTGGGTTGCTCTATCCCTTGCCGGTGGCAGATAGACCCTGGGAGATGGTCGGGATGGACTTTGTCGTGGGTTTACCCAAGTCTCGCGGCTGTACCATCATTTGGGTCATCACCGATCATTTCTCAAAAATGGTGCATTTGGTGCCGCTACCACGGTTACCTTCTGCACGGGCCTTGGCAGCGTTGTTCATTAAACACATCTTCCGCCTACATGGTATGCCTGACAAAATTGTCAGTGACCGGGGTCCCCAGTTTGCGTCTCGGTTCTGGAGAGAGCTTTGTCGTCTTCTCAGTATCGAGTTGAATCTCTCTTCTGCTTATCATCCCGAGACGAATGGGTTGGTAGAGAGGGCCAACCAGACCTTGGTCACATACCTGCAACATTTTGTTTCAGCCAGGCAGGATGACTGGGCATCCTTGCTATCACGGGCAGAGTTTGCGCTGAACAACGCTGTAGCCGACTCCACTGGACAAACCCCATTCCTTCTCAACTATGGTCAGCATCCACGGGTACCTGTGCCTATGCCCGTGTCTTCCGCAGACTCCAGGGTGGCAGACTGGGCTGTGGAGGCACGGGATATTTGGGACCGCACTCAGGATGCCATTCGGGCCTCTAAGGAGAGAATGAGGTCCTCCGCCGATGCTCATCGGCGCCCCGCTCCGACCTTTGCTCCTGGCGACTTGGTGTGGCTCTGCGCCCGTAACATCAGGCTGCGAGTTGAGTCCACTAAGTTTGCTCCTCGCTACTTGGGCCCCTTCAAGGTCCTCGAACAGGTTAATCCTGTGGTCTACCGTCTGGCCCTTCCTCCACGCCTTGGTATCACCGACACCTTTCATGTCTCCCTCCTTAAGCCCGTATACATGTCCTGGTTTTCTGAGTCATCTGCCGAGACATCGGGTTCGTCTACGGACGATTTCGAGGTGAACGCTATCTTGGGGTGCAAGGTGGTACGTGGCAAAAAATTTTTTTGGGTGGACTGGAAGGGTTATGGTCCTGAGGATAGGTCCTGGGAGCCTGCTGAGCACATTCGGGCTCCGCAGCTTATTGCTGCCTTCGAACATAGCGAGGCCCAAGGAGGGGGGGCCCTAGGAGGGGGGGTAATGTTAGGAGTCGAGATTCCCCCTGTGCAGCAGAGGAAACGTGTCTGCTGCGGTCTCCCATTCTGCTTCGGCCGCAGTGGGCTCTGCTCAGCGGAGGCGTCGCTCCCAGCATCTTGCTGGGACTGATTCTGTGCAAAGGGTTACTGCTGCCTTTTCTGGCTCTCCTGTTGTACCCTGCACTGATCTGCAGCGAGCGGGCTTCTCTGGGACTAAGTCCTTATTCGCACACACTGAGCATGCCCAGGGCAAGATCTCCCGTTGGAGATCGAGGGTCACATGCTCAGGTACTGCAGCACATCCCATTGGTCCTTTTGGCAGGTCCTGAAAGGGCAAAACTTCTGTAGCTGTTTCCTGTGCTGCAGCTATATAAACTGTGCATGACCGCATGGCCATGCGCTAGTATTGTCTTGATATTATGTGTGTGTGTAGATGGATGGATGTCGATGGATGAAAGCTCCTAAGTATCCCTCCCTAGAGTTGTTGACTGCTCGCGGATGATGGTAGCTATCTAGCGCCCAACTAGCCATCTGCATGTAACACACATCACAGCGTCCTGTTGCTGTGCCTGCCAGTACGGCGCCGTGCGCTTCCTCTGCGCTTTCCTTACCCAAGCCTGGGTGGTTAGTGGCGTCCGTCAGTGCGGCACCGCACGCACTCTCGTGCCTATAGATTCTATTTTATAAGTTTCCTTACACACCCAGTTGCGGTGTTGTGCCAGCAAGTGTCTAATCGGACTTCAATCCTGTGTAGGGGTTGAGTTCGCTGACTTCTTGCTCGTGCTCTATGTGCGGTACTGCGGTCCTGTGACGCAACAGGATCGCTTCCTTCACACAGGGTGAAGTTAACCCATGTGTGTATACTTAGTACCGCCATATAGTCCGTCTTACTAGCAGCAGGGTCTTTTACCTGCACGGTGGACCTCGGACTGCGAAAGCACCTAGTTTCATATTATCTATACTTGGTGCGTTCCACCGGTCCTTAACAGGATATAAGCTCTCCATGCGAAGATCCATCTTGCAGCTGGATACAACAGCAAAAGATGAGGATTTCATCTGTACAAGGGTATATATACAGAATTTCCATGACACACGCCCATTGGACGTGGCCTGTGTCAAGGAAATTCTGGTACAGCATCGGAACGCATGCGCATAAAAAATGCTGTTTTTTTTATACGGATGATGAGGATAAAAAACACAGCGTTTGCATGCATTTTGACATGCGTTTGCGCATGCAGATGATATGTAAAGCGCATATATGCAAATGTGAACTTAGCCTAAGAACCTTTTTACATGTATAGCAATAGTGTAATTTCTATCTTAAAAGATTGCAGATGCTGTTGTACAATGTTTTTTATTTACAATAGGTCTTCCATATCTTCAATACTGAATTTATTATGAAAAATAAAAGTGTTTTTTTTACTTTTGCATTGTTTTAAGTTAAATAAACAACCATTTTAATTATTTTATCAGGTATTTATTTAGAATATTCCTATAAAAATTTTAAATGAATGCAGATAGAAGTATCAGTAGAATCATAGAATCATAGAATGTTAGAGTTGGAAGGGAACTCCTGGGTCATCTGATCCAACCCCCTGCTCAAAGTAGGATTCACTAAATCATCCCAGACAGGTGTCTGTCCAGCCTTTGTTTTAACACTTCCATTGAAGAAGAACTCACCACCTCTCGTGGCAGCCTGTTCCACTCTTTGATCACCCTAACTGTCAAAAAGTTTTTTCTAATATCTAATCCGTGTCTCCTCCCATTCAGTTTCATCCCATTGATTTTAGTCTTTCTTTGTGCAAATGAGAATAAAGATGATCATTCTACAATGTGACAGCCCTTGAAATATTTGTAGACAGCTATTAAGTTTTCTCTGAGTCTTCTTTTTGCAAGCTTTAAACATTCCTAAATCCTGTAAACGTTCCTCATAGGACATGGTTTGCAGACCAGTCACCATTCTGGTTGCTCTTCTTTGAACTTGCTCCAGTATGTTGATGTCTTTTTTTAAAATGTGGAGCCCAAAACTGGACACAGTATTCCAGATGAGGTCTGACCAAAGAGGAGTAGAGGGCAATACTGACTTCACGTGATCTAGACTGTATGCTTCTGTTAATACATTCCAGAATTGCATTTTACTTTTTTTGCTGCTGCATCACACTGTTGACTCATGTTCAGTTTATGATCTATTAGTATTCCAAAGTCTTTTTCACATGTGCTGTTCCTTAGCCCTATTCCTCCCATTCTGTATATGCTTTTTTCATTTTTATTGTCCAGATTTAGTACTTTGCATTTTTCCCTGTTAAAAATCATTCTGTTAGTTTCTTCCCACTGCTCCAGTTTATTTGTATCTTTTTGAATCCTCTCTTTCTTCTCTAGTTTTAGCTATCCCTCCCAGCTTTGTGTCACAGACAGCCCTGTATTCTTCTTTTTTCTTCCTTCATTTTTTTATATTACGCTAACATATTCCGCATCACTTTACAGTTTGCACACATTATCATCGCTGTCCCCAATGGGGCTAACAATCTAGATTACCTATCATTATGTCTTTGGAATGTGGGAGGAAACCGAAGTACCCGGAGGAAACCCACACAAACATGGAGAGAACATACAAGCTCCTTGCAGATATTTTCCTTGGTGGGATTTGAACCCAGGACTCCAGCGCTGCAATGCTAACCACTGAGCTACCGTTGTAATATTTCAACTGAATACTGAGTACTGAAACCTCTTCTTCCTGACAGTTATTATTATTATTATTACTATTATTATTATTTATTTATATAGCACCATTCATTCCATGGTGCTGTACATGAGAAGGGGTTACATACAAATTGCAGTAAACAAGCTAACAAAAACGGACTGATACAGAGGGGAGAGGACCCTGCCTTTGCGCGTTTACATTCTACAGGATGGTGGGGAAGGAGACATTAGGTTGTGGGGAGAAGAAGAAGTTATGAGAAGTTATGAGAAGAAGCTCTTTACAGTTACTCACTACTATAAGAGGAATGCAGAGTTATATGATCTCCATTCAAATCCATTGATAACCATACAGTATATACTGTAATTCCTGGCTTTGTTTTGTCAATCAAGGCAGAAATTGTCCATTTCTTTTGGTTAATAGATGGATGGAGATATGAATGGGGAACCCTGTGTGATGTCCATATGTTCTTTTAGGGAACATGAAAAGGAAATAATCACCATTTATCATTTATTCTATTTTTACTTTAGTAGAATGTAAAAGTGAAAACACATTGCAAAGTATGTTCATTAGTGCCATAATAACAACAATTATTTCCTGTTGATGTGATATATTACATTAATTAAAATATGTAATTTATTTACGTGTATATTTATTAGATATAAAATATAGTAGACAAAACTAAATTAGGTCCATCACAGAATATCTAATAAATTTAGTGGAAATCATTGCCCAGAGAAAGTGTTATAATAAACACAATATAAATATTCTGTTTTAAGGTACATTTAGTTGGACAATATAACGCACAAACATGTGATTACTGTCATATAGAGCAAAATTTGATCTTCATGGTGTTTAAAACTGTTCTTCAAGGTTAATGTGTAGTGATAGAAATCAGTTTGCAGAAATTCACTTTACCATTAACTGTTCTGCAGAATGAGTTTCTCATTTTAACATCCATCCATCAAAATCTTATTTATGTACTTAGAATCTGAGGAATCCAAAATAATGCATTTACTTCTTACTAAATTGTAAGTCTGGGTTTTAAACATTACAAAAACTATGTTCTCTCAATATTTAGTTAAGTTTAGATAGAAGAAAATCAATATACTTCTCTGGGTTGTCATTTTAATCTTGAAGTTTATTATGGTACTTTTCAACCTAAGAAAAATACAATCCTCTCAGATTTTTTGTTTTGGAAAGTCATAAAACCAAAACACTACTTTCAAAAGGGTATGGAATAAAAGTTAAGTATGAAGAAATATGTTTTAATTCAAAGTTAGCTAGACAAATGATATGCTACTATTTTCAACTGTCATAATAAAGGAAAGGAGTCCGAGGGGAGATCTTTAATTAATAGGCGTTCAATTCGCAGGGTGGAAAAAGTCACCTCATCCAATCTGAGATGGACAGGGGTCTTGACTTAGACCAGAGGAAGGGTACTTCACCAGGACCCAATTATGCCAGATCAATATTATTTTGATCTCCCTTTTCAAAACTAGACACAATTTTCAACCACCTACTTAAATGTACAGCTTTAAAGTAAAGAGATGGGTCAGGAACCCCCAATCCACCTGATGAGGTCGGGCAGGAGAGAAATTTGTAAGGAAGTCTAGCTGGTTTTTGTTTCCAAATAAATTTGGATATTAAAGACTTTAAATTTCTAAAATAGGTTTGCGGAACATTTACAGGGATCATAGTTAAGGTATATAAGATTACAGGCATTATGTAGGTTTTAAAGACATTCATGTGTCCTATCCAAGAAAGTGTAGGCAAGTTATATGTTTTCATCATAGTTTAAACATTTTTTAATAATGTAGAGTAATTGGCCTGAAAAAGATTGTTAGGGTCTCTAGTTATCACCGTCCCCAAGTATTTTATGGAGTTCGCAGACAAGGAAAATGGAGTTTGAGTGCGTAGATTATGTAGTTGGGAATTTGGTAGGGATATATTCAGAGCTTCGGATTTTGAGGCATTAATTTTGAAATTGGATAACTGTCCGAATTGTTGAAAAATGTCAAGGATGATCGAGAACGCTTTAGAAGGGTTGGTGATCAAGAAGAGTAAATCATCAGCAAAAGCTAGTGTTTTTAATTATATAGGACCTACTTTCAATCCTGCTATGGATGGTTTCTGCCTAATCCTCTGTATTAATGTTTCAATAACTAAGATAAATAAGGACGGGGACAGCGGGCAACCCTGTCTGGTGCCATTGTTTATATTAAATGTGTTTGATAGGGTGCCATTTATCCTCACTCTCGCCGTAGGCTGTGAATAAAGGGAAAAAACAGCCTTAATAAATTGCTGCGGAAAACCAAATTTGACCATTACTTGTTCCATGTACCTCCAACTCACCCTATGGAAGGCTTTCTCAGCATCTGTAGATAAGAGAGCCAGAGGTATCCCCCTGTTCTTAGCAAACATTATACATTGGATGATTTTAGCTGAATTATCCCTACCCTCCCTTCCCCTCACAAACCCCACCTGATCTGTGTGAATTAGTTTGGGCAAAATGAGGCTTAATCTTTTAGCTAAAATTTTTACCCATAATTTTGTGTCCGGGTTGAGCAAGGACATCGGTCTGTAGCTAGCGCATAAGCTGGGGTCTTTTTCTTTTTTCGGAAGGACTGTAATGAAGGCCTCCAAGGATTGTTTGGGTAAGAGTTGACCTTCTAGGTAAGAGTTAAATAGGGTTACCAAATGAGGCAGCAGAGGTTTAAATAATTTTTTATAATAAATAATAGGGAGTCCATCTGGACCTGGGGCCTTCCCATTGGGAATAGTTGAAAGCATGTCCAATATTTCTTTTGGGGAGATGGGAGCTATCAGTGAGAAGTAGTCCTCCAGAAGTACTTTGGGGAGTTTTAGGGGCATCAAAAAATTGTTTATTTTTCCAAAGCCACTGATGGTTCGCATAAGATCTCTGGAGTAGATAAGTTATAGAGATTTTCATAAAAGGTTCTAAACTCCTCGACAATATCAGCAGTCTCATATTTTGATGAACTATCAGCTGCTGTAATATGGTTTATGAACTTCTTTTCATTGCCTTTCTTAAGTAAAGAAGTCATAATCTTGCTGCCTCTATTACCATGGAGGTAGAACCTATGTTTGTTTCTCATGTATATCTTGGCTGATTGTATATTTAAGAGGTTTTTTAGGGTTTGTCGAAGTTCGATCAACTCAGTTTGAATTTTACCGCTCTGGGACTTTTTGTGTATCTTTTCAAAAGTATTGATTTGATGTATAATTGATATAATTTGCTTTTCTTCTTTGTTTCTTTATATAAGATCCCAGAGCTACAAATTCACCTCTCATGACAGCTTTATGAGTTTCCCATATCACGGGAGTTGATGGGCCTGAGTGGGAGTTTTCTTGAAAAAAGCACTGGCAGAGTGTCTGCCAGTTTTGACATATGAAGGTTAGAGTCTAGCAGTGTCTCGTTTAAAGTCCAAGACTTAGCAGGCATGGGTAACGATGAGATACTCATTTCCAAGAAAATGGGGGTGTGATCTGACAGAGATATAATATCTATCGTTGCGGATTTTATAAGTCGTAGGCAGGGAGTTTGCATTAAAAGGCAATCTATTCTGTGATAGCTATTATGCGCGGGGTGAATAAAAAGTATAGTCTCTGGTCGTAGGATAAAGAGACCTTCATGGATCCAACAATTTTAATGATTGTAATGAGAGGTGTAGCTTTCTCAGGGCTTTTTGTGAGTGAGAAGACCTACCAGAAGAAGTATCTAGAAACGGGTTAAATGGCACATTAAAGTCTCCGCTTACTAATAGCATACCTTCAGTGAACATTTAGTGTTTAAGGTTTTACATAACCATATAACTTGGTTTTTATTTGGAGCATATAAATTACACAGAGTGATTCTTGTATTGACTAAGAGGCCTTTTATCATAATGTACCTCCCATCCAAGTTTGCAATAGAATCTTCAAGCACGAAAGGTACATTTTTTTAATGATTATTCTCACTCCTCTAGAGGCCGAAGTACCTGTGCTATAATACCAGCACGGAAAACGTGACCTAGACGTGTCAGGAACTCTTCCTTTTTAAAACGGGTTTCCTGCAAAAAAGCAATGCTAGTTTTTTTTAGAATAGTTTCATAAATGGCCTCTTTTATGCAGAGAGCGTTTGCCCTTGACATTGTATGAAGCCACGACTATAGTGGCAGGCAAGATGGTGTTAGTCATATTAAAAAAAAGGTGATGAGAGAGATTTTTGTGTATAATCTATACCAATAAAATATCCAACACAAAGTTAACAGAAACAAAAACAGAAAAAAAAAAAATCGGTAAACTCTTATATACAGACAAACTACTCATCTGTAGCAGAGGTAGGGGCTGGGTCTTCCTCCCATAGCAGATAGAATAAACAATTTTCCACACACGAGTGGTAATCTGAAAAATATAAAGTGAACAATTTTTAAACATCAACGCCTAGATTGAGTAAACTACTATACAGGCAGCATGAAAATGGTTAAGGTCATATGAGACCCCAAATCATGAGACATAGCAAAGTAAAAAGGTAAAGTCTCATGGGGGAGGCTTCTTTTTAGCTCTGGATTTCACCTGTTTAGGGGATGAGAGTCTCGTCACTGGCGACCATTCTCCTTGAACCCCTGAAAAAACACATAAAGAAGGGGGAGTACGTGCATCCATGTCCAGGGGGAGCCAAGAGGGAATATCCATTGCAGCTATATTGAAGGAATCCCATTCCTTAGGGAGATCTTCCAGGCTCTTGACAATAACTTGTTTGCCCCCGCTATGTATAGCTAGGCCAAAAGGAAATAGCCACTTGAACAGAATTTTATTTGAGCGTAGAGCATCTAAAAGGAGTTTTAAAATTCTGCGTTTCATCAGGGTTGATGGGGCTAAATCTTGATATAATTGGATGCAAGTTCCCTCATAGGAGAGAGACTTGTTGTCTCTAGAAGCCGACAGTATTGCAGAGGTGTCAAGATAGCTCAATAAACTGCACATTACATCTCTCTGAGGATCCGAAGATTTTGGTTTGGGTCTAAGCGATCTGTGAACTCTTTCAATGACAATCTGGTCGCATCTCTCATGTGGCAGCAGTAGGGCAAAGATTTCCCTGATAGCTTTTTCGAGTATCTCTAGGGAAATGCTTTCCGGTAATCCTTTTATTCTGATGCTCTTCCTGCGACTTCGGTTTTCTTGATCGTTCAAAGCAAGAAAGGCATTATTCAGCTGGGATCTGTGGATGTCAAAGTGGTCTTTTATGTTATTTGTGTGATTGACAAGAGAGGTCTGTGTAGCCTTTAGCGATTCAACTATGTTGCCAATGTGTGATAGGTCTGCTCTCATTCCGGATATTAAAGGTTTCATAGCTTGAGCCAAATATTTTTTAAGGAAGGATCTAGATAATTTTCCTGAGTCAGAATGAGGAAAGTCACTGTCTGAGGCCTCATAGCTTGAGTCAGAGTCATCGACTAGATTGTCCAAAGTAACATTTGAGTGAGAGTATTTTGGGGGTAGCTCTAGTTGTTGTCTTATGTTTAAGGAATTTCTACGTCTCGCCTTGTTTGCTCTGTAAGAGGGCTGAAACCAAGCTCTTTGTATGCTCTTTTCCCATTTTAACCATTGCAGATATATATGATGTGTGCTCTGCATTTCACCACTCGTGCATGAGGATGGAATTTATATGTACATTGCTGTGGTATAGGGCTTCACCCTATTACTGGGGTGGAAGTACAGCATTGACCTATAGAGTGACTTTTTGCTATATAAACAGAAGATGTTGCTCTTATAGCATCAAAGTATCTAAGAGAAAGGCTCCACCTTTCAAAGTATTCCCCACTCCACCTGAAATAATGAGAGCTGGAAGGGTTTATTTTTGTTGAGGGGTCGCCACTAATCCTTCCTGAGGCCCCAGGGGTCTGGCTGCATGATGAAGCCTGGGTAATCTTGTGTGAAGTAGAAAGAAAGCGTATAGGTCCCTCCCCTCGATGGCTCCCAATAGCTGTGGTAAACAACAAGATGGCTTTGGCCCTGTGTGAGTGCCGCTGCGGGAGGGGCCCCGTTCACCAGCTCGCTCCTCTCGTCCAGCTGGGGATCAAGGGAACCCTCACCTGCCTCACCCAACGGCCGTCTTCCCTCTGCTGCACACCGCTCAGGTACTGCGACCAGACACTTTCAATTGTGCTTCCTTCTAATTGAGCGACGAGCGCTGCACGAAATGCCACCGGACGACCCGATCCTCCTCACTGTTTCCTCAGGCCGCCATGGTCTGAGTCTCTTCATGAGTGAGTCCTTCCAGCAACAATCAAGGGGGGAAGGAGGGGAAGGGGGCCGCAACTCCGATGCAGCGAGGCCTGGGTTGAGTACTCACCAGGCCCTCGCGTGTGACAGCGTCTGTGCGCCCACTCTCTGGAGCCGGCAGTTAACTCCCGGGGGTGCAGCAATAGTTTCGTATCTCCTGGGACACCGATGGGGTGTAATCCTTTGCTGTTCTCGGCAGTGGAATTTCCTTTAAAGGCTGCCTGGGAACAGGAGCTGCTGTTAAGCACGTCCGACCTTGTTGCATCCCAGGCCCCTGTAGGTAATTATTTTTAACAGCAAACTGGTGTCAATAACTTTGCTAGTACACTGCAACAAAATTAAAATGAAGGCCAGAAACTGCAGAATTTTGAGCGCACTTATATGTGATCCGTGTGACAGACAAACCACATTTTTAAATAGCTGGTCTGTTCGTAACTATTTATAACAGCAACTGTTGTCTATAACTTCGCTAACGCACTGTAGCAAAACTTAAATGGAGTGTCACCGGGGTATTGGGTAGACTACAGCTGATTACCCGGGCTCCTGCGATATCCCTCAGACTAGGGAAAACCCTGTCTGTCCCTCTCCCAGAATTTACACTGATGGTGTGCTTGTCTGGGCCGCCAGCCCTGATCCTAACTCCTGTTTCAGCCCTATGCTGAAACCTCCACCCGCCACACAGTGATAAGACCACACAACAACCTACACAGAAAGTACAGACAGGGAAAACTGAAAACGCACCACGCCGCAGACACACAGGAAAACACTATAATGTGCACAGGGCAAAAATAAACACAAATATAGGAAGGAGAAATATGACAAAGGATTATACACCACCAGATACGATACTTCAACTCCTAGACCACCACTCCAGACTGAGATCACCAGGCACAAGGCACAAGCTATAATCGGCGACGCCCAAAGTCCAGAATGACTATTTAAAGGTCAAGGGCGTGACCCAGCCTCCAACCAGATTAACCCTGGATAACCTCGATAAAATCTAGCAGGCGCCACTGAGCGTATAGTGGACAAATGTGAAATTACCGCTGTCTGTTGGATGCCCTAGTGTGAACAGCGTCCGACATGACAGTAACCCGCCTTCTACGAGGGACCCCAGGGCCCTCACGACTTATAGGACCCGGCTTGTCTGGATGGCGGCGGTGAACCATACTGATCAGCCGGTCCGCATGTATGTCCGAAGCTGGTACCCACGACCTCTCCTCTGGCCCATAACCACGCCAGTGTACCAGGTACTGTAATGTGCGGCGCACTATACGAGAGTCAACCACCTTGGAGACTTCAAACTCCAAATTGCCATCCACCAAGACAGGAGGTGGCATCAGCGCAGCATCCACGGAACCCACCACCTTCTTTAGCAGAGATCTGTGAAACACGTTGTGTATTTTATATATAGTAGGAAGCTCCAATCGGTAGGCTACCGGGTTAATGATGGCGGCGACCTTACATGGACCAATAAACCTTGGACCCAATTTCAGGGATGGTACCTTGAGCTTTATGTTTTTTGTGGACAACCACAACCAATCACCCACACTCAGGTCCGGACCTGGCACACGTCTACTGTCAGCCACTCGTTTGTACCTAGCACCCACGCTCAGCAAACGCTGTTTCAATCTCCTCCAAACAGATGACAGTTGTGCTCCTAGCTGGTCCTCCTCAGGAACGCCAGAGAGCCAACCTGACGCAGAGTACAAAATTGAGGATGGTACCTGTAAACACAAAAGAACGGGGACTCCCCAAACGATTCCTGGTGGTGATTGTTAATGGCAAACTCAGCCAAAGGTAGGAACGTCGATCATTCCTCCTGGTTGTCAGAAACAAAGCAGCATAAGTACCGCTCCAAATTCTGGTTCATACGCTCGGTCTGACCATTTGACTGAGGATGAAATGCCGAAGAATGCGACAACTTGATCCCCAGCCGTGAGCGAAAAGCTTTCCAAAACTTCGCCACAAACTGAGTACCCCTATCAGACACTATGTCAGACGGGACCCCGTGAAGTTTGACCACCTCCTGCACAAAAACCTGAGCCAGAGTCTTTGCGTTAGGCAATGAAGGCAAGGACACAAAGTGCGACATTTTTGAGAATCGATCAACAACCACCAAGATGACCGTGTTCCCAGCAGAGGAAGGTAGGTCTGTAATAAAATCCATGGAGATCTCCGTTCATGGCCTACTGGGTACCCCTAGAGGATGTAATGAGCCAGCAGGACGGGAGCGAGGTGTCTTAGCCCTAGCACATGTGGTACATGCTGATATGTACGAGACCATGTCCTGTCCGATTTTGGGCCACCAAAACCGACACGACACCAACTCCAAGGTACCCCTAACCCCTGGATGGCCAGCCAGAACAGCATCATGATGCTCACCCAACACCTTTAGGCGAAGATGGAGTGGTACAAATGACTTGTTAGTGGGAAGCTCTGGTGGTACTTCCTCTTGAGCCTCGGCAATCTCCGCCTCAAACTCTGTCGTGAGAGCCGAGACTACTACACCCTTTTGGAGGGTACCGGATCTTCCTGAGGTTCTCCCCCCGGAAAACACCTGGATAAAGCATCTTAGTGTTCTTAGACCCCGGATGGTACGTGACAAAAAAGTTGAAACGCGTGAAAAACAATGCCCAGCGAGCCTGCCTGGGGGACAGACACTTGGCTGACTCTAAATAGAGCAGATTTTTATGGTCAGTGATAACTGTAACCTGGTAGACCGCCCCCTCCAAGAAGTGTCACCATTCCTCAAAAGCCAACTTGATAGCCAACAACTCCCTGTTGCCGATATTGCAGTTACGTTCAGCGGACGACAGCTTCTTGGAAAAGTAGGCGCATGGACGCAACTCGCCCAAGGATGAGCCTTGTGACAGCATCGCCCCACTCCAACCTCAGATGCATCGACCTCCACGGTAAATGGTTTTGATATGTCTGGTTGCACCAGAATGGGGGCCGAAGCAAAACTGTTCTTCAGAAATTTGAATGCGCGCACAGCAGCCTCCGGCCAGGCGGAGAAATTGGTACTCTTTTTCGTCATGTCAGTAAGCGGTTTAGCAATGGTAGAAAAATCTTTGATAAATTTTCTATAATAATTAGAAAATCCAAGGAACCACTGGAGTGCTTTTAGGTTATCAGGCCGTTCCCAATGCAGCACCGCTTGCACCTTAGCGGTGTCCATTTTAAACCCTGAAGCAGACACAATATAACCCAAGAAAGGCAACTCCTGAACTGAAAAAACACATTTCTCAAGTTTTGCATAGAGCTTATTTTCTCTGAGTAGCTGTAACACCTGCCTCACATGCTCTAAAGGAGTATCACGGTTGCATGAATAAATGAGAATGTCATCTAGGTACACAATAACGAATTTCCCCAGTACATGAGAGAACAGATCATTTTTGAAATGTTGAAATACAGCAGGCGCGTTTGTCAACCAAATGGCATCACCAAATTTTCAAAATGACCCTCAGGAGTATTAAAAGCCATCTTCCACTCATCACCTTGATGGACTCTTATGAGGTTGTACGCCACCCTGAGGTCAAGCTTGGAAAACCATTTAGCAGCAGCCACCTGGTTGAACAAATCAGGTATCAGTGGCATAGGGTATGGATCACGAACCGTAATCTGGTTTAACTCCCTAAAATCCAGACACAGGCGTAGTCTGCCATCTTTCTTCTTAACAAAGAAGAACCCCACTGCCACCGGTGAGGATGAAGGCCTTATGTGCCCTTTGCTCAGACTCTCAGCAATGTAGTCCTTTAGGGCAGAGGTCCCCAACTCCAGTCCTCAAGGCCCACCAACAGGTCATGTTTTCAGGATTTCCTTTGCATTGCACAGGTGATGCAATTATTACCTGGGCAAGACTAAGGAAATCCTGAAAACATGACCTGTTGGTGGGCCTTGAGGACTGGAGTTGGGGACCTCTGCTTTAGGGATTGCCTCTGAGGACCAGAGATGTTAAACATCCTAGCTTTCGGCAACTTGGCCCCTGGTTTAAACCTAATAGTACAGTCATAGGGTCGATGTGGTGGCAATTCAGAGCAACTCTTCTCAGAGAACACATGTGCGAAATCCAGCAGTGACTCAGGAATGCTGGAAGTCACAGCAGACACACATGTGGCCAGGCAATTCTCCTGGCAAAATCCGCTCCACTGAATAATATCCTGAGTTTTCCAGTCAATCACCGGGTTGTGCATAGACAACCATGGAAAACCCAGAACCATTTGTGCAGGAAGATTACTGAGCACCCTACATGTAACTTGCTCAGAATGTAGGACCCCAATGTTAAGTTTAACCTCAGCCACAAACTCCGTAATCTTCCCCTGTGGGAGTGGAGTAGCATTGATGATGACCACCCGGATAGGATGAGGCAGTTTATCGACCGTGAACCCGGCCGTGTGCGCAAACTCTGCATCAATGAGATTAGTGGCCAACCCACTATCCACAAAAACAGTGATTGGAAGCTCTCTGCCAGCGACAATAACTCTGGCAGGGAGCATACATTGAGAGACCCCCATGGAGGATATGCATAATTTCAGATTGGCCTCCTCCACACCCTCTGAGCTTAGAAGTTTTCCGCCGTTGCGCTTTTCTTAGAAAACAGAGGACAAGCATTTACATAATGCCCTATTTTACCACAGCAAAAACAGGCTCCCTGCTTCCTGAGTGAGGAGGCAAGATGATATGATACCCCTGCGATTTGCATAGGCTCCGTGGGCTCACCTGCAGCAACCACACGTGCACCTATGCCTTCCCCCATAGACGGCGTCTCTTGTGCCCCCTGACACAAACGGCGATCAATGCGGACAACAGGACTCATGGCAGACTCTAGAGAAGCAGGAGTCTCATACATAAGGAGGGCTTGATTAACCCTTCTCAAAACCCCATGTACAAATTGATTCGCAGCGCAGGGTCATTCCATTGTGTGACCACTGCCCAGCGGCGAAATTCAGAACAGTAATCCTCCGCCATTCGCTCCCGCTGGCGGAGAGCACGTATTTTAGACTCTGCTAGAGCCAGTCTGTTAGGATTATCATAAATGAGTCCAAGAGCAGAAAAAAAAAATCTCCACTGAGTTAAATGCAGCTGAATCAGATGGTAATTAAAATGCCCTTGCTTGGGGGTCTCCGTTCAGTAATGACAATACTAGACCCACACGCTGAGCCACATTACCTGAGGAAACCGGGTGTTTGGAGTCGAGTTTCCTCTGCTGCACAGGAGGAATCTCGATCCGTGTCTGCTGCAGTCTCCCATTCTGCATCGGCAGCAGTGGGGTCTGCTCAGCGGAGGCGTCGATCCCAGCGTCTTGCTGGGACTGATTCTGTGCAGAGGGTTACTACTGCCTTTTCTGGCTCTCCTGTTGTACCCTGCACTGATCTGCGGCGAGCAGGCTTCTCTGGGACTAAGTCCTTATTTTCACACACTGAGCATGCCCAGGGCAAGATCTCCCGTTGGAGATCAAGGGTCACATGCTCAGGTACTGCAGCACATTCCATTGGTCCTCCAGGAAGGTCCTGAAAGGGCAAAACTTCGGTAGCAGCTTCCTGTGCTGCAACTATATAAACTGCGCATGACCGCACGGCCATGCGCTAGTATTGTCTTGATAATATGTGTGTGTGTTGTGAGTGAAAGTCGCTCTTTAAAATACCCTCCCTATTGGATGACTGTTCGCGGAAGGTGTATGTTTGCTATCTAGCGCCCGACTTATCCAACAGCACGTTACACACATAACAGCGTCTAGTTGCTGTGAACGCCTGTACGGCGCCGTGCGCTTCCTCTGCGCTTTCCTTACCCAAGCCTGGGTGGTTAGTGGCGTCCGTCAGTGCGGCACTGCATGCACTCTCGTGCCTTTATATACTATTGTAATAGTTTCCTTACACACCCAGTTGCGGTGTTGTGCCAGCAAGTGGTCTAATCGGACTTCAATACTGTGTTGGGGTTGTGTTCGCTGACTTCTTGCTCGCGCTCTATGTGCGGTACCGCGGTCCTGTGACTCAACAGGATCGCTTCCTTCACGCAGGGTGAAGTTAACCCGTGCGTGTATACTTATAGTACCGCCATATAGTCCGTCTTACTAGCAGCAGGGTTTTTACCTGCACGGTGGACCTCGGACTGCGAACGCACCTAGTTTCATATCATCTATACTTGGTGCGTTCCGCCAGTCCTTAACATAATACTAGCGCCAAGGTCTGGCTAGTAAATGGCGGACATTCAGCAATCTTTTCGGTATATCCAGCAGCTGGAGGGTAGGTTGACGGCTCTCGAGAGCTCAACCTCAGTTGTGGATGTTACCGCAGTTGCTGTACAGGCTGCTAGCGTGGCTGCAGCAACCTTGTCCACTGCCACCCCAGTTCCGACAGTATTCCGCCTCCCGTTGCCAGAAAAATTTTCTGGAGATTACAAAACTTGTAGGGGATTCGTGAGTCAGTGCTCTATCCATCTCGAGCTCCTGGCTGCACGTTTTCCTACAGAGCGGGCTAAGGTGGGATTTATTGTCTCTCTCTTGTCGGACAGGGCGTTGGAGTGGGCTACGCCGCTGTGGGAGCGTGGTGATCATGTGGTGCAGAGTGCTCCGTTGTTCCTGAGCACTCTGATAAAGTTCTTTTTAGGACCTCAAGTCACCCATGACACAGCGCTCCAACTACTGGCTTTAACACAGGGTGAGTCCTTGGTCAGCTATTTTTACGTCCGCTTCCGTACTTTAGCTTCCGAGCTGGAGTGGTCGGATAAGGCCCTTATCCCCATATTTTGGAGGGGCCTGGCTGATCACGTTAAGGACGCTCTGGCCACTAGGCAGATTCCTGCCACACTGGAGGAATTAATAACTGTCTCTACTCGTATTGACCTCCGTTTTAACGAGCGGAGGTTAGAGCGAGCCCAGTGTAGGCAGAGGTTTCGGCTGGCTCCCACCTTCGCCAAACCTTTGGAATCTCCAATCCAGGCATCCAAATCACATGAGGCCTTAGGGTACCATCACACAGTGGCATTTTGATCGCTACGACGGCACGATCCGTGACGCTCCAGCATCGTAACAATATCGCTCCAGCGTCGTAGACTGCTGTCACACTTTGTAATGTACGACGCTGGAGCGATAATTTCATGACGTATGTGCGATGTAGAAGCCGTTGGTTACTATGCGCACATCGTATACAATATCGTGCACACCTTTGTTACACCATGCGATCATGCCGCCACAGCGGGACACTAGACGACGAAAGAAAGTTTCAAACGATCTGCTACGACGTACGATTCTCAGCGGGGTCCCTGATCGCAGGAGCGTGTCAGACACAGCGAGATCGCTGGAACGTCACGGATATATCGCTGGAACGTCACAAATCGTGCCGTCGTAGCGATCAAAATGCCACTGTGTGACGGTACCCTTAGAGGTGACACGAGCGGGATCCAAATCTCTGTCCGCCCGTGCACATAAGGTCCGTCATGTTTGCCAGCAGTCAGGACATCTTGCCTCCAAGGATCCTCAGCGGTCGGGGAAACGTCAGCGTCTAGTGGCAGTTGGAGGAGGTACACTAGACACGGCGTCGTTTGCCTCAAAGTTGTCCTTCAAGGGGACAATTACTATAGGCCCATCCACTCTTATGGTCGAGCTATGCGTGGATTCTGGGGCAGAGGGTAACTTTATGTCTTCCGCTTTTGCCCAGCGTCACGCAATACCCTTGGTGATGCTCGCAGAGCCAGTAACCGTTCGAGTGGTAAATGGGTCAACACTACCCTCACAGATTACCCAACAAACCATTCCTTTCACGCTTTTTGTGTCTCCATCACATCAGGAGATAATCTCCCTATTAGTCATTCCTGAGGGAATTGATGAGGTCCTGTTGGGGATACCATGGCTTCGCTACCATTCTCCTCATATTGAGTGGTCCTCTGGGAGAATTTTGGGATGGAGTAAATCCTGCGAGGGTAGATGTCAGAGGGAGTGCGTTCAGGTTGCTACTACACAGGTACCCGCAGATCTTTCCTCTCTCCCCAAGCACTATTGGCCCTATGCAGACGTATTCTCCAAAAGAGCTGCGGAGACCCTTCCGCCTCACCGCCCCTATGACTGTCCTATTGACCTCTTGCCTGGTGCTGAGCCTCCCCGGGGTCGAGTCTATCCGTTATCTCTCCCGGAGACGGAGGCAATGTCTCAGTATATCCAAGAGAATCTGGCAAGAGGATTCATTAGGAAGTCAGTGTCACCGGCAGGGGCTGGGTTCTTCTTCGTACAGAAGAAGACTGGAGACTTACGTCCATGCATAGACTACAGGGGTCTTAACGCCATCACCCTTAAGAACAAATACCCATTACCCCTGATATCTGAGCTGTTTGATAGGCTACGGGGAGTGAGGGTATTTACAAAGTTAGATCTGCGGGGTGCTTATAACCTGATTCACATCCGTGAGGGGGATGAATGGAAGACGGCTTTTAACACCAGGGATGGGCACTATGAATATCTGGTGATGCCCTTCGGGCTCTGTAATGCCCCAGCCGTTTTCCAAGACTTTGTGAACGACATCTTCCGAGATATGCTCACCACCTCGGTCGTAGTCTATCTGGATGATATTCTCATCTTCTCTCCAGATATTGACTCCCATCGGAGAGATGTTCGCAAAGTCTTCGACCTCTTACGGGCAAACTTCCTCTACGCCAAGTTGGAGAAGTGTGTGTTTGAGCAGGAGTCCTTGCCATTCCTTGGTAATATCATCTCTGCCCAGGGTTTGGCTATGGATCCTGCCAAGCTACAGGCTGTAATGGACTGGCAGGAACCCCATTCTCTTAAAGCGGTGCAGCGCATTATGGGGTTCATTAATTACTATCGCCAGTTCATTCCACACTTCTCAACTTTGGTAGCTCCCTTGGTTGCCCTCACCAAAAAGGTAGCAAATCCCAAGTTGTGGTCAGAGGAGGTCTCCAAAGCCTTTCTCTCGATCAAGTCTCATTTCGCTAGCGCTCCCATCCTACATCGCCCCGATGTTGATAAACCATTTATCTTGGAGGTGGATGCCTCATCTGTTGGTGCTGGAGCAGTCCTTTTCCAAAAGGATGCTCAAGGTCGGAAGCATCCTTGCTTCTTCTTCTCCAAGACCTTCACACCAGCGGAGAGGAATTATTCCATCGGAGACAGGGAGTTGCTAGCCATGAAGTTGGCTTTTTCAGAGTGGAGACATCTCTTGGAGGGAGCTCGCTTTCCCTTCCAAGTCTTCACTGACCACAAGAACTTGGTATATCTACAAACGGCCCAGCGGCTGATTTCTCGCCAGGCTAGATGGTCCCTGTTCTTCTCCCGGTTCCATTTTACTCTCCATTTTCTCTCCGTGGAGAAGAACGCTCATGCCGACGCTCTCTCCCGCTCCGTAGTGTCATCTGAGGAGGAGGAGCCTCGGTTTATTGTCCCTTCTGAGAGCCTGAGAACTGTAGCTCCGGTTTCGCTAGAGTCTGTGCTCCCGGGCAAGACTTTTGTGCCAGCTAACTTGCGACCGGAGGTTCTCTCTTGGGCCCACTCCTCCAGAGTGGGTGGGCATTTTGGGACCAAGAGGACATCTGAGCTTTTGGCGAGAACATACTGGTGGCCGCATATGGCCCGAGATGTCAGGGACTATATTCAGGCATGTGTTTCCTGCACCCAGAATCGGTCTCCTCGGCAACGGCCTGCTGGGTTGCTTTACCCTCTACCGGTGGCAGACAGGCCCTGGGAGATGGTCGGGATGGACTTTGTGGTGGGCTTACCCAAGTCGCGTGGCTGCTCCATTATTTGGGTTGTCACCGACCATTTCTCTAAGATGGTGCATTTGGTGCCGCTTCCTCGGTTACCTTCAGCACGGGCCTTGGCGGTGTTGTTCATTAAACACGTTTTCCGATTGCATGGTATGCCTGATAAGATTGTCAGTAATCGGGGTCCCCAGTTCGCGTCTCGGTTTTGGAGAGAGCTCTGCCGTTTACTCAGCATAGAGTTACACCTCTCCTCTGCATACCATCCCGAGACGAATGGGTTGGTGGAGAGAACCAACCAGACTCTGGTGACATATTTGCGTCATTTCGTCTCTGCTAGGCAGGACGACTGGGCATCTTTGCTACCTTGGGCGGAATTTGCCTTGAACAACGCCGTAGCCGATTCCACTGGTCAGACTCCTTTTCTCCTTAATTACGGCCAGCATCCGTGTGTCCCTGTGCCCATGCATGCGTCATCCACCGATTCTAGGGTGGCAGACTGGGCGGTGGAGGCACGTGACATCTGGGACCGCACACAGGATGCCATCCGGGCCTCCAAGGAGAGAATGAGGGTTTCGGCTGATACACACCGGCGCCCCGCTCCGGTCTTTGCTCCTGGCGACTTGGTGTGGCTCTACACCCGTAACATCAGGCTGCGAGTTGAGTCCACTAAGTTTGCTCCTCGCTACATTGGTCCGTTTAAGGTTCTGGAACAGGTCAACCCTGTGGTCTACCGTTTGGCTATTCCTCCACGCCTTGGTATCACCGATACTTTTCACGTTTCCCTCTTAAAGCCCGTTCGTTTGTCCCGGTTTTCTGAGTCATCTGCTGGGACATCGGGTTCATCCACGGATGAGTTTGAGGTGAATGCTATTGTGGGGTGCAAGGTGGTATGTGGCAAGAAATTTTATCTGGTGGACTGGAAGGGTCACGGCCCAGAGGATAGAACCTGGGAGCCTGTAGAGCACATTCGGGCTCCGCTGCTTATTGCAGCTTTTGAGCGTAGTGAGGCTCAAGGAGGGGGGGGCCCTAGGAGGGGGGGTAATGTTAGGAGTCGAGTTTCCTCTGCTGCACAGGAGGAATCTCGATCCGTGTCTGCTGCGGTCTCCCATTCTGCATCGGCCGCAGTGGGGTCTGCTCAGCGGAGGCGTCACTCCCAGCATCTTGCTGGGACTGATTCTGTGCAGAGGGTTACTACTGCCTTTTCTGGCTCTCCTGTTGTACCCTGCACTGATCTGCGGCGAGCAGGCTTCTCTGGGACTAAGTCCTTATTTTCACACACTGAGCATGCCCAGGGCAAGATCTCCCATTGGAGATCAAGGGTCACATGCTCAGGTACTGCAGCACATTCCATTGGTCCTCCAGGAAGGTCCTGAAAGGGCAAAACTTTGGTAGCAGCTTCCTGTGCTGCAACTATATAAACTGCGCATGACCACACGGCCATGCGCTAGTATTGTCTTGATAATATGTGTGTGTGTTGTGAGTGAAAGTCGCTCTTTAAAATACCCTCCCTATTGGATGACTGTTCGCGGAAGGTGTATGTTTGCTATCTAGCGCCTGACTTATCCAACAGCACGTTACACACATAACAGCGTCTAGTTGCTGTGATAGCCTGTACGGCACCGTGCGCTTCCTCTGCGCTTTCATTACCCAAGCCTGGGTGGTTAGTGGCGTCCGTCAGTGCGGCACTGCATGCACTCTCGTGCCTTTATATACTATTGTAATAGTTTCCTTACACACCCAGTTGCGGTGTTGTGCCAGCAAGTGGTCTAATCGGACTTCAATCCTGTGTTGGGGTTGTGTTCGCTGACTTCTTGCTCGCGCTCTATGTGCGGTACCGCGGTCCTGTGACTCAACAGGATCGCTTCCTTCACGCAGGGTGAAGTTAACCCGTGCATGTATACTTATAGTACCGCCATATAGTCCGTCTTACTAGCAGCAGGGTTTTTACCTGCACGGTGGACCTCGGACTGCGAACGCACCTAGTTTCATATCATCTATACTTGGTGCGTTCCGCCAGTCCTTAACACCGGGCGCATACGAAAATATAATTTGCACGCTTCACGAAAAACAACAAATTTACTGCGTTTCCCAGCAAACCTCTCAGGTAAAGGCATCTTTGGCTCTGCGAATCTACCTGCAGTTTCAGATTGCACATTAGACACTACAAGACTTTGTTGCTGAACTGCCCCCTTCAACTCAGTGACCTGTAAGGACAGCGCCTCCAACTGGCGGGTTATGGAAGTCATGGATCCATGGCATCCAAAATTTATTTTGGGCCGATTATAATGTCACGGGGGTATTGGGTAGACTACAGCTGATTACCCGGGCCCTTGCGATATCCCTCAGACTAGGGAAAACCCTGTCTGTCCCTCTCCCAGAATTTACACTGATGGTGTGCCTGTCTGGGCCGCCAGGCCTGACCCTAACTCCTGTTTCAGCCCTATGCTGAAACCTCCACCCGCCACCCAGTGATAAGACCACACACCAACCTACACAGAAAGTACAGACAGGGAAAACTGAAAATGCACCATGCCACAGACACACAGGAAAACACTATAATGGCACAGGGCAAAAATAAACACAAATATAGGAAGGAGAAATATGACAAAGGATAATACACCACCAGATATGATACTTCAACTCCTAGACCACCACTCCAGACCAAGATCACCAGGCACAAGACACAATCTATAATCGGCGACGCCCAAAGTCCAGAATTACTATTTAAAGGCCACGGACGTGACCCAGCCTCCAACCAGATTACCAGCCAGATTAACCCTGGATAACCTGGATAAAATCTAGCAGGCACCACTGAGCGTATAGTGGACAAATGTGGAATTACCGCTGTCTGTCGGACGCCCTAGTGTGAACAGCGTCCGACATGACATGGAGGCCAGAAATGTCAGAATTTTGAGCGCACGTATATGTGAACTGTGTGACGGACAAACCACAGTTTTAAATAGCTGGCCTGTAGGTAATTATTTTTAACAGCAAACTGGTATCAATAACTTCACTAACACACTACAATAAAATTTAAATGGAGGCCAGAAATAGAATTTTGAGCACTCTCATTTGTGATCCGTGTGATGGAGAAACCACAGTTTTAAATCGATTTTTAGCGCTGTAATACGGGACGGATCTGGCTGTATTCTGCAGTGTCACCAAGCAAATGAAGCAGAAAAATGGTGTTCTCTGGACTGCTTTTTAAGCAAATAATCATGATTAAGATCTAAAAAAATATTCCTGGCCCCTGATACCTGGGGCTATGTCTACAAACATCTGTAAAAGCAGCAGCAGCAGCAGACAGAACTGGAATGGACCCTCTTGCTATGTGCAGTGCAGTCTGCCACATACACTGCCTGCCTGCCTGCCTAGCACTGATATCTATGCAGCTGGATTAGTCCTCAGAAGGACAGATAGTTTAGATGGATATGTGTATAACATATTGTGGTATACCTACACTAACTAAGAAACAAGAAAATCTCTCCCTAGCTCAGCAGCACCTCTTTCTACACTGCCTGATTCCATAGTACATTGTCACGAGAATGGTGGTGCCAGGTCTGATATAGACCTGACGACTTTGTGAGGCCAGCCAATCACTGTAATGCCACAATCAACATGGCTGTGGCATTACAGTGTGTGGCAGACAACCCCTGCCTGTTCTGACCAACCCCAGAAATACTCGGCGAGCTACGAGCATCTAGAGCAGTGAGATGCTCGGGCGAGTACCGAGTAGTAGCGAGCATGCTCGCTCATCACTACTAAAAGCTTCTCTTCATTGGTAACTTCTGACTGCTACCACTTGATGCCAGCAACTCAGTAGTAGAAACAAGAGTTTGGTAGACCTTTTGAAATTCGAATTTGCCAATTTCACAGAATTTTTGCAAGAAATTCAATTCACAGAACATATATTTGTACCAAGTCTAATAACTGTAAACAGTATAATTGCCAAGAAAATAAGAGTAAAACACTTGTAAGTTGAGAAACAAGAAACAAATTGAACCCCTTTTGCAAAAAAACAATGTAGCCTAATATGTTTTGTTGCAAAGTAGTTACACGTAGGTTCACGTCAGAAAAGTAATGGGCGAACCCATGGATGTTTGGGTCTGACGGGTTCGACCAAACATCGAAAAAAAGTTTGGTTCTGATACCAGAAAGGTATCCGAATCCGAACCCCTTTCAAATGAATGAGCAGCAAGAACATTCGTTGATTGCCACGCTGTCATCTGCATGACATAACGGCAAACATGGACTCTGATCAGCAGTAAAATCATTACCTTCTGTATGAGAGCTGCAACTCCCACGCTGTCAGCTGACAGTTTACCTTTAAAAAGTTTACCAGTTTTATCAGGTGTCGGCTGATAAAAGAGTACTACAGCTGCTGTCGCTGAAAACACCTAAAGTTGGCGCTGCTGATGGTAACATTCAAAAGTTGAGCCTGTGCTATAAAATAAATTAAATTAAAAAAGTGATGTGGGGTCTCTTCTACTTTTGATAACCTGCACAGGTAAAACTGACAGCTGTGGGCTCAGATGTCGGTTTTGTCATGGCTGGTTATCACAAATAGAGGGATCCCCACACCATTTTTTTAAATTATTTAAATAAAAAATTTATAAAAGCCATGGGGTCCCCCCATTTTTGACAACCAGTCAAGCATAAGCGGAAAGGTGGGGGCTTCAATATAATATGTGAAAGTTAAGTATAACTGTGCTTTCTTATTTTTATTTCAATAAAGTTGTCTGTGTTTTTCTTTCACGTAAAAGTTTCTATTCTTGTCTTTTTTACAATCTATCTAAGGGGTTAGTAGTGGGGGAATATTATAGATGCCTCTACATTACTAACCTGTGGGCTTGATGTCAGCGGCCATAAAAAAAGCTAACATCCACCACACAACCATTGCCCCACTAGCCACTGCACCAGGGCAGGTGGGAAGAGCAGGGCAAAGCCCCAAATTTGGCACATCTAATAAATGCACCTTTTCTGGGGTCGCTGCGGGATGATATTTTTAGGCTGGGCAATATCCATGGTCCCTTGCCAGCCTGAGAATACCAGACCTAAGCTATCTGCTTTAGCTTAGCTGGTTGTCAAAAAGGAGGAGCCCACGCCTATTTAAAAAAAAAATTATGTAAATAATTGAAAAAAAATGACATGCGGACCCCTCTATTCTTGTTAACCTGCCATGATAAAGATGACAGCTGGGGATTGCAGTTGCAGCTGTCAGTTTTACCTGCGCTTGTTATCAAAAATAGAAGAGTCCAGAAGTCATTTTTTTCTTTTTCATTTATAGCAAAGGTGTCGGCTTATGGATACTCCCATAAGCAGCACCTTCTCTCACTGTTTTCAACAACAACAGGCATAGACTGATGGCAGTAGTACTCTCTCATCAGACAATGATTGTGACCAGAAGTAAATTTTTTACCACCAGTCACAGCTGCCCGCTCACCCTGTCATCTGAGAGAGTGGGAACCACAGGTCTCTGACCAGCGGTAATGATCTTAGTGCCGATCAGAACCGCTGGGGTTTCTTGTGTTGTCATGCAGATGACAGCATGGAAAACAACCAATGTTTGGAGTGTGGTATCCAAAAAGGACATGGATTTCCTGGAGAAGTTTGTAGTCAGCATCCATGCCCAAACACTAAGTGTTCGGTACGGACTCTGAGCTTTACTTATTGGGATCGCTCATTGCTTGTCAGAAAAAAATAAAGCAGAATTCTTTAGAGCCCCAAAAGTGAGCAAAATTGAATTGGACTGGTAACACGGTAATATAAAATCATAAAGTTCTCACGAGCGTTGATGTTAGTGAGGTGAAGGGTTCATCAGCTATGACCTTTCTCACATTACCACTACAAACTGCAGAAGTGCAATAACGTCCCTGTCTCAGTGTGTTCTGAATGGCACGGAGAGCAGTCACATCACTGATAAAAACAAAATAAAACAAATTGGATCTGAAGTAAATTTTTTGTGAAAAAAAGTTAAATGTTCCTTTTTTTAAACATTCCAAAAATTCCTGTAAAGCACCTGAAGGGTTAATAAACTTCTTGAATGTGGTTTTGAGCACCATGAGGGTATAGTTTTTAGAATGGTTTCACTTTTGGGTATTTTCTATCATATAGACCCCTCAACGTGTCTTCAAATGTGAAGTGTTCCCTAACAAAATGGTGTTGTAAAAATGAGAAATTGCTGGTCAACTTTTAACCCTTACATCTTCCTAACAAAAAAAAATTTGGGTTCCAAAATTTTGCTGATCTAAAGTAGACATATGGAAAATGTTGCATATCAAGTTTTTTGTGTGACATATCTCTGATTTAAAGGCATGCAAACTCAAAGTTGGAAAATTGAAACATTTTAAAAAATTTCTGCCGAATTTCCATTTTTTTCACAAATAAAAGAAAGTCATATCAAAGAAATTTTACCACTATCATGAAGTACAATATGTCACTAGAAAACATTGTCAGAATCACCAGGATCCATTGAAGCATTCCAGAGTTATAACCTCATAAAGGGACAGTGGTCAGAATTGTAAAAATTGGCCTGGTCATTGACGTGCAAACCACCCTTGGGAGTAAAGGGGTTCGCCCTTCACTATTGATAAATACACAGATGGGATGGATCAACATTTTGTTTTGTGGCGTGTACGCTTGTTAAATTGTACTGGTATAAGAGTTATGTAAAAAAATTAACACTCTGTTTTTTTATAAATAGATTTTGACCTAAATTCTCCTCTTAACAAAAACTCCATAACCCTAAAAACTATGTCAGTACAGAGGTACACTCATAGAAATTAATTTGTGACAACAGCCAGCAGTATTTGTGTGGTGCGTACGCCTGTTAAATTGGACTAGTGACACAGTTATTTAAATTCATAAAGGGGTTGGCCACTTTTTTTTTATTTTAACAAATGTCTTGGGGACATGATTTTGTATACATTTACTATATACAGGTCCGACAGGTTCATCTATTGCTCAGTACTACGGTCCTCACAAACAGCAAATCTTTCCTGTCTTTAAAATAATTGCTGGCGGAGGAGCAGCAAACCTTTTTCTGTTCTAGAGGCATGAATGATACAGTAGCAAGTTTCTTCTTGTACTGCTATAGAGAAACTGTGAAGAAAGAGATAAAAATCAATAATTTTGTTTTAGCAAATGCACACTTATGGATAGAAGAATTAGAGTTGTGAAAAGGCTGTCAAATCAATTATGTGTATTTACAATACATACAATATTTGAAGAAACAAACATTAGTATAAGATCAGCAAATATACGTTTATATTTACAAATATGGGTCAAAAGAACTGCATAACATTTAGAAATGTCAATAGAAATATTTTACTTCGTACAAAAAAATAGAGAGAAAAGTGAATCACCGTATAAAGTAATTTGTCCACTCAACTTTATGGGTTATGATTAGATAGGCACAAACATATTTTATATCTTCCAATACTAACAATGGGTTGCAGATCACTGGAGGCTTAATTCCAGAAGAAACCTGATTCAATTACTGCATTTATATACAGGAAAGAAATATATCTTGGTACCGTGTTAGCCAGTGGATAGAAAAATATTTAGAATTGAGAGTCCTCAGTGGTTGATACCTTTTAATGGCTAACTGAAAAGATGGTAACAAATTGCAAGCTTTCGAGACTACACAGGTCTCTTCATCAGGCAAAGACTAAAACAAATTCTGAAGAATCACATATTTATGCACAACATAGTATAGGAAAAAAAAAAAAAAAAAAAACCATGGATAAGCCAGGTGACATGAAGCAGAAATACCATGGGTGATAAACAGTTACGTCCATAAATGGACACACGCTACTACAAAAAATTGGAGTCGGATCCTACACAGGATTATTACAAGGAACTAAACAAGTTGGTATCTTGTCTGCCCGACGAATCCATAAGAACCAATGACCTGATACCAGAAAGTCCAAGAACAGGGACATTCTACATGCTTCCCAAAATCCACAAATCTGGAAACCCAGGAAGACCAATTATTTCGTGTGTGGGCACCCTTACTGAGCAGGTATCTGGATGGGTAGAGGGTAGTCTTAAACCCCTGGTAAAAGATACACCCAGCTTCATTCAGGACACAACTGACCTATTGAATAAACTATCAGCAATAGGTCCTCTACCAGAAGGAACCATCCTGGCCACCATGGATGTGGAATCTTTGTACTCCAATATCCCACACCAGGATGGATTAAATGCCTGCAAATTCTTCCTGGAAAACGCAGGGACTGATGCAAATTCTGTGGTGAAACTTATAAAATTCATCCTCACCCACAATTACTTTGAGTTTGACAAGAAGATCTATCTACAGGAGACTGGCACAGCAATGGGAAGTAAAATGGCCCCACAGTATGCAAATCTTTTCATGGCCAAGCTTGAAAGCGACTTTTTGTCCTCATGCCCCATCAGGCCTCTGGCCTACTACCGCTACATTGATGACATTTTAATCATCTGGACGGAGTCTGAGCCGCAGCTAAAGACGTTCCATGAACAGTTTAATCAATTTCATCCTACCATCAACTTAACACTCAACTACTCCTGCACTGAAATTAACTTTTTGGACACCATCATTAGGCTGCAGAAAAATGAAATAGAGACATCCCTGTATCAGAAGCCAATCGACCGCCCAACATACCTTAAATGGGACAGTTTCCATCCAAAACACATAAAAAACTCTATTGTCTACAGCCAAGCCATCAGATACAATCGTATATGTTCCAACCCCATGGATAGGGATGAGCACCTTGGTCGCCTCAGAAAGATCTTTTTGAATCAGGGCTACCATCCAAGAACAATTGAAAATCAGATCACAAGAGCCACCAGAATATCAAGGAATCACCTGCTACATTACAAAACTAAAGAAGAAAATAACCGGGTACCTCTAGTGGTTACCTACAACCCAAATCTGGAGGTGCTAAGGGGAGCTGCACGGAAATTACAACCTTTACTGCAAAAAGATGCCCGATTACAATCCATTTTTCCTGACCCCCCACTACTGTGTTTTAGGCAGCCCCCAAATCTAAGAAGCATCATTGTCAGGAGCTCCCTGTCCTCTCCAACAGCTGCAGGAACCTTTCCTTGCAACCAGAAAAAATGTAAAACCTGTCCATTTATAATGACCACAGACAAGATAAAGATCCCCAATTCACATCAGGACTACAAGATCCCAGGTACTTTCAGCTGCGTCACTTCTAATGTGGTGTACCTAATTATATGTACTAAATGTCCAACTGGGGGTCTGTATGTGGGGGAGACAGGGCAGAAGCTTAGAACAAGGATGAACTCTCATCGCCATACAATAAGAGAAAAAAGAATGGATCTACCGGTGGCAATACATTTCTGTCTCCCAAATCATAACATTATGGACATGAAATTACTTGTATTGAAAGGAAACTTCAAATCGCAGAAAGACAGGAGAGTCTGGGAATATAAACTGATGACGACCTTTGACACTCTTAATGCAGGAATGAATGTGTCACATGGATTTATGTCTTTTTACATCAACTAAGGAACTTGCCCCTCAGACCATGAAGGGTCATTAAAACAGAGACCCTAATCACAGGACAATAAAACAATCCTTATCTAAGAATTGGCCCAATATTTATGGACGTAACTGTTTATCACCCATGGTATTTCTGCTTCATGTCACCTGGCTTATCCATGGTTTTTTTTTTTTTTTCCTATACTATGTTGTGCATAAATATGTGATTCTTCAGAATTTGTTTTAGTCTTTGCCTGATGAAGAGACCTGTGTAGTCTCGAAAGCTTGCAATTTGTTACCATCTTTTCAGTTAGCCATTAAAAGGTATCAACCACTGAGGACTCTCAATTCTGCATTTTTATATTAACTTTAATATATGGTAGAATAGGAAAATCAAAGACCTTTAATAATGATGCAATGTTGATAACCAAAAACTATAACTTGCAGACATTGGATGGAATATACACTACTCAAAAAATAAAGGGAACACTAAAATACCACATTCCAGTTATTGCTGAATTAAATATTCCAGTTGCAAATCTTTACTCATTACATAGTGGAATGCATTGAGAACAATAAAACATACAAATGTTCAATGTAAGTCAAAATTATTATGTAATGGAAGTCTAAATTTGGAATGATACTCAAAATCAAAGTGGAAAATCAAATTACAGGTTGATCCAACTTCAGTGGAAATGCCTCAAGACAAGGAAATGAAGCTTAGTAGTGTGTGTAGCTTCCACCTGCCTGTGCAACCTCCCTACAAAGCCTGGGCAATCTTCTGATGAGGTGACGGATGCTCTCCTGAGGGATCTCCTCACAGACCTGGATTAAAACACCAGTCAACTTCTGGACAGTCTGTGATGAAACATGGCATAGTAAAGTAAATCCACTTTGTGATAATTTGAATCTCACTTTTTTTTGGGAGACTGAACCAAAACTCAGGCCCTGTACATAAAACAACACAATGTAAGTGGCAGAAAGTGGCTGGCTGATATACGACAAACTAACAGGACTGAAATATATCCACTTTGTGAGATATGGAATCTCACTTTTTGGGGGGAGACTGAACCAAAACTCAGGCCCAGTGTATAAAACAACAACACAATGTAAGTGGCAGAAAGTGGCAAGAAGATATATGAAAAAATCCAAGGACTGTAGTACAATTTCAATCTCCCTACAATGATCTCAGGAAAAGTTTGGCAGCAATATAAAGGACTGCTGCACACAAAAGTGTGGACAAATAAACAGGATAACTGCAGAAAGGAGCAACAGGATTTTTGCTTTTAAAAAAGCAGTTGGTTTGCACAGCGGCGTGCAAACAGCAATGCAGCTATCAGGGAGCCTTATAAGGCAGACTAATAAGCTACAGAGATGATGCACAGAAATATAGCCTCCACTGTTCCTGCAAACAAATGGTGGTGTTGGACAGTGGAAATCACTACAGCACAAGCAGTTTGGGGGTTAATCTTCCCTCCCTAACTATATCCCTTCTTCTGATGAAGCTGCAGCAAGCTCTCCCTATGCTAAGATCGGCAGAAGTAAGATGGCGGCCGGCATGCATGCCCCTTTATAGCCCCTGTGACACCGCAGAAAGCAAGCCAATCACTGCCATGCCCTTCTCTAAGATGGTGGGGACCGAGACCTTTGTCATCACGCTGCCCACACTCTGCGTCCTCCTTCATTGGCTGAAAAATGGCACTGAAAGCGTCATACGAAACGCGACTTTTGTGTGCAGATCGCCGACCTCATGGCCGATCCACACTAGGATTGGGTCGGGTTTCATGATCCCGACTTTGCCGAAAGTCGGCGATTTTTGAATTTGTCGGATCCGTTTTGCTCAACCCTAGAATTCAATATTGCTTTTGCAAAACTTGGTGGGTAAAAACGGCCACATAGGCAGTTCCCACTAAGTGGCCCATTAATTTCCTAGCGGTCTGTTCAATTTTTGTAGGGTTAATTTGGATGTATGTGCATTTCATGTGAACATAATTCTTCTGCTACAGGAATACCCCCTCCAATTTTTGGAAGCTTACACCCTGTCTTTTTAATTAATTTTATATGTTAACGTTATTAATAACGATATTAATTTTATTTCACCTTTTTTATCTCTTTTCGTTTCTTTTTTGCCTGGAAACCAGCAGTGTGAAATATGTGGAACAAGATTCAGCAAGTGTGAAGTAATATGGGGCCAAGTGAGGCCAAAAAGCCTGGCATCCCTCAGCTTGACAGGGCAGTGTAGTCGCTCACTGCAACCTGTCTCAGATACAGACTGTCTTGATGCCAGGGCTGTGATCCAGAGCACGCCATTTGTTTTCCAGTTGTGAGTTTCTTTGGACATTAAAAGCACTGACGCTGCTATCATGAAGCGAGTTGAATACTTTGCCTCAAGCGGCAGAGTATTCCTAAAAACAGGGGGCGGCAGAGCGGCAGTCAGAAGTTAGAACACGTGGTGCCGACTCTCCCTGCAATCCCTGCTTTGACACTTGCTGTTGATGACAGTGCAGTGTCACAAACAACAAAGTAACGTGCGGCATGCCCAGCGGCAGGTGAGGTGACTCACTGTTACCACCCGGCCGGGCTGAGGTGCAGTCAGAAGCGTTGCCCTGTCTCCTGACCTGCTGGCTGCTGTGCTGGGACTGGGAGTCGGACACACACATTGCTGGCCGACTTGTAGCAGTATCCGGCAGGCTAGTAAGTAACTATAAAAAACAAAATTCGCCACCCCTCCCCCCACATGCTAGTGAGTGTCATTCATGAACGAGCTGATACAAAGAGCCGGTTCCCTGCTATAAATTAAAGGAGTCGGCTCTGCAGCATGAGTGAGCTGAGTTTTTTTGTTCCTTTCTGGTGTTTGCAGCTTGTCAGACTGTAGGAGGAGAGCAGAAGCTGTGGACTGTTTGTGAGCACTGGAGAAATGGTGCAGACAAGCATATGCACAGGACAGGGTGGATGGAAAAAGAAAGTAAATGCTTCCTATTGTTAACCCCTAAGTGCCCACAGACTGCAAGCATTAGGGTATGTTTCCACGTTCAGGAAACGCTGCCTGTTTGACGCTGCATATAGACGCAACGTAAAACACGCAACGTCCACATGTTACAGCATAATGGAGGGGATTTCATGAAATCCCGTCTCTACTATGCGGTAAAACACGCAGGCGGCAGACCCACGTAAATGGACATGCGACGCGTCTTTTCAGAATGCAGCATGTCTGTTTACAATGTGGCGACACTGCGTCGCTGCGCCATAAATGTACCATAGACTATCATTAGATGCGATAAAATCGCATCTAATGATTAGTCACATGCGTAGAAACTGCGTAACCGCAGCTTACTACGCATGTCTGCCGGCTCACCTGTTCCGCCGTCGGAAGTCCCTCATCCACTGCAGTTCTCGCGATTACTTATTGTGATAACTGCCGTACACGTGACCGCGAGTTATCTCCGGTCACTAGTGTGGTTCTCACAATCAGCTGATCAGCTGTTTGTGAGAACGCTGTAGTGTAGGTGATCGCTGGAGAGTTACAGTTATATGAAAAAGTTTGGGCACCCCTATTAATCTTAAGCTTAATGTTTTATAAAAATAGTTTTTTTTTGCAACAGCTATTTCAGTTTCATAGATCTAATAACTGTTGGACACAGTAATGTTTCTGCCTTGAAATGAGGTTTATTGTACTAACAGAAAATGTGCAAGCTGCATTCAAACAAAATTTGACAGGTGCATAAGCATGGGCACCCTTATCATTTTCTTGTTTTAAATACTCCTACCTACTTTTTACTGACTTAATAAAGCACTTTTTTTTGTTTTCTAACTTCATTGACCTTTGAACTTCATAGCCAGGTGTATGCAATCATGAGGAAAGCTACTTAAAGTGGCCACTTGCAAGTTGTTCTCCTGTTTGAATATCTTCTTAAGAGTAGCATCATGGGCTCCTCAAAACAACTGTCTAAAGATATATATATATATATATAAATATGTAATACAGTGGACTAGAGCAGTGTATATACAGTATATAAACAGTATATACCGTATTTTTCAGACTATAAGATGGGGCATGCGTCTTATAGTGCAAATGCAGGTTTACTGGGGGGTTGCCGCAGATGTGTGGCGATGCTGCTGCAGTGGGTGGTGAGGAGTGCACCTGAGCAGGGTCCCTTCTTCAGCATGCCATAGGCTGAAATGTAGCCGCACGTGCGGCCTCCGGCAGCCATTTTCCAGAAGCCTCAAGCGGCCTACGACTTCAGGAAAATGGCCGCAGGGAAACCGGTGATGCACTCAGCTCTGCTCACCGTGGACACTGGCCTGCAGCATCACCACATTTCGGCCACCGACATCCTGAAGAAATGACCCTGCTCCATGCTTCACCTCCGATGCTGGACCTGCAACATCGCAGCCCTGGACTGCAGCACTGCCCCACTTCTGCTGCTGCCGGCATCCTGAGGAAGGGACATTGTTCCATGCTCTGCCTCACCGCCAACACCGGACCCAGAGCATCGCACCCCTGGACTGCAGCATTGCCCCACTTCTGCCACCGCCGAATTCCTGAGGAAGGGACTATGCCCTCTGTGACCTCGCTGTACCACCAACGGCCCTCAGGTAAGATACCTTAAATTCGATCAATAAAATGGACCCTTAACGCCAGCTGTTCCCATGCTGTGTATCCGGCAACGTTTCCAGCGACTTCCACGCTTGCACAATAACAGACATTAACCTGCCTCCATTCTGCTCCTCCATGATTCCCTTGGCTTCAATACTGTCAGTTGTTTCCCGGAAGTGCTGGCTGCACAGAGTCAAACACTTGCTCATGTGTCAGTGGGGTTCAGTAACGCCAGCTGTTCCCCTGCTGTGCATCCAGCAACGTGTCCAGCGACTGCCACGCTGGCACAATAACAGACATTAACCTGCCTCCATTCTGCTCCTCCGTGATTCCCTGGGCTTTAACACTGTCAGTTGTTGCCCAGAAGAGCTGGCTGCACAGAGACAAACACTCGCTCATGTGTCAGTGGGTTTCAGTAACGCCAACTGTTCCCCTGCTGTGTATCCGGCAACGTGTTCAGCGACCGCCATGCTGGCACAATAACAGACATTAACCTGCCTCCAGTGCAGGCTTTGGCCTACACTCTGCTCCTCCTGGATTCCCTGTGCTTCAATACTGTCAGTTGTTGCCCGGAAGTGCTGGCTGCACAGAGACAAACACTCGCTCATGTGTCAGTGGGGTTCAGTAACATAGTAACATTGTTATTAAGGTTGAAGGAAGACTTTAAGTCCATCTAGTTCAACCCATAGCCTAACCTAACATGCCCTAACATGTTGATCCAGAGGAAGGCAAAAAAACCCATGTGGCAAATAGATAGTAAGTTCCACTTTTGGGAAAAAAATTCCTTCCCGACCCCACTTACGGCAATCAGACTAGTTCCCTGCATCAACGCCCTATCAAAGAAACTAGTATATATACCCTGCAACATTTTACTTTTCAAAAAAGGTATTCAATCCCCTCTTAAATTTAAGTAATGAATCACTCATTACAACATCATATGGCAGAGAGTTCCATAGTCTCACTGCTCTTAAAGTAAAGAACCCACGTCTGTTATTATGCCTAAATCTTCTTTCCTACAGACATAGAGGATGCCCCCTTGTCCCTGTCTTAGGTCTATGATTAAAAAGATCATCAGAAAGGTCTTTGTACTGTCCCCTCATATATTTATACATTAAAATAAGATCACCCCATAGTCTTCGTTTTTCCAAACTAAATAGCCACAAGTTTAATAACCTATCTTGGTATTGCAGACCCCCCAGTCCTCTAATAACCTTGGTCGCTCTTCTCTGCACCCGCTCTAGTTCAGCTATGTCTTTCTTATACACCGGAGACCAGAACTGTGCACAGTATTCTAAGTGTGGTCGAACTAGTGACTTGTATAGAGGTAAAATTATGTTCTCCTCATGTGCATCTATGCCTCTTTTAATGCATTCCATTATTTTATTTGCCTTTGTAGCAGCTGCCTGACACTGGCCACTAAATGTGAGTTTGTCATCCACCCATATACCCAGGTCTTTTTCATTGACGGTTTTGCCCAGAGATTTAGAATTAAGCGCATAGTTATACATCTTATTACTTCTATGTCATGATCCCAATGGCAGGGGATCACAAAAGGACAAGCACAAAAACAAAACAAGCTCTAGGGTGATGGAACCTGAGCTGACCGCGATCCTGAACCTAAACACACAACTAGCAGTAGCCGGGGAACGTGCCTACGATGATTCCTAGACGTCTCGCGCCAGCCGAAGGATTAACTTCCCCTATTAGAAGAAACACAGACCTCACTTGCCTCCAGAGAAACACCCCACAGAAATAGCAGCCCCCCACATGTAATAACGGTGAAATGAGAGGAAAGCACATACGTAGTTATGAAAATAGAATCAGCAAAAATGAGGCCCGCTAAAGCTAGATAGCAGAGGATACAAAAGTGAACTGCGCGGTCAGCGAAAAACCCTTCAAAAAACCATCCTGAAATTACTTGAACTCATGTGCCAACTCATGGAACATGAGGAGTAATTTCAGCCCACTAGAGCAACCAGCAGCAAGGAATCACATATCTGCAAGCTGGACTAAGACAAAAATTAAGCAAAACGTGGAACAGGAAAATCAAAACTTAGCTTGTCCTGAAGATAACAGACGCAGGGAGCAGAGGTAAAAAGACACGCTGATTACATTGATAGCCGGCGAGGAAATGACAAAAAAGCCAGGTTAAATAGGAAACTCCCATAACCTGATGGAACAGGTGGACACCAGAGACCGCAGAGAACACAAGTCACCCAGTACCATCAGTAACCACCAGAGGGAGCCCAAAAACAGAACTCACAACAGTACCCCCCCCTTGAGGAGGGGTCACCGAACCCTCACGAGAACCACCAGGGCGACCAGGATGAGCCCTATGAAAAGCACGGACCAAATCAGCAGCATGAACATCAGAGGCAATCACCCAAGAATTATCCTCCTGACCATAACCCTTCCACTTGACCAAATACTGGAGTTTCCGTCTGGAAACACGAGAATCCAAGATCTTCTCCATAACATACTCCAATTCACCCTCCACCAGCACCGGAGCAGGAGGCTCAAGCGAAGGAACAACAGGTACCTCATACTTCCGCAACAACGACCGATGGAACACATTATGAATAGCAAACGATGCCGGGAGATCCAAACGAAACGACACAGGGTTAAGAATTTCCAAGATCCTATAGGGACCGATGAACCGAGGCTTGAACTTAGGAGAAGAGACCTTCATAGGAACAAAACGAGAAGACAACCACACCAAGTCCCCAACAAGAAGTCGAGGACCCACGCGGCGACGGCGATTAGCAAACTGCTGAGCCCTCTCCTGGGACAACTTCAAATTGTCCACCACATGACTCCAAATCTGATGCAACCTATCCACCACCATGTCCACTCCAGGACAATCAGAAGGCTCCACCTGACCAGAGGAAAAACGAGGATGAAACCCCGAATTACAAAAGAAAGGAGAAACCAAGGTAGCAGAACTAGCCCGATTATTAAGGGCAAACTCGGCAAGCGGCAAAAAGGAAACCCAGTCATCTTGATCAGCAGAAACAAAACACCTTAAATAAGTTTCTAAAGTCTGATTAGTTCGTTCCCTCTGGCCATTCGTCTGGGGATGGAATGCAGACGAAAAGGACAAATCAATGCCCATCTTAGCACAGAACGTCCGCCAAAATCTAGACACAAACTGGGATCCCCTGTCAGAAACGATGTTCTCCGTAATGCCATGCAAACGGACCACGTCTTGAAAAAACAGAGGGACCAGCTCAGAGGAGGAAGGTAACTTAGGCAAGGGTACCAGATGAACCATCTTAGAAAAGCGGTCACACACAACCCATATGACGGACATTTTTTGAGAGACAGGGAGATCCGAAATAAAGTCCATGGAAATGTGCGTCCAAGGCCTCTTCGGGATAGGCAAAGGTGACAACAATCCACTGGCCCGAGAACAGCAAGGCTTAGCCCGAGCGCAAACTCCACAAGACTGCACGAAAGAACGCACATCCCTCGACAAGGAAGGCCACCAAAAAGACCTGGCCACCAAGTCTCTAGTACCAAATATTCCAGGATGACCTGCCAACACAGAAGAATGGACCTCGGAGATGACTCTACTGGTCCAATTATCCGGAACAAACAGTCTCTCCGGCGGACAACGATCAGGTTTATCCGCCTGAAACTCCTGCAAAGCACGTTGCAAGTCTGGGGAGACAGCCGACAAAATCACCCCATCCCTAAGGATACCAGTGGGCTCAGAATTTCCAGGGGAGTCAGGCACAAAACTCCTAGAAAGAGCATCCGCCTTCACATTCTTTGAACCTGGCAGGTATGAAACCACAAAATTGAAGCGGGAGAAAAACAGTGACCAACGAGCCTGTCTAGGATTCAGACGCTTTGCAGACTCAAGGTACATCAGATTTTTGTGATCAGTCAAGACCACCACACGATGTCTAGCACCCTCAAGCCAATGACGCCACTCCTCAAATGCCCACTTCATGGCCAAAAGCTCCCGATTACCAACATCATAATTCCGTTCAGCGGGCGAAAATTTTCTAGAAAAGAACACACATGGCTTCATCACTGAGCCATCGGAGCTTCTCTATGACAAAACCGCCCCCGCTCCGATCTCGGAAGCATCAACCTCAACCTGAAAAGGAAGCGACGTATCTGGCTGCCGCAACACAGGAGCAGAAGAAAACCGGCGCTTAAGTTCCTGAAAGGCCTCCACAGCCGCAGGAGACCAATCAGTAACATCAGCACCCTTCTTAGTCAAATCCGTCAAAGGCTTAACAACACTAGAAAAATTAGTTATGAAGCGACAATAAAAATTAGCAAAGCCCAAGAACTTCTGTAGACTCTTAAGAGATGTAGGCTCACAAATAGCCTGAACCTTGACGGGATCCATCTCAATAGTAGAAGGGGAAAAAATATACCCCAAAAAAGAAATCTTCTGGACTCCAAAGAGACATTTAGAACCCTTTACAAACAAAGAATTGGCCCGCAGGACCTGAAACACCTTCCTGACCTGCTGAACATGAGACTCCCAGTCATCAGAAAAAACCAAAACATCATCCAAATACACGATAATAAATTTATCCAGATATTCACGGAAAATATCGTGCATAAAAGACTGGAAGACAGAAGGAGCACTAGAAAGTCCAAAAGGCATCACCAAATACTCGAAATGGCCCCCAGGCGTATTAAATGCGGTTTTCCACTCATCACCCTGCCTTATCCGCACAAGATTATACGCACCCCGAAGATCAATCTTAGTGAACCATTTAGCCCCCTTAATGCGAGCGAACAAATCAGTCAACAATGGCAAAGGATACTGATATTTGACTGTAATCTTATTCAAAAGACGATAATCTATGCAAGGCCTCAAGGAACCATCTTTTTTGGCCACAAAAAAAAAACCTGCTCCCAAAGGGGACGAAGATGGACGGATATGTCCCTTTTCCAAGGACTCCTTAACATAATTCCGCATAGCAGTATGCTCTGGCACTGACAGATTGAACAAACGACCTTTAGGGAATTTACTGCCAGGAATCAAATCTATAGCACAATCGCAATCCCTGTGAGGAGGAAGCGAACTGAGCTTAGGCTCCTCAAAAACCTCCCGATAATCAGACAAAAATACCGGAACCTCAGAAGGAGTAGATGAAGCGATAGAAATCGGAGATGCATCATCATGAACCCCCTGACATCCCCAGCTTAACACAGACATTGTTTTCCAGTCCAGGACTGGGTTATGAGTTTGTAACCATGGCAGACCAAGCACTAAGACATCATGTAAATTATACAGTACCAGGAAGCGAATCACCTCCTGATGAACGGGAGTCATACGCATGGTCACTTGTGTCCAGTACTGAGGTTTATTCATAGCCAAAGGTGTAGAGTCAATTCCTTTCAAAGGAATAGGAACTTCCAGAGGTTCCAGACTAAACCCACAGCGATTGGCAAATGACCAATCCATAAGACTCAGGGCAGCGCCTGAATCCACATAGGCATCGACGGAAATGGATGATAATGAACAAATCAGCGTCACAGACAGAATGAACTTAGACTGTAAAGTACCAATGGCAACAGACTTATCAACCTTTTTTGTGCGTTTAGAGCATGCTGATATAACATGAGCTGAATCACCACAATAAAAACACAATCCATTTTTCCGCCTATAATTTTGCCGTTCACTTCTGGACTGAATTCTATCACATTGCATTATCTCAGGTGCCTGTTCAGAAGACACCGCCAAATGGTGCACAGGTTTGCGCTCCCGTAAACGCCGATCAATCTGAATAGCCATAGTCATGGACTCATTCAGACCTGTAGGCGCCGTGAACCCCACCATAACATCTTTAATGGCCTCAGAAAGGCCATCTCTGAATTTTGCAGCCAGAGCGCACTCATTCCACTGAGTAAGCACCGACCATTTCCGAAATTTCTGACAATATATTTCTGCTTCATCTTGCCCCTGAGAGAGAGCCAATAAAGCTTTTTCAGCCTGAATCTCTAGGTTAGGTTCCTCATAAAGCAAACCCAATGCCAGAAAAAACGCATCCACATTGAGCAACGCAGGATCCCCTGGTGCCAATGCAAATGCCCAATTCTGAGGGTCACCCCGCAGGAAAGATATAACAATCTTGACCTGCTGAGCGGGGTCTCCAGAGGAGCGAGATTTCAAGGAAAGAAACAACTTGCAATTGTTCCTAAAATTCAGAAAACTAGATCTATCTCCAGAAAAAAACTCTGGGATAGGAATTCTAGGTTCAGACATAGGCGTATGTACAACAAAATCTTGTATATTTTGAACCTTAGCAGCAAGATTATTCAGGCTGGAAGCCAAACTCTGGACGTCCATAATAAACAGCTGAGGTCAGAGCCATTCAAGGATTAAGAGGAGGAAAGAAGCAGCCAAGCTGCAATTAAGGCTAGGCAGCAAACACTGAGTAGGGGAAAAAAAAAAAAAAAAACTTCCTCAGACTACTTTTCCTCCTACTTCAGCCAAAACGATGACCAATTTTTTGTCGGCCGGCTATACTGTCATGATCCCAATGGCAGGGGATCACAAAAGGACAAGCACAAAAACAAAACAAGCTCTAGGGTGATGGAACCTGAGCTGACCGCGATCCTGAACCTAAACACACAACTAGCAGTAGCCGGGGAACGTGCCTACGATGATTCCTAGACGTCTCGCGCCAGCCGAAGGATTAACTTCCCCTATTAGAAGAAACACAGACCTCACTTGCCTCCAGAGAAACACCCCACAGAAATAGCAGCCCCCCACATGTAATAACGGTGAAATGAGAGGAAAGCACATACGTAGTTATGAAAATAGAATCAGCAAAAAATGAGGCCCGCTAAAGCTAGATAGCAGAGGATACAAAAGTGAACTGCGCGGTCAGCGAAAAACCCTTCAAAAAACCATCCTGAAATTACTTGAACTCATGTGCCAACTCATGGAACATGAGGAGTAATTTCAGCCCACTAGAGCAACCAGCAGCAAGGAATCACATATCTGCAAGCTGGACTAAGACAAAAATTAAGCAAAACGTGGAACAGGAAAATCAAAACTTAGCTTGTCCTGAAGATAACAGACGCAGGGAGCAGAGGTAAAAAGACACGCTGATTACATTGATAGCCGGCGAGGAAATGACAAAAAAGCCAGGTTAAATAGGAAACTCCCATAACCTGATGGAACAGGTGGACACCAGAGACCGCAGAGAACACAAGTCACCCAGTACCATCAGTAACCACCAGAGGGAGCCCAAAAACAGAACTCACAACACTTCTACCCAAGTGCATGACCTTACATTTATCCCCATCAAAGCTCATTTGCCATTTATCAGCCCAAGCTTCTAGTTTACATAAATCATCCTGTAATATAAAATTGTCCTCCTCTGTATTGATTACCCTGCAGAGTTTAGTGTCATCTGCAAATATTGAAATTCTGCACTGAATGCCCCCTACAAGGTCATTAATAAATATGTTAAAAAGAAGAGACGCCAACTGTTCCCCTGCTGTGTATCCGGCAATGTGTACAGCGACCGCCATGCTGGCACAATAACAAACATTAACCTGCCTCCATTCTGCTCCTCCATGATTCCCTGGGTTTCAACACTGTCAGTTGCTGCCCGGAAGTGCTGGCTGCACAGAGACAAACACTCGCTCAACTGTCAGTGGAGTTCAGTAACGCCAACTATTGCCCTGCTGTGTATCCGGCAACGTGTCCAGCGACCACCACGCTGGCACAATAAGAGACATTAACCTGCCTCCATTCTGCTCCTCCATGATTCCTTGGGCTTCAACTGTCAGTTGATGCCCAGAAGTGCTGGCTGCACAGAGACAAACACTCGCTCATGTGTCAGTGGGGTTCAGTAACGCCAGCTGTTCCCTTGCTATGTATCCGGCAATATGTCCTGCGACCTCCATGCAGACACAACAGACATTTAACTGCCTCCAGAGCAGGCCTCGGCCTACACTCTGCTCCTCCTCCTAGATTCCCTGGGCTCAAATACTGCCAGTTGGTGCTAGGAAGTGCAGGCTGCGCAGAGAAAAACACTCGCTCATGTGTCAGTGGGGTTCAGTAACGCCAGCTGTTCCCCTGCTGTGTAGCCAGCATCGTGTCCTGCGACTGCCACGCAGATACAACAGACATTTAACTGCCTCCAGTGCAGGCTTCGGCCTACACCCTGCTCCTCCTACTGTCCCTGGGCACTTACACCGCCAGTTCGTGCTCGGAAGTGCTGTCTGCAGAGTTAACACTTGCTGCCGTGTTATTGGAGTTCAGAAACGTCAGCTGATCCCCAGCTGTGTGTGCAGCAATGTGTCATGCGACCGCCACGCAGACACAACAGACATTTAACTGCCTCCAGTGCAGGCTGCGGCCTACACTCTGCTCCTCCTGCTGTCCCTGGGCACTTACAACACCAGTTCGTGCTCGGAAGTGCTGTCTGCACAGTCAACACTTGCTGCCATGTTATTGGGGTTCAGTAACGTCAGCTGATCCCCAGCTGTGTGTGCGGCAATGTGTCATGCAACTGCCACGCTGGCACAACAAACATTTAACTGCCTCCAGTGCAGGCATCGGCCTACACCCTGCTCCTCCTACTGTCCCTGGGCACTTACACTGCCAGTTCGTGCTCGGAAGTGCTGTCTGCAGAGTTAACACTTGCTGCCGTGTTATTGGGGTTCAGTAACGTCAGCTGATCACCAGCTGTGTGTGCAGCAATGTGTCATGCGACCGCCACGCAGGCACAACAGACATTTAACTGCCTCCAGTGCAGGCTTCGGCCTACACTCTGCTCCTCCTGCTGTCCGTGGGCACTTACACCGCCAGTTCGTGCTCGGTAGTGCTGTCTGCACAGTCAACACTTGCTGCCGTGTTATTGGGGTTCAGTAATGTCAGCTGATCCTCAGATGTGTGTGCGGCAATGTGTCATGCGACTGCCACGCTGGCGCAATAGACATTTAACTGCCTCCAGTGCAGGCTTCGGCCTACACTCTGCTCCTCCTGCTGTCCCTGGGCACTTACACCACCAGTTCGTGCACGGAAGTGCTGTCTGCACAGTCAACACTTGCTGCTGTTTTATTGGGGTTCAGTAACGTCAGCTGATCCCCAGCTGTGTGTTCGGCAATGTGTCATGCGACTGCCACGCTGGCACAACAGACATTTAACTGCCTCCAGTGCAGGCTTCGGCCTACACTCTTCTCCTCCTGCTGACCCTGGGCACTTACACCGTTAGTTTGTGCTTGGAATTGCTGTCTGCACAGTCAACACTTGCTGCCGTGTTATTGGGGTTCAGTAACGTCAGCTGATCCCCAGCTGTGTGTGTGGCAATGTGTCATGCAACTGCCACGCTGGCAGAACAGACATTTAACTGCCTTCAGTGCAGGCTTCAGCCTACACTCTGCTCCTCCTGCTGTCCCTGGGCACTTATACCGCCAGTTTGTGCTCGGTAGTGCTGTCTACACAGTTAACAGTTGCTCCTCTGTTATTTGGGATCTGTAATGCCAGCTGTTCCCCTGCTGTGTCTGCGGCAAAAACTAAAGTCTGCTGCTCCTACTTTCCCTGGGTTTCAACACCGCCAGTTGTTGCTCAGAAGTGTCTTTGGCACGGGTAATCCTTCCAGCCCAGCCTGGTTTCAGCACGCCAGCTGTTTCCGGGTATTGTTAAGTTCACTTAGACTCCAAAATGTTGTCCTGTCGTGTTGCGGCCAGGTTAGCCGACTCCATGGTGCCTGTAGTTTAGGAGCTTCCTCTGCGGGCTGTGGGAAGTGGCAATCAAGGCTGGTTCTGTAGTGCCAATAGGACAAGCTCCCCCTGTAGGACTGTGTGTTTTCGAGCTATTGTTTCTTTTCCTGTGGACCTTCTGCTGCCTATCTGAGTTCCAGCACCGTTAGCTGGTTCTTGGGAAGACAATTTTGACTAGGTCCCCCTGGTTCCAGCACCGTCAGCTGGTTCTGGGCAGAGCCTTTGGCTTAGGTGCCTCCTTCTGGGTATCCGAGTTCCACCAACGTCAGGTGGTCCTTGGTAGTGCTTTCAGGCATGGGTACCTCCTGCTTAGTAACCGGGTTCCAGTACCGTCAGCTGGTCCTCGGTCATGCCATTGGCTCTTCTACCTTCGGGTAGCCATCCGGGTTCCAGTACCATCAGCTGGTTCTCAGCAGGGTCTTTTGCTCTTCTGCCTTCGGCTCCCCATCCTGGTTCCAGCACTGTCAGCTGGTTCCGGGCCGAGCCTCTGGCTTAGGTGCCTCCTTCTGGGTATCCAAGTTCCACCAACATCAGGTGGTCCTTGGTAGTGCTTTGTGGCACGGGTACCTCCTGCTTAGTAACCGGGCTCCAGTACTGTCAGCTGGTCCTTGGTCATTCCATTGGCTCTTGCACCTTGGGCACCGCATCTGGGTTCCAGTTCCGTCAGCTGGTTCTCAGCAGTGTCATTGGCACCGGAACTCCCTCCTGCCCAGCCTGGTTCCAGCACACCTGCTGTTTCTGGGTAGTGTCAAGGTCACTTAGACTCCAAAACATTGTCCTGTGCCTCCAGTTTAGGAGCTTCCTATGTGGGCTGCGGGAAGTGGCAATCAAGGCTGGTTCTGTAGTGCCAATAGGACAAGCTCCCCCTGTTGGACTGTGTGTTTTCGGTAACTGCAGCCTAGCTATTTTTTCTTTTCCTCTGGACCTTCTGCTGCCTATCTGAGTTCCAGCACTGTTAGCTGGTTCTTGAGAAGACAATCTTGACTAGGTCCCCCTGGTTCCAGCACCGTCAGCTGGTTTCGGGCAGAGCCTTTGGCTTAGGTGCCTCCTTCTGGGTATCCGAGTTCCACCAACGTCAGGTGGTCCTTGTTAGTGCTTTGTGGCACGGGTACCTCCTGCTTAGTAACCGGGTTCCAGTACCGTCAGCTGGTCCTCGGTCATGCCATTGGCTCTTGTACCTTCGTCTAGCCATCCGCGTTCCAGTACCGTCAGCTGGTTCTCGGCAGTGTCTTTTGCTCTTGTACCTTCTGCTACATTTCCAAGTTCAAGACTTTAAAGATGACGATCCTGAAGACCGAGAAGCAGAAGAACAAGAAGCTGCAGAACAAAAAGCAGTAGAACATTAGGCGTAAGACTAAAAATCAGAGCAAAAGATATTATCTAAATTATAAGCAGAAGAAGACTAAGCAGTATATGTGGGTGAGTCCGTTCCTCCACGTGGTGCCTCTGGAAAATACCTGATGCTGCATGCAAAACTGAACGCGGACAAATACTAATGTAAATCTTTTGTGACAGGCAGAACGGAAGGTGTAATCTTCAAACTTTTATAGATAACTACAGGAATGCCTGTCACAAATAAGAATATTATGAAGAAGAAGAAGATGAAGAAGTAGAATATGAAGAAGAATAAGAGTTGAATAAGAAGAATATGGAGAATTTTTACAAAAAGAATAATAGGAAGAAGGTGAAGAAGAAGATGAATAAGGTGAAGAAGATGTTGATGAAAAAGATGCTGCTGCTGAGGATGATGAAGAGAAAAGTGTGGGAGAAGTAAAAAAAAAAGTGCAGAGCATGGAAGTAATGAAACATAAATATGTGACAAAATATTAAAAATCTAAACATAGTCAATATCTTTGTAACTCCGAACGTCTTAAAAAAAATTAATTCCTGCTCTTCCATTTGATTTGGGCTAAACCTCTATGCCTTTAATGTCTCCTCCACCTCCCCCGATAAATTCTACATTATTCTTTGTTGTTTTCCTTCATGTGGAATTAACCACAAGGAAAGAAAGGGTTTATTTTAATTCTGATATTTTTGTCCCATTGACTTGCATTGGTATCGGGTATCGGTATCGGCGATATCCGATATTTTGACGATATCGGCCGATCCAATCCGATACCGATACTTCCGAATATCGGAAGGTATCGCTCAACACTAGCCATAATACAAATTCTAACAGTCTATCCAGTAGGACTATTAGCTTTGTATCCACCAGACTTCTGCACAACACAACCGATCGTCCCAACACCAATTAGAAGGCAAGAAATCCCACTTACTAATCCTAACAGGGAACACCTGTGAAGTGAAAACCATTCCCGGTGACTACCTCTTGAAGCTCATCAAGAGAATGCCAAGAGTGTGCAAAGCAGTCATCAAAGCAAAAGGTGGCTAATTGGAAGAACCTAGAATATAAGACATAATTTCAGTTGTTTCACACTTTTTTGTTAAGCATATAATTCCACATGTCATAATTTATAGTTTTGATGAATGTACAATTTTTATAGTCATGAAAATACAGAAACATCTTAAAATGAGAAGTGTGTCCAAACTTTTGATCTGTACTGTATCTATATATACCGTATATACTCGAGTGTAAGCCGACCCGAGTATAAGCCGACCCCCCTAATTTTGCCTCAAAAAGCTGGGAAAACTTAATGACTCGAGTATAAGCCTAGGGTGGGAAATGCAGCAGCTACCAGTAAATGTCAAAAGTAAAAATAGATACCAATAAAAGTAAAATTAATTGAGACATCAGTAGGTTAAGTATTTTTGAATATCCATATTGAATCTGGAGCCCCATATAATGCTCCATAAAGTTTATGATGGGCCCCATAAGATGCTCCATATTAAAATATGCCCCATATAATCCTGCATAAAGGTTAATAATGGCCCCATAAGATGCTCCATAGACACATTTGCCCAATATAATGCTGCACAAATGTTGATTATGGCCCCATAAGATGCTCCATAAGGATATTTGCCCCATATAGTGCTGCACAAACATTGATCATGGCCCCATACAGACACTTGCCCCATATAGTGCTGCACAAACGTTATGGCCCCATACAGAGACTTGCCCCATATAGTGCTGCACAAATGTTATGGCCCCATATAGTGCTGCACAAACGTTATGGCCACAGAGAGACACTTGCCCCATATAGTGCTGCATAAACGTTATGACCCCATACATACACTTGCCCCATATAGTGCTGCACAAACATTATGGCCCCATATAGTGCTGCACAAACATTATGGCCCCATACAGACACTTGCTCCTTACAGTGCTGCACAAACGTTATGTCCCCATATAGTGCCGCACAAACATTATGGCCCCATACAGACACTTCCCCATATAGTGCTGCACAAACGTTATGGCCCCATACAGACACTTCCCCATATATTGCTGCACAAACGTTATGGCCCCATATAGTGCTGTACAAACGTTATGGCCCCATACAGTGCTGCACAAACATTATGGCCCCATTTAGTGCTGCACAAACATTATGGCCCCATACAGACACTTGCTCCTTATAGTGCTGCACAAACGTTATGGCCCCATACAGACACTTCCCCATATAGTGCTGCACAAACGTTATGGCCCCATACAGTGCTGTACAAACATTATGGCCCCATACAGTGCTGCACAAACATTATGGCCGCATTTAGTGCTGCACAAACATTATGGCCCCATACAGACACTTCCCCATATAGTGCTGCACAAACGTTATGGCCCCATACAGACACTTCCCCATATATTGCTGCACAAACGTTATGGCCCCATACAGTGCTGTACAAACATTATGGCCCCATACAGTGCTGCACAAACATTATGGCCCCATTTAGTGCTGCACAAACATTATGGCCCCATACAGACACTTGCTCCTTATAGTGCTGCACAAACGTTATGGCCCCATATAGTGCCGCACAAACATTATGGCCCCATACAGACACTTCCCCATATAGTGCTGCACAAACGTTATGGCCCCATACAGTGCTGTACAAACATTATGGCCCCATACAGTGCTGCACAAACATTATGGCCCCATATGGTGCAGCACAAACATTATGGCCCCATACAGACACTTCCCCATATATTGCTGCACAAACGTTATGGCCCCATACAGTGCTGTACAAACATTATGGCCCCATTTAGTGCTGCACAAACATTATGGCCCCATACAGACACTTGCTCCTTATAGTGCTGCACAAACGTTATGGCCCCATATAGTGCCGCACAAACATTATGGCCCCATACAGACACTTCCCCATATAGTGCTGCACAAACGTTATGGCCCCATACAGACACTTCCCCATATATTGCTGCACAAACGTTATGGCTCCATACAGTGCTGCACAAACGTTATGGCCCCATACAGTGCTGCACAAATGTTATGGCCCCATGCAGTGCTGCACAAACGTTATGGCCCCATACAGTGCTGTACAAACGTTATGGCCCCATATAGTGCTGCACAAACATTATGGCCCCATACAGACACTTCCCCATATAGTGCTGCACAAACGTTATGGCCCCATACAGACACTTCCCCATATATTGCTGTACAAATATTATGGCCCCATACAGTGCTGCACAAACATTATGGCCCCATTTAGTGCTGCACAAACATTATGGCCCCATACAGACACTTGCTCCTTATAGTGCTGCACAAACGTTATGGCCCCATATAGTGCCGCACAAACATTATGGCCCCATACAGACACTTCCCCATATAGTGCTGCACAAACGTTATGGCCCCATACAGTGCTGTACAAACATTATGGCCCCATACAGTGCTGCACAAACATTATGGCCCCATATGGTGCAGCACAAACATTATGGCCCCATACAGACACTTCCCCATATAGTGCTGCACAAACGTTATGGCCCCATACAGACACTTCCCCATATATTGCTGCACAAACGTTATGGCCCCATACAGTGCTGTACAAACATTATGGCCCCATACAGTGCTGCACAAACATTATGGCCCCATTTAGTGCTGCACAAACATTATGGCCCCATACAGACACTTGCTCCTTATAGTGCTGCACAAACGTTATGGCCCCATATAGTGCCGCACAAACATTATGGCCCCATACAGACACTTCCCCATATAGTGCTGCACAAACGTTATGGCCCCATACAGACACTTCCCCATATATTGCTGCACAAACGTTATGGCTCCATACAGTGCTGCACAAACGTTATGGCCCCATACAGTGCTGCACAAATGTTATGGCCCCATGCAGTGCTGCACAAACGTTATGGCCCCATACAGTGCTGTACAAACGTTATGGCCCCATATAGTGCTGCACAAACATTATGGCCCCATACAGACACTTCCCCATATAGTGCTGCACAAACGTTATGGCCCCATACAGACACTTCCCCATATATTGCTGCACAAACGTTATGGCCCCATACAGTGCTGCACAAACATTATGGCCCCATACAGTGCTGCACAAACATTATGGCCCCATTTAGTGCTGCACAAACTTTATGGCCACATATAGTGCTGCAGAAACGTTATGGCCCCATACAGTGCTGCACAAACGTTTTGCTGTTGCTGTGATAAAATTGCTGTTGCTGTGATAAAAAAATAAAAAAATCACATACTCACCTCTCCGTCGCTCAGGCCCCCGGCACTTTCAATATTCACCTGCTGCTCGTTCTGGCGCCGCTCCATCTTCAGCGTCTCCTGCACTGCCACTGACGTTCAGGCAGAGGGCGCACACTATCCACGTCACCGCACCCTCTGACCTGAGCATCACTGCTGAAGACGGAGAGGTGCCGGAACGAGGAGCAGGTGAATATCGCACAGCGCAGCGCTCCCCTCCCCGTTATACTCACCTGCTCCTGGAGTGGTCCCTGCACGTCTGTTCCCCGGCGCAGGCAGCTTCTTCCTGTACTGAGCGGTCTATGGGAGGTGGAGCCGCATATTCATTACTGCAATGAGCAGTACCATGTGACCACACAGTACAGGAAGAAGCTGTCAGCGCCGGGGCAAATACGTGCAGGGACCGCACCATGAGCAGGTGAGTATAAATAGATAGCACCCGCTCCCCCACCCCTGCCGACCCCTGGGTATGACTCGAGTATAAGCCGAGAGGGGGACTTCAGCCCCAAAAAATGGGCTGAAAATCTCAGCTTATACTCGAGTATATGCGGTGTATATATATATATATATATATATATATATATATATATACAGTGGGGGAAATAAGTATTTGATCCCTTGCTGATTTTGTAAGTTTGCCCACTGACAAAGACAATATAATATTATATATATATATATATATATATATATATATATATATATATATATATATATATATATACTATAATTTTAAGGGTAGGTTAATTTTAACATTGAGAGATAGAATATCAAACATAAAATCCAGAAAATTACATTGTATAATTTATATATATGTATTAGTTTTTTGCAGTGAGAAATAAGTATTTGATCCCCTACCAACCATTAAGAGTTCTGGCTCCTACAGATCAGTTAGACGCTCCTAATCAACTCATTGCCTGCATTAAAGACAGCTGCCTTAAAAGACTCCTGTCCACAGACTCAACTAATCAGTCAGACTATAACCTCTACAACATGGGCAAATCCAAATAGCTTTATAAGGATGTCAGGGACATGATCATAAACCTGCACAAAACTGGAATAGGCTACAAAACCATAAGTAAGACACTGGGTGAGAAAGAGACAACTGTTGCAATAGTAAAAAAATGGAAGAAATACAAAATGACTGTCAATCGACATTGATCTGGGGCACCATGCAAAATACCACCTCATGGGGTATCCTTGATCATGAGGAAGGTGAGAGATCAGCCTAAAACTACATGGGGAAAACTTGTTAATGATCTCAAGGAAGCTGGGACAACAGTTACCAAGAAAACCATTGCTAACACATTACACTGAAAAAGTTTAAAATCCTGCAGTGCCCGCAAGGTGCCCCTGCTCAAGAAGGCATATGTGCAAGTCCATCTGAAGTTTGCCAATGAACACCTGGATGATTCTGTGAGTTATTTGGAGAAGGTGCTGGGGTCAGATGAGACAAAAAATAAGGTATTTGGCATAATTCAACTCATCGTGCTTGGAGTAAGAGAAATGTAGCCTATTACCCAAAGAACACCGTCCCCACTGTCAAGCATGGAGGTGGAAACATTAAGTTTTGGGTGTGTTTCTCTGCTAAGGGCACATGACTATCTCAGTGCATCAATGGGAGAATGGATGGAGTCATTCGCTATAAAATCCTGAATGACAACCTCCTTACCTCCGCCTCAACATTAAAAATGGATCATGGCTGGGTCTTTGTTGTGAGTTCTGCTTTTGGGCTCCCTCCGGTGGTTGTAGATGGTAGTGCAGTTGTGCCTGGACTGCAGGATTGGACAGGTGTATCTGCTAATTGCAAGGCTGACTGGGGTATTTAGCTTTGCAGGACTCTTTAGTCCCTGCCAGTTGTCAATGTTTCTTGTGAAGTGTTGGATCACTTTCTGGCTTCTCCTGCTCGCTGCCAATTTCAGCATAGATAAGTGTTTGGTTTTTGTTTCTGTGGTACACTGCTGGTGTGCTTGTTTCAGTTTTATTCCTGCTCTGATTGTAGGATTCACTGGAGTTGCAGATATACGCTCCTGCATCTTTTAGTAGATGTAGGAAGTTTTTGTATATTCTGCTGTGGTTGTTTTGAAGGGTTTTATACTGACCGCACAGAACTCTGTCCTATCCTGTCCTATCTAGCTATCCTGTCCTATCTAGCTAGAGTGGCCTCCTGTGCTAATCCTGTTTTTCTGCCTGTGCGAGTTTTTTTCCTCTCCGACTCACTGCCAATATTTGTGGGGGGCTGTCTATCCTTTGGGGATTTTCTCTGAGGCAAGATAGTATTCCTATTTCCATCTTTAGGGGTATTTAGTTCTCCGGCTGTGACGAGGTGTCTAGGTGTGTTAGGTACACTCCACGGCTACTTCTAGTTGCGGTGTTAAGTTCAGGATTGCGGTCAAGTACAGTGGCCACTTTCTCCAGTGAACGTACTCATGAATATCCTAGGTCACCAGATCATAACAGGTCTTCCAGCAAGACAATGACACAAAACATACAACCAAGGCAACAAAGAAGTGGCTCAAAAAGAAGCACATTAAGGTCATGGAGTGGCCTAGTCAGACTCCAGACCTTAATACCATAGAAAACTTATGGAAGGAGTTTTAGCTCCAAGTTAACAAGCAACAGCCTCAAAATCTTAATGATTTAGAGATGATCTGCAAAGAGGAATGGACCAAAATTCCTCCTGACATGTGCTCAAAACTCATCATCAACTACGAAGAACGTCTGACTGCTGTGTTTGCCAACAAGGGTTTTGCCACCAAGTATTAAGTCTTGTTTGCAAGAGGGATCAAATACTTTTTTTTTCACTGCAAAATGCAAATAAATTTATATAATTTATACAATGTGATTTTCTGGATTTTATTTTTGATAATTTATCTCTCAATGTTAAAATTATCCTACCCTTACAATTATAGACTGTTCATGTCTTTGTCAGTGGGCAAACTTACAAAATCAACAAGGGATCAAATACTTATTTCCCCCACTGTATGTTATTTTTTGAGGGGGTCAATGTGATGTGTCCACACTCTGGGTAATGCAGTCTTCAGCAGTGTGTGAAATGGTACCAGGTGTCCCCTCAAAACTAACCACAAAATGTTCAAACGCTGTGACTGTCCTGGTGTGACACGACCTGGCGAGTGGTCGGTCACAAAACGGCGAAATACACAAGGGTACACCGGGGACACTTTAACAACAGTGGGCCCTGTCGATAGGGAACGGGGAATGGGCACCTCCTGCACTCAACTGAGGCTGTACCCTGATCTTGCTACCGTCCCTATACGGGTTCTTTCAACCTGTCACCGACCAGGATAACTATTCCCTCACTTGCCCTGCTCTAATCCCTATGTAGGGAACTGGCAGGTGAGAGCACTGGTCCCACGGCTGCACTAATACATCACTGGGAAAGTTACAAACAACAAAGGGACAAAGAAACAATAACTTCACACTTACCTTTCTCTGCTGCAATGCACTGCACAGCAGAGTAAGGCATCAGGAATAAGTATTCAGCTGTAGAACAATAGCACTCAGCAAGCTCCTATTCCAGCAAGGTTGGTATCCAAAGGACCTGTATAATCAACAGTCAGCTGATGCACCAGGTGACCTTTTAAAGGAAGGTGGGAGTGGTCACCACCCACAACAACAGAACAAGCTGCAATGCAATTACACCAGCGGACACCAGGGAAATACTGCATTAACCCCAGATGACCTGAAAGGAAAAAAGGTTTTAATCTGAAGGAAACCAGATATGCCACAGATCCACACATGGATCGTGACAGGTAGTGAATTGATTAGATCATCTCCTGTATTTACTAATATGTATGATAAATTATGTGTTTTCATGGCCTTCTGTTTTGCAAGTACTTTCATCAATTATTTATTTTATCATGTTATATAAGTTTGTGTACATTATGTGCTGTTTTATTCCTGTATCTGTAAGATAATACAATGTTCTTTCCCTTTAGTGACAAAAAATATATAGATATACAGTATATAATACCAGATGAGCCGAAATAATTGTAAGCTTTGAATATATTGTGCATTGACGTATTTTTAAACAACCATGTAAAATAAAGCTCCCAGAGATCCAGCCTAGTAAACCAATACATCAAATGACCTTCAAGCTATGTATAAAGCCTAACATAGTTTGATAAGAAAATCCCTCATGAAGACAAATGAGTCTTATTCTATTTTTGTTATGAGTGCTTTTGTGAGTATCCAATAACATGAAAAAAAAAGAAATGACCAAAAAATGCATTTTCAATTATTCAATCATTTGATTAACTTAATGCCTTAGATTTATTTGCTTTGGAAAGTTAAAACGTATATGACAAATATGAAATGCCTGGCTTATAAAAAATATTGTGGAAGCTTTATATTATTTGTGCATTTGTATCTAACTAGCTTTTACTGAAACTGAGTATGGCTTTACCAAGAGAAATCAGTGATCGATCTGCTGTAAATTGACTTCGAGACACATTTCATAAAATGTGCAGGTCTTGGTGGATTAGAACAATTTACAATTTGTGTACCAACCTACCATTTTTTTTTGTCTTAAGGCCAACATTTATTTTGGTTATTAAAAATAGAAAAAAATAAACTAAATATAAGCATTTAACTATGCAGATCTGCTTGGGCATACTTGTTTAAATTACTGCTATGTACCTCCCCATAGGGAGCTTGTGATATTTATGCTGATTGTATCACAAAGGTTTTTCTAATGAATTATGAATAAAAAATAATTTTATGGATATCATGGAGCTGAACCTTCCTTCGTGATCGACCTGTTTAAGTATTTGAATTTGAGACCCCTACACGTCACACTAATAATTTGGGTATGCACATGTTGCAATAGACTTTTTGGGAGTCATGTTTACCCTATCTAGCATTTCTTTTTCTTGACTTTCTCAAGGGTTATGTGAGTGTGGTTAAACATTGTTGTAAATATTATACTTGTATGCAAATTGTATGGTAAAAAAAAAACTGGCATAAGCAATTGATAGGTTAGACTGAAAAAAAATATCTCTAGAGGCTAAAAATGTGGGAGCTGAAAGCAGCAACATCACTGCTGACGCCAGATGTCTGGGGTATAATACTTGATCATGACCTGTTAAAGCACATGGGTACGCAAACGACCATCGTCCACACTTAACTTGCTGGCTTCAAAGCCGCCTATTTTTTTTCAGATGCTGAATAAATAATGTTTTACAGATAAGGAAGGTTTTAGACTTACATAAATACCTACATGTATACACAGAACACATAATCACTCAATTGTATTACTGGACCACCAACTTGACTTCTGGTGCTTCAGAACAGATACGTAAACCTTCTGAGAATGTTTCCTCTTTCACTGCTCAAGTAAGTTCAATTGTTGTTGTTTTAGAAGGATTACCCAAAGGGAGTGTAGGAAGAGTAAATATGAACGTAGGGACACAAAGCAAACAAACGTCCAGAAGACGTTAAATACACATTTGAGCTTTATCTATAGAAAATCTGACAAATTATGAACTTTATAATGACTCATTTGTCCTGATTCACCATTGCCTGTTTTGCCTTTTTTATACAGGAAAGATATATATCTTGGTACCTTGTTAGCCAGTAGATAGAAAAATATTTAGAATTGAGAGTCCTCAGTGGTTGATACCTTTTAATGGCTAACTGAAAAGATGGTAACAAATTGCAAGCTTTCAAGACCACATATGTCTCTTCATCAGGCAAGGACTTAGTCTGATGAAGAGACCTGTGTACTCTCGAAATCTTGCAATTTGTTACCAACTTTTCAGTTAGCCATTAAAAGGTATCAACCACTGAGGACTCTCAATTCTAAATATTTTTTTGCCTTTTTTATGTAATGCATTTTTTGTTTTGTTTGTACCCAATTCATTATTATATTTGCACCTCTTTTGAAGTTTATTATATATGTATATGTATTTGCTTGTTTTTTTCCGCTCTGTAGGTGGACTTAAGTGAGTCTAGATATCATTGCCTGATTCATCGACTGTGCTAAAAAGTCTAAAAAAAATGTTCAAGACAGAGAAAAAGACCAATTTTGACTTGAATGTAGCATTTTGAAGAACTTGGCACCAAAAACAGTAACTAATACCACATAGCAAAAAAGCAAAGTGACAAATAAAATGCAAATCATAAATCGGGGCTATTGTATTTATTGCTAAATGGCCTTTATTTTGGTCTGACTAATGGTTTTGAAAATACTAGCTTGAAAATCTATTTCTTTAAATCTATTAGAACAATCCATAAAAAAAAAAAATGTGTGTGACATAAACTTTACAGTGATATAAACCCAAAATAGAGGTAGGTTTCAATCCAGCTGGAGCATTTGGGTTTTATTTCATTATCCTACATTACCGCAGTTTTTGAGGACATCACTGCACTGAGGACCCCCACTGGTTTCTGATAATTTCTGCAGTTGATTTAACTAAAATAGAATCTTTCATAGGGGATATTAAATCTTCTTATATGCCAAACATGCAAGAAGAAAATGTAATGGAACTATTCTACGAACTCATTAATCCTGAGCCAGCCTCTAGTTTTACCAAGGACGAGAAGGTAGCTTTGAAGAGATTGAGAACTATGTAGAAACTAATTGTATATGAAGCTGAAAATGGAGGATATATATTGACACAACTTGAGAATGTTAGTAAATATATCAGTTTGTTGCAGGATTCCACATTAAAATATAAGAACTATAATTGAATGGATTGATCTGCAGAGGATCGAGTTGAATTTTCTAAAATCCATGGTTCCACATGAACTTGAACAAACTGCGATCTGATTTGCCCGGATCGGCAAAAAAAATTCTCCATAATGCTATATAATGCTAAGCACTAATCAGATCACATGTTGTAGCACAGCCTACCCGGCAGGCTATAACAAGTACTATAAAAAAGCATGTCTGAACTGGCACTGTGCCTGGAGAGAGCTGCTGCATGCCAGGCAGGATCATTGCTGAGGCTGATGCCCAGGAGATAGCTGGCATTAATATGATGTATGTGCGATAACTGGCTAGCATTGGATGCTTATCCTGGCACCCGTCCTGCACATGCCTGATGTCAGATCTGCAGGTAAAAAGCACATCCCCAATATGTGGTTGGACCAAGTGCTATAAAGCCAGAGGCGCTCTGTGCTGTGGACTGTGGGGAGAGGAGCTTTATCCTAAAGGCCAAAGGCGCAGGAAGACCTTTTTTTTTAGTTGCTGCAAGTACCGCATTTGCCGGATCGCGGCAAAACGCAAGTGCTGCACATGTCCACATGTCCAATAGGTAAAGAATGAGGCCGAATGCAGTGTTGCCATAAAGCTAGGTTCACATTAGCATTTCTGTGCACAGCGTATCATCTGCATGCACAAACACATGCCAAAACGCATGCAAAAGCATGCATACGCCTGCGCATCATCTTGCGCTTGACGCAAACAAACACGCTGCATATGCATGCATTTAAATGCGTTTTGGCATGCGTTTGCATTTTTTATGCGCATGGTGGAGGCGGTGACATCATTTTCTGGACATGCGCACTCTGAAGTACGCTTTGCGTATCGAACGCATGCGTATGCATGTCCTTGCATACCAATGCGTTCCCATAGACAGTAACGTGGTTTTTTTGACGCACTCATCCGCATGCGCATGCCTGTGCATATTTGAAAGACTTTCCATGCCTCCAAAAATGCAACATGTTGCGTCCGCCACACACCGCGAAATGATGCATGCATACATAAAAGCATGCAAATGCATGTCCATGTGTACACCATGTTAAATATATGTATGCTTGATGCATGTGGATCTATGCAGAAAGATGCAAATGTGAAACCAGCCTAGTGATCTGTTACACAGCAGATGAGGAAAAACTGCCGTATCTGCCACGAATGGCAAAAATCGCTGATGTGAAAATAGCCTAAGTCACTGCCGACAGTGTCTGCATTAGTCATACTCACCAATGGGGGAGGCAGCACTAAAAGTGCTTAGGGCAGCATAAACTCTAAATACGGCCCTGGGTAAGGGAGTTCATTCCTCCTTGTGGGAAACCGTCCAATAGTACTGTTTCCCTTCATGAGTGAAAAAGATAAAAGATACTGACAATCAGGGTGTAGGAGGCACACAGAAAAATGCACTTGCTAAATCAGTTACTGTGCAACATCTGGAGGTCACTGGGATTTGTAACAGTAAGGCGTGTGTATTAGGGACAATTGAGGTCACACTTTCTGTAACATCATTAACAGTTCTCAAATCATGAACCATCCTGGTGGTCAGTGTCAGGGGAACGTTTGGCTCCTTTTTTCTTAATAGGATGTAAAGGGGTGTAATGGAGGGGCCATATTTGCACCAGAGCCCCTGCCTTCACATATTTTTTTATATCCCTTGTTAGAGCCATTGATTTGTCTAGGCTTAAGGGGTATTGTTTTAAAATAGTAGGAGTGGTTCCCTCTTTTAAGCTAATCTTGACCTGTGGAATGGGAAGCCAACCAACATCTGTTTTTCCCTTTGCCCAAATAGTGTTTGGCACCTGACTCTTTATCCTGTCCTCATATATTCTGGTATCAGGCGCTACTTTCACTGCTTTTGTCATATACAACATTGCTGCAAGTTAACACAAGAGCTTATCTGAGAGGGGTCTTGTGACTGTAATACCCTCAGAAGAGTATTGTATCGTAGCCTGAATATTTCAACACATCTGCTCCCAGAAAACTCATAGGAATATTCTCACTAACAACAAGCTTTCCAAGCACATGTTGACTATCTTGCAATTTTATTTTTATCTGTTTAGTCAGAGGAGCTTCAGTCATCAGTTGTGTGCGGCTGAGCCTGGACCCAAGGACGTGGATGCAGTGGAGGCTTCTGGCCTGAAAGTGATTGCACTGCACTGCACACAGCATAAAATTGATCGACAGGGACACTGTTTATTTGTAGGTTGCCAGGGCGTGGGAATGCAGCCCATCGACTATGACTGGCGCCATGAGCACCTTACCTACAGACAGCTCAATGCCTCCATCAAATGCTAAAGGGCCTGGCTGCACCTTGGAACAGAAAAAAAATGTTCAGCATAAAAGAGAAAAATATATATTAAATGCAGGATGTGTTGGTCAATATTTTGACCAAATTACACATACTCGTAAACTACGTCAAGTGTCCCACATCAAGTGGTTTATTCATCAGTACTTTGAACCTATGCTTCCTCTACCTTTTTCATGAGGGCACGCTGCATCCTGTGTTGCATTATTGTTGTGTCTTAGTATTGGCAAATATGACTGCAAAGCTGTTTTTACACCCAAACAGGGATAATTGTATGAAAATACCACAGCTGCTTCAATTTGAGCCATTTATCTATAAATAATGGCAATGCATGCATCTGCCCCCCTTCCCAAGGAATAATTTTTACATAATTGTAAGGTAGCCTAAAATGTCTGATACTGCGGTGTGTTGTTACACATGCTGTTGGTTTCTTCTGGTTACCATTCACTTTCTCCCAGTTTGTGAGCTGGAAACTGAGGCTGAGAGGAACCTGCAAATGTGTCAGTTATAATCACACACAGCTCTGCAGTGAGATCAGGAGAGCAGAGTGCGGCCATTGCAGATCACACTGGTAACTCATGTAAAATAATCTCAGAAGGCAGATTCTCATGCCAGCAGTGTCCGGCCCATAGACTTGCACAGCTCACAATCATATCAGAAAAACATGGATTTCTCTGGAATAAGACATCGAATTGCAGATATCAAGATATCATTTTACTTTTCCTATCACCTGCATGCCCATATACATGACTTACGAGGGTTGATCCTACTGATAGATTTCTTTTAAAACAAAAAAGGACCAATGTGCTATTCATATTGCTTAAAATAAAAAAAGGAAGGAAAATACATTTTGCTTATGATTTTATGTAAAAGGTGTTTTGGCATATTAAAGTCTCATTCAGATGGCTGTATTTTCAGTGACTGTGCTGGACATGTGCTCAACAGACAACACACTGATCCAATAATACCCAGTGTGCCATCACACACTAACAACTTTTCACTCAGACCAATGCGCCCTCTTGTCTTTGAATGACAACTGTGGCTTTAAAGAAAAAGTGAAGGCTGAGATATTTGGAAAACAAGTAAATGGTAAGGTGGACTTAAATGTTTGGTCATGTGAAGGGTGCACCAAGCTTTAGAAAGCATAAAATTGACACCAACTGTAGAATAAAAAGTCAGTATACAATAACAACCTCTAAAGAACCGCTAGATCTTAAAGAAAAAAAGAGGGAAAGAAGTTTAATTCAATTTATTACATAAACCGTATGTACAATGTATTTCTTGGCATATTGCAAAATAACATCCTGTGTAATGTAACCAATATGTAACGGAAACTTAATTTGTCAATAATCTGTTCAATATATATCCATTCTCATGTAAATAAAAATGCAAAGCTTTTTACAGATCAGTTTGCATTAGTTGACCTTTTATTACTGACAAGCAAAAAAAAAAAGGATTATATGGATTTACTGAAGATAGTCATAAGTGTTTTTGACTTATGTCAATGTAATTTTAGCCTACTATGTATACTGTCTATATGGCAATTTTTTTTAAACTAATATCTATATCTGTGGTTTTTGATCCTTGTCCCTTGCCAAGGTGCCCTCTCCATGATTTTGTGAAAGAATCTGTTTCCCAACATATAGCTTGGGTTATACAACCCTTTTATTATTATAGCTTAAGCTTCATCTTATTAAAAAGTTATGTAACTTTTTTATGTGATTAATTTGCATGTAGCCACTTCCTATGACAAAATCGTTACCCCTCTTCGACACCAGGCATAATAGTACACCGATATAGGACTCCCCCTGTTTGGTGGGGGCTCCGGAGCTGAGCCCCCACCTTTCTGAGTATATGACAGTTGATCTATACAGCTGACGTGCACACAATAGCTGCGGGTGGGATCGTGATCCACACACGGCTGTTAACTAACTAAATGCTGTTGTCAATTTCTGACAGTGGCACTTAACTTGCACCTACTGGAAGCAAGTCATAAATGCCGCCCATCGGTGACCCAGTCACATGATCACGGGTCATCGATGACAACCAGATGTCTGAAGCAGACTTCTATGGTTGTCATTGCTGAATTGCTATGAGTGGCACCCCGTGGTCGGCATAGCAAGTGAGCATTTCTGCTACACACAGGCGATCTGATCATCGCCTGTGTGTAGCAGAAGCAATCGAAGTGCTGCAGCTCCTAGACTCCCATGGAGACTATGGAAGCATGCAAAAAAGTTAAAAAAATGTTTAAAAAAAAAATAGTTTAAAAAGAAAAAGTTAAAATCACCCCCTTTCATCCCTATTAAAAAAAAACAATAAAAAAATTAAATATACACATATTTGGTATCGCCAAGTTCAGAATCACCCGATCTATCAATTTAAAAAAAAAATTAACCCGATTAATTTTAAAATAAAAATGAGAAAAAAATTAAAAACTTCAGAATTACATTTTTTCGGTCGCCGCTACATTGCAATAAAATGCAATAATGGGTGATCAAAAAATGTTATCTAATGATAATTAATAAAAAAGTAATAATAATAATGATATTAATAAAAATGTCAGCTCGGCGTGCAAAAAATAAGCTCTCAGCCCAAGATCACGAAAAATGGAGACTCTACAGGTCTTAGAAAATGGCCCCCTTTTTTTATTTATTTGTTTATTTTTTTAAACAAATTTGGATTTTTTTTCACCACTTAAATAAAAAGAACCTGGACATATTTTTCGTCTAGTAATGACCTGGTGAATCATAATGGCAGGTCAGTTTTAGCATTTAGTGAACATGGTGGAAAAAAAAACAACTGTGGAATTGAAGTTTTCTTGCAATTTCACCGCACTTGGAATTTTTTGCCCATTTTCCAGGACATGATATGTTAAAACCAATGGTGTTGTTCAAAAATATAACTTGTGCCACAAAAAAGAAGCCCTCACATGGCCATATTGAGCAAAAAATAAAAAAGTTAAGACTCTGGGAATAAGGGGAGCAAAAAACAAAAATGCAAAAACAGAAATGCCACTGGTCATGAAGGAGTTGAAAGGGAACCCGTTGAAGCACCTGGGATGTGCGAAACGGCCGTCGTTCAGTCTCCACATGTCCTTGCTCACATACACCCCCGAGCCGTGAAGATGTCACTTTCACAATAAAACAGCCTGCAAGAAGATTGGTGAGTGCTGCCGCATTTCTTTCACCTGACCATAATATAGCCTGGTGCATTGGGTCCGTAATACAGGCTGGTAGTGCACGCCCATAATAAAAACCTTGTGCAGATTATCCATAACACAGGCAGGTAAAGCATGCCTGCAATACAGCCTGGTGTAGCGTGTCCGTATTACAGGCTGGTTTGGCATGTGCGTAACACAGGCTGCTATAGCATGCCCGTTATACAGCCTGGTGCAGTGTAAACATATAATGCAACCTAGTGTAGCATGCCTGTAATACAGCCTGGTGCAGCGTGTCCCTAATACAGGCTGCTATAGCATGCCCGTTATACAGCCTGGTGCAGTGTAAACATAATACAGCCTGGTGTAGCGTGCCTGTAATACAGCCTGGTGCAGCATGTCCCTAATACAGACTGGTGTAACGTGCCTGTAATACTGCCTACTACAGTTTGACAGTAATACAGGCTGGTGTATCATGCCCGTAACACAGCCTGGTTCAGCGTGTCCATACTACAGGCTGGTGTGGCCTGCCAGAAATACAGGCTTGTGCAGCATGCCAGTAATACAGGCTGGTGTAGCATGCCCGTAATAGAGCCTGCTGTAGATTTACAATAATAAAAGCTGGTGTAGCATGTTCGTAATTGAGCCTGGTGCAGTGTGACCTTAAAGGGAACTTGTCACTCTAAAAATCGATGGTGAGGTAAGCTCACCATCATCAGGGGCTTATCTACAGCATTCTGTAATGCTGTAGATAAGCCCCGGATGTAACCTGAAAGAGGAGAAAAAGAGGTTAGATTATACTCACCTAGGGGTGGTCCCGCTGCGGTCCGGTCAAATGGGTGTCTCAGGTCCGCTCCGGGGCCTCCTATCTTCATTCTATGACGTCCTCTTCTGGTCTTCATGCCACGGCTCTGGCGCAGGTGTACTTTGTCTGCCCTGTTGAGGGCAGAGCAAAGTACTGCAGTGCGCAGGCGCCGGGCCTCTCTGACCTTTCCAGCACCTGCGCACTGCAGTACTTTGCTCTGCCCTCAACAGGGCAGACAAAGTACGCCTGCGCCGGAGCCTCGGCGTAAAGACCAGAAGAGGATGTCATGGAATGAAGATGGGAGGCACTGTTCCGACCTGAGACACCCATCGGAGCAGGACCGCCCCTGGGTGAGTATAATCTAACCTCTTTTTCTCCTCTTTCAGGTAACATCGGCAGCTTATCTACAGCATTACAGAATGCTGTTGATAAGCCCCTGATGACGGTGAGCTTACCTCTCCATCGATTTTGGGGGTGACAGGTTCCCTTTAATACAAGCTGGTCTAGCTTGTCCGTAGTACAGCATAGTGTAAAGTGACCGCGATACAGGCTGGTGTAGCTTGCCCATAATACAGGCTGGTGGAGTGTGACCATAATATAGCCTTTTGCAGTGTGTCCATAATACAGGCTTATAATACAGGTTACTGCAGTTTGATTGTATTACAGACTGGTGTAGCATGCTAGTAATACAGCCTGGTGCAGATTATTTGTAATACAGCCTGGTGCAGCATGTCCGTAATACAGGCTGGTGTAGCATGCGTAATACAATCTGCTGCAGTGTGACTATTATACAAGCTGGTGTAACGTGTCTGTAATACAGCCTGGTGTAGCGAGTCAGATGTGGATATACTATACGCTCAACTTTAAGTTCATCAATAACTGGCCTAGTAGTGGAAACAGCAGTGGTCTTATCCATCACTCTTCAGTGAATTGCATAATTTTCCAGAAAATTTGGGGCAGCAAACTTGACAAATTGGTACCTCTGGGAATATCTGTGTGATTCCCCCTGTTCCCAAATTAGAGGAAGTGGAGTGGTTATCCTTGACAAATTGGTGGCAGGGTGGGATCTACATGATCTCCCCACTGTTACCCTTAACAGTTAGCAGCCAAGAGAAATGGACTGATTTTTTTCTTATCTGTCATCCAAGTTGCTCTTTAGCTGCTTGCTAGTGGTATCCATTTATTTTTCTCATCCAACTCTTTCAATGATGTCAGGTGAACTGTCGGAACTTCTTTTATCTATTGACTTTTAATAATTGGTTTTTAAACTAATGTGCAAATAAAAGTGAAGACGTTTTTGTAGATTTGAATCCTCTGTCACTACAGCTCTTTTCCACACCTAGTACTGCCTCTTGTTGCTTCTTGTTTAATGGACACCTTCTATGATGTGTGACTTCAGGCAATCCAAACATTAGCCAATCAGGAGGAATCCGTGTTGGATATGAATACAGCTGGAGTCACAATGGCTTCAGATCTTCAGTTTCAGCCTCATTTGCATATCAGTTCAACCAATGATTTTTCAGTAATGGAGGGACAAACTTGACATGTAGTGGTATTGCTGGACTTGTTTGTGAAAGAGCCACAAGCACATACTGTATGAATAGTGTAAGGGTGAAATTCTGCTGACATATTCCCTTGATAGACATAGGCTTGCATGATATTAATGGTGGTTTTAATGCCTGCATTGTACTCAATGTAATGAAGTGCTGTCCCATGGATTTTTGGACATATGTCACTCAAATATTTAAATGCAATATCCTACATTTTTAGGACCATACATCACATATATTGATCTGTACATGTAGTGCTCAATTGAAATTTTTGCAAAAATTCCATGTCTGTATCATGCTTGTAGTTTAACACTCAAATTAGTGTCCATTAGAAGAATCTCACCCTGGATCTAGATAGAAGCAGACATTTCTCTATAAATGTAATTTGTTTCTCACCACACTTGTTGACAAACAGAAGCATGCTGTGCATCCAGGTGTTCCATGTTCAAGAACAAAAGCTGTAAAAATGGGTTCACACTGTGTAGATTTACGATTTGTTTTCATGTAGTGTTTCAGCCAAAATCAGGATTGAATGTAAAATTTACAAGAAAGAAGTTGTCCACTACAATAATTTTTTTTTCATAAATCTTGCTATTATGTGCCACTGAAAACATGCACTGTGTTTATTTTAGCAATATTACCTTTTCTCATGCTGTAGCAGCACATCTTCAGTGCTAGATCCAGCTCTCATGGGGTTAATCGACAACTTCCTTTCTCCTTAGTTATTGTGCTCTAATACTACAAGTTCCATGATGCATTGCACTGGCCACTAAGCCCGAACCTACCACACCCACTCCAAAAACACACCCAAACCCCTCCCTCCTCCCCTTCTCTCTCTTCAAAAAGATTTATGATGTCATTTCTGTCCAACCTCCTCTTTTACATTTGTCCAACCCACACTCCATTACACACATATAGATGGAGCGATAGATAGATAGATAGATATGTATTTATATATCTATGTCTATTTACATAAATATGTCCATATCCATGTTTTTAAACCCCTTCATCCCTGAAGCTTTTTTCGTTTATCGCTCCCCTTCTTTCCAGAGCCATAATTTTTCTGTCAATATGGGCATGTGGGGGCTTATCTTTTGTGGGACAAGTACTACTTTTGAACGACACCATTGGTTTTACCATGTCGTGTAACAGAAAATGTGAAAAAAATTCAAAGTGCGATGCAATCCCTCACTTGTTTTTTGCTCGGCTTTTTTGCTAGGTTCACTAAATACTAAGGCTGTGTGCTCACGTTGCGGATTTGATTGCAGTTCCGCAGGGTTTTTTGCTGCACAGAATTGCATCAAATCCGCAGTGTAGTGCATAACCAATGTAAGTCTATAGGAGCTGCAGACTTGTTGTGCACATGCTGCGGAAAAAGCCGCACCGAAGTGCAGCTTTTTTTTCTACAGCATGTCACTTCTTTTGTGCCGAACTGCAGTGTTTCTGCATTCATAGACTTGCAATGAGTCAGGCATATCCGCAGCAAAACCGCAGATGTAAAAAAGATGTGCAGTTTTGCTGCAGATGTGGGTCCGAGAAATGCTGCAGTTCGGGAGGAGGGAAGTGTGTGAGCAGTGACTGTGTGCACGTATGTGTGTGTGGGCGGTGTTGTGGGCTGTTCGGATGTGTGTTGAACTGTTCGGGTGTGTGTGGGCAGAGTCTGCAGGCTATTTGGATGTGTGCGGTGCTGTACGGGACTGTTCAGGTGTGTGCGGGACTGTTCAGATGTGTGCGGCGCTGTGCAGGACTGTTCAGGTGTGTGCGGGACTGTTCGGGTGTGTGCGGGACTGTTCGGGTGTGTGTGGGACTGTTCGGGTGTGTGCAGGGCTGTGCGGGTGTTTGCCTGGCTGTTCTGGTGTGTGCGGGACTATACGGATGTGTGTGGCGCTGTGCGGGACTGTTCGGGTGTGTGCGGGACTGTTCGGGTGTTTGCGGGACTGTTCGGGTGTGTGTGGGACTGTTCGGGTGTGTGCAGGGCTGTGAGGGGGGGTCTTTTGGGGTGTCTGTGCAGGCATCATCCGATGGGACTAGAAGTACGCAGCATCCAATCTGCAACTAATTCGGATGTAATCCGGACAGTGGCCACGCACCCTACACTAGCCATACATCTATCAATAGATATATCTATCCAGATATATCTATAGATTGATATATGAATAGATAGATATAGGCATCTATAGATCTATCTATATGTAGATCTGTCTATGGATTTCATCTATCATCTATCTGTCTATCTGTGTGTAATTGAGTGTGGGTTGGACAAATGTAAAAGAGGAGGTTGGACAATAATGACATCACAAATCTTTTTTTTGTGTTCAATAATATATCTTTATTTAGCTTTCAAAAACGCATACAAAAACGCACAAAAAACGCACTAAAAATAAAAAAAATGAATCAAAACCGCGCAAAAAATGCACCAAAAACGCATCAAAACTGCACCAAAAACTGCATCAAAAGCGCATGATTACTGCACGAAAAACTGCATCAAAACTGCACCAAACCCGCACCAAAACTGCATCAAAACTGCACCAAGCACTCCATCAAAACCGCACCAAAACTGCATCAAAACTGCATCAAAACCGCACCAAAAACTGCATCAAAACCGCACCACTACTGCATCAAAACTGCATCAAAACTGCACCAAATACTGCATCAAAACTGCACCAAAACTGCATCAAAACTGCATGAAAATCAAATAATATATCTTTATTTAGCTTTCAAAAACGCATACAAAAACCGCACCAAAAAATAAAAAAATGCATCAAAACCGTGCAAAAAATGCATCAAAAACGCATCAAAACTAAACCAAAAACTGCATCATAAGCGCACGAAAACCGCACAAAAAACTGCCTCAAAATTGCACCAAACCTGCACCAAAACTGCACCAAAACAGCACCAAAACTGCATCAACACCGCACCAAAAACTGCATCAAAACTTCACCAAAACAGCACCAAAAATGCATGAAAACTGCATCAAAACTGCATCAAAACCGCACTAAAAACTGCATCAAAACCGCACCAAAAACTGCATCAAAATTGCATCAATGCTGCGTGAAAACTGCACCAAAAACTGCATCAAAACTGCACCAAAAACTGCATCAAAACCGCACTAAAAACTGCATCAAAACCGCACCAAAAACTGCACCAAAACTGCATCAAAGCTGCATGAAAACTGCAATAAACACTGCATCAAAACCGCACCAAAAACTGCATCAAAACCGCACCAAAAACTGCACCAAAACTGCATCAAAATTGCATCAAAACTGCACCAAAAACTACATCAAAACCGCACTAAAAACTGCATCAAAACCGCACCAAAAACTGCACCAAAACTGCATCAAAATTGCATCAATGCTACATGAAAACTGCATCAAAAACTGCTTCAAAACTGCATCAAAACTACATCAAGATTACCTGAAATCCGCATCAAAAACGCATCAAAACTACACCAAAAACTGCATCATAAGCGCATGAAAACCACACAAAAAACTGCCTCAAAATCGCACCAAACCTGCACCAAAACTGCACCAAAACAGCACCAAAACTGCATCAACACCGCACCAAAAACTGCATCAAAACCGCACCAAAACAGCACCAAAAATGCATGAAAACTGCATAAAAACCGCACCAAAACTGCATCAAAACTACATCAAAATTACATGAAATCCGCACCAAAAACGCATCAAAACTACACCAAAAACTGCATCATAAGCGCATGAAAACCACACAAAAAACTGCCTCAAAATCGCACAAAACCTGCACCAAAACAGCACCAAAAATGCATGAAAACTGCATCAAAACCACACCAAAACTGCATCAAAACCGCACTAAAAACTACATCAAAACCGCACCAAAAACTTCACCAAAACTGCATCAAAATTGCATCAATGCTGCATGAAAACTGCACCAAAAACTGCATCAAAACTGCACCAAAAACTGCATCAAAACCTCACTAAAAACTGCATCAAAAACTGCACCAAAACTGCATCAAAATTACATCAACGCTGCATGAAAACTGCACCAAAAACTGCATCAAAACCGCACCAAAAACTGCATCAAAACTGAATCAAAAACTGCATTAAAACCGCACCAAAAACTGCATCAAATCTGCACCAAAACTGCATGAAAACCGCATCAAAAACTGAATCAAAACCACACCAAAACCGCACCAAAGCTGCATCAAAACTGCATCAAAACTGCACCAAACACTGCATCAAAACAGCACCAAAAACTGCACCAAAACTGCATCAAAACTGCATGAAAACCGCACCAAAAACTGCATCAAAACTGCATGAAAATCAAATAATATATATTTATTTAGCTTTTGAAAACGCATACAAAAACCTCACCAAAAAATTAAAAAAATGCATCAAAACCGCGCAAAAAACTGCATCAAAACCGCACCAAACCTGAACCAAAACTGCATCAAAACCGCACCAAAACAGCACCAAAAAGGCATGAAAACTGCATCAAAACCGCACCAAAACTGCATCAAAACCACACCAAGAACTGCTTCAAAACTGAACCAAGAACTGCATCAAAACTGCACCAAAAACTGCATCAAAACTGCACCAAAACTGCATCAAAAACGCACCAAAAACTCCATCAAAACTGCACCAAAACTGCATCAACACCGCACCAAAAACTGCATCAAAACCGCACCAAAACAGCACCAAAACTGCATCAAAACTGCATCAAAGCCACAACAAAAACTGCATCAAAACTGCACCAAAACTGCATCAAAACTGCATCAAAGCCACAACAAAAACTGCACCAAAACTGCATTAAAACTGCACCAAAACTGCATCAAAACTGCATGAAAACCGCACCAAAAACGGCATCAAAACAGAACCAAAACTGCATCAAAACTGCATGAAAACCGCACAAAAACTGCATGAAAACCGCACCAAAAACAGCATCAAAACTGAACCAAAACTGCATCAAAATTGCATCACCACTGCATCAAAACTGCATGAAAACCACACCAAAAACTGCACCAAAATTGCACAAAAACTGCATCAAACTGCATGAAAACCGCACCAAAAACTGTATCAAAACTGCTTCAAAACTGCACCAAAAACTGCACCAAAAACTGCATAAAAACTGCATCAAAAATGCATAAAAATGCACCAAAATGGCATCAAAACAGCACCAAAAGTGCATCAAAACTGCATCAAAACCGCACCAAAACTGCATCAAAACTGCACCAAAAACTGCATCAATACCGGTCAAAAAATTGCATCAAATCTTCACCAAAAACTGCATAGAAAAGCATCAAAAACCTGAATCAAAACCACGCAAAAACTGCACCAAATACTGCAGCAAAATCTGAATCAAACCCGCACAAAAAATGCACCATAAAACTGCACAAAGAACTGCATCAAAACCGCACAAAAAACCCGCATCAAAACCGCACAAAAAACATGAAAAAAGTGAAAAAAATTCATCAAAAGCGCAGCTGCGTTTTCTGCAAGGAGATGCAGACTTTTGTGCAGAAAATTCTGCACCCAAATCTGCAACGTGTGCACACGGCATAAAACTGACCTATTACTATGATTCTCCAGATCATTAAGAGTTCATAGACACCAAACACGTCTAGGTTATTTTTTATCTAAGTGGTGAAAAAAAATTCCAAACTTTACTAAAAAGAATCAAAATAATTGCGCTATATTCCAATACCCATAGCGTCTATGTTTTCTGAGATATCGGGTCAGGTGAGGGCTAATTTTTTGCGTGCCGAGCTGATGTTTTTAATGATACCACTTTTGTGCTGATACGTTCTTTTGATCGCCCGTTATTGCATTTTAATGCAATGTCGCGTCGACCAAAAAAAGGAATTTTGGCTTTTGATTTTTTTTCTTGGTACGCCGTTTAGTGATCATGTAAATTTTTTTTTGATTGAAAACAGCTGACATGTTGCTGCTTTGAAGTGGTCTCACCGCCGAAACCCACCTCAAAGCAGGGGATACTGCCAGCTGGCGTACTATTCCGTCAGCTGGCAGAAAGGGGTTAAATAACAATGTTTCAGTTAAAAAAAATGGAAAAAAAATGGCGTGGGCTCCCGTGCAATTTTCTGTGCCAGAGGGGGAAAGCAGACGGCCGGGGGCCAATGTTTGTAGCCTGGGAAGGGGATAATATCCATGGCCCCTCTCTAGGCTAGGAATATCAGCCCGAAGCTGTCTGCGTAGCTTTTACTGGCTATTAAAATAGGGGGCCCCAAAAAAAATGACATGGGATCCCCCTATATTTTATAGCCAGAAAGGCTACACAGACGGCTGCGGGCAGATATTCATAGCCTAGGAAGGGGCCATGGATATTGCCCCCCCGGCTACAAATACCAGCCCGCATCTGCCCCATAAATGGTGCATCTGTGAGATTCCAGCACTTAGCCCCTCTCTTCCCACTCCTGAGTAGCGGTGGGATATGGGGTAATAAGGGGTTAATGTCACCTTGCTATTATAAGGTGACATTAAGCCGGGTTAATAATGGAGAGGCGTCAATATGACGCCTATCCATTATTAATCCTATAGTAGTGAAAGAGTTAAAAAAAAGACACAGCCAGAAAAAATTATTTTAATATTCTTAATTTAACCATACTTACCATACTTCAGCGCCTGCAAAAAAACGTAAAATAATAAACCGTATACTATCTGTCCGCCCCCTGATGAAGGAGCTGCGCGCTCCGAAACGCGCGTTGGGGTTAGGCCTGCCGTTCCCTGGACTTGTGCTGCGCATTTGGAGGTATGTTATCCGTTACGGATACGCTGATTGAGGCGTAACCCCTAATGTGCACTCCCCATATGGGGGCACTTGCCCTATATCGATTGGAATAGTTATTGTTACATCTTTCTTGGGGGAGATGGCATGTTATGCTATAGTTATATAGCAGCACAGTCCTTGGATCCGGTTGTGGTCTGTTTTTTTTGCATTGCCATTTGGGTGCATTTGCATCCCCTACTGTACCCCTGTTCTGTGTTTGGTGTTATTTTAATGTTTTCTAATAAAGTGTTATTTTTTATGGGACCATATGGCTGCCTGTTTTTTCCTTTTTTCTTTAGTGTATTCCTATTGGCAGCTGGCCCCTCTATTTCCCATATAGCATATTGTACTCATGGTAATTTCACCTTACTTTTCCATCATTTGAGTTTTTAATATGCTGGCCTCAATGTTATTTTGTACTATCTGTCCGCCGTAGTCCAATTAATAACAAGTGTCCCACGACGATCTCCCCTATAGAACAGTGGCATCAGGTGATGTCACTGCTCTATAGGACCCTCAGTGACACACTGACACGAGACAATGGCTCCTGCAGTGCATCACTGAGGTTATTATAGTTCACTAGTCTCACTTTATGGTATTTGCTGCGGGGGAACTTTCTCACACAGCAATGCCAAAAGTGAGACTAGGGACTATTTTCTCACAGGGGCATAGGAATACATTGTGGAGAACACATTGTGGAAGGATACCTTCAATCATTGTATTCCTGGAGCGCCTGGAGAGCAGTCTCATCAGCTGATGCTGGTGCTCTCCATGGGAGATCATCGTGGGACACTCGTTTTAATTGGATTTGTGCGGATAAGGGAGTATAGTGTTTGTTTATTATTTTAATATTTTTTACAGGTGACATTGACTTCGGGGATCAAAGTAACAAGTGATGGTGAGTAGGGTTGAGCGAAACGGGTCGAACATTTTCAAAAGTCGCCGACTTTTGACAAAGTCGGGTTTCATGAAACCCGATCCAACCCCTGTGCGGGGTCGGCCATGCGGTACGCGACTTTCGCGCCAAAGTCGCGTTTCAATGACGCAAAAAGCGCCATTTCTCAGCCAATGAAGGTAAACGCAGAGTGTGGGCAGCGTGATGACATAGGTCCTGGTCCCCACCATCTTAGAGAAGGGCATTGCAGTGATTGGCTTGCTGTCCGCGGCGTCACAGGGGCTATAAAGGGGCGTTCCCGCCGACCGCCATGTTACTGCTGCTGATCTGAGCTTAGGGAGAGGTTGCTGCTGCTTCGTCAGAAGCAGGGATAGCGTTAGGCAGGGTCCATTAACCACCAAACCGCTTGTGCTGTAGCGATTTCCACAGCCCAACACCACCTTCGGTGTGCAGGGACAGTGGAAGCTACATTTTTTTTTTCCTCAGCGCTGTAGCTCATTGGGCTGCCCTAGAAGGCTCCCTGATAGCTGCATTGCTGTGTGTACGCCGCTGTGCAAACCAACTGCTTTTTTCAAAGCACAAATCCTCTTGTTCCTTCCTTTCTGCACAGCTATCTTGTTTGTTTGTCCACACTTTTTATTTAATTTGTGCATCAGTCCACTCCTTATTGCTGCCTGCCATACCTGGCTGAGATTACTGCAGGGAGATAGTAATTGAAGGACAGTTCCTTTTTTTTTTTTTTTTTTTTTGTGGGAGATTAAGATTGGCATTTCTGCTAGAGTGCCATCCCTGTCTGTGTCATCTCTCACTCAGTGGGCCATAGAAAGCCTATTTATTTTTTTGCTTGATTTGGGTTCTAAAATCTACCTGAAAAAATCACTACATCAATCAGTGGGAGAAAAATATTAGCCTCAGGGCATGTGTGCCACTCCTTACTCCTGTGTGTGCCATCTCTCACTCAGTGGGCCATTGAAAGCCTATTTATTTTTTTGCTTGATTTGGGTTCCAAAATCTACCTGAAAAAATCACAACATCAATCAGTGGGAGAAAAATATTGGCCTCAGGGCTTGTGTGCCACTCCTGACTCCTGTGTGTGCCATCTCTCACTCAGTGGGCCATAGAAAGCCTATTAATTTTTTTGCTTGATTTGGGTTCTAAATTCTACCTGAAAAAATCAATAAATCAATCAGTGGGAGATTAATATTGGCCTTTGGGCTTGTGTGCCAGTCCTAAGCGTGCCATCTCTGTCTCTCAGATAGTGGGCCATAGAAAGCCTATTTATTATTTTTTTTATTGGGTTTATAAATTTTCCCTGGAAAAAAAAAAAGTGGGAGATTAATATTGGCCTCTGGGCTTGTGTGCCAGTCCTGAGCGTGCCATCTCTCTCACAAATAGTGGGCCATAGAAAGCCTATTTATTTTTTTGGTTGATTTGGGTTCTAAATTCTACCTGAAAAAATCAATAAATCAATCAGTGGGAGATTAATATTGGCCTTTGGGCTTGTGTGCCAGTCCTAAGCGTGCCATCTCTCTCTCTCAGATAGTGGGCCATAGAAAGCCTATTTATTATTTTTTTATTGGGTTTATAAATTTTCCCTGGAAAAAAAAAAAAAGTGGGAGATTAATATTGGCCTCTGGGCTTGTGTGCCAGTCCTGAGCGTGCCATCTCTCTCACAAATAGTGGGCCATAGAAAGCCTATTTATTTTTTTGGTTGATTTGGGTTCTAAATTCTACCTGAAAAAATCAATAAATCAATCAGTGGGAGATAAATATTGGCCTCTGGGCTTGTGTGCCACTCCTGACTCCTGTGTGCGTCCTCTCTCACTCAGTGGGCCCTAGAAAGCCTATTTTTTGTTTTATTTGTTTTCTAAATTCTCCCTGAAAAAATCATTTTATTTTATTTGGTTTCTAAATTATTCCTGAAAAAATCATTTTTTTTTTATTTTTTTTTCTAAAGTCTCCCTGAAAAAAAAAAAAATCAAATCAGTGGGAGATTAATATTGCCCTTTCTGCTTGTGTGCCAGTCTTGACTCCTGGGTGTGCCATCTCTCTCTCTCCAATTGTGGGCCATAGAAAGCCTATTAATTTTTTTGCTTGATTTGGGTTCCAAAATCTACCTGAAAAAATCACTAAATCAATCAGTGGGAGAAAAATATTGGCCTCTGGGCTTGTGTGCCACTCCTGACTCCTGTGTGCGTCCTCTCTCACTCAGTGGGCCCTACAAAGCCTATTTTTTTTTTATTTGTTTTCTAAATTCTCCCTGAAACAATCATTTTATTTTATTTGGTTTCTAAATTCTTCCTGAAAAATTCATTTTTTTGTATTTTTTTTTCTAAAGTCTCCCTGAAAAAAAAAAAAAATCAAATCAGTGGGAGATTAATATTGCCCTTTCTGCTTGTGTGCCAGTCTTGACTCCTGGGTGTGCCATCTCTCTCTCTCCAATTGTGGGCCATAGAAAGCCTATTAATTTTTTTGCTTGATTTGGGTTCCAAAATCTACCTGAAGAAATCACTAAATCAATCAGTGGGAGAAAAATATTGGCCTCTGGGCTTGTGTGCCACTCCTGACTCCTGTGTGCGTCCTCTCTCACTCAGTGGGCCCTACAAAGCCTATTTTTTTTAATTTGTTTTCTAAATTCTCCCTGAAACAATCATTTTATTTTATTTGGTTTCTAAATTCTTCCTGAAAAATTCATTTTTTTGTATTTTTTTTTCTAAAGTCTCCCTGAAAAAAAAAAAAAAATCAAATCAGTGGGAGATTAATATTGCCCTTTCTGCTTGTGTGCCAGTCTTGACTCCTGGGTGTGCCATCTCTCTCTCTCCAATTGTGGGCCATAGAAAGCCTATTAATTTTTTTGCTTGATTTGGGTTCCAAAATCTACCTGAAAAAATCACTAAATCAATCAGTGGGAGATAAATATTGGCCTCTGGGCTTGTGTGCCACTCCTGACTCCTGTGTGCGTCCTCTCTCACTCAGTGGGCCCTACAAAGCCTATTTTTTTTTATTTGTTTTCTAAATTCTCCCTGAAACAATCATTTTATTTTATTTGGTTTCTAACTTCTTCCTGAAAAATTCATTTTTTTGTATTTTTTTTTTCTAAAGTCTCCCTGAAAAAAAAAAAAAATCAAATCAGTGGGAGATTAATATTGCCCTTTTTGCTTGTGTGCCAGTCTTGACTCCTGGGTGTGCCATCTCTCTCTCTCCAATTGTGGGCCATAGAAAGCCTATTAATGTTTTTGCTTGATTTGGGTTCCAAAATCTACCTGAAAAAATCACTAAATCAATCAGTGGGAGATAAATATTGGCCTCTGGGCTTGTGTGCCACTCCTGACTCCTGTGTGCGTCCTCTCTCACTCAGTGGGCCCTAGAATGCCTATTTTTTTTTATTTGTTTTCTAAATTCTCCCTGAAACAATCATTTCATTTTATTTGGTTTATAAATTCTTCCTGAAAAAATCATTTTTTTTTATTATTTTTTTTTTCTAAAGTCTCCCTTTTAAAAAAAAAAAAACATATCAGTGGGAGATTAATATTTACATTTGCGCTTCAGTGACAGTCCTGCGTGTGTGGCATCTCTCTCATTTGTTGCCACCAACAACAGAGTGTGTAACATTGTGCCTGATTTTCGTTGTGGTCTCACCCACCTGTAAAGGGGTAGCTAAATCATACTGAAGTTATAGCTCACCGTGTAAGTTGTGTGACAGCAACAAATACCGTTAGTTTGGTAACATTTTTAAAACAATGAGGAAGTCTGGTGGAAGAGGTCGTGGCCGGGGGCGTTCATTGTCAGCTGGTAATGAGGGTAGTGGTAGTGGTGGAGCATCAGGTGGTCGTGGGAAAAAAAATATTGCACCTAAGTCTGGAGCTGTGGAGCCAGGTTCGTTGTCTGGCTACACAAGGCCTCGAACGCTCCCTTTTCTGGGAGTAGGAAAACCGCTTTTAGTCGTGGGAAAAAAAATATTGCACCTAAGTCTGGAGCTGTGGAGCCAGGTTCGTTGTCTGGCTACACAAGGCCTCGAACGCTCCCTTTTCTGGGAGTAGGAAAACCGCTTTTAAAGCCGGAGCAGCAAGAGCAAGTTTTGGCTTATCTTGCTGACTCAGCCTCTAGCTCTTTTGCCTCCTCTCGTGAAACTGGTAAAAGTAAAAGCAGCGCGTCGTTAGTGGATGTTCACGGTCAGGGACAAGTCGCTTCCTTGTCCTCTTCAGCAAAAACAACAACAGAGAAGAATGCAGCAGGCGACACAACGGGTTACTCCATGGAGCTCTTTACACATACCGTCCCTGGCTTAGAAAGTGAAGCAGTTAACAGTCCATGCCCATTACAAGTTGAATCTGACATGGAGTGCACTGATGCACAGCCACAGCCAGACTACTATGCTGGTCCTTTGACTCAGACCACAACATTGCCCTCGCAGGGTGCTGATCAAGAATCAGACCCTGATGAGACTATGTTGCCCCATCACGAACGCTATACCACCGACCGACACGGTGACACAGACGAAGTTGCACACGAGCTACAAGAAGAGGTAATAGATGACCCAGTTCTTGACCCCGATTGGCAGCCATTGGGGGAACAGGGTGCAGGCGGCAGCAGTTCTGAAGCGGAGGAGGAGGGGCCGCAGCAGGCATCAACATCGAAACAGGTTCCATCTGCCGGGCCCGTATCTTGCCCAAAACGCGTGGCAAAGTCAAAACCTGTTGGAGGACAGCGTGGCCATCCGGTTAAAGCTCAGTCTGCAATGCCTGAAAAGGTATCCGATGCTAGAAAGAGTGCAGTCTGGCATTTTTTTAAACAACATCCAATTGATCAGCGCAAAGTCATCTTTCAAAAATGTTCAACTACCTTAAGCAGAGGGCAGAATCTGAAAAGTCTCAATACAAGTTGCATGCATAGACATTTAACCACCATGCATTTGCAAGCTTGGACTAACTACCAAACGTCCCTTAAGGTTGTAGCACCCTCGGCCAATGAAGCTAGTCATCAACGCAACATCCCTTCCGGCAGTGTAGGGCCACCATTTTCTGCACCACCTGCAGTATCTGTGCAGGTTTCTTTGCCAGGCCAAAGCAGTCAGGGTCAGGGAATCACCAGTTTCGTAGTAGGAAACACTGCATCTAGGGCACCGGCGGCAACAATACCATCTCCCACCGTCTCTCAGTCTGCCATGTCCACCGGCACCCCCGCTAGTTCCACGATCTCCAGCTCTCCAGTCCAGCTCACCCTACATGAGACCATGGTTAGAAAAAGGAAGTACTTAGCCTCGCATCCGCGTACACAGGGTTTGAACGCCCACATAGCTAGACTAATCTCGTTAGAGATGATGCCCTACCGGTTAGTTGAAAGCGAAGCTTTCAAAGCCCTGATGGACTACGCTGTACCATGCTACGAGCTACCCAGTCGACACTTTTTTTCCAGAAAAGCCATCCCAGCCCTCCACCAGCATGTTAAAGAGCGCATCGTCCATGCACTCAGGCAATCTGTGAGCACAAAGGTGCACCTGACAACAGATGCATGGACCAGTAGGCATGGCCAGGGACGTTACGTGTCCATCACGGCACACTGGGTAAATGTGGTGGATGCAGGGTCCACAGGGGACAGCAAGTTTGGGACAGTTCTGCCTAGCCCACGGTCTAGGAAACAGTTGGCTGTAGCCGTTCGCACCCCCTCCTCCTCCTCCTCGTCCTCCTGCAGAAGCGAGACCTCGTCCACAGACCGCAGTCGCACAACCACTCCATCCGCAGCTGCCACTGTTGCACACCAGGTCTCCCATTATGGGGCAGCTACTGGCAAACGTCAGCAGGCTGTATTGGCTATGAAGTGTTTGGGCGACAACAGACACACCGCTCAAGTTCTGTCCGAGTTCTTGCAAAAAGAAACGCAGTCGTGGCTGGGCACTGTAGATCTTGAGGCAGGCAAGGTAGTGAGTGATAACGGAAGGAATTTCATGGCTGCCATCTCCCTTTCCCAACTGAAACACATTCCTTGCCTGGCTCACACCTTAAACCTGGTGGTGCAGTGCTTCCTGAAAAGTTATCCGGGGTTATCCGACCTGCTCCTCAAAGTGCGTGGACTTTGCTCACATATCCGCCGTTCGCCCGTACACTCCAGCCGTATGCAGACCTATCAGCGTTCTTTGAACCTTCCCCAGCATCGCCTAATCATAGTCGTTGCAACAAGGTGGAACTCAACACTGCACATGCTTCAGAGACTGTGTGAACAGAGGCGGGCTGTTATGTTTTTGTGGGAGGATACACATACACGGGCAGGCAGTAGGATGGCAGACATGGAGTTGTCAGGTGTGTAGTGGTCGAAGATTCAAGACATGTGTCAAGTCCTTCAGTGTTTTGAGGAATGCACACGGCTGGTTAGTGCAGACAACGCCATAATAAGCATGAGCATCCCCCTAATGCGTCTGCTGATGCAAAGTTTGACGCACATAAAGGATCAGGCGTCTGCAGCTGAGGAAGAGGAAAGCCTTGATGACAGTCAGCCATTGTCTGGCCAGGGCAGTGTACAGGACGAGGTAGCGGGCGAAGAGGAGGAGGAGGACGAGGAGGATGATGGGGATGATTATATTTTTAATGAGGATGCTTTTCCGGGGCCAGTGGAAATTGTTGGCGCGGCAAGGCCGGGTTCTGGTTTTTGGAGGGACACAAGTGACGTGGATTTGCCTGAAACTGCCCCTCAACCAAGCACAACCACAGATTTGAGAACTGAAACTTTGGGCCACATGGCGGATTATGCCTTACGTATCCTCAAAAGGGACACACGCATAACAAAAATGATGAACGATGACGATTACTGGTTGGCCTGCCTCCTTGATCCTCGCTATAAAGGCAAATTGCAAAATATAATGCCACATGAGAACTTGGAACTAATATTAGCAACCAAACAATCAACTCTTATTGACCGTTTGCTTCTGGCATTCCCTGCACACAGCGCCCGTGATCGTTCTAACACGAGCTGCAGGGGCCAGCAGACCAGAGGTGTTAGAGGGGCAGAAATCAGAAGTGGCGTTGGCCAGAGGGGTTTTCTGACCAGGTTGTGGAGTGATTTTGCTATGACCGCAGACAGGACAGGTACTGCAGCATCAATTCAAAGTGACAGGAGACAACACTTGTCCAGTATGGTTACTAACTATTTTTCATCCCTTATCGACGTTCTCCCTCAACCGTCATTCCCATTTGATTACTGGGCATCAAAATTAGACACCTGGCCAGAATTGGCAGAATATGCATTGCAGGAACTTGCTTGCCCGGCAGCTAGTGTCCTATCAGAAAGAGTATTCAGTGCTGCAGGTTCAATACTAACAGAAAAAAGGACTCGTCTGGCTACCCAAAATGTAGATGATCTAACCTTCATTAAAATGAACCACAACTGGATTTCGAAATCTTTTGCCCCACCTTGCCCGGCTGACACCTAGCTTTCCTATGTAAAGGTCTTGCCTGTGGACTATTCTGAACGACTTTTCCAATCTCGTAATTTGCAGCACCTGATTGTCCAGCATCCGACATGTTAACACCTCCCTAAATGGCCAAAGTCCCCACACGGGGCCGTGGTATCGCCACTTGGCGCCAGCACCCGTGAGAGTACTGTTTGTCTGAAGAGGTGGGTGTGCCCGCTTTTGGTCGACGGCACTGCCACTAGGTCCCTCATAGTACAATAAAGTGTCTGGCGGTGGTGGTGCGCACCCAACGTCAGACACACCGTTGTAATATGAGGGGCCCTGGGCCTGTACCGCCGGCCACAAGACAGTCCCCCCCCAGGTCAAACAGTGCTCTACCACTTGCAAAATTTTCTCTCACAGCTCCACCAATGTTTAGTCTATGCGCTGACATCCTTCAATGCCTGGCACTGTCAATACCATTGTATTGACATTTTTCTTATGTTAGGCCTTCGAAGCCTGTCTGCGGTCACTCCTTCCACTAGGCCTCCACTGACCTGTCTACTGCTGCCCGTGTTCCCCTGGAACCAATTTTAAATTGCCTACAGCCAGCCCAATTTATTATGTTAGGGCTTCGAAGCCTGTCTGCGGTCCCTCCTTCCACTAGGCCTCCACTGACCTGTCTACTGCCACCCGTGTTCCCCTGGAACCAATTTTAAATTGCCTACAGCCCAATTTTTGTTATGTTAGGCCTTCGAAGCCTGTCTGCGGCCCGTTCTTTCCACTACTACTACACTGACCTGGCTACTGCCGCCCGTGTTCCCCTGGAACCAATTTTAAATTGCCTACAGCCAGCCCAATTTATTATGTTAGGGCTTCGAAGCCTGTCTGCGGTCCCTCCTTCCACTAGGCCTCCACTGACCTGTCTACTGCTGCCCGTGTTCCCCTGGAACCAATTTTAAATTGCCTACAGCCAGCCCAATTTATTATGTTAGGGCTTCGAAGCCTGTCTGCGGTCCCTCCTTCCACTAGGCCTCCACTGACCTGTCTACTGCTGCCCGTGTTCCCCTGGAACCAATTTTAAATTGCCTACAGCCAGCCCAATTTATTATGTTAGGGCTTCGAAGCCTGTCTGCGGTCCCTCCTTCCACTAGGCCTCCACTGACCTGTCTACTGCTGCCCGTGTTCCCCTGGAACCAATTTTAAATTGCCTACAGCCAGCCCAATTTATTATGTTAGGGCTTCGAAGCCTGTCTGCGGTCCCTCCTTCCACTAGGCCTCCACTGACCTGTCTACTGCTGCCCGTGTTCCCCTGGAACCAATTTTAAATTGCCTACAGCCAGCCCAATTTATTATGTTAGGGCTTTGAAGCCTGTCTGCGGTCCCTCCTTCCACTAGGCCTCCACTGACCTGTCTACTGCTGCCCGTGTTCCCCTGGAACCAATTTTAAATTGCCTACAGCCAGCCCAATTTATTATGTTAGGGCTTCGAAGCCTGTCTGCGGTCCGTCCTTCCACTAGGCCTCCACTGACCTGTCTACTGCTGCCCGTGTTCCCCTGGAACCAATTTTAAATTGCCTACAGCCAGCCCAATTTATTATGTTAGGGCTTCGAAGCCTGTCTCCGGTCCCTCCTTCCACTAGGCCTCCACTGACCTGTCTACTGCTGCCCGTGTTCCCCTGGAACCAATTTTAAATTGCCTACAGCCAGCCCAATTTATTATGTTAGGGCTTCGAAGCCTGTCTGCGGTCCCTCCTTCCACTAGGCCTCCACTGACCTGTCTACTGCCGCCCGTGTTCCCCTGGAACCAATTTTAAATTGCCTACAGCCAGCCCAATTTATTATGTTAGGGCTTCGAAGCCTGTCTGCGGTCCCTCCTTCCACTAGGCCTCCACTGACCTGTCTACTGCTGCCCGTGTTCCCCTGGAACCAATTTTAAATTGCCTACAGCCAGCCCAATTTATTATGTTAGGGCTTCGAAGCCTGTCTGCGGTCCCTCCTTCCACTAGGCCTCCACTGACCTGTCTACTGCTGCCCGTGTTCCCCTGGAACCAATTTTAAATTGCCTACAGCCAGCCCAATTTATTATGTTAGGGCTTCGAAGCCTGTCTGCGGTCCCTCCTTCCACTAGGCCTCCACTGACCTGTCTACTGCTGCCCGTGTTCCCCTGGAACCAATTTTAAATTGCCTACAGCCAGCCCAATTTATTATGTTAGGGCTTCGAAGCCTGTCTGCGGTCCCTCCTTCCACTAGGCCTCCACTGACCTGTCTACTGCTGCCCGTGTTCCCCTGGAACCAACATCAGAAAATATAAAAATAAGTATTTTGCTTATAAAAAAGAAAATACTGGAGAGATATCAAATGCAGACATTTTAACATTAAAAACAAACACATACAACAAAAATCTGGTACAGTACTAAAAATGGCCACCAGCTACAATAACTTTCTCCTGCAAGTAGTTAACTGAAAGTTTTTTTCAATTTAAAACACAGATATGGCATCCACCGAGTGTTGTCCTGTCGCGTCTTCTTTATATTATTGCCAAGAAGATGCAAAACAATGAAAATAATAAAATCATTATTTACCAAAAAAATAGAGTAAGTCAAAACCACATTGCAAATAAACATTCATTACAAATAAAGAAGCAGGGCGCGTCCGAGGGTGAGTATATACCTAATAAGAATATAATCACCCTCGGACGCGCCCTGCTTCTTTCCGACAGCCTTCCTTCCTAAGAATCAGCCCTTCCGTGGTGTAGAGAGAGGGTGTGTTACACTCCAAGGTGTTCCCCAGGTTGCCTTTCCTGAGCTTCGATCTTCATGCTCTCGTTTAGTAGTTGTCGGAAAGTAGGCTGCATTAGGCCTACAAATTGGGTATGGGGTGGAGAGAGATGGTGTGTTACACTCCAAGGTGTTCTCCAGGTTTCCTTGCCATTGCTTCGGTCTTCCGACTCTCGTTTAGTAGTTGTAGAAAACTACACTGCATTAGGCCTACAACATGGGTATAGGGTGGAGAGAGATGGTGTGTTCCACTCCAAGGTGTTCTCCAGGTTGCCTTTCCAGAGCTTCGATCTTAATGCTCTCGTTTAGTAGTTGTTGGAAACTACACTGCATTAGGCCTCCAAATTGGCTATGGGGTGGAGAGAGATGGTGTGTTAAACTCCAAGGTGTTCTCCAGGTTTCCTCGCCATTGCTTCGATCTTCAGACTCTCGTTTAGTAGTTGTAGAAAACTACACTGCATTAGGCCTACAAAATGGGTATCGGGTGGAGAGAGATGGTGTGTTACACTCCAAGGTGTTCCCCAGGTTTCCTTGCCATTGCTTCGGTCTTCCGACTCTCGTTTCGTAGTTGTAGAAAACTACACTGCATTAGGCCTACAACATGGGTATAGGGTGGAGAGAGATGGTGTGTTCCACTCCAAGGTGTTCTCCAGGTTGCCTTTCCAGAGCTTCGATCTTAATGCTCTCGTTTAGTAGTTGTTGGAAACTACACTGCATTAGGCCTCCAAATTGGCTATGGGGTGGAGAGAGATGGTGTGTTACACTCCAACGTGTTCTCCAGGTTTCCTCGCCATTGCTTTGATCTTCAGACTCTCGTTTAGTAGTTGTAGAAAACTACACTGCATTAGGCCTACAAAATGGGTATCGGGTGGAGAGAGATGGTGTGTTACACTCCAAGGTGTTCCCCAGGTTTCCTTGCCATTGCTTCGGTCTTCCGACTCTCGTTTAGTAGTTGTAGAAAACTACACTGCATTAGGCCTACAAAATGGGTATAGGGTGGAGAGAGATGGTGTGTTCCACTCCAAGGTGTTCTCCAGGTTGCCTTTCCAGAGCTTCGATCTTAATGCTCTCGTTTAGTAGTTGTTGGAAACTACACTGCATTAGGCCTCCAAATTGGCTATGGGGTGGAGAGAGATGGTGTGTTACCCTCCAAGGTGTTCTCCAGGTTTCCTCGCCATTGCTTCGATCTTCAGACTCTCGTTTAGTAGTTGTAGAAAACTACACTGCATTAGGCCTACAAAATGGGTATCGGGTGGAGAGAGATGGTGTGTTACACTCCAAGGTGTTCCCCAGGTTTCCTTGCCATTGCTTCGGTCTTCCGACTCTCGTTTAGTAGTTGTAGAAAACTACACTGCATTAGGCCTACAAAATGGGTATAGGGTGGAGAGAGATGGTGTGTTCCACTCCAAGGTGTTCTCCAGGTTGCCTTTCCTGTTAGGGCTGGCAATCAGGCAACACAGCGTGCAGTAATCAGCGCACATACAGAGATCTGGCAATAACCAAAAACAATAGGACGAGCTCTGAGACGTGGAATCTCTGTAGACTGCAGTACCTGATCTATCCTCACACAACTATAAGCAGCAGTGGATTGCGCCTATCACTACCTATGCAACTCGGCACTGCCTGAGGAGCTGACTAGCCTGAAGATAGAAATACAAGCCTGACTTACCTCAGAGAAATACCCCAAAGGAATAGGCAGCCCCCCACATATAATGACTGTTAGCAAGATGAAAAGACAAACGTAGGAATGAAATAGATTCAGCAAAGTGAGGCCCGATATTCTAGACAGAGCGAGGATAGCAAAGAGAACTATGCAGTCTACAAAAAACCCTAAAACGAAAACCACGCAAAGGGGCAAAAAGACCCACCGTGCCGAACTAACAGCACGGCGGTGCACCCCTTTGCTTCTCAGAGCTTCCAGCAAAAGTTAATAGCAAGCTGGAAAGAAAAAACAGAAAACAAACTAGAAGCACTTATCTAGCAGAGCAGCAGGCCCAAGGAAAGATGCAGTAGCTCAGATCCAACACTGGAACATTGACAAGGAGCAAGGAAGACAGACTCAGGTGGAGCTAAATAGCAAGGCAGCCAACGAGCTCACCAAAACACCTGAGGGAGGAAGCCCAGAGACTGCAATACCACTTGTGACCACAGAAGTGAACTCAGCCACAGAATTCACAACAGTACCTCCCCCCTTGAGGAGGGGTCACCGAACCCTCACCAGAACCCCCAGGCCGACCAGGATGAGCCACATGAAAGGCACGAACAAGATCTGGGGCATGGACATCAGAGGCAAAAACCCAGGAATTATCTTCCTGAGCATAACCCTTCCATTTGACCAGATACTGGAGTTTCCGTCTAGAGACACGAGAATCCAAAATCTTCTCCACAATATACTCCAATTCCCCCTCCACCAAAACAGGGGCAGGAGGCTCCACAGATGGAACCATAGGTGCCACGTATCTCCTCAACAACGACCTATGGAATACATTATGTATGGAAAAGGAGTCTGGGAGGATCAGACGAAAAGACACCGGATTGAGAATCTCAGAAATCCTATACGGACCAATAAAACGAGGTTTAAATTTAGGAGAGGAAACCTTCATAGGAATATGACGAGAAGATAACCAAACCAGATCCCCAACACGAAGTCGGGGTCCCACACGGCGTCTGCGATTAGCGAAAAGCTGAGCCTTCTCCTGGGGCAAGGTCAAATTGTCCACTACCTGAGTCCAGATCTGATGCAACCTGTCCACCACAGAATCCACACCAGGACAGTCCGAAGACTCAACCTGTCCTGAAGAGAAACGAGGATGGAACCCAGAATTGCAGAAAAATGGAGAGACCAAGGTAGCCGAGCTGGCCCGATTATTAAGGGCGAACTCAGCCAACGGCAAAAATGACACCCAATCATCCTGGTCAGCGGAAACAAAACATCTCAGATATGTTTCCAAGGTCTGATTGGTTCGTTCGGTCTGGCCATTAGTCTGAGGATGGAAGGCCGAGGAGAAAGATAGGTCAATGTCCATCCTACCACAAAAGGCTCGCCAGAACCTCGAGACAAACTGGGAACCTCTGTCAGAAACAATATTCTCAGGAAAGCCATGTAAACGAACCACATGCTGGAAGAACAAAGGCACCAAATCAGAGGAGGAAGGCAATTTAACCAAGGGCACCAGATGGACCATTTTAGAAAAGCGATCACAGACCACCCAAATGACCGACATTTTTTGAGAAACGGGAAGGTCAGAAATGAAATCCATCGAAATATGTGTCCAAGGCCTCTTCGGGACCGGCAAGGGCAAAAGCAACCCACTGGCATGTGAACAGCAGGGCTTAGCCCTAGCACAAATTCCACAGGACTGCACAAAAGCACGCACATCCCGTGACAGAGATGGCCACCAGAAGGATCTAGCCACTAACTCTCTGGTACCAAAGATTCCTGGATGACCGGCCAGCACCGAACAATGAAGTTCAGAGATAACTTTACTAGTCCACCTATCAGGGACGAACAGTTTCTCGGCCGGACAACGATCAGGTTTATTAGCCTGAAATTTCTGCAACACTCTCCGCAAATCAGGGGAGATGGCAGACACAATGACTCCTTCCTTGAGGATACTCGCCGGCTCAGATAACCCCGGAGAGTCGGGCACAAAACTCCTAGACAGAGCATCCGCCTTCACATTTTTAGAGCCCGGAAGGTATGAAATCACAAAATCAAAACGAGCAAAAAATAACGACCAACGGGCCTGTCTAGGATTCAAGCGCTTGGCAGACTCAAGATAAGTAAGGTTCTTATGATCAGTCAAAACCACCACGCGATGCTTAGCACCCTCAAGCCAATGACGCCACTCCTCGAATGCCCACTTCATGGCCAGCAACTCTCGGTTGCCCACATCATAATTACGCTCAGCAGCAGAAAATTTCCTGGAAAAGAAAGCACATGGTTTGAACACTGAGCAACCAGAACCTCTCTGTGACAAAACCGCCCCTGCACCAATCTCAGAAGCATCAACCTCGACCTGGAACGGAAGAGAAACATCAGGTTGACACAACACAGGGGCACAGCAAAAACGACGCTTCAACTCCTGAAATGCTTCCACGGCAACAGAAGACCAATTAACCAAATCAGCACCCTTCTTGGTCAAATCGGTCAATGGTCTGGCAATGCTAGAAAAATTACAGATGAAGCGACGATAAAAATTAGCAAAGCCCAGGAATTTCTGCAGACTTTTTAGAGATGTCGGCTGAGTCCAATTCTGGATGGCCTGAACCTTAACCGGATCCATCTCGATAGTAGAAGGGGAAAAGATGAACCCCAAAAATGAAACTTTCTGCACACCGAAGAGACACTTTGATCCCTTCACGAACAAGGAATTAGCACGCAGTACCTGGAAAACCATTCTGACTTGCTTCACATGAGACTCCCAATCATCTGAGAAGATCAAAATGTCATCCAAGTAAACAATCAAGAATTTATCCAGATACTCACGGAAAATGTCATGCATAAAAGACTGAAAAACAGATGGAGCATTGGCAAGTCCGAACGGCATCACCAGATACTCAAAATGACCCTCGGGCGTATTAAATGCCGTTTTCCATTCATCTCCCTGCCTGATTCTCACCAGATTATACGCACCACGAAGATCAATCTTAGTAAACCAACTAGCCCCCTTAATCCGAGCAAACAAGTCAGAAATCAATGGCAAGGGATACTGAAACTTAACAGTGATCTTATTAAGAAGGCGGTAATCAATACACGGTCTTAGCGAACCATCCTTCTTGGCTACAAAAAAGAACCCTGCTCCCAATGGTGACGACGATGGGCGAATATGTCCCTTCTCCAGGGACTCCTTCACATAACTGCGCATAGCGGTGTGTTCAGGTACGGACAAATTAAATAAACGACCCTTAGGGAATTTACTACCAGGAATCAAATCGATAGCACAATCACAATTCCTATGCGGAGGTAGGGCATCAGACTTGGACTCTTCAAATACATCCTGAAAGTCCGACAAGAACTCTGGGATGTCAGAAGGAATGGATGACGAAATAGACAAAAATGGAACATCACCATGTACTCCCTGACAACCCCAGCTGGTTACCGACATAGAGTTCCAATCCAATACTGGATTATGGGTTTGTAGCCATGGCAACCCCAACACGACCACATCATGCAAATTATGCAGTACCAGAAAGCGAATAACTTCCTGATGTGCAGGAGCCATGCACATGGTCAGCTGGGCCCAGTACTGAGGCTTATTCTTGGCCAAAGGTGTAGCATCAATTCCTCTCAATGGAATAGGACACCTCAAAGGCTCCAAGAAAAATCCACAACGTTTAGCATAATCCAAATCCATCAGATTCAGGGCAGCGCCTGAATCCACAAACGCCATGACAGAATACGATGACAAAGAGCACATTAAGGTAATGGACAAAAGGAATTTGGACTGTACAGTACCAATAACGGCAGAGCTATTGAACCGCCTAGTGCGTTTAGGACAATTAGAAATAGCATGAGTAGAATCACCACAATAGAAACACAGTCTGTTCAGACGTCTGTGTTCTTGCCGTTCTACTTTAGTCATAGTCCTGTCGCACTGCATAGGCTCAGGTTTACTCTCAGACAATACCGCCAGATGGTGCACAGATTTACGCTCGCGCAAGCGACGACCGATCTGAATGGCCAAGGACATAGACTCATTCAAACCAGCAGGCATAGGAAATCCCACCATTACATCCTTAAGAGCTTCAGAGAGACCCTTTCTGAACAAAGCCGCTAGTGCAGATTCATTCCACAGAGTGAGTACTGACCACTTCCTAAATTTCTGACAATATACTTCTACATCATCCTGACCCTGGCATAAAGCCAGCAGATTTTTCTCAGCCTGATCCACTGAATTAGGCTCATCGTAAAGCAATCCCAGCGCCTGGAAAAATGCATCAACATTACTCAATGCAGAATCTCCTGGTGCAAGAGAAAACGCCCAGTCCTGTGGGTCGCCGCGCAAAAAAGAAATAATAATCAAAACCTGTTGAATAGGATTACCAGAAGAATGAGGTTTCAAGGCCAAAAATAGCTTACAATTATTTCTGAAGCTCAGGAACTTAGTTCTGTCACCAAAAAACAAATCAGGAATCGGAATTCTTGGTTCTAGCATCGATTTCTGATCAATAGTATCTTGAATCTTTTGTACATTTACGAGATTATCCATTGAGGAGCACAGAGCCTGAATATCCATGTCCACAGCTGTGTCCTGAAGCACTCTAATGTCTAGGGGAAAAAAAAGACTGAAGACAGAGCTAAGAAAAAAAAATGATGTCAGGATTTCTTTTTTCCCTCTATTGGGAATCATTGGTGTGGCTCCTTGTACTGTTAGGGCTGGCAATCAGGCAACACAGCGTGCAGTAATCAGCGCACATACAGAGATCTGGCAATAACCAAAAACAATAGGACTAGCTCTGAGACGTGGAATCTCTGTAGACTGCAGTACCTGATCTATCCTCACACAACTATAAGCAGCAGTAGATTGCGCCTATCACTACCTATGCAACTCGGCACTGCCTGAGGAGCTGACTAGCCTGAAGATAGAAATACAAGCCTGACTTACCTCAGAGAAATACCCCAAAGGAATAGGCAGCCCCCCACATATAATGACTGTTAGCAAGATGAAAAGACAAACGTAGGAATGAAATAGATTCAGCAAAGTGAGGCCCGATATTCTAGACAGAGCGAGGATAGCAAAGAGAACTATGCAGTCTACAAAAAACCCTAAAACGAAAACCACGCAAAGGGGCAAAAAGACCCACCGTGCCGAACTAACAGCACGGCGGTGCACCCCTTTGCTTCTCAGAGCTTCCAGCAAAAGTTAATAGCAAGCTGGAAAGAAAAAACAGAAAACAAACTAGAAGCACTTATCTAGCAGAGCAGCAGGCCCAAGGAAAGATGCAGTAGCTCAGATCCAACACTGGAACATTGACAAGGAGCAAGGAAGACAGACTCAGGTGGAGCTAAATAGCAAGGCAGCCAACGAGCTCACCAAAACACCTGAGGGAGGAAGCCCAGAGACTGCAATACCACTTGTGACCACAGAAGTGAACTCAGCCACAGAATTCACAACACTTTCCAGAGCTTCGATCTTAATGCTCTCGTTTAGTAGTTGTTGGAAACTACACTGCATTAGGCCTCCAAATTGGCTATGGGGTGGAGAGAGATGGTGTGTTACACTCCAAGGTGTTCTCCAGGTTTCCTCGCCATTGCTTCGATCTTCAGACTCTCGTTTAGTAGTTGTAGAAAACTACACTGCATTAGGCCTACAAAATGGGTATCGGGTGGAGAGAGATGGTGTGTTACACTCCAAGGTGTTCCCCAGGTTTCCTTGCCATTGCTTCGGTCTTCTGACTCTCGTTTAGTAGTTGTAGAAAACTACACTGCATTAGGCCTACAAAATGGGTATGGGGTGGAGAGAGATGGTGTGTTCCACTCCAAGGTGTTCTCCAGGTTGCCTTTCCTGAGCTTCTATCTTCAGGCTCTCGTTAAATTGTGGTTAAATGGAACAACTGCATTTGGCGTACTAGTTGGTTTGGGGCCTACTAACAGTGTCTGCCGCTCCTTGCTGTTCTCCTGGTTTCCTGTCCTGAAATTCCGTTTTCAGGCGCTCGTTAAGTAGTTGTTAATGTTAGACTGCATTTGGCCTACTAGTTGGGTTGGGGCCTACTATCGGTGTCTGCCACTCCTTGCTGTTCTCCTCCACTGAACAAAGCTGTGCCGCCTGTTTACTACGGTTGCCAATTTTGAACTGCATTTCGACTACTTACTGATTTGGGCCTACTCTCTGTGTCAGCCTCTCATTCCAGTTGTCCTCCACTGCAATGCCCCCTGATTATTCCTGTGTTACCAATTTTGAACTGCATTTAGCCAACTTTATTCTTTGGGCCTATATCTGTGTTTCCTCCTCATCCTGCCCATTGCCCAGCCAGTGATAGATGAGTCTGCTGGTACATTGACCCATAACGCAACATTCCCCGTGCACGCTACACAACAACATTGTGACCCTGCTGAAAGTCAGGTTGCTCTTCCCGCATACCATACCACCTTACACGGGGACAAAGAGGAAGGTGCAGATGAAAGTGCAGGTTCCTTCATCAGGTGGGGGGAGGAATACTAGTTGGCGACGTCACTGGCACAGGGCCTCTCATAGTACGCAAAAGTGTTGCTGCCGGTGGGAGGCGCCCCCGCCGTGCAAACACACCGCTGTACTTTGAGGGGCCCTGTGCCAGTGCCAATGCCAACGAGTGGGCCCCCCCTGCTTGCTCAGGTTCACAGCACTTGCAAAGTTGAAATACTTACCTCTCCCTGCTCCACTGCCGTGACGTGGTCCAGATTTCCTGGGACCACTAATTACTTGAACCAGCCCTACCCCCCACAACTTTAGCCAAATGACCCCCAATTTCAAAAGTCTTCCAATTATTATAAGGTAAATTACGCTTGACAAGCTTCATTAAGAAGAATGGATGGTTTTGACATTAAAATGGGCACTCTAGGTGTTTTCCTGGCCCCCACTCACTGCCGACTATGCTGCACCATTGACTTGCATTGGGTTTCGTGTTTCGGTCGATCCCGACTTTACGTCATAATCGGCCGATTTCACTCGACCCGACTTTTGAGATAGTCGGGTTTCGAGAAACCCGGCTCGACTCTAAAAAGGTCAAGGTCGCTCAACTCTAATGGTGAGTAGTGTTGAGCATTCCGATGCCGCAAGTATCGGGTATCGGCCGATACTTGCGGTATCGGAATTCCGATACCGAGATCCGATACTTTTGTGGTATCGGGTATCGGTATCGGATCCATAGGGATGTGTAAAATAAAGAATTAAAATAAAAAATATTGATATGCTCACCTCTCCGGCGGCCCCTGGACATCACGCTGGTAACCGGCCGGCTTCTTTGTTTAAAATGAGCGCCTTTAGGACCTGCGAATGACGTCGCGGGTTCTGATTGGTTGCGTGCCGCTCATGTGACCGCCACGCCGACCAATCAGAAGCCGCGACATCATTTTCATTCACTAAACTCCTAATTCTAGGAATTAAGGACCTGCGAATGACGTCGCGGCTTCTGATTGGTCGCGTGGCGGTCACATGGGCAGCACGCGACCAATCAGAACCCGCAACGTCATTCGCAGGTCCTAAAGGCATGTTGTAGCATGTCATCACATGGTGTATGTCGCATGGTGCATGTCGCATGTCACATGTCGCATGGTACATGTTGCATGGTGCATGATGTCGCGTGTCGTTGCATGGTACATGTTGCATGTTCTGTATGTTTAACGTATGTTGTATGAATGTATATACTGTATATGTGAATGTGTTTTTTTTACATTCAACACATTAGCCGGATGATGGGACTACTACTGTTATGAAAGTTAATTCAGTACCACAATGGACATAGAGGTCAGCGCACATACAGTGACCTGGCAATAACCCAAAAAACAAGAACGAGCTCTGAGACGTGGGAACTCTGTTGACCGCAATCCCTAATCCTCTCCAACCACACTAAAGGCAGCCGTGGATTGCGCCTAACGCTCCCTATGCAACTCGGCACGGCCTGAGAAACTAGCTAGCCTGAATATAGAAAATAAGCCTACCTTGCCTCAGAGAAATATCCCCAAAGGAAAAGGCAGCCCCCCACATATAATGACTGTGAGTTAAGATGAAAAGACAAAAACGTAGAGATGAAATAGATTTAGCAAAGCGAGGCCCAACTTTCTGAACAGAGCGAGGATAGGAAAGGTAACTTTGCGGTCAACACAAAACCCTATAAAAACCACGCAAAGGGGCAAAAAGACCCTCCGTACCGAACTAACGGCATGGAGGTACACCCTCTGCGTCCCAGAGCTTCCAGCAAGCAGGAAAAAACAAATAGACAAGCTGGACAAAAAAAAACAGCAAACAAATAGCAAAGAATAACTTAGCTATGCAGAGCAGCAGGCCACAGGAACGATCCAGGAGGAGACAGGTCCAATACTAGAACATTGACTGGAGGCCAGGATCAAAGCACTAGGTGGAGTTAAATAGAGCAGCACCTAACGACTTCACCATATCACCTGAGGAAGGAAACTCAGAAGCCGCAGTACCACTTTCCTCCACCAACGGAAGCTCACAGAGAGAATCAGCCGAAGTACCACTTGTGACCACAAGAGGGAGCTCTGCCACAGAATTCAAAACAGTACCCCCCCCCCTTGAGGAGGGGTCACCGAACCCTCACCAGAGCTCCCAGGATGACCAGGATGAGCCATATGAAAGGCACGAACAAGATCGGGAGCATGGACATCAGAGGCAAAGACCCAGGAATTATCTTCCTGAGCATAACCCTTCCACTTAACCAGATACTGGAGTTTCCGTCTAGAAACACGAGAATCCAAAATCTTCTCCACAATATACTCCAACTCCCCCTCCACCAAAACCGGGGCAGGAGGATCAACAGATGGAACCACGGGTGCCACGTATCTCCGCAACAATGACCTATGGAATACGTTATGTATGGAAAAAGAATCTGGAAGGGTCAGACGAAAAAACACAGGATTAAGAACCTCAGAAATCCTATACGGTACCAACAAAACGAGGTTTAAACTTAGGAGAGGAAACCTTCATAGGAATATGACGAGAAGATAACCAAACCAAGTCCCCAACCCGAAGTCGGGGACCCACACAGCGTCTGCGATTAGCGAAATGTTGAGCCTTCTCCTGGGACAAGGTCAAATTGTCCACTACATGAGTCCAAATCTGCTGCAACCTGTCCACCACAGTATCCACACCAGGACAGTCCGAAGACTCAACCTGCACTGAAGAGAAACGAGGATGGAACCCAGAGTTGCAGAAAAACGGTGAAACCAAGGTAGCCGAGCTGGCCCGATTATTAAGGGCGAACTCAGCCAAAGGCAAAAAGGACACCCAGTCATCCTGATCAGCAGAAACAAAGCATCTCAGATATGTTTCCAAGGTCTGATTGGTTCATTCGGTCTGGCCATTAGTCTGAGGATGGAATGCCGAGGAAAAAGACAAGTCAATGCCCATCCTACCACAAAAGGCTCGCCAAAACCTCGAAACAAACTGGGAGCCTCTGTCAGAAACGATATTCTCTGGAATGCCATGTAAACGAACCACATGCTGGAAAAACAATGGCACCAAATCTGAGGAGGAAGGCAATTTAGACAAGGGTACCAAATGGACCATCTTAGAGAAGCGATCACAGACCACCCAAATGACTGACATCTTTTGAGAGACGGGAAGATCTGAAATAAAATCCATAGAGATATGTGTCCAAGGTCTCTTCGGGACCGGCAAGGGCAAAAGCAACCCACTGGCACGAGAACAGCAGGGCTTAGCCCGAGCACAAATCCCACAGGACTGCACAAAAGCACGCACATCCCGCGACAGAGATGGCCACCAAAAGGATCTAGCCACTAACTCTCTGGTACCAAAGATTCCAGGATGACCAGCCAACACCGAACAATGAACCTCAGAGATAACTCTATTCGTCCACCTATCAGGGACAAACAGTTTCTCCGCTGGGCAACGATCAGGTTTATCAGCCTGAAATTTTTGCAGCACCCGCCGCAAATCAGGGGAGATGGCAGACACAATTACTCCCTCTTTGAGGATACCCGCCGGCTCAGATACACCCGGAGAGTCGGGCACAAAACTCCTAGACAGAGCATCCGCCTTCACATTTTTAGAGCCCGGAAGATATGAAATCACAAAGTCAAAACGGGCAAAAAACAACGACCAACGAGCTTGTCTAGGATTCAACCGCTTGGCGGACTCGAGATAAGTCAAGTTCTTATGATCAGTCAAGACCACCACGCGATGCTTAGCTCCTTCAAGCCAATGACGCCACTCCTCGAATGCCCACTTCATGGCCAGCAACTCTCGATTGCCCACATCATAATTTCGCTCAGCAGGCGAAAACTTCCTGGAAAAGAAGGCGCATGGTTTCATCACCGAGCAATCAGAACTTCTCTGCGACAAAACAGCCCCTGCTCCAATCTCAGAAGCATCAACCTCGACCTGGAACGGAAGCGAAACATCTGGTTGACACAACACAGGGGCAGAAGAAAAACGACGCTTCAACTCTTGAAAAGCTTCCACAGCAGCAGAAGACCAATTGACCACATCAGCACCTTTCTTGGTCAAATCGGTCAATGGTTTAGCAACACTAGAAAAATTGCAGATGAAGCGACGATAAAAATTAGCAAAGCCCAGGAACTTTTGCAGACTTTTCAAAGATGTCGGCTGAGTCCAATTATGGATGGCTTGGACCTTAACAGGGTCCATCTCAATAGTAGAAGGGGAAAAGATGAACCCCAAAAATGAAACCTTCTGGACACCAAAGAGACACTTTGATCCCTTCACAAACAAAGAATTAGCACGCAGGACCTGAAACACCGTTCTGACCTGCTTCACATGAGACTCCCAATCATCCGAGAAGATCAAAATGTCATCTAAGTACACAATCAGGAATTTATCCAGGTACTCTCGGAAGATGTCATGCATAAAGGACTGAAACACTGATGGAGCATTGGCAAGTCCGAATGGCATTACTAGATACTCAAAATGGCCCTCGGGCGTATTAAATGCAGTTTTCCACTCATCGCCTCGCTTAATACGCACAAGATTATGCGCACCATGAAGATCTAACTTGGTGAACCAACTAGCCCCCTTAATGCGAGCAAACAAATCAGATAATAATGGCAAAGGGTACTGAAATTTAACCGTGATCTTATTTAGAAGGCGGTAATCTATACAAGGTCTCAGTGAACCATCCTTCTTGGCTACAAAAAAGAACCCTGCTCCTAATGGCGACGATGACGGGCGAATATGCCCCTTCTCCAAAGACTCCTTCACATAACTCCGCATAGCGGCGTGCTCAGGCACAGATAAATTAAACAGTCGACCTTTTGGGAATTTACTACCAGGAATCAAATCGATAGCACAATCACAATCCCTATGCGGAGGTAGGGTATCGGACTTGGGCTCATCAAATAAATCCCGGTAATCAGACAAGAACTCAGGAACCTCAGAAGGGGTGGATGACGAAATAGTCAGAAATGGGACATCACCATGTACCCCCTGACAACCCCAGTTGGACACAGACATGGATTTCCAATCTAATACTGGATTATGTACTTGTAGCCATGGCAACCCCAACACGACCACATCATGCAGATTATGCAACACCAGAAAGCGAATAACCTCCTGATGTGCAGGAGCCATGCACATGGTCAGCTGGGTCCAGTACTGAGGCTTATTCTTGGCCAAAGGCGTAGCATCAATTCCTCTCAATGGAATAGGACACTGCAAGGGCTCCAAGAAAAACCCACAACGCCTAGCATACTCCAAGTCCATCAAATTCAGAGCAGCGCCTGAGTCCACAAATGCCATGACAGAATACGATGACAAAGAGCAGATCAAGGTAACGGACAGAAGAAATTTTGACTGTACCGTACCAATGGTGGCAGACCTAGCGAACCGCTTAGTGCGCTTAGGACAAACAGAGATAGCATGAGTGGAATCACCACAGTAGAAACACAGCCCATTCAGAAGTCTGTGTTCTTGCCGTTCAACTCTGGTCAAAGTCCTATCGCACTGCATAGGCTCAGGTTTAAGCTCAGGTAATACCGCCAAATGGTGCACAGATTTACGCTCGCGCAAGCGTCGACCGATCTGAATGGCCAAAGACATAGACTCATTCAGACCAGCAGGCATAGGAAATCCCACCATGACATCCTTAAGAGCTTCAGAGAGACCTCTTCTGAAAATAGCCGCGAGCGCACCTTCATTCCACTGAGTGAGTACAGACCACTTTCTAAATTTCTGACAATATACCTCTATCTCATCCTGACCCTGACACAGAGCCAGCAAATTCTTCTCTGCCTGATCCACTGAATTAGGCTCATCGTACCGCAATCCGAGCGCCAGGAAAAACGCATCAATATTACTTAATGCAGGATCCCCTGGCGCAAGGGAAAATGCCCAGTCCTGAGGATCGCCATGCAAAAAAGAAATTACAATTCTCACTTGTTGAACTGGATCACCAGAGGAGCGAGGTTTCAAGGCCAGAAGCAGTTTGCAATTATTTTTGAAATTCACAAACTTGGCTCTATCACCATAAAACAAATCAGGAATAGGAATTCTTGGTTCTAACATAGGCTTCTGAACCACCAAATCTTGAATCTTTTGTACATTTATAACGAGATTATCCAATGAAGAGCACAGACCCTGAATATCCATGTCCACACCTGTGTCCTGAACTACCCAAATGTCTAGGGGAAAAAAAAGGCAAAACACAGTGCAAAGAAAAAAAAATGGTCTCAGAACTTCTTTTTTCCCTCTATTGAGAATCATTAGTACTTTTGGCCTCCAGTACTGTTATGAAAGGTAATTCAGTACCACAATGGACATAGAGGTCAGCGCACATACAGTGACCTGGCAATAACCCAAAAAACAAGAACGAGCTCTGAGACATGGGAACTCTGTTGACCGCAATCCCTAATCCTCTCCAACCACACTAAAGGCAGCCGTGGATTGCGCCTAACGCTCCCTATGCAACTCGGCACGGCCTGAGAAACAAGCTAGCCTGAAGATAGAAAATAAGCCTACCTTGACTCAGAGAAATATCTACAAAGGAAAAGGCAGCCCCCCACATATAATGACTGTGAGTTAAGATGAAAAGACAAACGTAGAGATGAAATAGATTTAGCAAAGCGAGGCCCAACTTTCTGAACAGAGCGAGGATAGGAAAGGTAACTTTGCGGTCAACACAAAACCCTACAAAAACCACGCAAAGGGGCAAAAAGACCCTCCGTACCGAACTAACGGCACGGAGGTACACCCTCTGCGTCCCAGAGCTTCCAGCAAGCAGGAAAAAACAAATAGACAAGCTGGACAGAAAAAAACAGCAAACAAATAGCAAAGAATAACTTAGCTATGCAGAGCAGCAGGCCACAGGAACGATCCAGGAGGAGACAGGTCCAATACTAGAACATTGACTGGAGGCCAGGATCAAAGCACTAGGTGGAGTTAAATAGACCAGCACCTAACGACTTCACCATATCACCTGAGGAAGGAAACTCAGAAGCCGCAGTACCACTTTCCTCCACCAACGGAAGCTCACAGAGAGAATCAGCCGAAGTACCACTTGTGACCACAAGAGGGAGCTCTGCCACAGAATTCACAACAGTACCCCCCCCTTGAGAAGGGGTCACCGAACCCTCACCAGAGCTCCCAGGACGACCAGGATGAGCCATATGAAAGGCACGAACAAGATCGGGAGCATGGACATCAGAGGCAAAGACCCAGGAATTATCTTCCTGAGCATAACCCTTCCACTTAACCAGATACTGGAGTTTCCGTCTAGAAACACGAGAATCCAAAATCTTCTCCACAATATACTCCAACTCCCCCTCCACCAAAACCGGGGCAGGAGGATCAACAGATGGAACCACGGGTGCCACGTATCTCCGCAACAATGACCTATGGAATACGTTATGTATGGAAAAAGAATCTGGAAGGGTCAGACGAAAAGACACAGGATTAAGAACCTCAGAAATCCTATACGGACCAATAAAACGAGGTTTAAACTTAGGAGGGGAAACCTTCATAGGAATATGACGAGAAGATAACCAAACCAAGTCCCCAACCCGAAGTCGGGGACCCACACAGCGTCTGCGATTAGCGAAACATTGAGCCTTCTCCTGGGACAAGGTCAAATTGTCCACTACATTAGTCCAAATCTGCTGCAACCTGTCCACCACAGTATCCACACCAGGACAGTCCGAAGACTCAACCTGCCCTGAAGAGAAACGAGGATGGAACCCAGAGTTGCAGAAAAACGGTGAAACCAAGGTAGCCGAGCTGGCCCGATTATTAAGGGCGAACTCAGCCAAAGGCAAAAAGGACACCCAGTCATCCTGATCAGCAGAAACAAAGCATCTCAGATATGTTTCCAAGGTCTGATTGGTTCGTTCGGTCTGGCCATTAGTCTGAGGATGGAATGCCGAGGAAAAAGACAAGTCAATGCCCATCCTACCACAAAAGGCTCGCCAAAACCTCGAAACAAACTGGGAACCTCTGTCAGAAACGATATTCTCTGGAATGCCATGTAAATGAACCACATGCTGGAAAAACAATGGCACCAAATCAGAGGAGGAAGGCAATTTAGACAAGGGTACCAAATGGACCATCTTAGAGAAGCGATCACAGACCACCCAAATGACTGACATCTTTTGAGAGACGGGAAGATCTGAAATAAAATCCATAGAGATATCTGTCCAAGGTCTCTTCGGGACCGGCAAGGGCAAAAGCAACCCAATGGCACGAGAACAGCAGGGCTTAGCCCGAGCACAAATCCCACAGGACTGCACAAAAGCACGCACATCCTGCGACAGAGATGGCCACCAAAAGGATCTAGCCACTAACTCTCTGGTACCAAAGATTCCAGGATGACCAGCCAACACCGAACAATGAACCTCAGAGATAACTCTATTCGTCCACCTATCAGGGACAAACAGTTTCTCCGCTGGGCAACGATCAGGTTTATCAGCCTGAAATTTTTGCAGCACCCGCCGCAAATCAGGGGAGATGGCAGACACAATTACTCCCTCTTTGAGGATACCCGCCGGCTCAGATACACCCGGAGAGTCGGGCACAAAACTCCTAGACAGAGCATCCGCCTTCACATTTTTAGAGCCCGGAAGATATGAAATCACAAAGTCAAAACGGGCAAAAAACAACGACCAACGAGCTTGTCTAGGATTCAACCGCTTGGCGGACTCGAGATAAGTCAAGTTCTTATGATCAGTCAAGACCACCACGCGATGCTTAGCTCCTTCAAGCCAATGACGCCACTCCTCGAATGCCCACTTCATGGCCAGCAACTCTCGATTGCCCACATCATAATTTCGCTCAGCAGGCGAAAACTTCCTGGAAAAGAAGGCGCATGGTTTCATCACCGAGCAATCAGAACTTCTCTGCGACAAAACAGCCCCTGCTCCAATCTCAGAAGCATCAACCTCGACCTGGAACGGAAGCGAAACATCTGGTTGACACAACACAGGGGCAGAAGAAAAACGACGCTTCAACTCTTGAAAAGCTTCCACAGCAGCAGAAGACCAATTGACCACATCAGCACCTTTCTTGGTCAAATCGGTCAATGGTTTAGCAACACTAGAAAAATTGCAGATGAAGCGACGATAAAAATTAGCAAAGCCCAGGAACTTTTGCAGACTTTTCAAAGATGTCGGCTGAGTCCAATTATGGATGGCTTGGACCTTAACAGGGTCCATCTCAATAGTAGAAGGGGAAAAGATGAACCCCAAAAATGAAACCTTCTGGACACCAAAGAGACACTTTGATCCCTTCACAAACAAAGAATTAGCACGCAGGACCTGAAACACCGTTCTGACCTGCTTCACATGAGACTCCCAATCATCCGAGAAGATCAAAATGTCATCTAAGTACACAATCAGGAATTTATCCAGGTACTCTCGGAAGATGTCATGCATAAAGGACTGAAACACTGATGGAGCATTGGCAAGTCCGAATGGCATTACTAGATACTCAAAATGGCCCTCGGGCGTATTAAATGCAGTTTTCCACTCATCGCCTCGCTTAATACGCACAAGATTATGCACATCATGAAGATCTAACTTGGTGAACCAACTAGCACCCTTAATGCGAGCAAACAAATCAGATAATAATGGCAAAGGGTACTGAAATTTAACCGTGATCTTATTTAGAAGGCGGTAATCTATACAAGGTCTCAGTGAACCATTCTTCTTGGCTACAAAAAAGAACCCTGCTCCTAATGGCGACGATGACGGGCGAATATGCCCCTTCTCCAAAGACTCCTTCACATAACTCCGCATAGCGGCGTGCTCAGGCACAGATAAATTAAACAGTCGACCTTTTGGGAATTTACTACCAGGAATCAAATCGATAGCACAATCACAATCCCTATGCGGAGGTAGGGTATCGGACTTGGGCTCATCAAATAAATCCCGGTAATCAGACAATAACTCAGGAACCTCAGAAGGGGTGGATGATGAAATAGTCAGAAATGGGACATCACCATGTACCCCCTGACAACCCCAGTTGGACACAGACATGGATTTCCAATCTAATACTGGATTATGTACTTGTAGCCATGGCAACCCCAACACGACCACATCATGCAGATTATGCAACACCAGAAAGCGAATAACCTCCTGATGTGCAGAAGTTATGCACATGGTCAGCTGGGTCCAGTACTGAGGCTTATTCTTGGCCAAAGGCGTAGCATCAATTCCTCTCAATGGAATAGGACTCTGCAAGGGCTCCGAGAAAAACCCACAACGCCTAGCATACTCCAAGTCCATCAAATTCAGAGCAGTGCCTGAGTCCACAAATGCCATGACAGAATACGATGACAAAGAGCAGATCAAGGTAACGGACAGAAGAAATTTTGACTGTACCGTACCAATGGTGGCAGACCTAGCGAACCACTTAGTGCGCTTAGGACAAACAGAGATAGCATGAGTGGAATCACCACAGTAGAAACACAGCCCATTCAGACATCTGTGTTCTTGCCGTTCAACTCTGGTCAAAGTCCTATCGCACTGCATAGGCTCAGGTTTAAGCTCAGGTAATACCGCCAAATGGTGCACAGATTTACGCTCATGCAAGCGTCGACCGATCTGAATGGCCAAAGACATAGACTCATTCAGACCAGCAGGCATAGGAAATCCCACCATGACATCCTTAAGAGCTTCAGAGAGACCTCTTCTGAAAATAGCCGTGAGCGCACCTTCATTCCACTGAGTGAGTACAGACCACTTTCTAAATTTCTGACAATATACCTCTATCTCATCCTGACCCTGACACAGAGCCAGCAAATTCTTCTCTGCCTGATCCACTGAATTAGGCTCATCGTAACGCAATCCGAGCGCCAGGAAAAACGCATCAATATTACTTAATGCAGGATCCCCTGGCGCAAGGGAAAATGCCCAGTCCTGAGGATCGCCACGCAAAAAAGAAATAACAATTCTCACTTGTTGAACTGGATCACCAGAGGAGCGAGGTTTCAAGGCCAGAAACAGTTTGCAATTATTTTTGAAATTCACAAACTTGGCTCTATCACCATAAAACAAATCAGGAATAGGAATTCTTGGTTCTAACATAGGCTTCTGAACCACCAAATCTTGAATCTTTTGTACATTTATAACGAGATTATCCAATGAAGAGCACAGACCCTGAATATCCATGTCCACACCTGTGTCCTGAACTACCCAAATGTCTAGGGGAAAAAAAAGGCAAAACACAGTGCAAAGAAAAAAAAATGGTCTCAGAACTTCTTTTTTCCCTCTATTGAGAATCATTAGTACTTTTGGCCTCCAGTACTGTTATGAAAGGTAATTCAGTACCACAATGGACATAGAGGTCAGCGCACATACAGTGACCTGGCAATAACCCAAAAAACAAGAACGAGCTCTGAGACATGGGAACTCTGTTGACCGCAATCCCTAATCCTCTCCAACCACACTAAAGGCAGCCGTGGATTGCGCCTAACGCTCCCTATGCAACTCGGCACGGCCTGAGAAACTAGCTAGCCTGAAGATAGAAAATAAGCCTACCTTGACTCAGAGAAATATCCCCAAAGGAAAAGGCAGCCCCCCACATATAATGACTGTGAGTTAAGATGAAAAGACAAACGTAGAGATGAAATAGATTTAGCAAAGCGAGGCCCAACTTTCTGAACAGAGCGAGGATAGGAAAGGTAACTTTGCGGTCAACACAAAACCCTACAAAAAACACGCAAAGGGGCAAAAAGACCCTCCGTACCGAACTAACGGCACGGAGGTACACCCTCTGCGTCCCAGAGCATCCAGCAGGCAGGAAAAAACAAATAGACAAGCTGGACAGAAAAAAACAGCAAACAAATAGCAAAGAATAACTTAGCTATGCAGAGCAGCAGGCCACAGGAACGATCCAGGAGGAGACAGGTCCAATACTAGAACATTGACTGGAGGCCAGGATCAAAGCACTAGGTGGAGTTAAATAGACCAGCACCTAACGACTTCACCATATCACCTGAGGAAGGAAACTCAGAAGCCGCAGTACCACTTTCCTCCACCAACGGAAGCTCACAGAGAGAATCAGCCGAAGTACCACTTGTGACCACAAGAGGGAGCTCTGCCACAGAATTCACAACATACTACTGTCCCATCATTGGCTAATGTGTCACTCACTGTCACTGTAGCAGGCAAAGCCTGATGGGACTTGTAGTCCCATCAGACGATGCCTGCACACAGAGACACACACACCAATGTCCCCACACTCCAGCACCTTCGGCAGATTCACCACGCAGAACCCCACCCCTCGCCACCACCGTCGCCATCACTGCATCGGCCGCTGCTGCCACCAACGCACCAGCCGCCGCCACCAGCACACCGGCCGCACATCTCAGCACATGAGCGCGACAGGCCAGCAGACCCCAGCCCCGCCCACAGATCCCAGCACAGTCCACCCCCAGCACAGCCGCAGGCAGACCCCAGCCACGCCCAGAGCCTGGTCACTCTTGAGTGACTGCTGTCTGTGGATGCTGGTCATGCCTGCTGCTGACGTCACATCAATTTCTAGAGTCTGGAAATTGACGGGACGTCGGCGGAAATTAGCGGCGGCTGCAGCCTGGGGGTCACGTGACCCAGACTCAGCCACTGGCATAGCGCTGCTCACAGGCAAAAACGGCAACAGAAGGTATTTATAAAATTCATTAGGGGCCCTGGGGGGATACATTGGGGGGTTAACTGAAAGTAGTGGACAACCCCTTTAACATTTTCTTTATCTCTTTAAGAATCACCATTAACCTTTACTCTAAATATATCCACCAATTTTTCCAAATCTATGAATAATGAGTTAGGGCATCTACAATTAGCAAATCTATTTACAGAAAATTTTGGGGATACACACATATTCCTGAGTGGCTTTCTAGTATGGGACTGAAAAGAATCCATGTTCCTATATTTTTGCTCTGTTGGATGTTGTAAGTATAAAGCTACAAATGTTTTATGTCCACTCATACTTTTTCTTAAATTTTTCTACAGACTCCAATTTCTCAATAAAAAAAAACAATTTTGTGACATGTTAGCAAAATTCCTGACAGGTTGGAATTCACAAGATAACATTAGATGAGCTATCCTTTCAAGGTTCGGTCCAGTTCGATTAGCCAAACTTTTAGAGGTTTGACGAATATATTTGGCGAACTTACCCGAACGCCATTAGATACAAAACACCTTAAGGGGTGAAAAAAAGCTTCCAAAACAGCTAAAATGAGAGACAGACTCCATGAAAAGTGGCATCAATCGTCAAACAGTACAAATTTGTAAATGACACATTAGCAGTCAGCCATGGGCCAATCATGAGATATCAGTGTCTATCCCAGCATTTAAAGCTTGAAATTGAAGTTTCAGTGAAGACCTGGTGATTAAGGGAAGGGTGTTAGTCTTCTTAGGTGGGAGACCTTATACCGCATGCAACACCTCCATTTTTTTTATTCCAGCCATACTCAGATGGCACAAACATCAGTTTCATACAGTAATATTGATTGAAAAACATAAGGAAAGTAACACAGTTGTCAGAAAGTTAGTGCAGGCCTGCCTGCCTGGGAGCCCCACTTACACAGGAAAGCCACCAGATGGAGACCCAGCTTGGAGTCTCCACATTTCAAAAAATGATTGTCACCACCACTATAGTGGCATCAATTTCCACAGAGTAGAAACAATATAATAGTCCTCTGACACATCATTTACTACAGGCAACACACCAGATGGAGACCCAACTTGGAGTCTCCACATGTCAAAAAATAGTTTGTAACATCAGTAGCAGTAGCAATAGCAGGCACAGAAGACACCACAAAGATGGCACAGAATGCAGTAATGTCAAATCAATGCATGGCACTAAAAATGACACCCCCTGATGGCATTGATAATGAGCTCCAGATACTACTGCAAGATTCTCTCTAGTTGTTTATAATGTGTCAGTCTTGTACTCTACTCTGCTGGTGCACGAGCTGGTCTAAAAAATGTGTGAAATGTATAACACAAATTGGTTATACACCTACACTGCTGCTGTTAATGTTTTTGCAATGACGCCTTCACATTTCTGGGGTTGGACGTCTAGAACTGGGATGCACACTGAATAACTCACTGCTGACTTGTGGAAAAATCACCAGATTGTCTACAAGTGTGAGTAGACACTCCAGCATGCTCGCGTCCCTTTCCAGGAGGGGAAGCATCTGGCTAAATTTACTCTTGCACCATGGATCTAACAGAGTGGCAACCCAGTAGTCTGCACTATTTCTAACCCTAAGAATATGGGCATCATGTTAAAGATAGAGCAACAAGAAGGTGCTCATTTGTCGGGCGCCTCCATGAGGTCCAAGTCCATGATGTGGTGGGGTAACACCCCCTCCCGCCAGCCACTGAAACACAGTTTTAACACAAATGATTTGGATTACCTAACTGGCCCTCCAGGCTGCACCCGAATATTAGGCTTAACAATTTTTAAGTGGAAATCTGGCCTACTGATTTGTCACTAACACACAGTTTTAGAGCAAACTATTTGGATTAGCTAATTGGCCCTCCAGGCTGAAACCCAAAATTAGGCTTAACTATTTTTAAGTGGAAATCTGGCCTTTTGATTTGCCACTAAAACTGTTTTTTTGTTGGTGTTTGCGGATCGCACTAAATATAAATTATGATGAAGTGCGATCACAACCCAGGGTCCACCGTGCAGTGATGTTAAAATGCAGTTAGAGAACAGTGGCAGAGCAATGTTGTGGAGAGAGTGCAAAGTACCTGCTCGGTTGCTCCACAGAGTGGTACAATACAGAGAGTACTTGGAACTATGACCTGTTAGACTCAAAGGAGTACAGCAGATAATAACACTAGTTGGGGGTTCCGCCCAGGGAAATCTAGGCTGATGGTTTTGCTCGCTCTGACACTCGGCTGTGCTAATGGCACACAAGACTTAGGACACCTGAAGTCAGATGCTGAGCCAAGCGGGAGGATCCACCCTACATTGCCTGCCTAGACACACAATCGCCATGCTAGAGTTGGCACACTGGTACAAGGAGTGGTAGGTAATGTATCCACAAACACACACTTAGCATAAAGTATCTTAGCGCTCAGACGTGCACCCCAAGGACCCTTTTATATGCTCCACTTATGTCCAGTCAGACAGGACCTTGCTTGTGGGCCAATCCAGAACTGACACATCACCAGAGCAGCTGACCACTGACCACCAATGAGAGGTCGTCACACAAGCATGCTCAGTAGGGTGATTTCTGGAATTAGCCTCCAGAGCATCTGTTCGTCGCTACCTAACGCTGATTACCATAGGCTTTTCTGGAAGACCAGCAGCAACCAAGCGAACAGCACGAGTCTGAGCAAGATTTTGAGACCAATGTCTTTGCTGAGCAGCCCCAACTGCAGCTGGAGCAGAATGGGAGACTGCAGAGGCAGACAAGGCTTAGGAGAATCCCAGTGTCTAACAATACCCCCCCAACTAGGCTCCCCTGTGATGATTGTCACGCTCGAAAGCCGCAATAAGCTGGGGGGCACGAATGTGCTCAATTGACTCTCAGGTCCTATCCTCAGGCTCATGACCCTTCCAGTCCACCCCCCAAAAAATTTTTGTCACGAGCCACCTTGGAACCGACAATGGCATTGACCTCGAAATCTTCTGAGGACAAATCCAAACTCCCGGTAGGAGTCCCGGATGACCGGGTCATTTATACGGGTTTTAGGAGAGAGACATGGGAGGTTTTGGCGATGTACAGGCGTGGAGGAAGGCTGAGGCAATATACCACAGGATTCACCTGTTCCAGAAACTTGAAAGGACCCAGATAGTGGGGAGTAGGGTTGAGCGAAATGCATCGGTCATTTTCAGAAGTCGTCGACTTTTGGCAAAGTTGGGTTTCATGAAACCCGACCCAATCCCTGTGTGGGGTCGGCCATGAGGTCGGCGATCTTCTTATCGGGTATCGGAATTCCGATACCGAGTTCCGATATTTTAGCGATATCGGGAATCGGTATCGGGATCCATATTTATGTGTAAAATAAAGAATAAAAATAAAAAATATTGATATACTCACCCTCAGACGCGCCCTGGTTCTAACCGGCAGTCTCCCCTCCTAAGAATGAGCGAGTGAAGGACCTGCGGTGATGTCACGGCTTGTGATTGGTCGCGTGAGCGGTCACATGAGCGGTCACGTGACCAATCACAAGCCGTGATGTCATCGAAGGTCCTTCACTTGCTCATTCTTAGGAAGGAAGGCTGCCGGCTAGAACCAGGGCACGTCCGAGGGTGAGAATATCCCTATTTTTTTTCTTTATTCTTTATTTTACACATTAATATGAATCCCAAGGCCTGAAGGAGAGTTTCCTCTTCTTCAGACCCTGGGAACCATTAGTATCCCATTGCACTGCATTGGGTTTCATGTTTCGGCCGACCCCGACCCCAACTTTTCTATAGGATCGGCCGATTTCACTCGACCCAACTTTTGAGAAAGTCGGGTTTCGTGAAACCTGACTCGACCCTATAAAAATAAAAGTCGCTCAACCCTAGTGGGGAGCAAATTTAGTGGACTCTACACACAGCCTGATGTTACGAGCAGAGAGCCACACTAAACCACCGGGGGCAAAAACCCCTGGAATGGCGGTGAATGTTGGTGAATGGATACCCTCATTCTCTCCTTAGAATCCTTAATAGCATCCTGCTTGTGATGCCAGATGTCCTGAGCCTCCACTGCCCAATCCACCACCCTAGGATCGGAGGACAAGATGGGCATGGGCACAGATACCCAGTAGAATCAGAGATGGCGTTATTTAAAGCAAACTCCGCCTAGGGCAGCAAGGATGCCCAGTCATCATGCCTGGCAGAAACAGAATGCCATAATTACATGATGAGAGTCTGGTTGGCCCTCTCCATTAGCCCATTTGTCTCAGGTTGGTACACTGAAGAGAGATTGAGATCAATGCTAAGCAGCCGACAAAGCTCCCTCTAGAACCGAGACACGAATTGAGGACCCCAATTGCTGATAATCTTGTTCGGCATCCCATGGAGATGGAAAATATGCTTTCTAAAAAGTACTGCCAAGGCCCATGCCTACGGTATGCACGGAAAGGGAACCAGATGCACCATTTTGGAGAAATGGTCGGTGCCAACCCAAGTGACAGTGTTGTCACGGGACTTGGGCAAGCCACAACAAAGTTCATACCGACCATCTCGCAGGGCCTATCCGCCACTGGTAAAGGATGTAACAAGCTCACGGGTCTCTGCCAGAAAGACCGATTTCTGGCACATAAAACGCAAGCCTGAACATAATCCTTTACGTCCCGCGCCATTCGAGACAACCAATAAGCTCTCACCAATAGCTCAGTAGTCCTCTTGATGTCAAAATGCCCTCCCACCTTGGAGAAGTAAGCCCAAGAAAGGACCTCCAGGTGTAAGTTAGGTGGTACATAGGTCTTGCCGGGACTCACGTGCTCCAGAGACACCGGAGCCACCATTCGAAGACTCTTTGATGGGATAATAAGCTGTGACTCATTTCCCTCCTGAGATGAGACCACGGAACAGGTTAGGGCATCGGCACGTAAATTTTTCTCCCAGGCAAGAAAATGGAAAGTAAAGTTAAAATGGGAGAAGAATAAGGACCACCTGGCCTGGTGAAAATTTAGCCTCTGGGCCGTCTGCAAATAAAGCAGATTTTTGTGTGTCAGACTGCTCCTGCACTGGCGGAAGAGGCATCCACCTCCAGAATGAAAGGTTTATCCACATCGGGCCAATGTAGCACAGGTGCCCAAGCGAATTGGGATTTCACAGAAGTAATAGCCTTGGAAACCTCCTCTGACCACTGCTTGGGGTTAGTTCCCTTCTTGGTGAGGGCTACCAGAGAAGCTACTAGGGTAGAGAAGTGAGGGACGAACTGGCGATAGTAGTTGATAAATCACACAAAGTGCTGCACCGCTTTAAAGAAATGTGGCTCTTGCCAGTTCATCACAAACTCCAGTTTGGCAGGATCGATGGCCAACCCCTTGACCAAGATATTATACCCCAGAAAATGCAAAGATTCCTGCTCAAAAACACACTTCTCTAGTTTAGCGAAGAAATTGGCGCGTAAAAGTTCAAAGAATTTACAGACAGCTCTTTGATGAGTCTCAATATCTGGAGAGTAAATAAGTATATTATCCAGACTGTCCCTAGTGTTAAATGCAGTCTTCCATTCATCCCCTTCTCGAACACATATCAAATTATATGCACCACACTGATCTAACTTGGAAAATATCCTAGCCCCTCGTAGTCTGTTGAAGAGCCTCGATATGAGTGGAAAAGGGTATTTATTTTTGATGGTAATAGCATTTAATCCCCTGTAGTCAATGCATGGACGTACAGTATTTCCCCGTTCTTCTTCTGAACAAAGAAGAACCCAGCCCCAGCAGGAGTCACTGACTTTCTATTAAATCCTCTAGTCAAATTTTCCTTGATATATTGGGACATAGCCTCAGTCTCCGGGAGAGACAGAGGGTAGACTCCCCCACGGGGAGGCTCGGAACCCGGAATGAGGTCTATAGGACAGTCATAGGGGCGATGAGAGGGAAGAGTCTCCGTGGCTCTCTTAGAAAACATGTCTGCAAAATGGCAATAATGTTTGGGGAGTGGAATTAGATCTGTGGTGACCTCAGATGATCCGACCTGAACTTGGGCCTTCAGGCACTGTCCCTCACATGACCTCCTCCATCCTAGTATACTCCCAGAAGCCCAGTCATTGTGAGGTAAATGGTGACGTGACTAAAGGCCCCGTCACACACAGCGAGATCGCTAGCGAGATCGCTGCTGAGTCACAAGTTTTGTGACGCAACAGCGATCCTGCTAGCGATCTCGCTATGTGTGACACGTAGCAGCGATCAGGCCCCTGCTGTGAGATCGCTGGTCGTGTCGGAATGGCCTGGGCCATTTTTTGATCGTTGAGGTCCCGCTGGGGAACACACATCGCTTTGTTTGACACCTAACCAACGACCTCATTGACGACTCAGGCACCGACATATAGGCGTGCATTTGCGTTGCCTTTTCCGCGCCCATTCTGTTCCGATTGGTGGTCGCTACTGCGTTCTGATTGGTTTGCGGCCATGCTATGAGGCGACACATAATAGCCCTTCCGTCCTTTGTTCCTGAGCGCGTGGTGGATTGCAGAACGTTGTAGAGTTCTCCGGCCTGCAACTCCTCTTCCATTTCGATAATCTGTTCTGCAAGGATTCTTCTGACAACTATACATTGTGTATGGTAGGTATTGTTTGGGGTCGCAAGTGCGTTTTCATTTCCCCCTAAATTTTTATATAGGGCAACTAAAAATAATTTCCTGCTATCATTGCTGTGGAGGGATGGAGTGAGGGCTTGTCTGCTATCTGTGTACATATACTTTTACACGGGCTGATATTTTAGGGGGTCTTGTACTTGCACACCCATACAGCACGTTTTCTGTCATGCATGGTAACGGTTTTTTTTTATTTTTTTTATTAACTTTATCTTCTTTTTCTTTTATGTGTTTCAGTGTGCAGCATCATGAACAATGCGCAGTGTGCTGTTGTGTTTGCTGCATTGCTGGTTGAGGAAGCTCGGTGGCAAGATGAGGCCCGGATGCAAGAGAGGCGTTCTAAATGAAAGCGTTGCATGTGGACCAGAGAATGGCTGCAGAAGAGGTCTGATTTCTCCCACATGCAACTTGTAAGAGAGCTTCAGGAGAAGAATCCTCATGATTTCCGCAACTATCTGCGGATGTCTGAGGAAACCTTCCAACATTTACTGGAAAGAATTACTCCACTGATTCAACGGAAGGATACAGTGATGCGTGCTGCCATCCCAGCCGATGAAAGATTGGCAGTCACGCTGCGATTCCTGGCCACCGGGCGCTCGCTGCAAGACTTGCATTTTTCTTCAGCCATTTCAAGGACCCTGCTCAGCGTTCTAATTCCAGAGACATGTGATGCGATTTTCCACAGTCTACGTAGCTACATGCAGTTTCCCAACACGGAGGAGGAATGGAAAAAGATTGCCTCCGATTTTGAGCAGCTTTGGCAGTTCCCAAACTGTGGTGGGGCTTTGGACGGGAAACATGTCCGGATCACTCAACCACCGAACAGCGGATCCTACTTCTTTAATTATAAGGGCTATTTCAGCATCATCCTGATGGCCCTTGTTAACGCGAATTATGAATTTATAAATGTAGATGTTGGCATGAATGGAAGGGTTTCCGATGGTGGCGTTTTAGAGCACACACTCTTTGGAGAGCGTTTGAACAACTGTGAACTTCACATGCCTCCCAACTCTGAGAGTAGAGGCAACCTTAATTTTGTTTTTGTCGGTGATGAGGCCTTCCCGCTTCATCCCAATCTTATCAAACCGTTCCCCCAAAAAAGTCTAACAGAGGAAAGAAGAATTTTTAATTACCGTTTGTCAAGGGCACGTCGGGTTGTAGAAAATGCATTCGGTATCATGGCCAATCGCTTCAGAGTTTTCCACACGCCTATTAACATGAAGCTTGAATCGATAGACTCTGTTGTTTTGGCTTGTTGTGTGCTTCACAACTTCCTTCGCCGTCGAGATGCTTTGGCGTACAGTCCACCTGGCTTCATGGACTCTGTGGGCCTAGTAAATGGGGAAGTGCAGCTCGGTGAATGGCGCGCAAATGATCCCGCAATTGCAGGCCTTCAACCATTGTTACCTGGCAGAAACACCCATGATGCGAAGACCTGCCGAGACAACTACTGCCAATATTTTAACGGTCCTGGTGCTGTTACTTGGCAGCATCAGAACTTATAGTGGGCTACTACTGACATGTATACACTGTTTTAGTTATTGCACTGATTTGTCTAATAAATTGTTTGTTTTACTTTGAAAAAGCTTTGTTTCTCATTCTTTCTGCAGTAAGGGCCCATATATACATACGTGTATTCCTATGTATACTGATACATCCATATACATCAACATTGAAATCTACAGAGATACCTACATATACACATACATACTCACAGACATACAAATATAAATACCTATCTAAACATTAATACATATCCATACATGAAACCACCAACACTCCAGTCTTCCAGTGCAACCGGAGACGCTGTATTGAGAATGCGTCACATTCAGAACGCAGTAGCGTCTTCGGTGCGACCTGGAGATTACAATACAGGCCGCTGAACGCAGTAGCGTCGTCTAATAACCGCGGTGACGTTGATGCGTCGTGGGCGTGGTTTACGGCGCTGATGCGTTGTGGGCGGGTTAAAGGACAGTGCTGCGGCCTTGCTTTTCACTAGTGGCGGCAAAATGGCGGCCAGGCGTCGTGCAACGCCTTGGGGTGATGCAGAAGTGCGTTACCTAATTACTGAATTAGATGCCCGTGATTATGGGTGTCATAATCACCGAGAGCATCCCGTCCTCCATAAGCAGGCTGTGCTGCGGAGGATCAGTCGGGGCCTAGCCCAGAGGTTTGGAGTACAGCGCTCCAGTACCCAAATCCGTAAGAAGCTGGCGGATCTGCAGTACAGGTCCAGTGAGCGCCTAGCCAGCATCCGGTCACAGAGCCTTCCACATCGTGGTGAGTGTTGTTAACATAGGTTAGCATAGTATATGGCCACGACCGTTTTTAGTGTTTCTGCTGCCCTCGTACACACACCAGGCTCGGCTCCGCACGCCTCGTACACACACCAGGGTTTGCTCCGCACGCCTCGTACACACCCGACTTGGCTCCGCACGCCTCGTACACACACCAGGCTTGGCTCCGCACGCCTCGTGCACACACCCGGCTCTACTCCGCACGCCTCGTACACACACCAGGCTCGGCTCCGCACGCCTCGTGCACACACCCGGCTCTGCCTTGCACGCCTCGTACACACACCAGGCTCGGCTCCGCACGCCTCGTACACACACCAGGCTCGGCTCCGCACGCCTCGTGCACACACCCGGCTCTGCCTTGCACGCCTCGTACACACACCAGGCTCGGCTCCGCACGCCTCGTGCACACACCCGGCTCTGCTCCGCACACCTCGTGCACACACCCGGCTCTGCTCCGCACGCCTCGTGCACACACCCGGCTCTGCTCCGCACGCCTCGTACACACACCAGGCTCGGCTCCGCACGCCTCGTACACACACCAGGCTCGGCTCCGCACGCCTCGTGCACACACCCGGCTCTGCTCCGCACGCCTCGTACACACACCAGGCTCGGCTCCGCACGCCTCGTGCACACACCCGGCTCTGCTCCGCACGCCTCGTACACACACCAGGCTCGGCTCCGCACGCCTCGTGCACACACCCGGCTCTGCTCCGCACGCCTCGTGCACACACCCGGCTCTGCTCCGCACGCCTCGTACACACACCAGGCTCGGCTCTGCACGCCTCGTACACACACCAGGCTCAGCTCCGCACGCCTCGTACACACACCAGGCTCGGCTCTGCACGCCTCGTACACACACCAGGCTCAGCTCCGCACGCCTCGTACACACACCAGGCTCTGCTCCGCACGCCTCGTACACACACCAGGCTCGGCTCCGCACGCCTCGTACACACACCCGGCTCTGCTCCGCACGCCTCGTACACACACCAGGCTCGGCTCCGCACGCCTCGTACACACACCCGGCTCTGCTCCGCACGCCTCGTACACACACCCGGCTCGGCTCCGCACGCCTCGTACACACACCAGGCTCGGCTCCGCACGCCTCGTGCACACACCCGGCTCTGCTCCGCACGCCTCATACACACACCAGGCTCGGCTCCGCACGCCTCGTACACACACCCAGCTCTGCTCCGCACGCCTCGTACACACACCAGGCTCGGCTCCGCACGCCTCGTGCACACACCCGGCTCTGCTCCACACGCCTCGTACACACACCAGGCTCGGCTCCGCACGCCTCGTGCACACACCCGGCTCTGCTCCGCACGCCTCGTGCACACACCCGGCTCTGCTCCGCATGCCTCGTACACACCCGGCTCGGCTCCGCACGCCTCATGCACAGTCCTGCATACAAATGAGGCCTTTGATCATATGACCAAAAATCCGGCCTAGTATATTGCGGCACATTTGTTACAATAGTAATTACAGTGCAGCACCTCAGGTATGTAATAATGTAATATTTTTATTTTTCTCCAGCACCAGCAGACCCGGAGCCCCAGCAGGAGTCTACTACAGGCTCGTCACCAACAACAGGCTCGCCAGCATCACTCCGTGACATGGGTGAAGTCATGCCCCCCGGTAATTATTGCACTAAAAAAGAAGGTCCATACAACTCGTAAAAGGATAGGACTGTCGTGTACTATGAAGTGTTGTATCTTTCCCTAGGCGGTGATGCCAGAGGATCCGGGTGGTCCCTTAGTTCTTCCTCACCCGATTTACCCGGAAACCGTAAGTGTTAAATAGCAAACACGTACATGATAGTTAGATGCATGTACAAACTAAGTTTTACCATTCCCTCCATAGAAATCCCAACATTAGAGGACCTCCAGGCATCACACAGGAGGATGATGGTGACACAGGGGACACTGGCTGAGCAAGTCAAACAGCACGGAGTGATGCTGGATCGTTTTGCGGCTGCACAACAGCAGAGCGGCAGCCATTAATTTTTTTTTTGTTGATGGTTTTGTATTTTGTTTATTTTGTATTTTGTTATTAGGTTGTTGGTATGTTAATATTGTTTATAAAACAAAATAACAGTTTATATCCCCTGATGTGTACGCTTTGTTAAAAACAACAAACATGTTTCATCACGCACACTCATTATATGTATGCATCTGTATACATGCACCCAGCCCATTACCCCGCCTACTAGACCTGCAAATAAGTATATGCTGAATTCAGTAAAGCAGGCTGCAAGTTTAGAATTATCAAAACAATTTTATTTATAACAATTTTTAACATAAAGTAACATTTAAATTTAACTCTTTAATATAAAATAACTTAACTATACTACAATTATACTTATAACCTGAAATATTTAATGGAACTATAATTCTTCATAATGGTTTTCACCATTCAAAAATCCTTGGCTGGGCGGAGATGATAACTGCCCAAGAAAAGAATGAGAAAACCTTGGATATTGTGGTGGAGGGGCAAGCGGCATGTTCAGGTGTGATCTAAATTGACGGTGTGATGGTGTGCCACGCATTTCCTGAGGCGTTTCATTCATTCGCTGCCATGAACGGTCCATAAAACTTTGCACACTTGAACTTTCATCTAGCTGTCCAGCTGCCGCTTTGCTCAAAGTTTCAAAAATCACCCTCTCGGCGTGTATCCTTTGTTGGTCTTGCAGCTTCCCTAGCCGATCAGCGGCAAAGTTGGCAAAGCTGTCAACGGTACTTTGGCTCTGCTGGCTTAACATTTGCTTTGCCAAAGTGACCAACTCGGTTGATGGCGACACGGTTTCTTTTCTTTTACGACCATTGTTTATCCGCCGTGGTACATAAGGTGTGTTGGGGGTTGAGGGTGCAGGGTCTTCAGTAGACCCCTCAGTAGCCTCCGCCCGGCTTGGTTCATCTCCCAGCAGGTCCTCACTGGTCGGGGTGGACAGATCATCATGCCGATCTTGCTGCAGGAACAGAAAATTTAGAATTAAGGGGAGAAACTAGTAGTACAGGATAGGATTTTTTTCATTCAACGGTATGAGCACTGAGTGGGGCCAAAAAGTTAAGGATTTTACTTATCTGAAGTGGAAGGGATAACTTGGATAAAATGCAGCATAATAAAAGAGGGAAAAAATTAGTTACTATTTTCTACTCGACTATGGCATGAGAGACCAAGTTTTAAAGCTTTTTACAGGGAAGCAAGCAAATAAGGTACTTACATCTCCAACAGGGGTGTCAGTCGGGATCACAGGGTCTTCATCCAGGGTCTGCCGCATTGAAGATGCCATTGTACGCGGGAGCTCCTGGTCACGGGTGAAGCCAAGCAAGTCAAAGTACCATAACGATGGCACATAAACCTCGTCTGTGGCGGCACCAGACTTCTTTGACCTCACCACCTTGTTGAGCTCCTTTTTATAAACTGTGCGTAGACCCTGGATCTTTTTCCGGACAACACTCTCATCCACCTTCTCGCTGGGGTTATGCTGCTGAAACAGAGCAACAAGTTTGGCAAAAGCCTCCCTCTTCTTGTTTCTGTTGCTGTAGTCAGCGGATTTAATCTGCCAAAGGCAGGGCAGGGATCGATACATCTCAATCAATTCCCGTACAAACTCCTCGGTATTGAAAGACATCTGAAAGAAAGAATAGCATACAGTGAGCATATATGGAAAATTTTAAATAACATTTTGAAAAGAGTTATGTATGAGCCACACTACTGTGAATGTAAAATAAAGAACAATGTGCCTGGCCTCCTAATAATCTCTGCCAGTCTGCAGTCCCTCCTTCCAATAGTCCTCCACCGACCACACCAATGCTGCCTGTGTACCCCTGCCATGCAAATGGAACCGGCATAGAGAGAAATTTATTATTTAAAAAATAAGGCCTAGTAACCCTGTCTGCGGTCACTCTGTGCCCACAAGACTGCCTAAAATGGCTCCATGTGCTAAAGTATATATACACAGATACCAACAAAGCACTCCCTCCCTCCTTCCAGAGCAAAGATAGCAGATTAATAGGTGCCAAGGGAATGGAAAGGGAATGGAAACGCATTTGAGACCCCAAATGATACCTACCTTGCACAAAGTATAGATTTACGAAGAACCGTCGAAGAATAGCAACGAATAGAAGTCGCAGGCCGGAGAACTCTACAACGATCTGCAATCCACCACCACGCGCTAGAAGTCGCAGGCCGGAGAACTCTACAACGATCTGCAATCCACCACCACGCGCTCAGGAACAAAGGACGGAAGAGCTATCGTGTCGCCTCATATGGCTAGGCCGCCGACCAATCAGAACGCAGTAGTGACCACCAATTAACTGAATGGGGGCGGACAAGGCAACACAAAGGCACGCCTGTGTGACTACAACGTCACACAAGACGTCCCTCATCGAGGTCTGTATCGTTATCATAGCAGCCATGTGAAAGGGTCACAACGACAAACGACATCGTTGTACAGGTCGCTACAGGTCGCCGCATCGCTGCTGCGTCGTTGGGAAGATCGCTCTGTTTGACATCTCACCAGCGATATCATAGCGACGCAGCAACGATCCCGGACAGGTCGTATCGTTGTCGGAATCACTTAAGCGTCGCTGTGTGTGACGGGGCCTTAAGGTATACCTAACAATACCTTGTCTATACCCTCAGGAATGACAAATAAAGAAGTTATCTCCTGATGTTCTAGAGAAATAACAAGTGAAAAGGGAATAGTCTGATGTGTGATCTGAGAGTATAGTGCAGGCCCATTTACCACCTGAATGGTGATCAACTTAGAGAGCATCACTAGGGGTATTGCGTGCTGTTGAGTGAAGGCAGAGGACATGAAATTACCCTCAGCCCCGGAATCCATGCAAACCTCTGAAGTGTGAGAGGTCGGCCAGTAGGACAGTGTCACCTTAAAGGTTAATTTGGAGGACATCTCTGACGAATATCCCCCTATAGCCACCTTGGGCTCCACTAATTTGCTCATTTGAGTCGGAGACCCCAAAGGATTGGTAAAGTTTAATGCTAACCAAATCCTTTGTTTTCACTGGGATCGCTTCAATCTTCATTCAGTATGCCAAAGATTAATATGAGTAGATATGGATATTAAATCTTCCAGTGTAGTGGGGATCTCCCTCGTGGCCAAGCATCCTTAACATGGTGTGCAAGGCCCCTCCAGAACACTGGGACCAAGACCTTATCTGGTCATTCCAGCTCGGAAGCTAACGTTCAGAACTGGATAGCAAACTGTCTGGTAGGAAATGAGGCCTGATTCAACGCCAGGAGTTGGAGTGCGGTGTCTGGGGTAACCAGGGGTCCAAGAAAGACCTATTTCAGAGCGCCCAAAAAACAAGAGGTGTTCCGGTCCACCAGGTCCTTACATTCCCATAATGGTGACACAAAAGAGAATAGTAAAACCAAAAACACTCAGTTTGAAAAAATGTTGCAGTAATCCGCAAGTGCTAGTAAAAGATGTAAAAAACAGGGTATTTGGTTGATACGTTTTTTGCAAAAAATGTATACTAAGCTGCTCTACCAATCTTCACGGTATACCCTTATCAGAGCAGTCCTAACTAATGTATGCAATCCCTATCTGATGTATTTAAAAACCTGATCATCTGTATATAACCTGTGTGAACAGGGTTCAGAGAGGAAAAATCCATGTGTGCATACAGGGTAGAACAGCTTTTGTGCAGATAGCCCAAGAGGAGTGGTGGAACTCCCCAGTCTTGTAGACACAAGAGAACAATTATGGAAACAGGAACACATGGGCTACTTGCACAGTGAACAAGTCTGTATGATCATGTTCACACACCACCAAGAAACCTGAAGACACAAAAGAGAATAGTAAAACCAAAAACACTCAGTTTGAAAAAATGTTGCAGTAATCCGCAAGTGCTAGTAAAAGATGTAAAAAACAGGGTATTTGGTTGATACGTTTTTTGCAAAAAATGTATACTAAGCTGCTCTACCAATCTTCACGGTATACCCTTATCAGAGCAGTCCTAACTAATGTATGCAATCCCTATCTGATGTATTTAAAAACCTGATCATCTGTATATAACCTGTGTGAACAGGGTTCAGAGAGGAAAAATCCATGTGTGCATACAGGGTAGAACAGCTTTTGTGCAGATAGCCCAAGAGGAGTGGTGGAACTCCCCGTCTTGTAGACACAAGAGAACAATTATGGAAACAGGAACACATGGGCTACTTGCACAGTGAACAAGTCTGTATGATCATGTTCACACACCACCAAGAAACCTGAAGACACAAAAGAGAATAGTAAAACCAAAAACACTCAGTTTGAAAAAATGTTGCAGTAATCCGCAAGTGCTAGTAAAAGATGTAAAAAACAGGGTATTTGGTTGATACGTTTTTTGCAAAAAATGTATACTAAGCTGCTCTACCAATCTTCACGGTATACCCTTATCAGAGCAGTCCTAACTAATGTATGCAATCCCTATCTGATGTATTTAAAAACCTGATCATCTGTATATAACCTGTGTGAACAGGGTTCAGAGAGGAAAAATCCATGTGTGCATACAGGGTAGAACAGCTTTTGTGCAGATAGCCCAAGAGGAGTGGTGGAACTCCCCAGTCTTGTAGACACAAGAGAACAATTATGGAAACAGGAACACATGGGCTACTTGCACAGTGAACAAGTCTGTATGATCATGTTCACACACCACCAAGAAACCTGAAGACACAAAAGAGAATAGTAAAACCAAAAACACTCAGTTTGAAAAAATGTTGCAGTAATCAACCAAATACCCTGTTTTTTACATCTTTTACTAGCACTTGCGGATTACTGCAACATTTTTTCAAAATGAGTGTTTTTGGTTTTACTATTCTCTTTTGTGTCTTCAGGTTTCTTGGTGGTGTGTGAACATGATCATACAGACTTGTTCACTGTGCAAGTAGCCCATGTGTTCCTGTTTCCATAATTGTTCTCTTGTGTCTACAAGACTGGGGAGTTCCACCACTCCTCTTGGGCTATCTGCACAAAAGCTGTTCTACCCTGTATGCACACATGGATTTTTCCTCTCTGAACCCTGTTCACACAGGTTATATACAGATGATCAGGTTTTTAAATACATCAGATAGGGATTGCATACATTAGTTAGGACTGCTCTGATAAGGGTATACCGTGAAGATTGGTAGAGCAGCTTAGTATACATTTTTTGCAAAAAACGTATCAACCAAATACCCTGTTTTTTACATCTTTTACTAGCACTTGCGGATTACTGCAACATTTTTTCAAACTGAGTGTTTTTGGTTTTACTATTCTCTTTTGTGTCTTCAGGTTTCTTGGTGGTGTGTGAACATGATCATACAGACTTGTTCACTGTGCAAGTAGCCCATGTGTTCCTGTTTCCATAATTGTTCTCTTGTGTCTACAAGACTGGGGAGTTCCACCACTCCTCTTGGGCTATCTGCACAAAAGCTGTTCTACCCTGTATGCACACATGGATTTTTCCTCTCTGAACCCTGTTCACACAGGTTATATACAGATGATCAGGTTTTTAAATACATCAGATAGGGATTGCATACATTAGTTAGGACTGCTCTGATAAGGGTATACCGTGAAGATTGGTAGAGCAGCTTAGTATACATTTTTTGCAAAAAACGTATCAACCAAATACCCTGTTTTTTACATCTTTTACTAGCACTTGCGGATTACTGCAACATTTTTTCAAACTGAGTGTTTTTGGTTTTACTATTCTCTTTTGTGTCTTCAGGTTTCTTGGTGGTGTGTGAACATGATCATACAGACTTGTTCACTGTTCCTATTCCCATAATGGTGTAGCTCACTCCAATGCCCTGTCCATCAAAAGGGACACCACAATTCCCACTTTGGCCCATTCAGACGAGAACCATGAAACCAGTACCTCCAGCTGGATCGAGCACTGGTTCATGAATTCCCTGCAAGCCTTTCTATCCCCAGAAAACTTATTGGGGATTGGGAAATGTGGAAAAGATGGAGCAGAAGTCACAGCTGAAACCCTAATAGCGGCTAAACTAGCTGCCTGTGCCGCTACTGCAGATGGATCCACAGCTGAAGTTGCCCACTCTAAAGTGGACAACCTTCCCTCCAGCTGCTGGATATTCCACGGGAACTGCTGCTCGTCGGCCATTACAGACCCTGGCACTAAGATACTGTTAGCGTTTGCAGCTAGCACTAAATATAAATTAGAATCAAACCAAAAGATGGTAGCTGTGCGGCACTAGATCCGCAAACTATTCACAGGTGTACGAATGAGCGGCGGCAAAGCAGACTGCAACACTATCCAGAGAAAACAGCTCATGGTGGTGCTCAATGAACAATCCACAGAGGATCAAACTGAAGATGAATCAAAAAAGAAAATATGGCACTCACCCCTGAAGATGCTGTAGTGAAGTCCTTTATATGCTACAAACAGCAATCAGGTACACATGGAGAGGCGGCAGGACGTGAAGAGGAGAGGGTGCGGGGAACCGGTAAGGACTACGGCCGTTTCGCGCAAAGCGCTTCATCGGGTCCAGGGGACACGCGGAGTCAGATGCTGAGCCAAGCGGGAGTTCTCACCCTACACTGCCTGCCTATAATAATATTAAGAATATTTTTATATAGCGCTAACATATTCTGCAGTGCTTTACAGTTTGCACATATTATCATCGCTGTCCCCATTGGGGCTCAAAATCTAAATTGAAAATCACCTGGGCTTGTCATCAGCACATTCCCTGAAGAAATGCCATGTTAGGGAGCTTTTTGGAGATTTTTTTTGGGTGCAGATTTCAGCATCGTGGTGGGCAATAGCAGTCGATGTACTAGCTATTGGCTGCCTACTGTGATTATACACCCTTCTCCGTTTATTGCTGTGCTGCTGGTGTAGTGTGGCCAACTCCTCTTCCTCTAAACTGTGTGTGCACAATATTAGGATGGCCTCTGCTCCGTGTGGGGTCTAGGACTTCATCATCCTTTGCATTTATCTTCCACTGACTCCTCACTCCTTCCCTCTGTAAATTGCAGAAAGGCCCTTCAGTTGGCAACTGTGTTTCATCATCATCTGAGATATACTGTGGTGTTCCTCTGACCATGTGTACTATCCCTCCCATATACTCATCCTCCAACATAACAAGTGGTTGGGCATCAGTGTCTTCCGCTTCTGGGGATGGGTCAGTTGGATGGGCCATGGAACCGCAGTCAGTGGAGTCTGAAAAGATTAATGCATGACTTGGGGCTCAGACTGCTTAGCTGATTCTGAAGGGGTGAGGTGGAATCCAGATGACCACGATCCTCAGTTGCCAACTCTGCACTTTCTGCAGTTGACCAGGTGGAGGATAATTCATAGGAACTAGCGGCACTCTCAGGGGGTGAGGTGGAATCCAGATGACCACGATCCTCAGGTGCCATCTCTGCACTTTCTGCAGTTGACCAGATGGAGGATAATGCATAGGAACGGATGGCACCCTCAGCCATCCAATCTATCCAACACATCTTCAAGATCTTGTGGCCTCACCATACATGCAGCGGTACTAAGCCATATAACTTCCTGTCGCCTGCATGCACCAGAGGAAGGTGTTGTATTTCGGCACATAGGCACAGAATGACAACATCCTCTCCCTGCAGCAGCTATACTACCACCATAAATTATTGGATATCACTTGGTCATGATATATGGCAGTGTGAGGGTACCCTTAGTTTGTGGAAAAAAAACCTTAATCATAATATGGATATGTTCATGAAATTTAAGCTGCAAAATGTATGATGTATGAACTGTGTCTATCAATTGTATAGCAGTCAAGCAATTAACTGTAAATAACTGTAAAAAATCACAATATTGTCAATATTGTAGCACATTTCACCAATAATCAGTACAGCTGATATTCAAGCTTTGTCTGGACTGACAGAAAAATGTAAAGTATTAGCGTGCTCAAAGCCATTTTGTTAATTTCACTGAGTTTTAAGAACATTGCTTAGGTGACAAAAAGAGAAAGAGAGTACAGACTCTTAAGTAAACAGCCATTACAATGTGCTCGCATCCTAGGAAAACCAAATGTAATACCCAAGTACTATTTGAAAATAAATGCAAAATGGAGTTTCTTGAGAAAGTTTTTCTGCATTTGAAAAAATTAAAATAATTTAAAAAATTGCGCAATAGCAATATTAAATTATTTTGGTGAGACAAAAAGTTAAATGTCTTGAAACCTCTTGACTTTTACTGTAAAATATAAATGTACTTAAGCTGGTTTACAAACTTGAAGTATGCCTTCAGGATATAATCCTTTTTCTTCAAGGTTCTGGTTAAGGTTAATATAACATAAGCTTTAGAGCTACCATTTCAAAGTCACAAGCTGTGTAAAAAAAAAAGAATTAGAAAGATTTTTTTAATCCTTTAAAATAAGAAACAATGGAAGATTAAATCACTGTAAAAGTTCTGTTGCATTTATAATAAACACTTGAGCAAATATATTCCATGAAGATGTAGGTAGATGGACAGATTTAGTACAGTGTACATGATGAGTTAAGATGTATACATAGATTATATATACAGAATATTTATTTACTTATACACACACACACCTATATACATATATATATATATATATATATATATATATACCTATATATTTTTAATTCCTAGACGTAACAAATGTTGTTTGTTTGGTAAAGGTTTGCAATACGGCCCTCTCCATATATTGACTGAGGATGTTCTGTTTTTCCAGAATTAAGATTACATTAGAAGTATCCTTCTTCACGGAATGGCACTCAAGTTGGCAGAGACAGGCACAAGAATGACGCTGGAAAAGGAGGAGGTGGATTGCTCTGTGTGTATTGATGACTAAAAGACTGACAGTAATTTGAAAAGGCTGTCATTCTTGTTTGAGCACATCAAAGGTTGAGAATATTGCAAGGACACAACAAAAGCTAGCAGTATTCTACTGACACTATGAAAGCCAGCGTTAATTCGTGAGCATGACAAACTAAATGGTACTAGCTTATGAAAAAAGATAAATGAATAGACTCTACAAAGGCTGATGTATATATATCAATGTTGCCAACCATTTGTATATTCTTAGACAGCCTATAAAAATACTTCTTTCACTACCTGCAAAGTAATGACATGTGATGTGTGCTTTTGAAATGAAAGAAGCATGTGCAGATCATTCTGATTGTAAGTATCATTTTCCAATTGATTGGAATGTGTTCATAGTCTACAGCAGTATTTCCCAAACTCCAGTCCTCATGGACCCCACGGGCCATGTTTTCAGGATTTCCATAGTGTTGCACAGGTGAGACAATTCCTAGTGCCTTGATGATACTTCCACGACTTGCGCAATACTAGGGCCTCTTTCACACTTGCGTCGTTTGGCCTCCGTTGCAATGCGTCGTTCCGTGCAAAAAACGCATCCTGCAAAGTTGCCTGCAGGATGCGTTTTTTGCCCATAGACTTGTATTGCCGACGTATGGCCATACATCGCGTCCGTCGTGCACTGGATGCATCATGTTTTGGCGGATTGTCGCATCGATCCTGCATTTCCTACTGCGCCGCAACTCCGCCCCCTCCTCCGCGGGACTTTACAATGGGCAGCGGATGTGTTTAAAAACATTGTGCCAAATTTACACAACGTCCGTCGGTACGTCGTGCCGATGCTTAGCGACGGCCCCGTACCAACAGAAGTGTGAAAGAAGTCTAAGGAAATACTGAAAACAGTCTGTGAGGACTGGGGTTTGGGAAACACTGGTCTACAGCATAGTGTAGATATACAGCACAAAAGTTTTCATTTGTAAGGTTCAATATTGATTTGCAATAAGTCTGTAAAAATTTTGCCCGTCTATGATTTTTTGTCAATTTGCCCCCCAAAAAAATAGATTGACAACACAAGCGATGAGCACATATTTCAAGGTTCAGTTTGGGAATGTTTACCAAGCTTCCAGATGTTTGACAAAAATGTTCACCTTAAAGTTAGTCGAACGTAGCCATGCACCATTTAATTGAATAGGAACAAAACCAGACACATAGACAACACTTTCAGGGGGACCAAACACTGCAAAAACAGCTCAAATTAGGGGCAGAAACCAGGAAAAGTGGCATACATTGAGACATTAACCCCTTCATCACCTTGGGATTTTCAGTTTTTCTGTGTTTGTTTTTCGCTCCCCTCCTTCCCAGAGCCATAACTTTTTTAATTTTCCATCAATTTGGCCATGTGAGGGCTTATTTTTTGCGGGACGAATTGTACTTTTGAAAGACATCATTGGTTTTACCATGTTGTGTACTAGAAAACGGGGAAAAATTCCAAGTGCGGTGAAATTGCAAAAAAAGTGCAATCCCACACTTGTTTTTTGCTTGGCTTTTTTGCTAGATTCACTAAATGCTAAAACTGACCTGCTATTATGATTCTCCAGGTCATTACAAGTTCATAGACACCTAAAATGTCTAGGTTATTTTTTATCTAAGTGATGAAAACAAATTCCAAACTTTGCTAAAAAAAAAAAAAAAAATAGTGCCATTTTCCAATACTCGTAGCGTCTCCATTTTTCGTGATCTGGGGTCGGGTGAGGGCTTATTTTTTGCTTGCCAAGCTGGCATTTTTAATGATAGCATTTTGGTGCACGTATGTTCTTTTGATTGCCCGTTATTGCATTTTAATTCAATGTCGCGGCGACCAAAAAAACGTAATTCTGGCGTTTTGAATTTTTTTCTCGCTACGCCGTTTAGCGATCAGGTTAATGCTTTTTTTAATGATAGATTGGGTGATTCTGAACGCAGTGATACCAAATATGTGTAGGTTCGATTTTTTTTTATTGATTTATTTTGAATGGGGCGAAAGGGGGTGATTTAAACTTTTATATATTTTTTATTTTTTTCACATTTTTTTTTACTTTTTTTTTTTACTTTTGCCATGCTTCAATAGCCTCCATGGGAGGCTAGAAGCAGGCACAACGCGATCGCCTCTGCTACATAGCAGCGATCTGATGTTCGCTGCTATGTATCAGAAATGCAGGTGTGCTGTGAGCGCAGACCACAGGGTGGCGCTCACAGCTACCGGTGATCAGTAACCATAGAGGTCTCAAGGACCTCTATGGTTACTATTCAGAAGCATCACCGACCTCCGATCATGTGACGGGGGTCAGCGATGCGATCATTTCCGGCCCCCCCCAGCCGGAAGCGGTAGTTAAATGCCGCTGTCTGCGTTTGACAGCGGCATTTAACTAGTTATTAGGCGCAGGCAGATCACGATTCTGCCTGCGCCTATTACAGGCACATGTCAGCTGTTCAAAACAGCTGACATGTCCCGGCTTTGATGCGGGCTCACCACCGGAGCCCGCATCAAAGCGGGGCTTCTGACCTCGGACGTACTATCCCGTCCGAGGTCAGAAAGGGGTTTATTGTGCTATAAATAAATAATTTAAAAAAATTGACGTGGGTTCCCCTGTATTTCTGATAACCAGCCAGGCAAAACTGACAGCTGTGGGCTGCAACTCTCAGCTGTCAGCATTAGCAAGGCTGGTTATCAAGAATAGAGTAGTTTCACACTGTTTTTTAATTATTTAAATAAATAATTTAAAAAAATGACGTGGAGTCTCCCTCATTTTTGACAACCAGCCAAGCTAACGCTGACAGTTGGGGGCTGGTATTCTCAGGTTGGCAAAGGACCATGGATATTTCCACCCCCAGCCTAAAAAAAAGCAGCTTTCGCCGCCCCTAACTAGTGCATCTATTAGATGGCATTTTGCACTTGTGGGGCTGATGTCTCCTTTGTATTTTCCAGTGACATCAAGCCAAATGGTTAGGAATGGAGAGATGTCATTGTCCAGCGGTGACATCATTGAGGTTACTGACGGTCATTAAGGCTCAGTTCTCAATCAGGCCTCTGAACTACGGTGACCTCAGCACCATAAGAAAAAGTAAGTGAGTTCAGCGCAGTTAAGTCTCAGTGAGTTCAACCACAGATTATTGCTGAACTGCAGTGAAGTCACTTACTTTTCTCACAGTGCTGAGGTCAACACAGTTCAGGGGACCGTCTGGGAATGCAGCCTTAGTGACCGACAGTAACCTCAATGACATAACCTCTGTGGTTCTCAGCCTGAATGGTTGCAAAAACTGTTTATCCCTGGACATGGATGACAGAATCGGAGAAAACGATGGACAGGTGATGGAAATGGTTGTTTTTTTATTTTTGTCTTATTAAAGGAGATGATGGCTTCAATGGAATTGGCATTAGGTCAGTGTAACTTTGCTTGCTATTTTTAATTAAAAAAGGAAAGGTGTGTCTTGCTTTTATTTCAAATAAAGGACTATAAGGATATATAGGATTACTAATGGATAGGTGTCTTATAGATGCCTCTCCATTACTAAGCCTTGGGCATGATGTCACTGGACAATACAAAGGTGACATTAAGCTCACAAGTATGTACCCCACTTGTCACTACCACAGGGCAAGTGGGAATACCTGGGAAAAGCACCAGAATTTGCGCATCTAACACTAGAAGTCCCGGGAATTTCAAGATCCCCCCTGAAGTCCTGAGAGAGGGTCAAATGACCCTCAGTCCATATTGACACCTTAATTAGCATCCTTTCATTTGTAAATGTGCTCTTGCCTGAGGAATCTGCAGGGGGGATTATCTAAGATAAGAGTGTGTAAACAGAAGAATGCAAGCTATTCCTGAGTGTGGGGGTTGCTGCTCACAAGAAAAACCTATTTTGGTTTCTCCCTGAGTGTGGGGGAGAAACCTATTTTGTTCACAGGAAAGAAAATGGAGAGAAGGCACACCATTGAAGACGCATTGGAACTGATTCTGAGCAACACAAACCCTTCAGACTCAGATGGAGAAGACATAGTCCTTCAACCGGCACATGTGTGGTCTGTGCTGACACATGCTGTAGGCACGGACATACGGGACACATGTTCCCCTATGGCCCCATTCCGCATGAACTATGTCTCTGTGTCCAACTGCTCCACACAGAGACATGTCCGTTGTTTTGCAGGAGCACGGACCGCTTTTTGCCGAAAACGTCCATGCACACAGATGTCATCCGTGTGACTTCCGTGTGCATGGACCACGGAGGAAAGAGAAAAGCCTAAAAATAAAAAATTTCATATTCACCTCAGTCCAGCGCTGACAGTTCCTCTCACTTCCGGTGCCGCTCATTAGGCTATGAATATTCACTTCACTGAGCCCAAGAGTGAACCGGAAGTGAGAGGAGAAGAGGCACTGGAGGGATGTGAGTATGTGGTGACAGCAGACAGTGCTATCTGTGGATTCACGGATAGCACACGGACATCACCCACGGTGCATGGGGGCCAAAAGGGATCCTGTTCTGCTTGTTTCAAAAACGGACAGAACAGGATGCCAAAAAAGGCAGTGTGAGTTACCTATTTTATTTCCTGACTATCAAAATGCCTATTTGAAATTATTTATCTTGCAGATGAGGAGACTCCGCCTCTACCAAAAAAGAGAGCTCGGTTGGCGAGTGAACCGACAGAGACCGCAAAAGATGGCACAGTGTGGCATGAAGTACAAGTGGGGAAACATCTCCATTTGACCCCAATAGAATCGTACCCTACAGATGGAGAGCCAAGTGCTAAGGCCAGACAAAGTGTCCAGAGTTGCCTTCAGAGCTTCCTCTGTTTTATCAGTCTTGACATGCTTCGTAGCATTGAAGAATGGACTACTCAACATGCACGTCACACGGAGCAGGGGGATTGGTTCATGGGTCTCCCAGAACTAATGGCATTTGTTTCAGTCATTATCTTGCGGGGGGTGACCAAGGTTTCATCACTACATGACAGCTGGTCAGCAAACCTGGGAAATCTAAGGATCATTGCCACTATGACCCGAAACCGCAGAACTGTAACCACGGACAATTTCTTTACATCATTGTCACTTGCACAACGACTGCTTAGCCGGGAAACCACTATCCTTGGCACAGTCAACAAGAGTCGCCGGGAAATTCCTCAATCCGCTAGACAGATGGACCGCACTGAATTCACCACTCAGGTGTTTTCAACCACTGGTGCCACACTGACAGTGTATGCACCCAAACGAAAGAAGGCCGTCTACATTCTCAGCAGCATGCACAGCGTGGTTGAGACTGAGGATACCAACAAAAGGAAGCCAAACACGGTCACACAATACAACCACACAAAGTGCGGTGTGGATGTAATGGACCAAATGGTGTGGGAGTACAGCGTGCATGCAGGAACACGGAGATGGCCAGTCGCCGTGTTCTACAACATGATTGACATGGCAGCACTCAATGCTCATGTTCTTTATCAGGCATGCACTGGGGTGCAGGAGAGACGGGTGGACTTCCTGGTTGAGCTTGCAAAAGAGTTAGGTGGCCGTCATATGACTGAAAAGAAGGCATGCAAGGAGAAACTCCTTTGGCAACTTCCTTCCACACCCAGCCCTGGCAAAAGGGTGAAGTGTCAGGTCAACCATCGATGCATGAACAATTATGCAACTGAGAGATGTGTTGACTGCTACAAATACACGTGTGGCAAATGTACCAGGGACATACCCAGGCAGTGCCAGGTATGTTCTGACATGTTCAGACAGACTGCTGAGTGAGTGCTGAAATGCTAGTCACACAAGGACATGCCACTCACACACACACAGCCCCCCACTTCAGCCTATGGAAAATATGTGTGGAATTGTTTTATTCCTTGTATTTTTTTAACATTTTTATAACAAAAATAAAAAGCATCTTTTGATGCGTGCTCCTTTACTCCCCTACCCCCATGTATTTGTCTTTACCCTTTCCCCCCTCCCCTCTTCCCACTCCTCCACCAACATCCCTCCCTGTTGTATAATTTGATTATATTGTTTTCTTGTTCACTGTTTGATCACATTTGTTTGGCCATGCCGCTTATACACTGCTCATCTTGAAAATGTGACTATTTGTTTGATGTTGGTGTAAAATTGTCGTTTTGACATCGTTGCGTGTAACGTGAAGATATCGGACGAACACATCGTTGGATCGCTGATCGCAGATTTGAGGTCAGGATCTCAAATCTGACGATCCTCGTCCAATTATGTGTCAGAAGATGTGCAGCATCGTTCAGTGTAACGCTGAGATGAACGATTTTGGTCTAAATTCTCCTATTCCTGCCATTGTGTAAAAAATCATTCTGCAAAAGTTTGCAATGAGGCTAACGCAAAGCCAAAATTTACATCGTTAACAAGATAGTTGCATGTGATGCCTCTTGGACGATGTGAAACTGATTGCATGAATGATGTGATCATGTGACATTTCTAACTATATCGTCGACGAGATCGTAACATGTAACGGTACCTTTGACCTTTTGGTGGCTCTTGAGGATTGGAGTTGGGGAACACTGATGTAGAGGCAGGCTTTCAAATGTCGTTTAACTTCCCCACCTGTGTCATTCACTCTTGTCCCTAACCCAGGTGACACAGTGCATTCAGAAGGGGTTCTCAGTAAAGTCGCTTCACTCCCTGGGTCTATCAGTCCCACCAAACTTTCTCCATCCAAAGAAAAGGAGCACTGTCGTGACAAAACATTAGCTGAGCTTTCACAGTATAGCATGGAACTGCACAGCACAACTGCTCTTGGGGCCCACCGATCTGCGCCACCCCTTTAACTTCAGGAGGCTCCACCTTTTTTGGATCCCACCCCCTTTAGGGTCACCACCCCTTTTGGGGCAACTACTACCTTTTGGGATACCGCCCCCTTTTTGGACTCTGCCCCTTTTTTGGCAACCATCCCTGTTTGGGTTTTCCGCACCATTTTTGGGACACTATCCCTTTTAGGCACACCACCCAATGGTATTCTCCGGCACCAGTTCACACAGTACAGAAAAAAAACACATGTCTTTGGGTCGCACTGGCCCTTTAAGAGTCTGCAAAAAAAATGTTGTTTTTTTTTGTTTTGTTTTTTTCAACTCTCCAGCTCCTGCTGAACTTCTTGCTGCAACTGCAGCTGCACTCCACAATGCCCTGTATGGCTCCACCACAGACTTCGTGGAGCCGCCGATCCACAGCAAGACGCTTGTCACCTTCGTAACCCCGCCGAGATACAGCATTACAGCACAAACACGGATTCTCACTGACCCCAATCAGTATAACACACGGTTGTCAGACCGTCGACTCCTCTGGCTCAGACCAGCCAGTACTATAACATGTGCACCTTGGACCAATATGCCCGCATTCTCCACAAATTGTAGCGTTTCCCTTACTTGGGTCTTGGGGGACACTCGCTTTGCACGCGAAAAAAGCATACAAGCACGATTTCTCCACAAATCAATCCGTACGGATTATTAAAGCATCATAAACTGCACAGTAAGCCAGGTTACACATCACCAGCTTACACATAATCTGTTACTTTAACACGTGTGGCTTTACAAAACATTCGGTAGTCACGCCTTATCTCTCCAGTCACCGGGTGACTGCACAGTTCATTACGTGCATCAACGGAACATATTAATCACCAACAGTCTGTTCCAATGGCAGATACGTCTCTGCCGTATATTACAGGTCTTTCCCATACCAGGAGCTACCTCTCAGGAGCTTCGGCTCCACACACTGACTCCTGCCACTGCTGGTCCACATCGAAAATGCCTCACTGGGATCACCGTCCTTGTGACCAGGGCACCTCGGATAGTCCAGACCCACAGTAGGAACTGTAGTTTCCCCAACACAGAAACCGTCTCAGGCTCTGTAGATGCAGCCTTTCCATGCGCTTCCAAGAAGTCCAATCACAGGCACTTCCAACACACAGGCCATCAGTCCATGATCCTGCCAGGTGCTTACAGGACTGATTCGCATCCATGAGGGGGATGTATGGAAGACGGCTTTTAACACCAGGGATGGGCACTATGAATATTTGGTGATGCCCTTCGGGCTCTGTAATGCCCCAGCCATTTTCCAAGACTTTGTGAACGACGTCTTCCAGGATTTGCTCACCACCTCAGTCATAGTCTATCTGGATGATATTCTCATCTACTCTCCAGATATTGACTCCCATCGGAGAGATGTTTGCAAAGTGTTCGACCTCTTACGAGCAAACTCCCTCTACGCCAAGTTGGAGAAGTGTGTGTTTGAGCAGGAGTCCTTGCCTTTCCTTGGTTATATCATCTCTGCCCAGGGTTTGGCTATGGATCCTGCCAAGCTGCAGGCTGTGATGGACTGGCAGGGACCCCATTCTCTTAAAGCGGTGCAGCGCTTTATGGGGTTCATTAATTACTATTGCCAGTTCATTCCACACTTCTCAACTTTGGTGGCTCCTTTGGTTGCCCTCACCAAGAAGGGAGCAAATCCCAAGTTGTGGTCAGAGGAGGTCTCCAAAGCCTTTCTCTCGAATAAAGGGACACTGTCACCTGAATTTGGAGGGAACAATCTTCAGCCATGGAGGCGGGGTTTTTGGGTGTTTGATTCACCCTTTCCTTACCCGCTGGCTGTATGCTGGCTGCAATATTGGATTGAAGTTCATTCTCTGTCCTCCATAGTACACGCCTGCGCAAGGCAACATTGCCTTGTGCAGGCATGTACTACGGAGGACAGAGAATGAACTTCAATCCAATATTGCAGCCAGCATGCAGCCAGCGGGTAAGGAAAGGGTGAATCAAACACCCAAAAGCCCCGCCTCCATGGCTGAAGATTGTTCCCTCCAAATTCAGGTGACAGTGTCCCTTTAAGTCACACTTCGCTAGCGCTCCCATCCTACATCACCCCGATGTAGATAAACCATTTATCATGGAGGTGGATGCCTCATCCGTTGGTGCTGGAGCAGTTCTTTTCCAAAAAAATGCTCAAGGTCGGAAGCATCCTTGCTTCTTCTTCTCCAAGACCTTCAAACCAGCGGAGAGGAATTATTCCATCGGGGACAGGGAGTTGCTAGCCATGAAGTTGGCTTTTTCTGAGTGGAGACATCTCTTGGAGGGAGCTCGCTTTCCCTTCCAAGTGTTCACTGACCACAAGAACTTGGTATACATACAGACGGCCCAGCGGCTGAATTCTCGCCAGACTAGATGGTCCCTGTTCTTCTCCCAGTTCCATTTTACTCTCCATTTTCTCTCCGGGGTGAACATTCGTGCCGACGCTCTCTCCCGCTCCGTAGTGTTATCTGAGGAGGAGGAGGAGCCTCGGCTTATTGTCCCTTCAAAGAGCCTGAGAACTGTTGCTCCGGTTTTGCTCGAGTCCGTGCCCCCGGGCAAGACTTTCGTACCAGCGAATTTGCGACCAGAGGTTCTCTCTTGGGCTCACTTGTCCAGAGTGGGTGGACATTTTGGGACCAAGAGGACATCTGAGCTTTTGGCGAGGATGTACTGGTGACCGCATATGGCACGTGACGTGGGGGACTATATTCGGGCGTTTGTCTCCTGCGCCCATAATCTGTCTCCTCGGCAACGGCCTGCTGGGATACTTTACCCCTTGCCGGTGGCAGAAAGGCCCTGGGAGATGGTCGGGATGGACTTCGTGGTGGGCTTACCCAAGTCTCGTAGCCGCACCATTATCTGGGTAGTCACCGACCATTTCTCTAAGATGGTGCATTTGGTGCCGCTTCCACGGTTACCTTCTGCACGGGCCTTAGTGGTGTTGTTCATAAAACATATTTTCCGGTTACATGGAATGCCTGATAAAATTGTCAGCGACCGGGGTCCCCAGTTTGCGTCTCGGTTTTGGAGAGAGCTCTGCCGTTCACTCAGCATAGAGCTGAATCTCTCCTCTGCATATCATCCCGAGACGAATGGGTTGGTAGAGAGAACCAACCAGACTCTGGTGACATACTTGCGACATTTTGTCTCTGCTAAGCAGGATGACTGGGCATCTTTGCTACCTTGGGTGGAATTTGCATTGAACAATGCCATAGCCGATTCCACTGGTCAGACTCCTTTTCTCCTTAATTATGGCCAGCATCCGCGTGTCCCTGTGCCCATGCCCGTGTCATCCACCGATTCTAGGGTGGCAGACTGGGCGGTGGAGGCACGTGACATCTGGGACCGCACACAGGATGCCATCCGGGCCTCCAAGGAGAGAATGAGGGTTTCGGCTGATACACACCGGCGCCCTGCTCCGACCTTTGCTCCTGGCGACTTAGTGTGGCTCTCCGCCCGTAACAGGCTGCAAGTTGAGTCCACTAAGTTTGCGCCTCGCTACATTGGCCCGTTCAAGGTTCTGGAACAGGTCAACCCTGTGGTCTACCGTTTGGCTATTCCTCCACGCCCTGATATCACCGATACTTTTCATGTTTCCCTCTTAAAGCCCGTTCATTTGTCCCGGTTCTCTGAGTCATCTGCCGGGACATCAGGTTCATTGACGGATGAGTTTGAGGTGAATGCTATCATGGGGTGCAAGGTGGTACGTGGTAAGGAATTTTATCTGGTGGACTGGAAGGGTCACTGCCCAAAGGATAGAACCTGGGAGCCTGTGGAGCACATTCGGGCTCCGCTGCTCATTGCAGCTTTTGAGCATAGCGAGGCTCAAGGAGGGGGGCCCTAGGAGGGGGGTAATGTTAGGAGTCGAGTTTCTTCTGCTGCCCAGGGGGACTCTCGATCCGTATCTGCTGCGGTCTCCCATTCTGCATCGGCCGCAGTGGAGCCTGCTCAGCGAAGACGTCGCTCCCAGCGTCTCGCTGAGACTGGTACGGTGCAAAGGGTTATTACTGCCTCTCCAGGCACAGCTATTGTACCCTGCACTGATCTGCAGCGAGCAGGCTTTTCTGAGTCTGTCCTGCTTTGCACACACTGGGCATGCCCAGGGCAAGATCTCTCAGTGGAGATCTAGGGTCACATGCTCAGGAAGGTCCTGAAGGTGCTAGGACTAAATCCTGCTTTGCTCACACTGCGCATGCTCAGGGCAAGATCTCTCAATGGAGATCCAGGGTCACATGCTCAGGTACTGCTGCAAATCCATTGGTCCTTCTTTGAAGGGTCCTGAACGTGCTGAAGCTATATAAGCTTCGCAGGACCGCAGGGCCATGCGCTAGTATACAAATGTTATCGTGTGTGTTGATGAGTGCAAGTCGTTCCTTAAAAAACCCATCCCTATTGTATGACTGTTCGCGTAAGGTTTATGGCTGCAATCTAGCACCCGGCTGAACTCACAGCCTTAGCACACGAAGCAGCATCTACTGCTGTGACCACCAGTGCAGCGCCGTGCGCTATTAGAGCGCTTACCTTTCCCAAGTCTGAGTGGTTAGTGGCGTCCACTAGTGTGGCACAGCATGCACTTCTGTGCATAATAGTTACCGCTGATACCCCAATTGTGGTATCGATCGCAAGAGGTCTACACTAACTCTAATCCTGTGTCCTGGGATAGAGTTCTGTGGTTCCTTGCTTGCGGTACCGCGACCCTGTGACTTAACAGGGATCGCTTCCTTCACACAGGGTGAAGTTAACCCGTGTGTGAAATCTCATTGTACCGCCATATAGTGCCGCCATTCACTTAGCAGCAGGTTCTTTCATGCACAGTGGATCCCGGGTGGCGAACGCACCAATCTTACCTAATAAATATATTCGGTGCTTTCCACCAACCCTAACAGCCAGTGACTGAGGGCAGATATTAATAGCCTGGAGAGGGTCCACGGTTATTGCCCCCCCTGGCTAAAAACATCTGCCCCCAGCCACCCCAGAAAAGGCACATCTGGAAGATGCGCCTATTCTGGCACTTTGCCACTCTCTTCCCATTCCCGTGTAGCGGTGGGATATGGGGTAATGAAGGGTTAATGTCACCTTGCTATGGTAAGGTGACATTAAGCCAGATTAATAATGGAGAGGCGTCAATTATGACACCTATCCATTATTAATCCAATTGTATGAAATGGTTAAAAAAACACATACACATTATTACAAAGTCTTTTAATGAAATAAAGACACAGGTTGTTGTAATATTTTATTAGACTCTTAATCCACCTGAAGACCCTCGCTCTGTAACAAAGGAAAAAATAAAAAAACAACAATATCCCATACCTTCCGATGATCTGTCACGTCCCACTCTGTAAATCCATCTGAAGGGGTTAAATAATTTTACACCCAGGAGCTCTGCTAATGCAGCTGTGCTCGTGGCTGTAAAACCCCAGCGAATGAATGGAAAATAGGTCAATGACCTGTAATTACCTTCATTCGCGGTGATGTGCCCTCTGCTGGATGTCCTCATATGACCTCGAGTGTGGGAAAATATTCAGAAAAGTTCCCAGGCTCGAGTTCATATGAGGACATCCAGCAGAGGGCGCATCACCGCGAATGAAGGTAACTACAGGTCATTGACCTAGTTTCCATTCATTCGTTAGGGTTTTACAGGCATGAGCACAGCTGCATTATAGCAGAGCTCCTGCCTGTAAAATAATTTAACCCCTTCAGATGGATTTACATTGTGGGACATATCGACGGAAGGTATGAGATATTGTTGGTTTATTATTTTTAATTTGTTACAGGTCGAGGGTCTTCAGGTGGATTGAAAGTGGAATAAAATATTACAACAACCTGTGCGTTTATTTCATTAAAATACTTTGCAATATTGTGTGCGTGTTTTTTTAACCATTTCATACTATTGGATTAATAATGGATAGGTGTCATAATTGACGCCTCTCCATCATTAATCTGGCTTAATGTCACCTTACAATAGCAAGGTGACATTAACCCTTCATTACCCCATATCCACCGCTACACGGGAATGGGAAGAGAGTGGCCAAGTGCCAGAATAGGCACATCTTCCAGATGTGCCTTTTCTGGGGTGGCTGGGGGCAGATGTTTTTAGCCGGTGGGGGGGGGGGGTAGGCAATAACCGTGGACCCTCTCCAGGCTATTAATATCTACCTTCAGTCACTGGCTTTACCACTCTGGCGGAGAAAATTGCGCGGGAGCCCACGCCAATGTTTTCTGCGACTTAACCCTTAATTTTAATAGCTACAGCACCCAAATTTAGCACATACACACTACTAACATTAGTAGTGTGTAATATGCAAAAAAAATGGGAATATGACATGGTTTACTGTATGTAAACCATGTCTCATATCATGTCGGGTTTAGGAGGGAGAAATGAAAAGCCGGCAATTGAATTACCGGCTTTTCTGCTATATTGCGCTGAAGTAAATATAAATATATGGAGATTTCCCATTGACTTGCATTGGGTTTCATGTTTCGGCCGATCCCCCGACCCCGAATTTTCAAGATAATCAGCTGATTTCACTCGACTCGACTTTTGAGAAAGTCGGGTTTCGCGAAACCCGACTCGACCTCAAAAAAGGAAAAGTCGCTCAACCCTAATTGCAGCCATTTGGTAAATTGAGAAAAGTTCATTTTTTCTCATTAATGTACACTCTGCACCCCATCTTGACTGAAAAAAAAAACAGAAATGTAGTAACTTTAGCAAATTTTAAAAAAAGAAAAATTTAAATTTAAAAATCACATGGTCATAAGTATTCAGACCTTTTGCTCAGTATTGAGTAGAAGCGCCCTTTTGAGCTAGTACAGCCATGAGTCTTCTTGGGAATGATGCATCAAGTTTTTCACACCTAGATTTGGGGATCCTCTGCCATTGTTCCTTGCAGAACCTCTCAAGTTCCGTGAGGTTGGATGGTGAATGTTGTTGGACAGCCATTTTCTGGTCTCTCTAGAGATGCTCAATTGGGTTTAGGTCAGGGCTCTGGCTGAGCCAGTCAAGAATGGTCTCAGAGTTGTTCTGAAGCCACTCCTTTATTATTTTAGCTGTGTGCTAAGGGTCATTGTCTTGTTGGAAGGTGAACCTTTGGCCAATTCTGAGGTCCAGAGCACTCTGGAAGAGGTTTTCTTCAAGGATATCTCTGTACTTGGCCACTTTCATGTTTCCTTCAATGACAACCAGTCCTCCTGTCCCTGCAGCTTAAAAACAACCCCATAACATGATGCTTCCACCGCCATGTTTCACTGTTCGGATTATATTGGGCAGCTGATGAGCAATGCCTGGTTTTCTCCATACATTCCTCTTAGAATTATCACCAAAAAGTTCTATCTTTGTCTCATAAGACCAGAGAATCTTATTTCTCATAGTCTTGGAATCCTTCCTGTGTTTTTTTAGCAAACTCTATGCGGGCTTTCATATGTCTTGCACTGAGGAAAGGCTTCCGCTTGGCCACTCTGCCATAAAGGCCTGACTGGAGGAGGGCTGCAGTGATAGTTGACTTTGTGAAACTTTATCCCATCTCCATACTGCACCTCTGGAGCTCAGCCACAGTGACCTTGGGGTTTTTCTTTACCTGTCTCACCAAGGCTGTTCTATGATGGCTCAGTTTGGCTGGATGGCCAGGTCTAGGAAGACTTCTGGTGGTCCAAAACTTCTTCCACTTAAAGATTATGGAGGCCACTGTGCTCTTAGGAGCCTTGAGTACTGCAGAAATTCTGTTGTATCCGTGGCCAGATCTGTGCCTTGCCAGAATTCTGTCTCTGAGCTCCTTGGCCAGTTCCTTTGACCTCATGATTCTCATTTGGTCTGACATGCACTGTGAGCTGTGAGGTCTTATACAGACAGGTGTTTGCCTTTCCGAATCAAGTCCTATCAGTTGACTTAAACACTGTTGGCCTCGAGTGAAGGAGCAGAACCATCTCAAGGAGGATCACAAGGAAATGGACAGCATGTGACTTAAATATGAGTGTCTGAGCAAAGGGTCTGAATACTTATGACCATGTGATATTTCAGTTTTTCTTTTTTATTAAATTTGCAAAAAAATCCATATTTCTGGTTTTTTTCAGTCAAGATGGGGTGCAGAGTGCACAATAATGGGAAAAAAATGAACTTTTTTGAATTTACCAAAGGCTGCAATGAAACAAAGAGTGAAAAATTTAAAGGAATCTGAATGCTTTTCGTACCCACTGTATGTAGTGGAAATGATAATCTACTATGAATGCCAGTTAAATGCTGGCTTTCACTGGAGGATCATCATGACAAGCACAGAGGTCTTCATCAGACTGCCAGCTGTCATGGCAACTCATCGGCATCATGCAATCATGCCACTTGAGCGCTGATGGTAGTGAGGAATGATGTGCCTCACTGCCGGCATGTGTTAAGTGCCACTGTCAGAGATTTAACAGTTTAATAGCCACAGGCAGAGCTCTGCTCCATTCGCTGCTGTTAAGTCAGTCATCATCTGCAGGGAAAGATGTGGGCTCTGTGTGCAAGCTCGCGTCCAAATCATTGACATTATAGAAGACGTAAGTGTACATCATATGTCTTGAAAAGGTTAATATATCCCATGTGCATAATTAAGTAAAGTAAAATCTCACTGCATCTGGTATTATAGTATTGCTCAAATAGCACCGAATCAAGCATTCTAAAAATTGATTTGCGCATGTGAATGAGGTACTACTACCATTAAAAAGAAGGGGTCTCATACATAATGCGAATGTCAGTGCATGCATCGACACATGTTAATATCTATGGCACCATATTGGGAAAAGTTAACATTGTATGAATAACCGCACATGCATTGTGACATCTTAAAGGGAATCTGTCACCCCAAAAATCGTGTATGAGCTAAGGCCACCGGCATCAGGGGCTTATCTACAGCATGCTGTAATGCTTTAGATAAGCCTCCTATGTAACCTGAAAGTTAAGAAAACAGGTTATATTATACTCACCCAGGGGCTGTCCGATGGGTGTTTGGATCCGTGTCCAGCACCTCCTAGCTTCATACAATGACGTCCTCTTCTTGTCTTCCTGCTGCTGCTCCAGTGCAGGCGTACTTTTTCTGCCCTGTTGAGGGCAGAGCAAAGTACTGCAGTGCGCAGGCACCGGGAAAGGTCAGAGAGGCCCAGCGCCTACGCACTGCAGTACTTAGCTCTGCCCTCAACAGGGCAGACAAAGTACACCTGCGCTGGAGCCACGGCATGAAGACAAGAAGAGGACGTCATTGTATGAAGCTAGGAGGTGCCGGACACGGACCGCGACGCCCATCAGACCCGGACCGCAGCAGGACCGCCCCCCAGGTGAGTATAATATAACCTGTTTTTCTTACCTTTCAGGTTACATCAGGGGCTTATCTACAGCACTACAGAATGCTGTAGATAAGCCCCTGATGCTGGTGGCCTTAGCTCATATACAATTTTTGGGGTGACAGATTCCCTTTAAAGCCTTTGGCACCATTTTGGTAAAGGTGAGATAGACTTCCTCATTAGCCAGACATTTGCGCATGCACATTGTACAGGCTAGGTAAGAAGATGAACTAATTATCTTAAAAAAATCAAAGGATAGCCTGTTTACTATGGAGAAATCCCAAAATAGATAGCAATTGTGAGGTATATATTAGAACTCATATAGTATACCCAATTGCTACGCTATTTAGCCATAGCTGAGGCCACTGGCTGGTTGTAGCATTAGCCTGCTATATCAGCAAGTTAACATATGTATGACAAAATCTTGCAAAACTACTAGAGCGATCGTGCTGGATTATCAGGTGTTTCAAGATATATATGTTATTGTCCCAATTCATCAAGGTTTTTTTATTAGAATTGCCCAAAAATGATGTCATTTTTTTTTAAACCAGTCCGTCAACTCTGCCACAGTAGACAAAGCTGGGTCAGATTGGGACATTGTGAAGCCTACCAGACAAATTCAGCATAAGTTTTACACATTCTGGAAAAGTGGTGTAAATTATACCAGGAATATACTATATGCCAGGCTTTGGCTGGAGTAACACTGGTCAGGTCAGTTGTAAAATGTGCTGCATTTATTATAAGATTCACATCTATTAATGAATGTGGTGAACGTTACATGAGCCATTCTTAATGAATCCGGGCATACGTCTTTTTTATTTTGGAACATTTGCAGCTACTGTTTTTTCACTCTTTGACCTTGAGTTGGAAAACAGGACTAAGTCATTTAAATGGATGATTATTAAGGAAGAAAATATTTACTTATCTTTTTCATGTGGCTAACTGTATCTAAAAATTCATATTTTTCTCCTCAAGTGATACATTGCAAGTTGGTGTATATATATTTAATTACAATTTTTATGTTAAACAACTACATAAATGTGCCACTATCTTAGTGCTTGTGTTTATATTTTCCTTTCTATATTCCAGTTTTACTTTCACACAACTCCCACAGAGATAAGTAACTGCAGAATGAGTGCTCTGCTAAGTGACCTACATGAAAATCTCACAATATGATCCATTATGTATCACAGTGACAGTTTACTTGTGACATCAAATTGACATTACTATATTTATTGCTCATACTCATCACTTCTCACAGCATGCAGTCATGCAGGTGGACAAAGCACTTTATGTTCTGCATATAGATTTTTCCTAAAGGTCACTTTAGAATTGTTTTTCTCTGCATCAAAACATTGGGCTGGAAAAAGGCACTCACTGTTATATATACAATACTATGTATTATAACACTAATAGGAACCACGGGATTATGACTACATAGCGCTAAAAACACCTTGAAGGTATCATGTCTGTAAAACAACTTCTAATGCTATTAGACTTTTTTTTTTTTAGAAACAAAACTAATTTGCTTCATTAGTTTATGCTTGGTTAGTGCTATTTTTGCATAGCTATCTACTTGTTTGAGAAAAGATCTTAAAAATTATAGATTAAAAATTGTTTGATCTATATGAAAATAAAATGTAATTGTTCCCAAAAGTCGATACAAGGCTGTGACACTGTTAGATTAAAGACATTGTCCATTATCAATCCCTTTTTCATCAAGTCAAGAATCAATCTAAGATAAAAACCATATACAGTTAGGGCCAGAAATATTTGGACAGTGACACAATTTTCGCGAGTTGGGCTCTGCATGCCACCACATTGGATTTGAAATGAAACCTCTACAACAGAATTCAGGTGCAGATTGTAACGTTTAATTTGAAGGGTTGAACAAAAATATCTGATAGAAAATGTAGGAATTGTACACATTTCTTTACAAACACTCCACATTTTAGGAGGTCAAAAGTAATTGGACAAATAAACATAACCCAAACAAAATATTTTTATTTTCAATATTTTGTTGCAAATCCTTTGGAGGCAATCACTGCCTTAAGTCTGGAACCCATGGACATCACCAAACGCTGGGTTTCCTCCTTCTTAATGCTTTGCCAGGCCTTTACAGCCGCAGCCTTCAGGTCTTGCTTGTTTGTGGGTCTTTCCGTCTTAAGTCTGGATTTGAGCAAGTGAAATGCATGCTCTATTGGGTTTAGATCTGGAGATTGACTTGGCCATTGCAGAATGTGCCACTTTTTGGCACTCATGAACTCCTGGGTAGCTTTGGCTGTATGCTTGGGGTCATTGTCCATCTGTACTATGAAGCGCCGTCCAATCAACTTTGCAGCATTTGGCTGAATCTGGGCTGAAAGTATATCCCGGTACACTTCAGAATTCATCCGGCTACTCTTGTCTGCTCTTATGTCATCAATAAACACAAGTGACCCAGTGCCATTGAAAGCCATGCATGCCCATGCCATCACGTTGCCTCCACCATGTTTTACAGAGGATGTGGTGTGCCTTGGATCATGTGCCGTTCCCTTTCTTCTCCAAACTTTTTTCTTCCCATCATTCTGGTACAGGTTGATCTTTGTCTCATCTGTCCATAGAATACTTTTCCAGAACTGAGCTGGCTTCTTGAGGTGTTTTTCTGCAAATTTAACTCTGGCCTGTCTATTTTTGGTATTGATGAATGGTTTGCATCTAGATGTGAACCCTTTGTATTTACTGTCATGGAGTCTTCTCTTTACTGTTGACTTAGAGACAGATACACCTACTTCACTGAGAGTGTTCTGGACTTCAGTTGATGTTGTGAACGGGTTCTTCTTCACCAAATTAAGTATGCGGCGATCATCCACCACTGTTGTCATCCGTGGACGCCCAGGCCTTTTTGAGTTCCCAAGCTCACCAGTCAATTCCTTTTTTCTCAGAATGTACCCAACTGTTGATTTTGCTACTCCAAGCATGTCTGCTATCTCTCAGATGGATTTTTTCTTTTTTTTCAGCCTCAGGATGTTCTGCTTCACCTCAATTGAGAGTTCCTTTGACCGCATGTTGTCTGCTCACAGCAACAGCTTCCAAATGCAAAACCACACACCTGGAATCCACCCCTGACCTTTTAACTACTTCATTGATTACAGGTTAACGAGGGAGACGCCTTCAGAGTTAATTGCAGCCCTTAGAGTCCATTGTCCAATTACTTTTGGTCCATTGAAATAGAGGACGCTATGCATTACAGAGCTATGATTCCTAAACCCTTTCTCCGATTTGGATGTGGAAACTATCATATTGCAGCTGGGAGTGTGCACTTTCAGCCCATATTATATATATACAGTGGGGCAAAAAAGTATTTAGTCAGTCAGCAATAGTGCAAGTTCCACCACTTAAAAAGATGAGAGGCGTCTGTAATTTACATCATAGGTAGACCTCAACTATGGGAGACAAACTGAGAAAAAAAAATCCAGAAAATCACATTGTCTGTTTTTTTAACATTTTATTTGCATATTATGGTGGAAAATAAGTATTTGGTCAGAAACAAAATTTCATCTCAATACTTTGTAATATATCCTTTGTTGGCAATGACAGAGGTCAAACATTTTCTGTAAGTCTTCACAAGGTTGCTACACACTGTTGTTGGTATGTTGGCCCATTCCTCCATGCAGATCTCCTCTAGAGCAGTGATGTTTTTGGCTTTTCGCTTGGCAACATGGACTTTCAACTCCCTCCAAAGGTTTTTTATAGGGTTGAGATCTGGAGACTGGCTAGGCCACTCCAGGACCTTGAAATGCTTCTTACGAAGCCACTCCTTCGTTGCCCTGGCGGTGTGCTTTGGATCATTGTCATGTTGAAAGACCCATCCACGTTTCATCTTCAATGCCCATGCTGATGGAAGGAGGTTTGCACTCAAAATCTCACGATACATGGCCCCATTCATTCTTTCATGTACCTGGATCAGTCGTCCTGGCCCCTCTGCAGAGAAACAGTCCCAAAGCATGATGTTTCCACCACCATGCTTTACAGTAGGTATGGTGTATGATGGATGCAACTCAGTATTCTTTTTCCTCCAAACACGACAAGTTGTGTTTCTACCAAACAGTTCCAGTTTGGTTTCATCAGACCATAGGACATTCTCCCAAAACTCCTCTGGATCATCCAAATGCTCTCTAGCAAACTTCAGACGGGCCCGGACATGTACTGGCTTAAGCAGTGGGACACGTCTGGCACTGCAGGATCTGAGTCCATGGTGGCGTAGTGTGTTACTTATGGTAGGCCTTATTACATTGGTCCCAGCTCTCTGCAGTTCATTCACTAGGTCCCCCCGCGTGGTTCTGGGATTTTTGCTCACCGTTCTTGTGATCATTCTGACCCCACGGGGTGGGATTTTGCGTGGAGCCCCAGATCGAGGGAGATTATCAGTGGTCTTGTATGTCTTCCATTTTCTAATTATTGCTCCCATTGTTGATTTCTTCACTCCAAGCTGGTTGGCTATTGCAGATTCAGTCTTCCCAGCCTGGTGCAGGGCTACAATTTTGTTTCTGGTGTCCTTTGACAGCTCTTTGGTCTTCACCATAGTGGAGTTTGGAGTCAGACTGTTTGAGGGTGTGCACAGGTGTCTTTTTATACTGATAACAAGTTTAAACAGGTGCCATTACTACAGGTAATGAGTGGAGGAAAGAGGAGACTCTTAAAGAAGAAGTTACAGGTCTGTGAGAGCCAGAAATCTTGATTGTTTGTTTCTGACCAAATACTTATTTTCCACCATAATATGCAAAAAAAATGATAAAAAAAACAGACAATGTGATTTTCTGGATTTTTTTTTCTCAGTTTGTCTCCCATAGTTGAGGTCTACCTATGATGTAAATTACAGACACCTCTCATCTTTTTAAGTGGTGGAACTTGCACTATTGCTGACTGACTAAATACTTTTTTGCCCCACTGTAATTGTATTTCTGAACATGTTTTTGTAAACAGCTAAAATAACAAATCTTGTGTCACTGTCCAAATATTTCTGGCCCTAACTGTATACTCACCTACTGCAGTGGCGCCATCCCAGCAATATCCGTACCACTGTTCTTGGCGGTGCTGGGACATTGTTTTGTCACATCCTGGCTGCAGTTAAGCAACCGCTCGTTATCTTCAGAATTTACTATTAAATCACAGCCAACATATTACACAACAATGTCATGTCTCCACTTGAAATAGCCATATACCTACACAATGCGTCAGCACACTGTGACTAATATATACATGAACTCCATTATTGGTTCAAAATTATTGGCGTTCATTGATTAAAGAGTGCAAAAGCCAAACAACCACGTCAAGTTGTACCTTTTCATATGTATGTTCCCTAACCACTATATATCCTACCTCTCCATGTGCTAAACAGAGCCTCATCTGAATGGGGAGTGAAAAGGAAACAGACTGTAGCTTGCAATTTAAACCTTGTATGTGAAAGATGGGTGGATAATGGTGCTAAACTCTGGAGCAGCTGAGCCCTGGAAACAGCGATGTGGACATACAGTGGGTACGGAAAATATTCAGACCCCTTTAAATTTTTCCGTCTTTGTTTCATTGCAGCCATTTGGTAAATTTAAAAAAGTTCTTTTTGTTACATTAATGTACACTCTGCATCCCATCTTGTCTGAAAAAAACTGAAATGTAGAAACTTTTACAAATGTATTAAAAAAGAAAAACTGGAGTATCACATGGTCATAAGTATTCAGACCCTTTGCTCAGTATTGAGTAAATGCACCATTTTGAGCTAGTACAGCCATGAGTCTTCTTGGGAATGATGCAACAAGTTTTTCACACCTGGATTTGGGGATCCTCTGCCACTCTTCCTTGCAGATCCTCTCCAGTTCCATTAGGTTGTATGGTGAACATTTTGTCACAGAGTTGTTCTGAAGCCACTCCTTTGTTATTTTAGCTGTGTGCTTAGAGTCATTGTCTTGTTGGAAGGCTAACCTTCGACCAATTCTGAGGTCCATAGCACTCTGGAAGAGGTTTTCATACAGGATATCTCTGAAATTGGCAACATTCATGTTTCCTTCAATGACAACCAGTCCTCCTGTCCCTGCAGCTTAAAAACAACCCCATAGTATGATGCTGCCACCACCATGTTTCACTGTTGGGATTATATTGGGTAGGTGATGAGCAATGCCTGGTTTTCTGCACACATATCGCAGCGTTTGAACACGTTTACATGCGTTTTTTCATGCGTTTGTGTTTTTTTTGCACAAGAAGAGAAATTTCACAAGAGCAAAAACAAGATAACCAGACACCACCAATGGGACTAGAGAGGGCGTAAATGATGGGCTCTCTATATATAGACCCTATGGCTACTTAAATTTTAACAGCTTGCTACTGTATCCTGTGTCATGATGGATCTTCGCATGGAGAGCTTTTATTTCAACCTGGATTTCAGCTTCAAGATGTTTCTTGCCTGTGCTTTTGCTTGGGAGCAAGACCAAAACCGCGAAAGATGGAGAAGGAGACAACGTAGGCGTTTTTGGAGGCACCCCATCATTGAAGTGCGTGAGAGCCGTGGAGCCTATCACACGCTCTATGCTGAGCTGAATGCCAACCCGGAGAAATTCCAGGAGTACACGAGAATGTCGCAAGAATCATTCCGGGATTTGCTGTCTCGTGTCCAAGGAGCCATACGGCGACAGGACATCCAGCTCCGTAGAAAGATTCCACCCGAGGAACGTCTGCTGGTGACATTAAGGTACGTTCAAAATCTAAACCAATGACAGTCCAAATTTGGGTTAATCTGACATGTATTTTTTGTGTTTTTCTCTCTTTTTTTTTTACCACACCATAAAAAGAGTAGATTGTAATGTTGTTTTTTGTGTGTGTTTTTCTTCTAGATTTCTTGCCACAGGGGAGAGTTTATCTTCCCTCCACTTCCAATACCGGCTTGGAATATCCACCCTGTCTGGAATAGTTGTGGACACCTGTCGGGCTTTATGGAATGCACTCAGTGAAGAGTTTATACCACTACCCACCACGGACATGTGGCGTGAAATTGCTGTAAAGTTCTTGAATGTGTGTGATTTCCCCAACTGTTTAGGAGCGGTGGATGGAAAGCACATCTGCATTATCAAACCTGCCAGAACCGGATCTGAGTTTTTCAACTACAAAAAATATTTTTCTGTAGTGCTCATGGCAATAGCTGATGCGGACTGTCGCTTCATCGCCATGGACATTAGAGCTTTTGGCCATGGCAACGATTCCCAGACTTTCAAGAGCTCGGATATGGGCCGACGTTTGTATGGCAAAAATTTTAATTTTCCCCCTCCACAGCCTCTCCCCAACACTCAAGGCCCACTGCTGCCATTTGTTATGGTTGGGGATGAGGCCTTCCAGATGTGTGAAAATCTACTGAAGCCCTATTCCAGTCGTGACTTGGACCACACTAGAAGGATCTTCAACTACAGACTGACCAGGGCCCGAAGAACAGTTGAGTGCACCTTTGGCATTCTGGTCGCTAAATGGCGCATTCTGGCATCAGCCATAAATCTAAAAGTGGAAACAGTTGACGAGGTGGTCAAAGCCTGTGTGGTTCTCAACAATTACATAATTACTGAGGAACGACCCCACATTGAACTGAATGAACCATTTGCACACCCTCTGCCTGATTTCCAGCATCACCCGCTGCGGTCAACTGCAGCCGTTGGTCTATGCGGGACCAATTTGCTGCCGATTTTGATTCAGATATTGGACGAGTGTCATGGCAGGACAATGTTGTTTAAATGTCCTGTTGTATCTTTATCTGTACCAGTAATTTTCTACAAGTAAAATAATATTTCACATTAATAAACTTTTGTGTTGGTTGTGTTGACCGTGTCTCCTATCTTTTTACTCTCCAAACCAAGGTTACCCAAAAACGCGCAGTTGTAGATCTGTATTTAATATCATTTTTTGTAATCCAAAACCAGGAGTGGGACATACAGGCAGAGGTGCTAGTTATTATGTAACTATCATAATTGACCTGTAATTGTTCCACTCCTTGTTTTGGTTGACATATACTGATATAAACCACTGGCCACATACTGCTAGTAATGTCACCCATGTTGCTTTCTTGGTAAGTTTGTTGACGTCATTGCATCATGATATCCATTGGACACAAAATGGGGAGACAATCACTGTCACGCTATCTATACTCATCAAGTCAGGTGTCAGAAATAATGAATTCATGACAAACATATACAGGCTCATGAATTAACTATTTCTGAAACCTGGGCAGGTGAGCATAGATATGTAGCGTGTGACAACCATTGTCCCCTCAATTGGTGTGTAATAGATTAGGTATAAAGAAACGAAAATGGCGGTTATACAAGGCAGTTATCTACTCAACAGGTCAGGTGACATAACTTTTGAGTTTTTTGACAGCTGACCTTTTCAGTAGAGGACTGCACTGTATTTCCACCATTTTCACTTCATACTGCCACACTAGGCATATACAAAAAGAAATTATGTAGATACATGTTATATTTTTGGGGCCACCTCATATCTGTATACTAAAGATACACATATAGCTGCAGTCTTGTTTTTTCAACTACTGGAGATATGTTGTGGCCCAAAAAATAAGTGTGTGGCGAAGTTTCTTGGTGCACGGTGTGTGTTGCCAGCGGCGAAAGACACAATAAACCAAACAAAATTGTGGCAAATCTAACTTGTTTTATTTTTTTAACAATGTAAAAAACTTATTTTTTTGAACCACACCAGCTTGGGGTTGCGTGATGTAAATGGGGGGTGTGAAGAACTGAGGCCTGGCTAACCGTGGACGACGCAGAGGTGGCAGGAGAAGGGGCAATGAAACTAGAAGGGTCTGGAAGTTTGGGGATGGGGCTTGACACATGAGAGGCTTGAGACGCACTGGAAGGGTGAGACAAAACTGACAATACAGACACATCGGTAGGTGAAGGGGGAGGAATACTAAGAGTTTTTTTTTTTTTTCTGAGTTTTTTTGGGCTTTGCCTGGTAGGGGGACGTCTTGGCGGGCTCATATGCTGTAGCGTGGTGGTGGGAGACCCGACAGGGTCCGGGTGCACTGTCTCACAGTCCATTGCGCTTGTCGAGCGCTCAGCCATGCCAGAGTCCTGCTGCGTCATGGTGGGGGGGAACATAAAGCTCTGCCAGGGTCCTGCTGCATCGTGGTGGGGTCAGTCCTGAAAGCCACGCCAGGGTCCCGCTGCATCGTGGTGGGGGCGGTCCTGAAAGCCACGCCAGGGTCCTGCTGTATCGTGGTGGGGCCGGTCCTGAAAGCCACACCAGGGTCCTGCTGCATCGTGGTGGGGCCGGTCCGAAAAGCAACACCAGGGTCCTGCTGCATCGTGTTGTCAGTGGAGGAGGTCCAAGCCGGAGCAGCGGTGGTCACGGTGGTGGCGGTGAGATGCCCAACTGCACTCATCATGGTGTTGGCGCTGTAGTGGAGTCCGCCTGTGGAAGGAATAGAGATGGCCGTGCAGTGGTATGCAGCAGAGGTCGGCATGGAGATTAATCATGACAGTGATGGCACAGTTGGATATGCCACCACTGTCTGCTGTAAATAACGACTCTGCTGCATAGCCTGCACAAAAGCAGCATTGCAGGCCTGCATCACACTGAGCTGGAGATCAGGGCTAAGGTGTTCCGACATGCTCTGCTCAATTTGATTGAAAAAATGATGAGCTGGCCTCTGGAGGTCAGCTTTCACTTGATCAAGGCTTTTGGTGACCTCCTGGATACGGTAATTTAAGAGGTTATGAGAAACATCCATTCGGTCACCTAAAGCCTTGATTGCTTCGTGTAAAACCGAGCTCAAGTGCAAAAACTTGGGCATGAGTGACCTGTCCGAAGCCCTCTGTCGCTGCCGGGATGAGCCCAAAAAAAAGGGTGCAGTGGAAGAGGACTGCGAAAGGGGAAGACCTGATAGGCCAGCTCCCTGGTCTCCAGTTAGTGTGGAAGGCCCACCTGCTGCTGCGCTGCTGGATGGCTGGGACGGGTCCGTGGCTGCCGGAAGAAGGACCGCTCCAGAACCTGGGCTGACAGTCATGCTATGTGTGCTGTGAAAAAAAGGAAACAGAAAATTAATACCAAAAAATAACCAGACGCTAAATCCTGTGGAATTTTAAAATACAGATTATGTCAATACAATGCAACCGAAAGCATGTGAGAAAAACTTACGTTCTCTGGACAAGGACCGGTCTTAGAAATGACAGCACGCGATGATACTTGTACCGTCTGATCCTTGCTCCTGAACCACTGGCAGCACGACTCTCTTGGCGCAGGTCTTTGTTGAAGCGGTCCTTCATGGAATGCCAACGTGTTTTGACTTTGTCCACTGTGAAAAAAAAAAAATGGTCAGGAAATGGAAGTTTTGCCGTTCGAAGACAACTGTGTGTGATGAGAGAAACTCCGGAGAGTTTCTTTCATCACACACAGTCAAGAGAGCACGGCAAAGGTCTCTGCTGCTTCACAGTGCAGTGCAATACTTACAATATGCACTACGGACCCGTGGCGTGGCATTGTCCCATCCATCCCACAACGCTTGTGCCACCTCATTCCATAAACAGCAGAGCGTGGTGTTCATCGAATGCAGTGGATCCCGGCTGTCCCACAACGGAACTCGCTCATGGACCAGGGTTATTAGGAGGTCGTTGTCGATAAGGTCATCGTCCCGTCGTGAACCCTAAAAAATAAAGACAATCATTAAAGTTTGCTCAATCACATAAGGAAAAGAAAGAGAACAGATGATGAGAAATGGCATGAATATGAAAGTAAACATACAAAAGGATTCCAGAAGAAACATTTTAAGAAATACGAGTGTAAAGAAAGGAAGATTCAAGAATTTTACAATGAGGACAGTCAGCCTTGTATACATACCCGCTGCAGTCTTCCCACCGGACCTTAACTCCGCTGCTCCTGCCCGGTCTGTGCCTCAGTAGAAGTGCTCTAAAAAAAAGGAAAAATCAAATTGTCACACGTGTCGATGTGACAGTGAATACTTACCAATCTGACGAGGCAAACACTCACCTCACTGACATGCTCCACTTTCGACTCACGTGGCTGGTATTCCTCCTCAGATGAAGACTCCGCAGAAGACATTCTGATGCATGTAGAAAGAAATAAATGGAAGAAATTAGGACATGTAGAGCCAAAAAATAGAAAATAACGGCATTGGTTAGGATATACTCACATTGATCTGGGTCTTGTCCTCCAAAATGCGTCCAGCCAGTGTCCTGTCTTCTTGAGAGTCTGATGAGAAGTGTCCTGAAACTTTCCCCAACCTCCCTTTTATCACCTTGTTGGTAGGGGGTGTCTTATCTGTCTCTAGACATGGTTATCTTAATTGAAACGCATGCGTTCAAAAACGCATGCAAACGCATGCATGCAAAAACGCATGCGTTTTCATAGACATCAATTTATTTTTTGACTCAAAAAAATCGCAAGTGAACGCATGCGTTTTTATGCGTCAAAAAAAGCCTCTGAAAATTACTACATGTTACATTTCTGCGACAGAACGCATGCAGCAAAAAAGCATGCGTCGCAAAATGCGGCCAAACGCGTAAAAAAATGCATGCGTTTTTAATGTTAAACATAGGAAAAAAAATGCATGCGTTTTTTTGCGATACAAACGCTGCAGATCAAGACACAAGTGTGAAACCAGCCTAAGCCACTTCTATTCCTTCACTGTTGATCTCTATATGGACTTACCTATTGGTGGCTGTCATGACTTTAGTCTTCCTAACATTCTTATTTTCTTCTTTCAAGCACAATATTGGATTTTTTCAAATGATTCTCACTTTCTGCCAGCAGGGTCGCCTTATTTGTAAACGTAGATTGCTGATTTTTTTTCCCCTATTATTTCTCAAACACTCGAATAATCTCACGACTACTTGCGCATAAAAGTTGAAAAAAAAATGGAAAGAAGATGTATCCTTATCCTGCAGCTTTTTTAATCTTGAATTACTCTGTGTTTCCACGTTTGGCTCACATTATTTTTTGCTTGTTATAGAGTGACCTGTCTTATAGCCTTCTTCACCCAAAACAGGCAGTATTTTTGTAGCAGTCACAGGTGTTCCCTGGGAATGTTGCCCGCAATTCTAACACCAAATGTAACAATTAGTGATGAGCGAATACATTCGGCACTATTCCTTACTCATACGAATAGTACGGTATTCTGGCTATTCGTTACATGGTGAGTAATTTTGTATTCACCTTGAGTGACCAGCCCAGCATGTTTGGCGCTTTGTTTGCAGCCAATGAACATGCTGGGCTGGCTTGCCAACCACAGTCATGCCAGCGCCAACTTTGGTGTAGCATTACTGTGATTTGCTGGCCTTCTAGCATCATAGGGACTATTTAAAGACTGCCGGCGCCATCTTCTGCACATTGCAGCCGGAAACTGCTTAGCGAGAGCGTAGTTTGAGCATAGAGAAAGTGAAAGTAGTGTAGGGAGAGTGATAGGAGTTTATGTTAAGCATGTATTCTTTACAAAAAGCTCTGTTAAAAGCTAGACTGTCAAGATTACTTTTTTTGTTAGCTAGCTGGGGATTTAGTAGTGAGAGATTTAATAGCAGGGAGGGTGGGTGAAAGGCAGTAAACTGGTTGTTCTGATCATTGCAATTACATGCTGCAGCCCTATGCTATTTTCCACCTAAAATACCTAATATTTGTCTAGCAGTTGTGTGACTGGTGGAATATGGGTAGAGATAATCATACGTGACAATTTAGCAGGGGCAATAATCTCCATTACTCCGCATTTGCAGTGTATAGCAAGCAGGTGGGAAAAAATCTTAGTTTTCTATTGTCCTAAAAAATAGCATATCTTTTTCTACCAGCTGTGCGACTGGCACAATAAGGATAGAGATAATCATATGTGACAATTTAGCAGGAGCAATAATCTTCATTATTCCGCATTTGCAGTGTTATAGCAAGCTGATGGAAAAAAAATCGTAGTTTTCTATTGTTCTAAAAAATATCTAAAAATATCTTTATCTACCAGTTGTGTGACTGGCGCAATATGAGTGCAGATGATCGTACGTGACAATTTAGTACGATACGATACGATACGATACACTTTATTCATCCCGTGAGAAATTATGGTATCACAGCAGCACAACTAACATCATAAAAATCATAAAATGAATTACTTAATTGACATGACAGTTTGTTGACAGAAGAACATTATACATTAGAATAGGACATACACAGCGGGTGAAATGAAAGTAGAAGAAATAAAGTAGACATTCACCTTTATGATTTAAAGGGAAGGTGCCATCAAAAAAAATTTTTTTTCAGAAATTGTAAAAATGTAAAGAATTAATGATTACATTTTCTTAAAAAATATTATCATTTGTTTATAATTTAGTAAAATATGAAAAATAATTTGAAAAGTTTTGGAATTTCCACTTTTCAACACTAGGGGGAGCAGCTGCTGAAATTTCAGAAAAACCTAGTGTACAAATAGCTCACATTACTGCACTGCAGTAAATATGGGCGGAGTCTGCTGACATGTGTGATGTCTCCTCTCCTCCCCTTCTGGGTGTTTGCTAAGGGATTAGAGAGGATGATATTCAGGAACCCAGTGAGCAGCCATTTTGTTGGTGACTGCAGAGTATGGCTGCCGTCACACTATCAGTATTTGGTCAGTATTTTACCTCAGTATTTGTAAGCCAAAACCAGGAGTGGAACAATTAGAGGAAAAGTATAATAGAAACACGTCACCACTTCTGCATTTATCACCCACTCCTGGTTTTGGCTACAAATACTGAGGTAAAATACTGACCAAATAATGATAGTGTGAAGGCAGCCTTATACTGACAAGTAGACAGTCACCAAGGATGGCAGGCAGCAAGGATTCTGGGAGATATGTGGTGGAGGGAGCAGGGTGACAGCAGCACAGAGTATTTCAGGAGAGCAGTGTGCTGGTCTATGGGGGCCCCCTGTTTGGTGCGCGGAGCAGCCAGGGATTGTACATAGAGCGCTGTCTTTTATACACATGGATGGACCGTCTGCTCCACAGAAATCCAGGAAACATTTCTGCGGATTGATGGCCTGTTCTGATCCAGACTTTGCATGCAGACCCCATTCCCCTCCTCAGATCCTGTCTTCTCCATCCTGTCCTGGCGATGTGTGAAAGCGAGGCGACAGGCGAAGTACGGGGTGACGCTGGGAAGGAAATGTAGCCATATAGTAACGATAAAAATGAGACCCCTCTCTTCAGCTGCCTCACCAGCCCTGACTGCACCTAACTGGAGGTCATGCTTTACCCTCTATTACCCCAGACCCGCGTGCAGGTGCTCAGCCAGAACCACCATAGAATGGGTCCGCTTTCTGAAGATAATACAGCCATAGTGTTCTCACATAATACCGCCATATAGATCACACACAATACTATCAAATAGATCACACAATACTGTCATACAGTTCTCACATAATACCACCATATAGATCACACATAATACCGCCAGTGTTCTCACATACTGCCATATAGATCACACATAATACTGCCAGTGTTCTCACATACCGCCATATAGATCACACATAATACCGCCAGTGTTCTCACATACCGCCATATAGATCACACATAATACTGCCAGTGTTCTCACATACCGCCATATAGATCACACATAATACCACCAGTGTTCTCACATACCACCATATAGATCACACATAATACCGCCAGTGTTCTCACATACCACCATATAGATCACACATAATACCGCCAGTGTTCTCACATACCACCATATGCTTCTCACATAATACCGCCAGTGTTCTCACATACCACCATATAGATCACACATAATACCTCCAGTGTTCTCACATACCATATAGATCACACATAATACCGCCAGTGTTCTCACATACCACCATATAGATCACACATAATACCGCCAGTGTTCTCACATACCGCCATATAGATCACACATAATACCGCCAGTGTTCTCACATACCACCATATGCTTCTCACATAATACCGCCAGTGTTCTCACATACCACCATATAGATTACACATAATACCGCCAGTGTTCTCACATACCACCATATAGATTACACATAATACCGCCAGTGTTCTCACATACCGCCATATAGATCACACATAATACCGCCAGTGTTCTCACATACCACCATATGCTTCTCACATAATACCGCCAGTGTTCTCACATACCACCATATAGATTACACATAATACCGCCAGTGTTCTCACATACCACCATATAGATCACACATAATACCGCCAGTGTTCTCACATACCGCCATATAGATCACACATAATACCGCCAGTGTTCTCACATACCACCATATGCTTCTCACATAATACCGCCATATAGATCACCCATAATAAAGTCCTTTATTAATCTTTTTTATACCATACCGAACGCATAATCCTCGACTCCCTCATCTCCCACAACAAAAATAATAAACCACAATGGGGAAAGACACGCAGGGGGGAGAGGAGTGCATAGGAGAGGATTAGATACTGACTGCTGAGCCGTGTATCTAATCCTGTCCTGTGTGATACTGTGCTGCGCCGTGTATCTAATCCTATCTTGTGTGATACTGTACACAGGACAGGATTAAGGTACCGTCACACTAGACGATATCGCTAGCGATCCGTGACGTTGCAGCGTCCTCGCTAGCGATATCGTCCAGTGTGACAGGCAGCAGCGATCAGGCCCCTGCTGTGCTGTCGCTGGTCGGGGAAGAAAGTCCAGAACTTTATTTCGTCGCTGGACTCCCCGCAGACATCGCTGAATCGGCGTGTGTGACACCGATTCAGCGATGTCTTCACTGGTAACCAGAGTAAACATCGGGTAACTAAGCGCAGGGCCGCGCTTAGTAACCCGATGTTTACCCTGGTTACCATCCTAAAAGCCTCCAGCGCTGTGCTCTGCACTCCTCCTGTACTGGCTGTGAACGTCGGTCAGCCGGAAAGCAGAGCGGTGACGTCACCGCTCTGCTTTCCGGCCGATGTGCTCACACAGCCAGTACAGGAGGAGTGCAGAGCACAGCGCTGGAGGACAGACGGCTGTAGGTAAGTATGTACTGTTTTTTTTTTTTACTTTTAGGATGGTAACCAGGGTAAACATCGGGTTACTAAGCGCGGCCCTGCGCTTAGTTACCCGATGTTTACCCTGGTTACCGGCATCGTTGGTCGCTGGAGAGCGGTCTGTGTGACAGCTCTCCAGCGACCAAACAGCGACGCTGCAGCGATCCGGATCGTTGTCGGTATCGCTGCAGCGTCGCTTAGTGTGACGGTACCTTTAGCTACACAAGACTAGATTAGCTACACAAGACTAGATTAGCTACACAAGACTAGATTAGCTACACAAGACTAGATTAGCTACACAGGACAGAGGTAGCAGTGGTAGATGGTATATAGATGCAGGCAGCAGTGGTAGATGGTATATAGAGACAGGCAGCAGTGGTAGATGGTATATAGAGGCAGGTAGCAGTGGTATATAGGGGCTGGTAGCAGTGGTATATAGGGGATAGTAACAGTGGTATATAGGGGCAGGTAGCAGTGGTATATAGGGGCTAGTAGCAGTGGTATATAGGGGCTAGTAGCAGTGGTATATAGGGACAGGTAGCAGTGGTATATAGGGGCTGGTAGCAGTGGTATATAGGGGCTAGTAGCAGTGGTATATAGGGGCTAGTAGCAGTGGTATATAGGGGCAGGTAGCAGTGGTATATAGGGCAGGTAGCAGTGGTATATAGGGGCAGGTAGCAGTGGTATATAGGGGCTAGTAGCAGTAGTATATAGTGGCTAGTAGCAGTGGTATATAGGAGCAGGTAGCAGTGGTATATAGGGGCTAGTAGCAGTGGTATATAGGGGCTGGTAGCAGTGGTATATAGGAGCAGGTAGCAGTGGTATATAGGGGCTAGTAGCAGTGGTATATAGGGGCTAGTAGCAGTGGTATATAGGGGCTAGTAGCAGTGGTATATAGGGACAGGTAGCAGTGGTATATAGGGGCTAGTAGCAGTGGTATATAGGGGCTAGTAGCAGTGGTATATAGGGACAGGTAGCAGTGGTATATAGGGGCTAGTAGCAGTGGTATATAGGGGCTAGTAGCAGTGGTATATAGGGGCTAGTAGTAGTGGTATATAGGTGCTAGTAGCAGTGGTATATAGGGGCTAGTAGCAGTGGTATATAGGGACAGGTAGCAGTGGTATATAGGGACAGGTAGCAGTGGTATATAGGGGCTGGTAGCAGTGGTATATAGGGGCTAGTATCAGTGGTATATAGGGGCTAGTAGCAGTGGTATATAGGGGCTAGTAGCAGTGGTATATAGGGACAGGTAGCAGTGGTATACAGTGGCAGGTAGCAGTGGTATATAGGGGCTAGTAGCAGTGGTATATAGGGGCTAGTAGCAGTGGTAGGTGGTATATAGGGTCTGGTAGCAGTGGTATATAGGGGCTAGTAGCAGTGGTATATAGGGGACAGGTAGCAGTGGTAGATGCATAAGAAAATAAAAACTCTGTACTTACCTTCAGTCCTCTTCCAGGAAGTGCTGAGTCATGTTCAGGGCAGAGCAGTGTGACATCTCCCTGCTCTGCTCTGAACAGGTCGGCAGTGAGCAGTGATTGCAGCCTGTGCTGTAATACTAAGTACAGGCTGCAATCACAGCTCCTGGCTGCAGATACTCACCCCGACCCTCGCTCCCAGCAGCAGCTTCTCTCTGGCAGCTCCTGCTATGATCACACACACTGAGCTGTGTGTGCGATGACAGAGGAAAATAAAAAACAAAATGGCCGCGATCTCCTCTCACAGCTGTGACGTAGCAGCCCAGTGGGCGTGCCCAAGTCACAGCTGAGAGGCAGGAGGAGCGGTCGGAGCCCGACTGTTGGCTCCTATGCCCATGGCTGCCGTAAGTGAGGTGTGCAAGTGTCGTGTCCAGACACTTACACCCACACTAATGAAAATGGCGGCCTCCAGTGGCAAAAGTAAAAATGAATAAATAAAAAAGTATTAAAGTACTACATTTACTTTTGTATTAAAAATAATTGATTATATAATCAATAATTATTAATACAAAAACTAAAATCACGGCACCCTCCCTTTAACCTTAATGTTATTGTTGTACATCCCCATAGCAGTTGGCACAAATGATTTCCCAAATTTTTCCTTATTACACCTCAGAAGTATTAGCCGGTTACTGAAGGTGCTCTTCTGTCTCATGAATAGCTCATATAATGGATGTGCATTATTGTTCATAATTGCCATACACTTTCTCAGAGTTCTTCTCTCCACTACCTCCTCAAGAGAGTCCAGATTACAGCCGACAGCAGAACTTGCCTTTTTGATAAGCTTATTCAGCTTATTAGCATCAGAGGCCCGCACACTACTACCCCAGCATATGATTGCAAAAAAGATGGCACTTGCCACCACAGACTGGTAGAACATTTCTAACATTTTGCTACACACATTAAAAGACCTCAGTTTCCTTAGGAAATACAATCTGCTCATCCCCTTCTTGTAGACAAACTCTGAGTGGCATCCATTTGGATAGTTTGCTATCCAAATGGACCCCCAAATATTTGTAACTCTCCACCTGCTCTACCTCCTGACCAGCAATAGTGATCGGTAAGCATTCCAACTTAATCCTTCGATAGTTGGCCACCAAATCCTTGGTTTTCTTAACATTTAGTTGTAGATAGTTACCATTGCACCAATCCACGAAATTCGACACCACCCTTGTATATTCCTCATCCCCCCGATCTCCCCTAATACAACCCACAACCACGGAGTCATCCGAAAATTTCTGAAGGTGGCAAAGATCAGATTTATAGTGAAAGTCTGATGTATACAGTGTGAATAGAAAGGGCGCAAGCACCGTTCCCTGGGGGGCACCTAAACTGCTCAGTAATCTGCTCGACACAACTGCTCCCATCTGTACAAACTGTGGCCGATCTGATAGGTAGTCAGTTATCCAAATTCTCATCCCCACCTCCACCTTCATATCAGTCATCCTTTTGTGTAGTAAAGGTGGCTGCAGGGAATTAAATGCACTCGAGAAATCAAAGAACATCGCTCGCACCGTGGTTCCGTCAATCTCCAGAAATGAATGTACACTATGTAACAGAGAAAGAATAGCATCGCCCACCCCCAATCTATGTCGTTAAGCAAATTGAAGGGGATTGATAAAAGCATTAACCCTCGGTCTTAAGTAAGCAAGAACTAATCTTTCCAAGGCCTTCATAGCATGAGAATTTAAGGCTACAGGACGATAGTCATTTAGGGTTGCAGCAGAAGAAGTCTTTGGTACCGGCACCAGACAGGAAGTTTTCCATAACACCGGTACCCTCTGTGTTTGTAGACTTCCATTAAATAGGAGTGTAAAGATCGTACACAGCTGGTCTGCACAAACTTTAAGGACACGTGAGCTGAGTCCATCTGGTCCTGCAGCTTTACCAATGTTAAGTGACTTAAACTGCCTCCTCACATCATTTTCGGATACTCTAAAATTAGTCTGCTCCTCCTCCAATATCGATGTTGCAGAATTTGCACCCAATTCCCCTCCACTTCCAGTTGGCAGTACACATGTACTGCTAAATCTATTGAAATACTCGTTCATCTCATTAGCCTTGTCCAGTTTTCCTCCCCCGTGTTCAGACCAAGCATAATTCATTTAAGAAGCAAAAGCGTGACATTAAGGGATGTGGATGTGGTGCTACCCATCAAGGCCGTGTGACAGATCCGAAGGTGACTGTTTCTCGTTTTAGGTTCCTGTCAAAACTTTGTCAGCACGCTACACCCCTAACAAACCCAGACAAGTGCAAGGATATTGTGGGTTGAATGGCAGACAAAGGGTCCAGTGTGTTCACAAATAACACCAGAAAGTCTTCCACACGGTCCAGTCTCATTAGCCAAGAGGCTGGGCCTCTGAATCCTCAACTGGTCCTTCTTCCTCCCAGCATCAAGAGTCTTAGGATACATATGACCCCAATGCTGGCCACTCTGAGGAACTGTTTATGTTCCCTTGCAATTTGTTAGGCCTTTCAACGTGCACCATTAAAGAGGGTCATGAGGAGGTGAAATGCAGTGAAGCTCAACAATTGAGCACCCTGCCCTGGAGAAAGCCATGTTGGGGAATGTAAATTGATGTCTGAAAAGGTGAAGGATAATCATGAGGCAGAGTTGCCATCAGGTCAGCCTCAAATCGCAGCTTAGAAAAAGGATCAGATTAAAGAATTGGAAGCCGAGATGTTCGATGATGAAGCCACTGATTCAACCTGGCATGGTGGAACACCTAGCTAACACAGCAATGCAGAGAGGGATGAATCTGTAGCAAGAAAACAGGCAAGAAGAGGTAGTGGGTTTCTCAGAGGTAGAACTCGGTCAATTGTTCTGCAGAGCCCCCCTCGGCTAGATAACAGGCCAAGGGTGCGATGTTCCCATGTATAGCATTTTTTTCTGAAAGTTTTTCAGATTAAACAACTGTAATTTGCAGCATCTGCCAAACCAAGCTAAGAAGAGGCAAGAACACTGCCAACCTGACCACCACCAGCATGCAAAAGCACATGGCAGCTAAGTACCTCAGTAGGTGGGCGGAACACCTGGGTACCAAATCTGTGCTTGATGATCAAATCACTGCCCCTTCCCCTGTGTTACGGCCTTCCTAATCTGCAAGCTATGAAGCAGGTACTGATGCCTCCTGCCCACAACCAGCGGTTGCACACACACACAACAGTCAGCAACAATTACTGTATACTATATACTGTATACTACATACATACTACATACATACTATATACTACATACATACTACATACATACTACATACAATACATTCATACATTACATACAATACATACATATAGACATACAGTACATTAAACATAGAGTACATACTCAACATTACTTGTAATTTTGTTCCCCGAAGCCAGTGTCACCTGTAAAAAATATGAAAATAACAAACAACCAATATACTCCCTGTCTGCAGAAATCCACGAGTGTCCCACGACAATCTCCCGTGGAGAATGGCAGCATCAGCTGATGCGACCGATCTCTAGAGGTTCCAAGAATACAATGACGGGAGGAAGGTATCCTTCCGCACTGTATTCCTCCACCGCTGTAAAAAAATAGTCCCTAGTCTCACTTTTTGCATTTCTGTGTGAGAAATTTTCCCATGCAGCAATTGCCATAAAGTGAGACTTTGAACTATAGTAACCTCAGTGATGCACTGCAGGAGCCATTGTCTCCTGTCAATGAGTCACTGAGGGTCCTATAGAGCATCACCCGATGTCACTGTTCTATAGGGAAGATCGTCGTGGGACACTCGTTATTAATTGGACTACGGCAGACAGGTATTATACGGTTTATTATTTTACGTTTTTTGCAGGCGCTGAAGTATGGTAAGTATGGTTAAATGAAGAATATTAAAATACTTTTTTCCTAATGTGTGTGTGTTTTATTAACCCTTTACTAGTATTCGATTAATAATGGATAGGCGTCTTATTGACGCCTCTCCTTTATTAACCTGGCTAAATGTCACCTTACAATAGCAAGGTGACATTAACCCCTTATTACTCCATATCCCACCACTACATGGGAGTGGGAAGAGAGGGGCTAAGTGCCGGAATTGGCGCATCTCACAGATAAGCCATTTTTGGAGCGGCTGCAGACTGGTATTTGCAGCTGGGGGGGCCAATATCCATGGCCCCTCTCTAGGCTATGAATATCAGCCCACATCTGTCTGCGTAACCTTTCTGGCTATAAAATATTGGGAGACCCCATGTCATTTTTTGGGGATCCCCCTATTTTAACCCCTGAGTGACAGAGCCAATTTGGTACTTAATGACCGAGCCGATTTTTACAACTCTGACCACTGTGACTTTATGAAGTTATAACTCGGGAACTCTTCAACGGATTTTGCTGATTCTGAGACTCTTTTTTCATGACATATTGCACTTCATATTAGTCATAACATTTCTTCGATATTACTTGCGTTTATTTATTAAAAAAATGGAAATATGGCGAAAAATTTTAAAATTTTGCAATTTTTAAACTTTGAAATTTTATGCCCTTACATCAGAGAGATATGTCACACAAAATGGTCAATAAATAACATTTCCCATATGTCTACTTTACATCAGCACAATTTTGGAAACATTTTTTTTTTTTTATTATGGAGTTATAAGGGTTAAAATTTGACCAGCAATTTCTTATTTTTACAACAAAATTTACAAAACCTTTTTTTTAGGGACCACCTCACATTTGATGTCATTTTTAGGGGTCTATGTGGCAGAAAATGATCCCGTGGAGGAAGAGTCGTCATCACTGTCTGAAAGCTGCTCAGCTTCAGAGGCAGACTCTGTTTCACTGCCGGAGCAAAGCAGGATGCAAGCTTGCTCCGCACTAAAAGCTCTGCTGGCCATTTTATTTATTTCCTCTGCTAAACCTAATATGTGTAACCCCAACCCTAATGTGTAACCTTAACTCTAATATGCGTAACCCTAAACCTAATATGCGTAACCTTAAGATGCGTAACCCTAACCCTAATATGCGTAACCCTAACCCTAATGTGCGTAACTCTAATATTCGTAACCCTAATATGCATAACCCTAACCCTAATATGCGTGACCATAACCCTTACCCTAATATGTGTAACCCTAACCCTAACTCTAAAAAAACAAAAATAAATTATTAGAAAAAAATTATATATTTATATTTTTTTATAATTCTCTGCTGATGATGCAGGGATTACGGAGAACGGGGGTGGGTAAATGGGATGCTGGCGGATGCAGAAATGATGTTTTTTATCACTGACAGGGCAGCACTTGAAATGTAGTCTCTTTCTCTTCTCTCCGAGAACAACTACGCCCAAGTGCTGACATACAGTATTTATCAAATATTAGGGGTTTTGATCACTATGATAGGACATATCACAGTAATCAAAACCCAGCAGCAAATGAGAAAATTCTCGCTGGTTGCCGGGTGTCTGCTGGCAGATCTTGGCAGGCGCACTGCGCATGCGCCCGCCATTTTCTTCCAGCCGAGAAGAAGGGGGGCCGGGGGCCGGGGACCGGGGGATATCATCTGCGGGGACTAATAGGTACCGTGGGGGGCTCGGGGGACCCTATTTCTCTCCCCTCTGATGTGCGATCACATCAGAGGGGAGAGAAAATGCAAAACAAACTTTATATATATATATATATATATATATATATATATATATATATACATATATATATACAGTGGGGCAAAAAAGTATTTAGTCAGTCAGCAATAGTGCAAGTTCCACCACTTAAAAAGATGAGAGGCGTCTGTAATTTACATCATAGGTAGACCTCAACTATGGGAGACAAACTGAGAAAAAAAAATCCAGAAAATCACATTGTCTGTTTTTTTAACATTTTATTTGCATATTATGGTGGAAAATAAGTATTTGGTCAGAAACAAAATTTCATCTCAATACTTTGTAATATATCCTTTGTTGGCAATGACAGAGGTCAAACGTTTTCTGTAAGTCTTCACAAGGTTGCCACACACTGTTGTTGGTATGTTGGCCCATTCCTCCATGCAGATCTCCTCTAGAGCAGTGATGTTTTTGGCTTTTTGCTTGGCAACACGGACTTTCAACTCCCTCCAAAGGTTTTCTATAGGGTTGAGATCTGGAGACTGGCTAGGCCACTCCAGGACCTTGAAATGCTTCTTACGAAGCCACTCCTTCGTTGCCCTGGCGGTGTGCTTTGGATCATTGTCATGTTGAAAGACCCAGCCAAGTTTTATCTTCAATGCCCTTGCTGATGGAAGGAGGTTTGCACTCAAAATCTCACGATACATGGCCCCATTCACTCTTTCATGTATCCGGATCAGTCGTCCTGGCCCCTTTGCAGAGAAACAGCCCCAAAGCATGATGTTTCCACCACCATGCTTTACAGTAGGTATGGTGTTTGATGGATGCAACTCAGTATTCTTTTTCCTCCAAACACGACAAGTTGTGTTTCTACCAAACAGTTCCAGTTTGGTTTCATCAGACCATAGGACATTCTCCCAAAACTCCTCTGGATCATCCAAATGCTCTCTAGCAAACTTCAGACGGGCCCGGACATGTACTGGCTTAAGCAGTGGGACACGTCTGGCACTGCAGGATCTGAGTCCATGGTGGCGTAGTGTGTTACTTATGGTAGGCCTTGTTACATTGGTCCCAGCTGTCTGCAGTTCATTCACTAGGTCCCCCCGCGTGGTTCTGGGATTTTTGCTCACCGTTCTTGTGATCATTCTGACCCCACGGGGTGGGATTTTGCGTGGAGCCCCAGATCGAGGGAGATTATCAGTGGTCTTGTATGTCTTCCATTTTCTAATTATTGCTCCCACTGTTGATTTCTTCACTCCAAGCTGGTTGGCTATTGCAGATTCAGTCTTCCCAGCCTGGTGCAGGGCTACAATTTTGTTTCTGGTGTCCTTTGACAGCTCTTTGGTCTTCACCATAGTGGAGTTTGGAGTCAGACTGTTTGAGGGTGTGCACAGGTGTCTTTTTATACTGATGACAAGTTTAAACAGGTGCCATTACTACAGGTAATGAGTGGAGGAAAGAGGAGACTCTTAAAGAAGAAGTTACAGGTCTGTGAGAGCCAGAAATCTTGATTGTTTGTTTCTGACCAAATACTTATTTTCCTCCATAATATGCAAAAAAAATGATAAAAAAACAGACAATGTGATTTTCTGGATTTTTTTTCTCAGTTTGTCTCCCATAGTTGAGGTCTACCTATGATGTAAATTACAGACGCCTCTCATCTTTTTAAGTGGTGGAACTTGCACTATTGCTGACTGACTAAATACTTTTTTGCCCCACTGTATGTATATATATATATATATATATATATACCGTATATGCTGTATGGGGCGATCGCAACCCTGGGGGTCTGTAAAGACCGATACGATAATGTGTGCAACCTGTAAAGCGCTGCGGAATATGTTAGCACTATATAAAAATAAAGATTATTATTATTATTATAGGTATCGCTCAACACTAGTCGTGAGGAGAAGAGGATGGTTAGTGCTACTCCTGGGGAGGACTCTGAACATTTGACTCTTTGAAGTCAGTTCATGTAGAGATGACTTTCCCAAGACCCTTGTGTTGAACACATTTTTCCCACTGTGAAATACTGGCTGTGCACCTTTCTTGACCCACTATACAAGGAGACATTTGCTTCACTAATTTTGGAACAGACTTGCCATTTTCAGTGCATTCATGCCAGAGGGCCATAGTGGAAGACTTGCTCAAAAGATTACCCTCAGGCAATGCTGCTGGCAGTGGTGCTGGCTCATTTCGTCCACAAGGATTACATGGGAGGGCTACAAACACCAGAAGCAACTCAAGGGGGTAAAATGTCCACCAACTGGGCCATTTTCATGACACCGTCCCATCATCAAGGGCTATCTGTGGGTGTAAATATGATGAGGAGGTAGAAGTTGACCAAGGTGTTGAACAGCTACTTAAGTGACCATACCTGCATCTTTCCTGATACTTCAGTGCCATTTAACTATTGGTTGTCCAGGACGCACACTTGGCTCTACCTATCCTTGTACGCCTTGTAGGTGCTGTCATGCCCTGACAAGAGTGTGTTGTCTGAGCGTGTTTTTAGTTTGGCAGGTGCAATAATAATGGATAGATGCAGAAGCATTTCAATGCAAAATGCATGCAGGCTGACTCTAAAATTGAATAAGGAAAAGATTTCCTCCGACTTCGTAAGCCCTACGAAGGAAAACAATGTTATGTAAATGCAGGGAAAATGTTTGTTTTGGGAAGTTGTCTTAATGTCAATCCCTTACCATACAAAGCCATTTTGTTCAGGAAATCACCTCCTCCACCTTCCCCTCTTGCTTCCGCAACAAGTCCTTAGTGTTCATCTATGTATACCCCACATTGATATTGTTTTGTAATTTTTGAAACCTTTGTACATTGTGCAATGGTGAAACTTGTACTCTATATTTCTACCTCTTGATTTAACTGCTAAGTGTATTGTGATGTCCCCATCATGGCTTCTTTCGGCTGGTCTGAGAGAGACACTTTGGCTATTTTTTTGAGACCGCTGAACTTTGTGCAATGGTGAAATTTGTTCTCTCTACCTCTTGTAATAACTGCTAAATGTAGGGCTGCATAATGACATGGCAGTGTACATGGTGGTGGTGGCGGTCGGTGCCCCAAATTCAAATGGGCATGTTTGAAATCTCATTGTAAAGGGATGGGGGATATGTATTCCACTATATTACTTACTATTTGGCACAAGGGAGGGTCCTCCCAAATGTAAGAGTGATAGCCCTCACAAATTTTAAGATAAAACATAAAGCTAAAACACTCCATGTGAACATATACAAAGTAACATAGTTAGTAAGGCCGAAAAAAGACATTTGTCCATCCAGTTCAGCCTATTTTCCATCATAATAAATCCCCAGATCTACGTCCTTCTACAGAACCTAATTGTATGATACAATATTGTTCTGCTCCAGGAAGACATCCAGGCCTCTCTTGAACCCCTCGACTGAGTTCGCCATCACCACCTCCTCAGGCAAGCAATTCCAGATTCTCACTGCCCTAACAGTAAAGAATCCTCTTCTATGTTGGTGGAAAAACCTTCTCTCCTCCAGACGCAAAGAATGCCCCCTTGTGCCCGTCACCTTCCTTGGTATAAACAGATCCTCAGCGAGATATTTGTATTGTCCCCTTATATACTTATACATGGTTATTAGATCGCCCCTCAGTCGTCTTTTTTCTAGACTAAATAATCCTAATTTCGCTAATCTATCTGGGTATTGTAGTTCTCCCATCCCCTTTATTAATTTTGTTGCCCTCCTTTGTACTCTCTCTAGTTCCATTATATCCTTTCTGAGCACCGGTGCCCAAAACTGGACACAGTACTCCATGTGCGGTCTAACTAGGGATTTGTACAGAGGCAGTATAATGCTCTCATCATGTGTATCCAGACCTCTTTTAATGCACCCCATGATCCTGTTTGCCTTGGCAGCTGCTGCCTGGCACTGGCTGCTCCAGGTAAGTTTATCATTAACTAGGATCCCCAAGTCCTTCTCCCTGTCAGATTTACCCAGTGGTTTCCCATTCAGTGTGTAATGGTGATATTGATTCCTTCTTCCCATGTGTATAACCTTACATTTATCATTGTTAAACCTCATCTGCCACCTTTCAGCCCAAGTTTCCAACTTATCCAGATCCATCTGTAGCAGAATACTATCTTCTCTTGTATTAACTGCTTTACATAGTTTTGTATCATCTGCAAATATCGATATTTTACTGTGTAAACCTTCTACCAGATCATTAATGAATATGTTGAAGAGAACAGGTCCCAATACTGACCCCTGCGGTACCCCACTGGTCACAGCGACCCAGTTAGAGACTATACCATTTATAACCACCCTCTGCTTTCTATCACTAAGCCAGTTACTAACCCATTTACACACATTTTCCCCCAGACCAAGCATTCTCATTTTGTGTACCAACCTCTTGTGCGGCACGGTATCAAACGCTTTGGAAAAATCGAGATATACCACGTCCAATGACTCACCGTGGTCCAGCCTATAGCTTACCTCTTCATAAAAACTGATTAGATTGGTTTGACAGGAGCGATTTCTCATAAACCCATGCTGATATGGAGTTAAACAGTTATTCTCATTGAGATAATCCAGAATAACATCCCTCAGAAACCCTTCAAATATTTTACCAACAATAGAGGTTAGACTTACTGGCCTATAATTTCCAGGTTCACTTTTAGAGCCCTTTTTGAATATTGGCACCACATTTGCTATGCGCCAGTCCTGCGGAACAGACCCTGTCGCTATAGAGTCCCTAAAAATAAGAAATAATGGTTTATCTATTACATTACTTAGTTCTCTTAGTACTCGTGGGTGTATGCCATCCGGACCCGGAGATTTATCTATTTTGATCTTATTTAGCCGGTTTCGCACCTCTTCTTGGGTTAGATTGGTGACCCTTAATATAGGGTTTTCATTGTTTCTTGGGATTTCACCTAGCATTTCATTTTCCACCGTGAATACCGTGGAGAAGAAGGTGTTTAATATGTTAGCTTTTTCCTCGTCATCTACAACCATTCTTTCCTCACTATTTTTTAAGGGGCCTACATTTTCAGTTTTTATTCTTTTACTATTGATATAGTTGAAGAATAGTTTGGGATTAGTTTTACTCTCCTTAGCAATGTGCTTCTCTGTTTCCTTTTTGGCAGCTTTAATTAGTTTTTTAGATAAAGTATTTTTCTCCCTATAGTTTTTTAGAGCTTCAATGGTGCCATCCTGCTTTAGTAGTGCAAATGCTTTCTTTTTACTGTTCATTGCCTTTCTTACTTCTTTGTTTAGCCACATTGGGTTTTTCCTATTTCTAGTCCTTTTATTCCCACAAGGTATAAACCGCTTACACTGCCTATTTAGGATGTTCTTAAACATTTCCCATTTATTATCTGTATTCTTATTTCTGAGGATATTGTCCCAGTCTACCAGATTAAGGGCATCTCTAAGCTGGTCAAACTTTGCCTTCCTAAAGTTCAGTGTTTTTGTGACTCCCTGACAAGTCCCCCTAGTGAAAGACAGGTGAAACTGTACAATATTGTGGTCGCTATTTCCTAGATGCCCGACCACCTGCAGATTTGTTATTTTGTCAGGTCTATTAGATAGTATTAGGTCTAAAAGTACTGCTCCTCTGGTTGGATTCTGCACCAATTGTGAAAGATAATTTTTCTTGGTTATTAGCAGAAACCTGTTGCCTTTATGGGTTTCACAGGTTTCTGTTTCCCAGTTAATATCCGGGTAGTTAAAGTCCCCCATAACCAGGACCTCATTATGGGTTGCAGCTTCATCTATCTGCTTTAGAAGTAGACTTTCCATGGTTTCTGTTATATTTGGGGGTTTGTAACAGACCCCAATGAGAATTTTGTTACCATTTTTCCCTCCATGAATTTCGACCCATATGGACTCGACATCCTCATTTCCTTCGCTAATATCCTCCCTTAAAGTGGACTTTAGACAAGACTTTACATAGAGACAAACCCCTCCTCCTCTCCGATTTTTACGATCCTTTCTAAACAGACTGTAACCCTGTAAGTTAACTGCCCAGTCATAGCTTTCATCTAACCATGTCTCGGTTATTCCCACTATGTCAAAGTTACCTGTAGATATTTCTGCTTCTAGTTCTTCCATCTTGTTTGTCAGGCTTCTGGCGTTTGCGAGCATGCAGTTTAGAGGATTTTGTTTTGTTCCAATCTCCTCGCTGTGGATTGTTTTAGAAATGTTCTTACCTCCCTTCTGAGTATGTTTTCCTGGGTCTTCTTTGTTCAAGTCTAATGTTTTTCTTCCCGTCCCCTCTTCTTCTAGTTTAACGCCCTCCTGATGAGTGTAGCGAGTCTTCTGGCGAATGTGTGTTTCCCAGGTTTGTTGAGGTGTAGTCTGTCTCTGGCGAGGAGTCCATCGTACAAGTAATTCACACCGTGGTCCAGGAATCCGAATCCTTGTTGTCTGCACCATCGTCTTAGCCAGTTGTTTGCATCAAGGATCCTGTTCCATCTCCTGGTGCCATGCCCGTCTACTGGAAGGATAGAAGAAAAAACTACCTGTGCATCCAGTTCCTTTACTTTCTTCCCCAACTCTTCAAAGTCTTTGCAGATTGTCGGTAGGTCCTTCCTTGCCGTGTCATTGGTGCCAACATGTATCAGAAGAAAGGGGAGGTATCATTTTTTATTTTTTTTTATTTTTCATTATATACATGAAGGAAATAATGTTTTTAAGCATTTTTTCCCTTTAAAAAATAAAGTTTAGTTTGGTAGGTCTTTTTAAAAATCTGTAAAACCAACGCAATAGTCTGACAACATTATTCCCAGATACCATATGTGAGTCAGAAAGGCATGCAGGCATCTTCTCCATGCTTTTCCCATTTAGTTTTAGCTATTTACCTTCCATTTCAGCTTTTTTCTCAGGCCCCCAGACCTGTTGGGTGCAGCAGAAGATTATTCGGCTTTCCTATTGATTTGCATTGGATTTGTTATTTGGTACGAATATACGGATATTAGAAATTATTTGTGCCGATTTTCCCGAATCCGAATATTTCACTATTAGATCATCACTAGTAACAATGCTACTCACATGAGAGCGATATGAGGTATCACAGGAACAGATTTTATTCAAAAGTCTGGCTGGATTATTTCTGTCCTCAAACCACATCAAAGGAAAACTTTAATACATCCCTTGTCTAGCACAAAGTGAAACATAAATCAAATAGTCCATACAATAGTGCTGGTTTAGAGTTCAGTTTCTAAGTTCTTTAGCAAAAGCCATGCAATCCAGGAAGTCTACACACCTCCATACACAGAACCATGTGTGAGATTAACATCTCCAATTTTATAATACGAACCACACCCAGGGGTTGAGGAATGGTGAGCAGCCATCCCGCTCTAACTCTGAAAAGCCTATCACAGATGAGTAATCCCTCTTAGTACCCCAGGTTTTATATTACAGAATACATTAATCTCTGTGATACATATCTCCCATCCACTATATGTCCAGCAGCGACCTTGCTATATATACAGTGGGGCAAAGAAGTATTTAGTCAGTCAGCAATAGTGCAAGTTCCACCACTTAAAAAGATGAGAGGCGTCTGTAATTTACATCATAGGTAGACCTCAACTATGGGAGACAAACTGAGAAAAAAAAATCCAGAAAATCACATTGTCTGTTTTTTTATCATTTTTTTTGCATATTATGGTGGAAAATAAGTATTTGGTCAGAAAAAAACAATCAAGATTTCTGGCTCTCACCGACCTGTAACTTTTCTTTAAGAGTCTCCTCTTTCCTCCACTCATTACCTGTAGTAATGGCACCTGTTTAAACTTGTTATCAGTATAAAAAGACACCTGTGCACACCCTCAAACAGTCTGACTCCAAACTCCACTATGGTGAAGACCAAAGAGCTGTCAAAGGACACCAGAAACAAAATTGTAGCCCTGCACCAGGCTGGGAAGACTGAATCTGCAATAGCCAACCAGCTTGGAGTGAAGAAATCAACAGTGCGAACAATAAATAGAAAATGGAAGACATACAAGACCACTGATAATCTCCCTCGATCTGGGGCTCCACGCAAAATCCCACCCCGTGGGGTCAGAATGATCACAAGAACGGTGAGCAAAAATCCCAGAACCACGCGGGGGGACCTAGTGAATGAACTGCAGAGAGCTGGGACCAATGTAACAAGGCCTACCATAAGTAACACACTACGTCACCATGGACTCAGATCCTGCAGTGCCAGACGTGTCCCACTGCTTAAGCCAGTACATGTCCGGGCCCGTCTGAAGTTTGCTAGAGAGCATTTGGATGATCCAGAGGAGTTTTGGGAGAATGTCCTATGGTCTGATGAAACCAAACTGGAACTGTTTGGTAGAAACACAACTTGTCGTGTTTGGAGGAAAAAGAATACTGAGTTACATCCATCAAACACCATACCTACTATAAAGCATGGTGGTGGAAACATCATGCTTTGGGGCTGTTTCTCTGCAAAGGGGACAGGACGACTGATCCGGGTACATGAAAGAATGAATGGGGCCATGTATCGTAAGATTTTGAGTGCAAACCTCCTTCCATCAGCAAGGGCATTGAAGATGAAACGTGGCTGGGTCTTTCAACATGACAATGATCCAAAGCACACTGCCAGGGCAACGAAGGAGTGGCTTCGTAAGAAGCATTTCAAGGTCCTGGAGTGGCCTAGCCAGTCTCCAGATCTCAACCCTATAGAAAACCTTTGGAGGGAGTTGAAAGTCCGTGTTGCCAAGCGAAAAGCCAAAAACATCACTGCTCTAGAGGAGATCTGCATGGAGGAATGGGCCAACATACCAACAACAGTGTGTGGCAACCTTGTGAAGACTTACAGAAAACGTTTGACCTCTGTCATTGCCAACAAAGGATATATTACAAAGTATTGAGATGAAATTTTGTTTCTGACCAAATACTTATTTTCCACCATAATATGCAAATAAAATGTTAAAAAAACAGACAATGTGATTTTCTGGATTTTTTTTTCTCAGTTTGTCTCCCATAGTTGAGGTCTACCTATGATGTAAATTACAGACGCCTCTCATCTTTTTAAGTGGTGGAACTTGCACTATTGCTGACTGACTAAATACTTTTTTGCCCCACTGTATATGTATAGATTCTGTAATATCTATATTTTGCACATTAATTATACTTTTTAACGATTCTGCACTATATAAAATAAATAATAATAGTAAATAAAAAATAAATAAAATAACTTTAATGCAACTAATATGTCTGGTAGTCTTGAAAATAATAAAACATATAGCAATATAGAAAAATATAAATAAAATGTAAGTGTAATTGTGTTTAAATCCCTGCATTTAAAGGGAACCTGTTCAGTCAGATAATGCCATCAACTTTTTAACTTTTGATACAGGGTCAATCTTCAGCTTGATAGAGTTATGTAGGTGTCCGGCAGCTATACTGAAAATACAGCACCCACAAGAAAATTATTTTTATTCCTCCTGTGACCAGGGAGCTTTCAGTCTGGCAAGAATGCCAAAGCTATAATAGGAGTAGCAGCTGTAAGCACCCCCCAGCAGTTTAACTAACATCTGGCTCAGCAGTGCATCAGAACCATTTAACTATTCACAGGTTAATGGGTGTCCAAATCTCATTAATTTCTGTAAAGGCCCCTTCACATTTAGCGACGCTGCAGCGATACCGACAACGATCCGGATCGCTGCAGCGTCGCTGTTTGGTCGCTGGAGAGCTGTCACACAGACCGCTCTCCAGCGACCAACGATGCCGGTAACCAGGGTAAACATCGGGTAACTAAGCGCAGGGCCGCGCTTAGTAACCCGATGTTTACCCTGGTTACCATGCTAAAAGTAAAAAAAAACAAACACTACATACTTACCTACCGCTGTCTGTCCTCCAGCGCTGTGCTCTGCTTCTCTGCTCTCCTCCTGTACTGTCTGGGAGCCGGAAAGCAGAGCGGTGACGTCACCGCTCTGCTTTCCGGCTCACAGACAGTACAGGAGGAGTGCAGAGCGCAGCGCTGGAGGACAGACAGCGGTAGGTAAGTATCTAGTGTTTGTTTTTTTTTACTTTTAGCATGGTAACCAGGGTAAACATCGGGTTACTAAGCGCGGCCCTGCACTTAGTTACCCGATGTTTACCCTGGTTACCAGTGAAGACATCGCTGGATCGGTGTCACACACGCCGATCCAGCGATGTCCACGGGAGATCCAGCGACGAAATAAAGTTCTGGACTTTGTTCAGCGACCAACGATCTCCCAGCAGGGGCCTGATCGTTGGTCGCTGTCACACATAGCGATTTTATTAACGATATCGTTGCTACGTCACAAAAAGCAACGATATCGTTAACAATATCGTTATGTGTGAAGGTACCTTAAGAAGAATAGGTTAGCCCTTCTAATATGATTACACACAAGCAATATTGTAACAGAAATTGCTAAAAAGATGAAGAGGTTGTAAAAGAAATATACGTTATAACTGAAGCACCACAATCTAGTATAAAAATAAAATTAACCCCTTTCTGACATTGGATGGGATAGTACATCTGACGTCAGAAGCTCCACTTTGAGGTGGGCTCCGGCGATGAGCACACTTCAAAGCCGAGAAATGTCAGCGGTTTTCAAAAGCTGACATGTGCCCACAATAGGTAAGGGCGGAATCGCGATCTGCCTGCGCCTATTAACTAGTTAAATGGTGCTGTCAAACTCTGATAGCGGTATTTAACACACGCTTCTGTCCATCAGGCTGGAAATACGCACACCACTGACTCGTCATGTGATCAGGGGTGAGCAGTGCATCAGCATGACAACCAGAGGTCTCAACCTCTATGGTTGTTGATTCCGGATTGCTATGAGCGCCACCCTGTGGTCGGCGCTTATAGCAATGCAGTAATCCGCTACATAGGGGCGATCTGAGCATCGCCTTTATGTAGCAGAGCCGATCAAGTTGTGGCAGCTTCTAGTCTCCCATGGAAGCTATTGAAGCATGCCAAAAGTAAAAAAAAGTGATTAAAAATATGAAAAAAGATCTAAAGGTTTAAATCACCCCCCTTTCTCCCCATTCAAAATAAAACAATAAAAATAAATTCAAACATACACTTATTTAATATCACCGTGATCAGAATCGCCCGATCTATCAACAAGAAAAAGGATTAACCTGATCGCTAAACGGCATAGCGAGAAAAAAATCAAAACGCCAGAATTATGTTTTTTTGGTTTCCGCGACATTGCATTAAAATGCAATAACAGGCGATCAAAAGATCATATCTGCACAAATGTGGTATCACTAAAAACATCAGCTTGGCACGCAAAAAATAAGTCCTCACCCAACCTGAGATCACGAAAAATGGAGACGCTAAGGGTATTGGAAAATTGCACAATTTTTTTTCAAGCAAACTTTGGAATTTTGTTTTCACCATTTAGATAAAAAAGAATCTGGACGTGTTTGGTGTCTATGAACTCGTAATGACCTGGAGAATCATAACTGCAAATCAGTTTTAACATTTATTGAACCTAGCAAAAAAGCCAAACAAAAAAACAAGTGTGGGATTACACTTTTTTTGCTATTTCACTGCATTTTGAATTTTTTTCCCATTTTTTTAGTACACTATATGGTAAAATCAGCAGTATAAATAAAAAGTACAACTCGTCCCACAAAAATTAAGCCCTCACATGGCCATATTGACGGGAAAAAAAGTAATGGCTCTGGGAAGGAGGGAAGTGAAGAACGAAAATGCAAAAATGAAAAAAGCTCTTGTCATGAAGGGGTTATATAAATAATAGCATGAGTTATCACCAACTGGTTATGTTTTGGTTATCCCATGATACTTACTGGTCCTGTTATCTTTGTCTTGTTCTTAAAACACCTGAAATAGCCAGAAATGCTTACCCAACAAACAAGGTGGGATTTTTCAAATATTTGGTCACTTTCAAAGGGTTTGTTACGCTCATATCTGAATTAAGTCACTAGCCTTGGACATACAGTTGTGCTCAAAAGTTTACATACCCAGGCAGAATTTTTGCTTTCTTGGTCTTTTTTCAGTATATGAATGTGTTGGGTTGTCATTATGGTTTAAAAAGAGAACACAGAGTAGTTTGACAATAAATGGCTTCACCCAACCACTAACCGTGAGTGGAGAAAAAGTTTTGGTGTTATCATTTACATTCTTTGAAAAAGGCCAAGAAAGCAAAAATTCTACCGGGGTATGTAAACTTTTGAGCACAACTGTATAACATTGACAGTCAGATCCAGTAGGTCAACTTTAGGCTCAAAATATGGATATTCATAAGAGCAGTAAAAATATGTTTCAAAACTGTGAAAATGTCTTGGTAAACATTTTACATTTGAAAGTGTTGTATAGTAAAAATATGTGCTATGTACTGTATTGCACGTCAATGCTGCAAAAATTAAAAAAAAAGGAATAAAATGTTCACAAACAAAGTAATTTTCTTTTCTTTTATTGAATATTTCCTTAGGGCTTCAGTTACACGATTTTGTTTACCCTGCAAATTTTATAATTGTGATATGCAAATAAATGAGTTAGTGTGAATCTAAATCTAATTCAAACAAAACGCATGCAACCTTCACTTCTTTTTGGTATTCTCTTGCATAATGGATCTATTTAAATTTGCATGTAGTTTACTGTTTGTCCTTGAGGCAATAATCCACCAAGCAGAATGATCTATGGAAAAAACATTAAAAGTAATAAGCAAATGAATTGCAAACAGTAGTGCAGGGAATGTAGGCAGTTTGTTTTAAATGTAATATTGAATTTGGTTGAGGTTGTAAATTTAACAAATTCAGAGAGACAAGAGAACATAAACTTGTTGCAAGTATATCCCTAATAATTCAGAAAGTTCATGTTGGACTGAAACAGAATAACAAGATACTGAATTATTTTCTAGAAGCCACATAATGAAGATGACTGACATAACTAGAAATTGTGCAATATATTTTCTATCTAATGTAGGCACACTACATTCTGATTATCTATCATTTTGCATGCGTAGCCTTATTTAAATTCATAAAAATAAATTTTTTAATTATCCACAACTCTGGCATTACTACACAGTGATCAATGTTTATAAGGTTGAAGTTGAAGGTTACTGATATTTGTAAAACATATACATACATGCTCTACTCTGCTAATAGAGCAAGCATATTTTTTCTGCAATATTTAGTACAACTCAATTGTTTCCTCATAGTTGCTGATTAAAGTATTTTTTGTCACCCAAAAATACAATTAAGAATAAATTATAACATAGCATTTGTGAAACGGAGCATGTGTGAAACATGAGTTTGGTGGGTTTGCTGGGTGGGCCGTTCTAACTTTGATACTGCTAATACTTGTACTTTTTCTGACCTTCTTTCAGGGTATTATCATTTCTCTGTCACTCCAAATTAAATTATATATTATGCATTAATTAAATTTTAACATTCTTCTTCACTATTATTTTTGGGGGCTATATGTATCCTTCATATAACTTTATATTGATGTGATTAGTGTCATTTTTATTTTGGGGCTTTCTCTGTTGGTTCACCCATCAAAACATCTTTGTGTCTGTTGTATTTGATATATTTATGCTTCTAAGCTTATTCTAATTAAACACAGAATTGCTAATATTTACAATTATTTTGGACCTTAAATGTTTTGCATTTTTACTTGTTTTTTGTTTCAAGGTTGTGCTTTGGGACTTCTTACTGTACCTAGGGCTATACTTTTTTATCTGGTATTATCATACAGTTTAAGCTATTGCTTTAATAAAATAGAACCCATTCCTTACCGGAATAATTTGTATGTGCTATTTATGATGTAGCACTAAATATTCAGTTGATTTTCAAAAGAAAAATCCTCTAAATATAACATCAGCTGCCGCTTCTTTTCCCTGCAGTGCAAGGGTAATGTGATGAGATGGACGGGACAAGTTCACCAGTGAGAGAGACACTTCCTACTAACCTTTCTTGAAGGGTACCACTCATCTTATTTTCATGTGACCTAATAAGACATAGTCTGGGTCTGCAATTTTTCTGATAAGACGTCATCTCTACATATTATCCAAAAGTGATATTTTATTCTAAAAGATTTAACATTTGTCTTACATAAATTGTGAGACCATTCCTTAATCCAATATGTATATAGAACATTTCAAAATGTAACCCTTTCCAACACATGATGTACTGGTACATCATATGTCAGCTCCTTGACTTTCATATAGGCTCAAAAACTCAGCTGAAAAATGTTATTCTTACTGTTATTCTCACTGTTATTCAGCCATCATCCAACTCTAACAGCTGTGGCTGTTTACCTATTAGGTGCTGCTATCAACCTGTGACAACGACACTTGAAGCGCATGGTGTGGGAGCAAACTATTCTAACCGCTCATTGGTGTCCCTGTATTACCATTATGGGAGCCAATTGCCTGCTGAGGACCTTCATGCTTGTCATGATAGTGCTCCCTTGAAAGCCATTCATAGGAGACTGTGATTTTTATTATACACAGTAGCACTGTGGAATTGCTTTGTAAATTATAAGAGATCAGACAATAGCAGATTCAGGTCCTTTAAGAGGAATACAAAATACTAATGAACCATAAAATATATATATCTACCTATCATCTATACAGCTCTGGCAAAAATGAAGAGACCATTGCACAGTTTTATAAAGAACAGCTTCTCTAAATGTCTGACAGCCATTCCATTGCAGTGTCAGTTGAGTCCCAACCATAGTACACCTCATTCTACTTAATGTGGACCTGAATTAAATCTTATTTAACCCCTTTCTGACATCAGACGTACTATCCCGTCGAGGTGGGGTGGGCCCCTATAACCACCGACGGGATAGTACGTCATACGCGATCGGCCGCGCTCACGGGGGAGCGTGGCCGATCGCGGCCGGGTGTCAGCTACCTATCGCAGCTGACATCCGGCACTATGTGCCAGGAGCGGTCACGGACCGCTCCCGACACATCGCGATCAAACATGATCGCGAGGTGCCGGCGGTACAGGGAAGCATCGCGCAGGGAGGGGGCTCCCTGCGGGCTTCCCTGAGCCCCCCGCAGCAACGCGATGTGATCGCGTTGCTGCGAGGGTCTCCATTCCTCTCTCCCTGCTCCAGGCCCGGATCCAAGATTGCCACGGCATCCGGGTCCTGCAGGGAGGGAGGTGGCTTCATAGAGCCTGCTCAGAGCAGGCACAGTGAAGCCTGCAGCCCTGTAGGTAAGATCGGTGATCTGACAGAGTGCTGTGCAAACTGTCAGATCACCGATCTGTGATGTCCCCACCTGGGACAAAGTAAAAAAGTTAAAAAAAAATTTTCCAAATGTGTAAAAAAAAAAATAAAAAAATATATTCCCAAATAATGAAAAAAAAAAATATTATTCCCATAAATACATTTCTTTATCTAAATAAAAAAAACAAAACAATAAAAGTACACATACTTAGTATCGCCGCGTCCATAACGGCCCGACCTATAAAACTGGCCCACTAGTTAACCCCTTCAGTAAACACCGTAAGAAAAAAAAAAAACGAGGCAAAAAACAACGCTTTATTATCATACTGCCGAACAAAAAGTGGAATAACACGCGATCAAAAAGACAGATATAAATAACTATGGTACAGCTGAAAACACCATCTTGTTCCGCAAAAAACGAGCCACCATACAGCATCATCAGCAAAAAAGTAAAAAAGTTATAGTCCTGAGAATAAAGCGATGCAAAAATTATTATTTTTTCTATAAAATAGTTTTTATCGTATAAAAGCGCCAAAACATAAAAAAATGATATAAATGAGGTATCGCTGTAATCGTACTGACCCGAAGAGCATAGTAACATAGTAACATAGTAACATAGTTAGTAAGGCCGAAAAAAGACATTTGTCCATCCAGTTCAGCCTATATTCCATCATAATAAATCCCCAGATCTACGTCCTTCTACATAACCTAATAATTGTATGATACAATATAGTTCTGCTCCAGGAAGACATCCAGGCCTCTCTTGATCCCCTCGACTGAGTTCACCATCACCACCTCTTTAGGCAAGCAATTCCAGATTCTCACTGCCCTAACAGTAAAGAATCCTCTTCTATGTTGGTGGAAAAACCTTCTCTCCTCCAGAGGCAAAGAATGCCCCCTTGTGCCCGTCACCTTCCTTGGTATAAACAGATCCTCAGCGACATATTTGTATTGTCCCCTTATATACTGCTTTATCAATTTTACCAAACGCGGTATGGTATAAACGCCTCCCCCAAAAGAAATTCATGAATAGCTGGTTTTTGGTCATTCTGCCTCACAAAAATCGGAATAAAAAGCGATCAAAAAATGTCACGTGCCCGAAAATGTTACGAATAAAATCGTCAACTCGTCCTGCAAAAAACAAGACCTCACATGACTCTGTGAACCAAAATGTGGAAAAATTATAGCTCTCAAAATGTGGTAATGCAAAAAATATTTTTTGCAATAAAAAGCGTCTTTCAGTGTGTGACGGCTGCCAATCATAAAAATCCGCTAAAAAACCCGCTATAAAAGTAAATCAAACCCCCCTTCATCACCCCCTTAGTTAGGGAAAAATAAAAAAATTTTAAAAATGTATTTATTTCCGTTCTCCCATTATGGTTAGGGTCAGGGTTAGAGTTAGGGTTAGGGCTAGGGCTCGGGTTATGGTTAGGGTTAGGGCTACAGTTAGGGTTGGGGCTAAAGTTACGGTTAGGGTTTAGATTACATTTACAGTTGGGAATATAGTTGGGATTAGGGTTAGGGGTGTGGTTAGGGTTACTGTTGGGATTAGGGTTAGGGGTGTGTCTGGATTAGGGTTTCAGTTATAATTGGGGGGTTTCCACTGTTTAGACACATCAGGGGCTCTCCAAACGCGACATGGCATCCGATCTCAATTCCAGCCAATTCTGCGTTAAAAAAGTAAAACAGTGCTTCGTCCCTTCCGAGCTCTCCCGTGCGCCCAAACAGGGGTTTACCCCAAAATATGCAGTATCAGCGTACTCAGGACAAATAGGACAACAACGTTTGGGGTCGAATTTCTCCTCTTACCCCTGGGAAAATACAAAACTGGGGGCTAAAAAATAATTTTTGGGGGAAAGTTTTTTGTTTTTATTTTCACGACTCTGCGTTACAAACTGTAGTGAAACACTTGAGGGTTCAAATCTCTCACAACACATCTAGATAAGTTCCTTAGGCGGTCTAGTTTCCAAAATGGTGTCACTTGTGGGGGGTTTCTACTGTTTAGGTACATTAGGGGCTCTGCAAACGCAATGTGACACCTGCAGACCATTCCATCTAAATCTGCATCCCAAATGGCGCTCCTTCCCTTCCGAGCCCTCCCATGCGCGCAAACGGTGGTTCCCCCCACATATGGGATATCAGCACACTCAGGACAAATTGGACAACAAATTTTGGGGTCCAATTTCTCCTGTTACCTTCGGGAAAATACAAAACTGGGGGCTAAAAAATAATTTTTGTGGGAAAAAATTTTTGTTTTATTTTTACGGCTCTGCATTATAAACTTCTGTGAAGCCCTTGGTGGGTCAAAGCGCTCAAAACACATCTAGATAAGTTCCTTAGGGGGTCTACTTTCCAAAATGGTGTCACTTGTGGAGGTTTCAATGTTTAGGCACATCAGTGGCTCTCCAAACGCAACATGGCATCCCATCTCAATTCCTGTAAATTTAGCATTGAAAAGTCAAACAGCGCTCCTTCCCTTCCGAGCTCTCCCATGCACCCAAACAGTGGTTGACCCCCACATATGGGGTATCTGCGTACTCAGGACAAATTGTACAACAACTTTTGGGGTCCAGTTTCTACTCTTACCCTTGGGAAAATAAAAAATTGGGGGCGAAAAGATAATTTTTGTGAAAAAATAAGATTTTTTTATTTTTACGGTTCTGCATTATAAACTTCTGTGAAGCACTTGGTGGGTCAAAGTGCTCACCACACCTCTAGATAAGTTCCTTAGGGGGTCTACTTTCCAAAATGGTGTCACTTGTGGGGGGTTTCAATGTTTAGGCACATCAGGGGCTCTCCAAACGCAACATGGTGTCCCATCTCGATTCCAGTCAATTTTGCATTGAAAAGTCAAATGGCGCTCCTTCGCTTCTGAGCTCTGTCATGTGCCCTAACAGTGGTTTACCCCCACATATGGGGTATCTGTGTACTCAGGACAAATTGTACAACAACTTTTCGGGTCCATTTTCTCCTGTTACCCTTGGTAAAATAAAACAAATTTGAGCTGAATAAATTTTTTGTGAAAAATGTTAAATGTTCATTTTTATTTAAACATTCCAAAAATTCCTGTGAAGCACCAGAAGGGTTAATAAACTTCTTGAATATGGTTTTGAGCACCTTGAGGGGTTCAGTTTTTAGAATGGTGTCACACTTGGGTATTTTCTATCATATAGACCCCTCAAAATGACTTCAAATGAGATGTGGTCCCAAAAAAAAAAATGGTGCTGTAAAAAGCGAGAAATTGCTGGTCAAATTTTAACCCTTATAACTCCCTAACAAAAAAAATTTTGGTTCCAAAATTGTGCTGATATAAAGTAGACATGTGGGAAATGTTACTTATTAAGTATTTTGTGTGACATATCTCTGTGATTTAATTGCATAAAAATTCAAAGTTGGAAAATTGCAAAATTTTCATAATTTTCGCCAAATTTCCGTTTTTTTCACAAATAAATGCAGGTACTATCAAAGAATTTTTACCACTATCATGAAGTACAATATGTCACAAGAAAACATTGTCAGAATCACTGGGATCCGTTGAAGCGTTACAGAGTTATAACCTCATAAAAGGACAGTGGTCAGAATTGTAAAAATTGGCCGGTCATTAACGTGCAAACCACCCTTGGGGGTAAAGGGGTTAACAAACGAAAGTGTAAAAAAAAAAACCTGCTGTGGTGTTCACAATCCTCTTGCAATATAACAAGCTGGATGGCAAAACAAGTGCTAGTAATATCCCAAAAGTAATAGGAATGAAAAAATAACTTTTAACCATGCCAAATTAGTTGAAAAGAAAAGTTTTAGTGAGGAAAAGAAATGCTCAATTCTGGCTTTACTAGCAGAGGGACACAGTGAGTGTCATGTTGCCTTCATCCTTAAAATTTCTAAGACAGCAGTCCATTACAACAAGGTCAAGCAGCAGACATTGGGGACAGCAAAGCTACAGACAGGCAAATGGCGAAAATGATTCTCCACTGACTGGGATGACCGTCATCTTATTTGAATGTCACTCAGCAACCGCAGGATGACATCAAGTGACCTACAAAAGGAATGGCAAATGGCAGTTGGGGTGATGAGCATGGCAAGAACAGTTCGTAACAGGATCCTAGAGGCAGGACTCAAGTCAGAGAAGCAAAGGAAAGCCAGACTGAAGTATATATGCAAAGGAAAGCCGGGCTGAAGTGTATATATATATATACTGTATACTATATATATATAATTTTCCTTCTCACCCCCAATGGGGGTGGTCTTTTTGTCCTTTCTCATTCTCAGGTCCTCTACCAGCAGCCTGTAAGTTTGAGGCTTATGCGCAGGTTGTTCCCAACATTGTGTTTTTCTGGACTGAGGTCGGATGTTGCTCCTGGCATCTGTTGTAGCCATTTTCCCAACTTAGGGGTCACTGCTCCAAGTGCTCCTATCACCACTGAAATCACTGTTGCCTTCACCTTCCACATCTTCTCCAGCTTTCCTTTAATGCCGTGGTATTTCTCAAGCTTCTCCTACTCCTTCTTTCTGATGTTGCTGTCACTTGGCATTGCCGCATCTATTATCATTGCTGTCTTCTGATCCTTGTCTACTATCACAATGTCTGGTTGGTTAGCCAACACCTGCTTATCCATCTGGATCTTGAAGTCCCACAGGATTTTAGCCATTGTATTATCCAACACTTTCTCTGGGGTCTCCCACCTGGCCTTAGGGGGAGTTAGCCCATATGTTGTTCAGATGTTCCTGTATACAATTCCCCCTACTTGGTGTGGCTTTTGAAATATGCTGTTCCTGCTTGAATTTTGCATCCTGTCACTATGTGTTGGACTGTTTCTGAGGTTTATTTGCATAGTCTGCACCTTGGTTCTTGTCTTGTGTGGTAGACTCCTGCTTCTATGGATCTGACACTTAGTGCTTGCTCTTGTGCCACTAGGATTAGTGCTTTTGTGCTGTCTCAGAGTCCAGCTTTCTCCAGCAATTGGTAGGATTTCTACATGTCAGCCACCTCCATTATCTATCCAAAACATAATCAGGTTCCTCGTATCATGTTCTCATACACTTTATGCAGTTAATAGCCCTCTGTGTCTGTACTGCTACATACTTAGGCAGTTAACTGGTTCATGCAGCTTTACATGAACACCCTAGCCTTACACTATGGCTGGTCCGACTAACTAAAGCAATTGTTACCATCCACCTCTCGTGTCTCCCTTTTTCCTGTAGATTGTAAGCTTGCGAGCAGGGCCCTCATTCCTCCTGGTATCTGTTTTGAACTGTATTTCTGTTATGCTGTAATGTCTATTGTATGTACAATTCCCCTCTATAATTTGTAAAGCGCTGCGGAATATGTTGGCGCTATATAAATAAAATTATTATTATATTATTATTAATATTATTATCTGTCATACATCCCATGTAGCAGCTTGTCTTGCCATGGCACTTCATGTTCCTGTTCTTCCTTCTAGGTCTGTTGTTGTTGCTGTCTTAGGCTTTCTTTCAGCATCTAATCGTCTTTTAGTGCAATTTTTCTGATGTATTCCTGGATACTACTTGTTTCATCTGTGATGGTGGCTTGGATGCTTACCAAGCCTCGACCACCCTCCTTTCTGATGGTATACAATCTTTGGTTGTTAGACTTGGGGTGGCTCTTCAGGATCTGTCTTACCCTTTGATGTTATTTGGATGTTGCTGCTATTCTTGCCTACTCCTCATGGTTACCGTATATCCCTGTTAGATGTCGGGGTACTTGTAGCATGTCTGTACATCTGCTATGTGCCCTGTTGGTAATTCCATTCCATCAGTCTTGATTTCCTTGCCTCTCCTTACTACCAACTGGCTGCACTTCTCCAGTCCGAAGGACACCCTGATGTCTTCACTGTAGATCTTTGTCAGGTGGATCAGTGAATTGATGTCTTGTTCGTTTTTCACATACAGCTTGCTGTCATCCATGTAGAGGATGTGAAATCCCCCGCAAAAATACTTTTTTTGCAAAAACATATACATTTATTAACTCAATGACATACAGAAACACCCAAAAATGATTAAAAACATATGAAAACAATACAAAAACAGCACAACCTCATCCCTGGGTTTAACCCATAAAAAAGTAAAAAAAGACTAAAATATAAGTGGATAATAAATGTGACTGTCCCCATTTATACAACTCTGGCATAACAAGGCAGATATCAATAGACAATAAGCAATATGAATATTTTATAATGGAATCTCCCACCTCTCCCTGGTCCCAGGACTGCTTTGCCCTCATTATGGACATTCTTAACTTTTTGGCTTGATCCTCTGACTGTTTGACATAGGTGAAATACATTGATTCCCTGCAGCTCTTATTGGTGCTTTCACCTTAATGGTTCTTCAGTTACTTTATTACAATGTTGCCTATAGGCTATCACCCCCTCATTCATAGGCTATCATACCTGGGGCTGTCTATCACCTTGCCCTTAGATACATATGCGACTTACATACATACTTTGTATGCATGCATGCTCTAACAGTTTATGGGGGTTTTGTTGGGCCCAACTATTTAGATGTGCTTGTTTACAATTTTTGGGGACGCCCACTTTCGGTCTTATATGCTACTAGATGGTGGCCCGATTCTAAAGCATCAGGTATTCTAGAATATGCATGTCCACGTAGTATATTGTCCAGTCACGTAGTATATTGCCCAGTCACGTAGTATTTTGCTCAGTCACGTAGTATAATGCTCCATGCAGTTATGGCCCCATAGATGCCCGATATAATGCTCCATGCAGTTATGGCCCCATAGATCCCCCATATAATGCTCCATGCAGAAATGGCCCCATAGATGCTCCATATAATGCTCCATGCAGTTATGGCCCCATAGATGCCCCATATAACGCTTCATGCAGTTCATTATGGCCCCATAGATGCCCCATATAATGCTCCATGCAGTTATGGCCCCATAGATGCCCCATATAATGCTCCATGCAGTTCTTTATAGCTCCATAGATGTCCCATATAATGCTCCATGCAGTTATGGCCCCATAGATGCCCCATATAATGCTCCATGCAGTTATGGCCCCACAGATGCCCCATATAATGCTCTATGCAGTTCTTTATGGCTCCATAGATGTCCCATATAATGCTCCATGCAGTTATGGCCCCATAGATGCCCCATATAATGCTCCATGCAGTTATGGCCCCATAGATGCCCCATATAATTGTTATGTTTGCTAATGACAGGTGTTATGAAGGCAATCCAGAAACACAGTGTGCTTAGCGATCAGAGCGCACACAGTGATCTGACAAATACCCAAAAATACAAGAACGAGCTCTGAGATGTGGAAACTCTGTAGACTGCACACCTGATCCTATCCTAAACACAACTAAAAGCGGCTGTGGATTGCGCCTAACAACTACCTAGGCAACTCGGCACAGCCTAAGAAACTAGCTAGCCTGAAGATAGAAAAATAGGCCTGACTTGCCCCAGAGAAATTCCCCAAAGGAAAAGGCAGCCCCCCACATATAATGACTGTGAGTAAGATGAAAAGACAAAACGTAGGGATGAAATAGATTCAGCAAAGTGGGGCCCGATATTCTAGGACAGAGCGAGGACAGTAAAGCGAACTTTGCAGTCTACAAAAAACCCTAAAGCAAAACAACGCAAAGGGGGCAAAAAAAACCCACCGTGCCGAACTAACGGCACGGCGGTACACCCTTTGCGTCTCAGAGCTTCCAGCAAAACAAAAGACAAGCTGGACAGAAAAAAAGCAACAAAAAAACAAAAAGCACTTAGCTATACAGAGCAGCAGGTCACAGGAACAATCAGGAGAAGCTCAGATCCAACACTGAAACATTGACAAGGAGCAAGGATAGCAGCATCAGGCGGAGTTAAGTAATGAAGCAGTTAACGAGCTCACCAGAACACCTGAGGGAGGAAGCTCAGAAGCTGCAGTACCACTTGTGACCACAGGAGTGAATTCAGCCACAGAATTCACAACAGTACCCCCCCCCCCTTGAGGAGGGGTCACCGAACCCTCACCAGAGCCCCCAGGCCGACCAGGATGAGCCGCATGAAAGGCACGAACAAGATCGGAAGCATGAACATCAGAGGCAAAAACCCAGGAATTATCTTCCTGAGCATAACCCTTCCATTTAACCAGATACTGGAGTTTCCGTCTAGAAACACGAGAATCCAAAATCTTCTCCACAATATACTCCAATTCCCCCTCCACCAAAACCGGGGCAGGAGGCTCAACAGATGGAACCATAGGTGCCACGTATCTCCGCAACAACGACCTATGGAATACATTATGTATGGAAAAGGAGTCTGGGAGGGTCAAACGAAAAGACACAGGATTGAGAACCTCAGAAATCCTATACGGACCAATAAAACGAGGTTTAAATTTAGGAGAGGAAACCTTCATAGGAATATGACGAGAAGATAACCAAACCAGATCCCCAACACGAAGTCAGGGACCCACACGGCGTCTGCGATTAGCAAAAAGTTGAGCTTTCTCCTGGGACAAGATCAAATTGTCCACTACCTGAGTCCAGATCTGCTGCAACCTATCCACCACAGAATCCACACCAGGACAGTCCGAAGACTCAACCTGTCCTGAAGAGAAACGAGGATGAAACCCAGAATTGCAAAAAAATGGAGAAACCAAGGTAGCCGAGCTGGCCCGATTATTAAGGGCGAACTCAGCCAACGGCAAAAAGGACACCCAATCATCCTGGTCTGCAGAAACAAAACATCTCAGATATGTTTCCAAGGTCTGATTGGTTCGTTCGGTCTGGCCATTAGTCTGAGGATGGAAAGCCGAGGAAAAGGATAGGTCAATGCCCATCCTACCACAAAAGGCTCGCCAAAACCTTGAAACAAACTGGGAACCTCTGTCAGAAACAATATTCTCAGGAATGCCATGCAACCGAACCACATGCTGAAAGAACAAAGGTACCAAATCAGAGGAGGAAGGCAATTTAGCCAAGGGCACCAGATGGACCATTTTAGAAAAGCGATCACAGACCACCCAAATGACTGACATCTTTTGAGAAACGGGAAGGTCAGAAATGAAATCCATCGAAATATGTGTCCAAGGCCTCTTTGGGACCGGCAAGGGCAAAAGCAACCCACTGGCACGAGAACAGCAGGGCTTAGCCCTAGCACAAATCCCACAGGACTGCACAAAAGTACGTACATCCCGTGACAGAGATGGCCACCAGAAGGATCTAGCCACTAACTCTCTGGTACCAAAGATTCCAGGATGACCAGCCAACACCGAACAATGAAGTTCAGAGATAAGTTTATTAGTCCACCTATCAGGGACGAACAGTTTCTCTGCTGGACAACGATCAGGTTTATTCGCCTGAAATTTTTGCAGCACCCGCCGCAAATCAGGGGAGATGGCAGACACAATGACTCCTTCCTTGAGGATACCCGCTGGCTCAGATAAACCCGGAGAGTCGGGCACAAAACTCCTAGACAGAGCATCCGCCTTCACATTTTTAGAGCCCGGAAGGTACGAAATCACAAAGTCGAAGCGGGCAAAAAATAACGACCAATGGGCCTGTCTAGGATTCAAGCGCTTGGCAGACTCGAGATAAGTCAAGTTCTTATGATCAGTCAATACCACCACGCGATGCTTAGCTCCTTCAAGCCAATGATGCCACTCCTCGAAAGCCCACTTCATGGCCAGCAACTCTCGATTGCCCACATCATAATTACACTCAGCGGGCGAAAACTTCCTGGAAAAGAAAGCACATGGTTTCATCACTGAGCAATCAGAACCTCTCTGTGACAAAACCGCCCCTGCTCCAATCTCAGAAGCATCAACCTCGACCTGGAACGGAAGAGAAACATCTGGCTGACACAACACAGGGGCAGAACAAAAACGACGCTTCAACTCCTGAAAAGCTTCCACAGCAGCAGAAGACCAATTAACCAAATCAGCACCCTTCTTGGTCAAATCGGTCAATGGTTTGGCAATGCTAGAAAAATTACAGATGAAGCGACGATAAAAATTAGCAAAGCCCAGGAACTTTTGCAGACTTTTCAGAGATGTCGGCTGAATCCAATCCTGGATGGCTTGGACCTTAACTGGATCCATCTCGATAGTAGAAGGGGTAAAGATGAACCCCAAAAATGAAACTTTCTGCACACCGAAGAGACACTTTGATCCCTTCACAAACAAAGAGTTAGCACGCAGGACCTGAAAAACCATTCTGACCTGCTTCACATGAGACTCCCAATCATCTGAGAAGATCAAAATGTCATCCAAGTAAACAATCAGGAATTTATCCAGATACTCACGGAAGATGTCATGCATAAAAGACTGAAACACAGATGGAGCATTGGCAAGTCCGAACGGCATCACTAGATACTCAAAATGACCCTCGGGCGTATTGAATGCAGTTTTCCATTCATCTCCTTGCCTGATTCTCACCAGATTATACGCACCACGAAGATCTATCTTAGTGAACCAACTAGCCCCCTTAATCCGAGCAAACAAGTCAGATAACAATGGCAAGGGATACTGAAATTTAACAGTGATCTTATTAAGAAGGCGGTAATCAATACACGGTCTCAGCGAACCATCCTTCTTGGCTACAAAGAAGAACCCTGCTCCCAGTGGTGATGACGATGGGCGAATATGTCCCTTCTCCAGGGATTCCTTCACATAACTGCGCATAGCGGCGTGTTCGGGCACGGATAAATTAAATAATCGACCTTTAGGGAATTTACTACCAGGAATCAAATTGATAGCACAATCACAATCCCTATGCGGAGGTAGAGCATCGGACTTGGGCTCTTCAAATACATCCTGATAATCAGACAAGAACTCTGGGACCTCAGAAGGGGTGGATGACGAAATCGACAAAAATGGAACATCACCATGTACCCCCTGACAACCCCAGCTGGATACCGACATGGAATTCCAATCCAATACTGGATTATGGGTTTGTAGCCATGGCAACCCCAACACGACCACATCATGCAGATTATGCAACACCAGAAAGCGAATAACTTCCTGATGTGCAGGAGCCATGCACATGGTCAGCTGGGCCCAGTATTGAGGTTTATTCTTGGCCAAAGGTGTAGCATCAATTCCTCTCAATGGAATAGGACACCGCAAAGGCTCCAAGAAAAACCCACAACGTTTAGCATAATCCAAATCCATCAGATTCAGGGCAGCGCCCGAATCCACAAACGCCATGACAGAAAACGACGACAAAGAGCATATCAAGGTAATGGACAGAAGGAATTTGGACTGTACAGTACCAATGACGGCAGACCTAGGGGACCGCTTAGTGCGCTTAGGACAATCAGAAATAGCATGAGTGGAATCACCACAGTAGAAACACAAACCATTCAGACGTCTGTATTCCTGCCGTTCAACTCTAGTCATAGTCCTATCGCACTGCATAGGCTCAGGTTTAACCTCAGGCAGTACCGCCAAATGGTGCACAGATTTACGCTCGCGCAAGCGTCGACCGATCTGAATGGCCAAAGACAAAGACTCATTCAAACCAGCAGGCATAGGAAATCCCACCATGACATCCTTAAGAGCCTCAGAGAGACCCTTTCTGAACAAAGCTGCCAGCGCAGATTCATTCCACTGAGTGAGTACTGACCATTTCCTAAATTTCTGACAATATACTTCTATATCATCCTGACCCTGGCACAAAGCCAGCAAATTTTTCTCAGCCTGATCCACTAAATTAGGCTCATCGTACAGCAATCCGAGCGCCAGGAAAAACACATCGACACTACTCAATGCAGGGTCTCCTGGCGCAAGAGAAAATGCCCAGTCTTGAGGGTCGCCGCGCAAAAAAGAAATAATAATCAAAACCTGTTGAATAGGATTACCAGAAGAATGAGGTTTCAAGGCCAGAAATAGCTTACAATTATTTTTGAAACTTAGAAACTTAGTTCTATCTCCAAAAAACAAATCAGGAATAGGAATTCTTGGTTCTAACATAGATTTCTGATCAATAGTATCTTGAATTTTTTGTACATTTATAACGAGATTATCCATTGAAGAGCACAGACCCTGAATATCCATGTCCACACCTGTGTCCAGAATCACCCAAATGTCTAGGGGAAAAAAAAAAGTGAACACAGAGCAGAAAAAAAAAAAATGATGTCAGAACTTTTTCTTTCCCTCTATTGAGAATCATTAGTTGGGCTCCTTGTACTGTTATGTTTGCTAATGACAGGTGTTATGAAGGCAATCCAGAAACACAGTGTGCTTAGCGATCAGAGCGCACACAGTGATCTGACAAATACCCAAAAATACAAGAACGAGCTCTGAGACGTGGAAACTCTGTAGACTGCACACCTGATCCTATCCTAAACACAACTAAAAGCAGCTGTGGATTGCGCCTAACAACTACCTAGGCAACTCGGCACAGCCTAAGAAACTAGCTAGCCTGAAGATAGAAAAATAGGCCTGACTTGCCCCAGAGAAATTCCCCAAAGGAAAAGGCAGCCCCCCACATATAATGACTGTGAGTAAGATGAAAAGACAAAACGTAGGGATGAAATAGATTCAGCAAAGTGGGGCCCGATATTCTAGGACAGAGCGAGGACAGTAAAGCGAACTTTGCAGTCTACAAAAAACCCTAAAGCAAAACCACGCAAAGGGGGCAAAAAAACCCCACCGTGCCGAACTAACGGCACGGCGGTACACCCTTTGCGTCTCAGAGCTTCCAGCAAAACAAAAGACAAGCTGGACAGAAAAAAAGCAACAAAAAAACAAAAAGCACTTAGCTATACAGAGCAGCAGGTCACAGGAACAATCAGGAGAAGCTCAGATCCAACACTGAAACATTGACAAGGAGCAAGGATAGCAGCATCAGGCGGAGTTAAGTAATGAAGCAGTTAACGAGCTCACCAGAACACCTGAGGGAGGAAGCTCAGAAGCTGCAGTACCACTTGTGACCACAGGAGTGAATTCAGCCACAGAATTCACAACATATAATGCTCCATGCAGTTATGGCCCCATAGATGTCCCATATAATGGTCCATGCAGTTATGGCCCCATAGATGCCCCATATAATGCTCCATGCAGTTATGGCCCCACAGATGCCCCATATAATGCTCCATGCAGTTCTTTATGGCTCCATAGATGTCCCATATAATGCTCCATGCAGTTATGGCCCCATAGATGCCCCATAAAATGCTCCATGCAGTTATGGCCCCATAGATGCCCCATATAATGCTCCATGCAGTTATGGCCCCATAGATGTCCCATATAATGCTCCATGCAGTTATGGCCCCATAGACGTTCCATATAATGTTCCATGCAGTTATGGCCCCATAGATGCCCCATATAATGCTCCATGCAGTTCTTTATGGCCCCACAGATGCCCCATATAGTGCTCCATGCAGTTATGGCCCCATAAATGCCCCATATAATGCTCCATGCAGTTATGGCCCCATAGATGCCCCATATAATGCTCCATGCAGTTATGGCCCCATAGATGCCCCATATAATGCTCCATGCAGTTCTTTATGGCCCCACAGATGCCCCATATAGTGCTCCATGCAGTTATGGCCCCATAGATACCCCATATAATGCTCCATGCAGTTCTTTATGGCCCCACAGATGCCCCATATAGTGCTCCATGCAGTTATGGCCCCATAGATGCCCCATATAATGCTCCATGCAGTTATGGCCCCATAGATGCCCCATATAATGCTCCATGCAGTTATGGCCCCATAGATGTCCCATATAACGTTCCATGCAGTTATGACCGTATAGATGTCCCATGTAATGCTCCATGTAGTTATGGCCCATAGATGCCCCATATAATGCTCCATGCAGTTATGGCCCCATAGATGCCCCATATAATGCTCCATGCAGTTATGGCCCCATAGATGCTCCATATAATGCTCCATGCAGTTATGGCCCCATAGATGCCCCATATAATGCTCCATGCAGTTCTTTATGGCCCCATAGACACTCCATACAGCATTGTGCCACATGTAATGCTGCTGCTGCTGTAATAAAAAAAATCACATACTTACCTCTCGTCGCTGCTCCTCAGCGTCACGTCTCTCCGCACTGACTGTTCAGGCAGATGGCAGCGTGCACACTTATTTGTCATCGCGCACCTCTGACCTGCACAGTCACTGCAAGAGGATGGGAAGATGGAGCGGTGCCCGGCAGATGGAACGCGGACAGGTGAATATGAAATACTCACCTGCTACTGGCGCTTCTGACGCTGTCCCTGCCTGTCCCATGGTACCGCAGCTTCTTCGCGCCTGCGCGAGAAGGACCTGCCATGACGTAACGGTCACATGACCGTGACGTCATGGCAGTTCCTTATCGCGCAGGGCCTGTGATGACGTCACGGTCACATGACCGTGACGTCATGGCAGGTCCTTCTCCCATTCTATTGTTGGCACCGGAACCTGCCGCTTGCATGGAGAGATCAACGGAGCGGGAAAGGTGAGTATATAATAATTTTTTATTATTTTTAACATTAGATCCTTTTACTATTGACGCTGCATAGGCAGTGTCAATGGTAAACACGTGGTCACACAGAGTTAATAGCGGCGGTAAGTTACCCGCGGCATAACGCGGTCCGTTACTGCTGGCATTCACCCATGTGTGAGCGGTGACTGCGGGGAGTATGGAGCGGGCACTGACTGCAGCGTAGTAGGGCAGGACTAATCGGACTGTGGCCTTTGCTGATTGGTCGCGACTCGAGCCTTTTTATAGGGTCTCTATAACGACCCGGGCTGTATGTGCCACTGTGCCTCCTGGATATTAAGGCAGACAGGTGATTTATAATCCAGCTGTCCTGACGGTTTCTGCTGTGCCTCCTAGAGTAAGACACGGCCTCGGTCTTCCGGCTACAGGAATCTGTGCTAACCAGGGAGGTAGCAAAATCACTGCTCTGCTCCCCTGGTGTCACTCTCCTGTGCCTTTTCTCCTCTGCACACTTTCCACAAACTGTCCTTTCCTTCTGTATCTCTTTCTCCAGGAGCTGCAGCGACTCTGGCTGCACACCACTTCTGACGCTCTATGTCCGTCTGCCTTCATAGTAACATAGTAACATAGTTATTAAGGTTGAAGGAAGACTATAAGTCCATCTAGTTCAACCCATAGCCTAACATAACAGGCCCTAACATGTTGATCCAGAGTAGGTAAAAAAAAACCAATGTGGAAAAGAGTAAGCTCCACATTGGGGAAAAAAATTCCTTCCCGAATCCACATACGGCAATCAGACTAGTTCCCTGGATCAACACCCTATCAAGGAATCTAGCATATATAAACTGTAACATTATACTTTTCAAGAAAGGTATCCAGTCCCCTTTTAAATTTTAGTAATGAATCACTCATTACAACATCATACGGCAGAGAGTTTCATAGTTTCACTGCTCTTACAGTAAAGAATCTGCATCTGTTATTATGCTTAAACCTTGTTTCCTCCAGACATAGATGATGCCCTCTTGTCCCTGTCTCAGGTCTGTGATTAAAAAGATCATCAGAAAGGTCTTTGTACTGTCCCCTCATATATTTATACATTAAAAAAAGATCACCGCTTAGTCTTCGTTTTTCCAAACTAAATAGCCCCAAGTGTAATAACCTATCTTGGTATTGCAGACCCCCCAGTCCTTTAATAACCTGGTCGCTCTTCTCTGCACCAGCTCTAGTTCAGCTATTTCTTTCTTATACACCGGAGACCAGAACTGTACACAGTGTTCTAAGTGTGGTCAACCTAGTGACTTGTATAGAGGTACACACAGTGCTGACAGAATGCTCTCTAACTTCCTCTCCAGCCTGAATATATAAGGGAAGTCCCCCATAATCTGGGTTCAGAGCTCGCCCTTCTGGCCTGGAGTATGAACGTGTTGTGTGTATGTGATTACCTGGTGAAAGGTATCCTTCATCGCTTCCAAGCGTGACATCACTCTCCCTGTGAGGAAAGCAATGCCACTGTGAAAACCAGGACCTGGGGCCTCACACATCAACTTGGTATTTGCCGCATTTGATTGTCATTTGTGCTAGTTGTCTTGAGTTGACATCCAATGATGTTCTCCATAGCCCCATTAAGTTTCTTAGGTGTGGCATTGAGTCATAGGCTTTCCTGTAGTCAATCCAGGCTGTGCTGAGATTGATCTGTAGGATCTTGAGCCTTGAGTGACTGCTCTATCTACTAGGAGCTGGTGCTTCAATCCTCTGGTGTTGATCCCAATGCCTATCTGAGCTGGGTTCATGTACTGGTTCATATGGTTCTGTAGTTTGGTGGCTATGATGCCTGACAGGGGTTTCCATGTTGTTGTAAGGCAGGTTATTGGGTGGTAGTTGGATGGAGCTGTTCCTCCCTTCTTCTTACGATGCCACCCTCCTGCTTGCTTCATGTGAATGACTCGTCTCCTTAGCATCACGCTCCTGCACAGGCGTACTTCTCTGCCCAAAGTACTGCAGTGCACAGGTGTCAGGAAAGCTCAAAGAGCCCCAACACATGAAGCGCTGTGTCGGTGGAAACGGTGCGTATAACGATTGAATGCGTCATTCACACGAAGCAAGCAGGTGGGATGAGAATTGTAAGAAGATGGGAGATGCCAGACCAAAACCAGCAATGTTCATTGGACCAGACGGCTCCGCAGGTGAGTATAATAAAAGTTATTTTTCTTCTCTTATAGGTTGGGTTGGGGGTAGATATAGGGTTGAGCGAAACGGATCGTTCATTTTCAAAAGTCGCCGACTTTTGGCAAAGTCGGGTTTCATGAAACCCGACCCCTGTGCGGGGTCGGCCATGCGGTACGCGACTTTCGCGCCAAAGTCGCGTTTCAATGACGCGAAAAGCGCCATTTCTCAGCCAATGAAGGTGGACGCCGAGTGTGGGCAGCGTGATGACATAGGTCCTGGTCCCCACCATCTTAGAGAAGGGCATTGCAGTGATTGGCTTGCTGTCTGCGGCGTCACAGGGGCTATAAAGGGGCGTTCCCGCCAACCGCCATCTTACTGCTGCTGATCTGAGCTTAGGGAGAGGTTGCTGCCGCTTCGTCAGAAGCAGGGATAGCGTTAGGAAGGGTCCATTAACCACCAAACCGCTTGTGCTGTAACGATTTCCACTGTCCAACACCACCTTTGTTTGCAGGGACAGTGGAAGCTACATTTTTTTTTCCTCAGCGCTGTAGCTCATTGGGCTGCCCTAGAAGGCTCCCTGATAGCTGCATTGCTGTGTGTATGCCGCTGTGCAAACCAACTGCTTTTTTCAAAGCACAAATCCTGTTGTTCCTTCCTTTCTGCACAGCCATCTTGTTTGTTTGTCCACACTTTTTATTTCATTTGTGCAGCAGTCCACTCCTTATTGCTGCCTGCCATAACTGGCTGAGATTACTGCAGGGAGATAGTAATTGTAGGACAGTCCCTGTGTTTTTATTTTTTATTTTTTATTTTTTATTCTCCCCCCCCCAAAAAAAAGAAGCTGTGGGAGATTAAGATTGGCATTTCTGCTCGAGTGCCATCCCTGTGTGTGCTATCTCACATAGTGGGCCATAGAAAGCCTAATTTTTTTTTCTGTTTTTTTTTTGTGGGGTTTCTAAATTCTCCCTGAAAAAAAAAACAGTGGGAGATTAATATTGGCCTTTGGGCTTGTGTGCCAGTCCTGAGCGTGCCATCTCTCTCTCAAATAGTCGGCCATATAAAGCCTATTTTTTTTTTATTGGTTTTATACATTCTCCCTGAAAAAAAAAACAGTGGGAGATTAATATTGCCCTTTGGGCTTGTGTGCCAGTCCTGAGCGTGCCATCTCTCTGTCAAATAGTGGGCCATAGAAAGCCTATTTTTTTTTTATTGGTTTTATACATTCTCCCTGAAAAAAATAAAAACAGTGGGAGATTAATATTGCCCTTTGGGCTTGTGTGCCAGTCCTGAGCGTGCCATCTCTCTGTCAAATAGTGGGCCATAGAAAGCCTATTTTTTTTTTATTGGTTTTATACATTCTCCCTGAAAAAATAAAAGTGGGAGATTAATATTGCCCTTTGGGCTTGTGTGCCAGTCCTGAGCGTGCCATCTCTCTGTGAAATAGTGGGCCATGGAAAGCCTATTTTTTTTTTCATTGGTTGTATAAATTCTCCCTGAAAAAAATAAAAACAGTGGGAGATTAATATTGCCCTTTGGGCTTGTGCGCCAGTCCTGAGCGTGCCATCTCTCTGTGAAATAGTGGGCCATAGAAAGCCTATTTATTTTTTTTTCATTGGTTGTATAAATTCTCCCTGAAAAAAATAAAAACAGTGGGAGATTAATATTGCCCTTTGGGCTTGTGTGCCAGTCCTGAGCGTGCCAACTCTCTGTGAAATAGTGGGCCATAGAAAGCCTATTTATTTTTTTTTCATTGGTTGTATAAATTCTCCCTGAAATAAATAAAAACAGTGGGAGATTAATATTGCCCTTTGGGCTTGTGTGCCAGTCCTGAGCGTGCCATCTCTCTCTCTCAGATAGTGTGCCATAGAAAGCCAATTTTTCTTTATTTGGTTTCTAAATTCTCTCTGAAAAAATCACTTTTTTTTAATTTGTTTTCTAAATTCTTCCTTAAAAAATCATTTTTTTTTGTGTTTCTAAATTCTCCCTGAAAAAATAAAAAAAAACAGTGCGAGATTAATATTCGCCATTCTGCTTGTGTGCCAGTCCTGACTCCTGGGTGTGCCATCTCTCTCTCTCAGATAGTGGGCCATAGAAAGCCTATTTGTTTTTTTTTTGTTTGGTTTCTAAATTCTCTCTGAAAAAATCACTTTTTTTTCATTTGTTTTCTAAATTCTTCCTTAAAAAAATCATTTTTTTTTTGTGTTTCTAAATTCTCCCTGAAAAAATAAAAAAAAACAGTGGAGATTAATATTGGCCTTTCTGCTTGTGTGCCAGTCCTGAATCCTGGGTGTGCCATCTCTCTCTCTCAGATAGTGGGCCATAGAAAGCCTATTTGTTTTTTTTTGTTTGGTTTCTAAATTCTCTCTGAAAAAATCACTTTTTTTTATTTTGTTTTCGAAATTCTTCCTTAAAAAATCTTTTTTTTTTTGTGTTTCTAAATTCTCCCTGAAAAAATAAAAACAAACAGTGGAAGTTTAATATTGACATTTGTGCCTGAGTGACAGTCCTGCGTGTGTGGCATCTCTCTCATTTGGTGCCACCAAAAACAGAGTGTGTAACATTGTGCCTGCTTTTCCTTGCGGTGTCACCCACCTATAAAGGGGTATCTAAATCATACTGAAGTTATAGCTCACCGTGTAAGTTGTTTGACAGCAACAAATACCGTTAGTTTGGTTACGTTTCTAAAACAATGAGGAAGTCTGGTGGAAGAGGTCGTGGCCGGGGGCGTTCATTGTTAGCTGGTAATGAGGGTAGTGGTAGTGGTGGAGCATCAGGTGGTCGTGGTAAAAAAAATATTGCACCTAAGTCTGGAGCTGTGGAGCCAGGTTCGTCGTCTGGCTACACAAGGCCTCGAACGCTCCCTTTTCTGGGAGTAGGAAAACCGCTTTTAAAGTCGGAGCAGCAAGAGCAAGTTTTGGCTTACCTTGCTGACTCAGCCTCTAGCTCTTTTGCCTCCTCTTTTGAAACTGGTAAATGTAAAAGCAGCGCGTCGTTAGTGGATGTTCACGGTCAGGGACAAGTCGCTTCCTTGTCCTCTTCAGCAAAAACAACAACAGAGAAGGATGCAGCAGGCGACACAACGGGTTACTCCATGGAGCTCTTTACACATACCGTCCCTGGCTTAGAAAGTGAAGCAGTTAACAGGCCATGCCCATTACAAGTTGAATCTGACATGGAGTGCACTGATGCACAGCCACAGCCAGACTACTATGCTGGTCCTTTGACTCAGACCACAACATTGCCCTCGCAGGGTACTGATCCAGAATCAGACCCTGATGAGACTATGTGGCCCTTTCACGAACGCTCTACCACCGACTTACACGGTGACACACACGGAGTTGCGCACGAGCTAGAAGAGGAGGTTATAGATGACCCAGTTGTTGGTCCCGATTGGCAGCCATTGGGGGAACAGGGTGCAGGCGGCAGTAGTTCTGAAGCGGAGGAGGAGGGGCCGCAGCAGGCATCAACATCGCAACAGGTTCCATCTGCCGGGCCCGTATCTGGCCCAAAACGCGTGGCAAAGTCAAAACCTGTTGGAGGACAGCGTGGCCATCCGGTTAAAGCTCAGTCTGCAATGCCTGAAAAGGTATCCGATGCTAGAAAGAGTGCAGTCTGGCATTTTTTTAAACAACATCTGCTTGATCAGCGCAAAGTCATCTGTCAAAAATGTTCAACTACCTTAAGCAGAGGTCAGAATCTGAAAAGTCTCAATACAAGTTGCATGCATAGACATTTAACCACCATGCATTTGCAAGCCTGGACTAACTACCAAACGTCCCTTAAGGTTGTAGCACCCTCGGCCAATGAAGCTAGTCAGCAACGCAACATCCCTTCAGGCAGTGTAGGGCCACCATTTTCCGCACCACCTGCAGTATCTGTGCAGGTTTCTTTGCCAAGCCAAAGCAGTCAGGGTCAGGGAATCACCAGTTTCGTAGTAGGAAACACTGCATCTAGGGCACCGGCGGCAACAATACCATCTCCCACCGTCTCTCAGTCTGCCATGTCCACCGGCACCCCCGCTAGTTCCACGATCTCCAGCTCTCCAGTCCAGCTCACCCTACATGAGACTATGGTTAGAAAAAGGAAGTACTTAGCCTCGCATCCGCGTACACAGGGTTTGAACGCCCACATAGCTAGACTAATCTTGTTAGAGATGATGCCCTACCGGTTAGTTGAAAGCGAAGCTTTTAAAGCCCTGATGGACTACGCTGTACCACGCTACGAGCTACCCAGTCGACACTTCTTTTCCAGAAAAGCCATCCCAGCCCTCCACCAGCATGTTAAAGAGCGCATCGTCCATGCACTCAGGCAATCTGTGAGCACAAAGGTGCACCTGACAACAGATGCATGGACCAGTAGGCATGGCCAGGGACGTTATGTGTCCATCACGGCACACTGGGTGAATGTTGTGGATGCAGGGTCCACAGGGGACAGCAATTTTGGGACAGTTCTGCCTAGCCCACGGTCTAGGAAACAGTTGGCTGTAGCCGTTCGCACCCAATCCTCCTCCTCCTCGTCCTCCTGCAGAAGCGAGAGCTCGTCCACAGACCGCAGTCGCACAACCACTCCATCCGCAGCTGCCACTGTTGCACACCAGGTCTCCCATTATGGGGCAGCTACTGGCAAGCGTCAGCAGGCTGTATTGGCTATGAAGTGTTTGGGCGACAACAGACACACCGCAGAAGTTCTGTCCGAGTTCTTGCAGAAAGAAACGCAGTCGTGGCTGGGCACTGTAGATCTTGAGGCAGGCAAGGTAGTGAGTGATAACGGAAGGAATTTCATGGCTGCCATCTCCCTTTCCCAACTGAAACACATTCCTTGCCTGGCTCACACCTTAAACCTGGTGGTGCAGTGCTTCCTGAAAAGTTATCCGACCTGCTCCTCAAAGTGTGTGGACTTTGCTCACATATCCGCCGTTCGCCCGTACACTCCAGCCGTATGCAGACCTATCAGCGGTCTTTGAACCTTCCCCAGCATCGCCTAATCATAGACGTTGCAACAAGGTGGAACTCAACACTGCACATGCTTCAGAGACTGTGCGAACAGAGGTGGGCTGTTATGTTTTTGTGGGAGGATACACATACACGGGCAGGCAGTAGGATGGCAGACATGGAGTTGTCAGGTGTGCAGTGGTCGAAGATACAAGACATGTGTAAAGTCCTTCAGTGTTTTGAGGAATGCACACGGCTGGTTAGTGCAGACAACGCCATAATAAGCATGAGCATCCCCCTAATGCGTCTGCAAAGTTTGACGCACATAAAGGATCAGGCGTCTGCAGCAGAGGAAGAGGAAAGCCTTGATGACAGTCAGTCATTGTCTGGCCAGGGCAGTGTACAGGATGAGGTAGCTGGTGAAGAGGAGGAGGAGGATGAGGAGGATGATGGGGATGATTATATTTTTAATGAGGAAGCTTTTCCGGGGCCACTGGAAATTGGTGGCGTGGCAAGGCCGGGTTCGGGTTTTTTGAGGGACACAAGTGACGTAGATTTGCCTGAAACTGCCCCTCAAACAAGCACAATCGCATATTTGACAACTGGAACTTTGGTCCACATGGCGGATTATGCCTTACGTATCCTCAAAAGGGACACACGCATTACTAAAATGATGAACGATGACGATTACTGGTTGGCCTGCCTCCTTGATCCTCGCTATAAAGGCAAATTGCAAAATATAATGCCACATGAGAACTTGGAACTAATATTAGCAACCAAACAATCAACTCTTGTTGACCGGTTGCTTAAGGCATTCCCAGCACACAGCGCCCATGATCGTTCTCACACGAGCTGCAGGGGCCAGCAGACCAGAGGTGTTAGAGGGGCAGAAATCAGAAGTGGCGTTGGACAGAGGGGTTTTCTGACCAGGTTGTGGAGTGATTTTGCTATGACCGCAGACAGGACAGGTACTGCAGCATCAATTCAAAGTGACAGGAGACAACATTTGTCCTGTATGGTTACTAACTATTTTTCATCCCTTATCGACGTTCTCCCTCAACCGTCATTCCCATTTGATTACTGGGCATCCAAATTAGACACCTGGCCAGAATTGGCAGAATATGCATTGCAGGAGCTTGCTTGCCCGGCAGCTAGTGTCCTATCTGAAAGAGTATTCAGTGCTGCAGGTTCAATATTGACCGAAAACAGGACTCGTCTGGCTACCCAAAATGTAGATGTTCTAACCTTCATTAAAAATGAACCACAACTGGATTTCGAAATCTTTTGCCCCACCTTGCCCGGCCGACACCTAGCTTTCCTATGAAAAGGTCTTGCCTGTGGGCTATTCTGAATGACTTTTCAAATCTCGTAATTTGCAGCAGCTGATTGTCCAGCATACGACATGTTTACACCTCCCTAAATGGCCAAACTCCCCACACAGAGCCGTGGTATTACCACTTGGCGCAAGCACCCGTGAGAGTGCTGTTTGTCTGAAGAGGTGGGTGTGCCCGCTTTTGGTCGACGGCACTGCCACTGGGTCCCTCATAGTACAATAAAGTGTCTCTGGCGGTGGTGGTGCGCACCCAACGTCAGACACACTGTTGTAACATGAGGGGCCCTGGGCCTGTACCGCCGGCCACAAGAGAGTTCCCGCACCCCCAGCTCAAACATTGCTAAACCACTTGCACAATTATCTCACACAGTTCCACCAATGTTTAGTCTATGCGCTGACATCCGTAAATTCCTGCCACTGACAATACCATTGTGTTGACATGTATGATGGTACTTAACATAGTCAGGGGCAGTGTCCTATGTTTACCCAAGTAAATACTTTGTGCCAAATTACTAGGTCTGAAACTACGCAGAGGAGCCCACCCGAGTACCGAATGATTGCACCCTTTGGTGGTTTCGTTTTGTTGTCATGCGAGAGATTAACATGTATTTATTGTTTGGGACTACTAACTTGCAGACACTCATTACAATCGGCCTCTGCTGACAACACCAATGCTGCCCGTGTACCCCTGGAATCAATTATAAATTGCCTACAGCCCAATTTTATTATGTTAGGCCTTCGAAGCCTGTCTGCGGTCCCTTCTTTCTACTACTACTCCACTGACCTGTCTACTGCTGCCTGTGTACCCCTGGAACCAATTAGAAAGTGCCTACAGCCCAATTTTTTTTTATGTTAGGAATTCGAAGCCTGTCTGCGGTCCGTTCTTTCTACTACTCCTCCACTGACCAGACAAATGCTGCCCGTGTACCCCTGGAACCAATTATAAATTGCCGACAGCCCAATTTTATTATGTTAGGCCTTCGAAGCCTGTCTGTGGTCCCTTCTTTCTACTACTACTCCACTGACCTGTCTACTGCTGCCCGTGTACCCCTGGAACCAATTAGAAAGTGCCTACAGCCAAATTTTTTTTATGTTAGGCCTTCGAAGCCTGTCTGCGGTCCCTCCTTCCACTAGGCCTCCACTGACCTGTCTACTGCTGCCCGTGTACCCCTGGAACGAATTTAAAAGTGCCTACAGCCCAATTTTTTTTATGTTAGGCCTTCGAAGCCTGTCTGCGGTCCCTCCTTCCACTAGGCCTCCACTGACCTGTCTACTGCTGCCCGTGTACCCCTGGAACGAATTTAAAAGTGCCTACAGCCCAATTTTTTTTATGTTAGGCCTTCGAAGCCTGTCTGCGATCCCTTCTTTCTACTACTATTCCACTGACCACACCAATGCTGCCCGTGTACCCCTGGAACCAATTTAAAAGTGCGTACAGCCCAATTTTTTTTATGTTAGGCCTTCGAAGCCTGTCTGCGGTCCCTCCTTCCACTAGGCCTCCACTGACCTGTCTACTGCTGCCCGTGTACCCCTGGAACGAATTTAAAAGTGCCTACAGCCCAATTTTTTTTATGTTAGGCCTTCGAAGCCTGTCTGCGGTCCCTCCTTCCACTAGGCCTCCACTGACCTGTCTACTGCTGCCCGTGTACCCCTGGAACGAATTTAAAAGTGCCTACAGCCCAATTTTTTTTTATGTTAGGCCTTCGAAGCCTGTCTGCGGTCCCTTCTTTCTACTACTACTCCACTGACCAGACCAAAGCTGCCCGTGTACCCCTGGAACCAATTTAAAAGTGCCTACAGCCCAATTTTTTTTGTTAGGCCTTCCAAGCATGTCTGCGGTCCCTTCTTTCTACTACTACTCCACTGACCAGACCAATGCTGCCCGTGTACCCCTGGAACCAATTTAAAAGTGCCTACAGCCCAATTTTTTTTATGTTAGGCCTTCGAAGCCTGTCTGCGGTCCCTCCTTCCACTAGGCCTCCACTGACCTGTCTACTGCTGCCCGTGTACCCCTGGAACGAATTTAAAAGTGCCTGCAGCCCAATTTTTTTTTATGTTAGGCCTTCGAAGCCTGTCTGCGGTCCCTTCTTTCTACTACTACTCCACTGACCTGTCTACTGCTGCCCGTGTACCCCTGGAACCAATTAGAAAGTGCCTACAGCCCAATTTTTTTTATGTTAGGCCTTCGAAGCCTGTCTGCGGTCCTTACTTCCACTAGGCCTCCACTGACCTGTCTACTGCTGCCCGTGTACCCCTGGAACGAATTTAAAAGTGCCTACAGCCCAATTTTTTTTATGTTAGGCCTTCGAAGCCTGTCTGCGGTCCCTCCTTCCACTAGGCCTCCACTGACCTGTCTACTGCTGCCCGTGTACCCCTGGAACGAATTTAAAAGTGCCTACAGCCCAATTTTTTTTATGTTAGGCCTTCGAAGCCTGTCTGCGATCCCTTCTTTCTACTACTATTCCACTGACCACACCAATGCTGCCCGTGTACCCCTGGAACCAATTTAAAAGTGCGTACAGCCCAATTTTTTTTATGTTAGGCCTTCGAAGCCTGTCTGCGGTCCCTTCTTTCTACTACTACTCCACTGACCAGACCAATGCTGCCCGTGTACCCCTGGAACCAATTTAAAAGTGCCTACAGCCCAATTTTTTTTATGTTAGGCCTTCGAAGCCTGTCTGCGGTCCCTCCTTCCACTAGGCCTCCACTGACCTGTCTACTGATGCCCGTGTACCCCTGGAACCAATTAGAAAGTGCCTACAGCCCAATTTTTTTATGTTAGGCCTTCGAAGCCTGTCTGCGGTCCCTCCTTCCACTAGGCCTCCACTGACCTGTCTACTGCTGCCCGTGTACCCCCGGAACCAATTAGAAAGTGCCTACAGCCCAATTTTTTTATGTTAGGCCTTCGAAGCCTGTCTGCGGTCCCTCCTTCCACTAGTCCTCCAATGACCAGTCCACTGCCGCCCGTGCACCCCTGGAACCTATTTCAAAGTGCATACAGCCTACTTTTTTTCTTTTATTTATAATTATAAAGCCCAGATGGACTACGCTGTACCACGGTAAGAGCTACCCAGTCGTCACTTCTTTTGCGAGAAAAGCCATCCCAGCCCTCCACCATCATGTAAAAATCCGCATTGTCCATGCTCTCAGGCTATCTAATAGTAGAAAGGTGCACTTGACAACAGATGCATGGACCAGTAGGCATGTCCACGAAAGGTTACATGTCCATAACGGCGCACTGGGTTAATGTTGTGGATGCATGGTCCACAGGGGACAGCCTACTAATTCTGTCTGCAGTCCCAAATAGAAATTGTCCTCCGCTTACCACACCAATGCTGCCTGTGTACCCCTGGAACATTTTATAAACTCCATTGACCAAAATTTTGGGTTTAAAACCTACTACCAGTGTCTGCCGCTCCAAGGTGTTCTCCGGGTTGCCTTTTCTGAGCTTTGATCTTCAGGCTCTCGTTTAGTATTTTTTAAAAATCTAACTGCAGCGGGGCTAGTACTTGGGTTGGGGCCTACTACCAGTGTCTGCCGCTCCAAGGTGTTCTCCAGGTTGCCTCTCCATTGCTTCAATCTTCTGGCTCTCGTTTAGTAGTTGTTGAAAACAACACTGCATGCGGCCTACAAGTTGGGTCAGGGGTGTAGAGACGGTGTGTTCCACTCCAAGGTGTTCCCCAGGTTGCCTCTCCATTGCTTCAATCTTGAGGCTCTTGTTAAATAGTTGTTAAATGGAACAACTGCATTTGGCCTACTAGTTGGGTTGGGGCCTACTAACAGTGTCTGCCGCTCCTTGCTGTTCTCCTGGTTTCCTGTCCTGAAATTCCATTTTCAGGCTCTCGTTAAGTAGTTGTTAATGTTAGACTGCATTTGGCCTACTAGTTGGGTTGGGGCCTACTATTGGTGTCTGCCGCTCCTTGCTGTTCTCCTCCACTGAACAAAGCTGTGCCGCCTGTTTACTACTGCTGCCAATTTCGAACTGCATTTAGACTAATTACTGATTTGGGCCTACTCTCTGTGTCAGCCTCTCATTACAGTTGTCCTCCACTGAACAAAGCAATACCCCCTGGTTAGTCCCCTTACCAATTTTGAACTGCATTTAAACCACTTTATTCTTTGGGCCTATAGCGGTGTTTCCTCCTCATCCTGCCCATTGCCCAGCCACTGATAGATGAGTCTGCTGGTACATTGACCCATAACGCAACATTCCCCGTGCACGCTACACAGCAAGATTGTGACCCTGCTGAAAGTCAGGTTCCTCTTCCCGCATACCATACCACCTTACATGGGGACAAAGAGGAAGGTGCAGATGAAAGTGCCGGTCCCTTTATCAGGTGGGGGGAGGAATACTCGTTGGCGACGTCACTGGCACAGGGCCCCTCATAGTACGCAAAAGTGTCGCTGCCGGTGGGAGGTGCCCCCGCCGTGCAAACACACCGCCGTACTTTGATGGGCCCTGTGCCAGTGCCAATGCCAACGAGTGGGCCCCCCCTGCTTGCTCAGGATCACAGCACTTGCAAAGTTTAAATACTTACCTTACCTTAACTATTATTATAAGGGAAATTAAGATTGACAAGCTTCATTAAGAAGAATGCATGGTTTTGGCATTAAAATGGGCACTCTAGGTGTTTTCCTGGCCCCCACTCACTGCCGACTATGCTGCCCCATTGACTTGCATTGGGTTTCGTGTTTCGGTCGATCCCGACTTTACGTCATAATCGGCCGATTTCACTCGACCCGACTATTGAGATAGTCGGGTTTTGAGAAACCCGACTCGACTCTAAAAAAGTCAAGGTCGCTCAACCCTAGGTAGATATAGAGCAATATAGAATGCTGTATATCAGCCCTGAAAGGTGATGGCCGTATCTCTTATCTGCCAAACCTAGTGACTGCTGTTGGATGTCTGCTTCTGTAATGGTGACTGGTTCTTGCTCTAGGTGGTTGCTATGTTTCATTCTCAGATCTTGTAGTCACATTGCACTGGTGTTGTGTGTTTTTTTCCTTTTCCCATATGTTTTTCCAGTATTGTTCAGTCTCTGCTATTGGTGGAGTTGCTGCCTTTGTGCTGTTTCTCTGTAGTTGGGAGTACAATTTAGATAGCTCTTTGGAGAACAGGGCATTTATCTTCTTGACCTGAGCTTCTCTAGTGTATATCCCTATTCTTGCAGTGGGTGCTGTGAACCTTCAGTTGGGGTCAGGCTTTGCACTTTATCCAGCTCGGTCTTATTTTTGTTCTTTTCACTGTTCTGTATTTCTATTAGCTGGCTGATTTCCCTTTGTGTCACAGTGTTCTTTATCTCCAGTCTTGGTTTCCAAAGGGGGACATGTACTTCTTTTGTTCTTGCTGGTTGCAAAACCAAGCATTTCCATGATTGCTGAGGCATTAGCATAGATCAGTTTATTAGTTTGAGTTACAGTATGGTGGTGGTTGGTATTGATGCAAGTGCTCTATTGGCATCTTATAGCATGTTCTATCTATACAGTATACAACTCTGGCACAAATTAAGAGACCACTGCAAAATGTTCAGTTTGCCTAATTTTTCTTTTTATAGGTATATTTTTGAGTAAAATGTAAATTGTTCTTTTAGTCTATAAACTTCTGACAACATGTATCTGATTTTCCAAGCAAAAAAATGTTTATTTTTTTCTGAAAATAAGAAATTGTCAACATTTAAAAAAAAAAAAAAAAAGGGGGCTTTCAGACCTCAAATAATGCAAAGAAAACAAGTTCATAATCATTTACAAACAACAATACTAATGTTTTAATTCAGGAACAATTCAAAAATCAATATTTTGTGGAATAACCATGATTTTTAATCACAGCTTTCATGCGTCTTGGCATGCTTTCCACCAGTCTTTCATACAGCTTCTGGTGCAAAAATGTAAGCAGTTCTTCTTTGTTTGATGGCTTGTGACTATCCATCATCCTCTTGATTACATTCCAGAGGTTTTCAATGGGGTTCAGGTCTGGAGATTGGGCTGCCCATTATAGGGTTTTGATGTGGTGGTCTCAATTTGCCAGATCTGTATGTAGACATTGGCAAAGCTTATCACACCTAAATTAATTATTTTATTTATTTTACTTGCTTATGATATCATCAACTCTGTCCCAATGGGGGCTCATAATCTAAATTCCTCATCTATATTTTATGGCGAAAACCAATGCAAACATGGAGAGAACATACAAACTCCTTGCAACCCTGAGTCACTGTGATGCTAAACTTTTGGATGAGCATTATATAACTTAGTTTCTTAAAGCATTACTATGGTACAATATTTATTTTTATTTCAAAGTAAATTTTATAGAGTATCATCTTACAGCTAGTTTTATTGTGTGTTTTTGTAGCATGGCTATCATATTACGTGTTATATTGCCGCATATTTTTGTGAAAGCTGACCCTACAATAATTAGTCTTCAGAACATTGAGGACATAGGGCTTCATTATGTAAAATGTATTTGCCACTCTTTGAATAAACGTTTTCAAATACTATTTGTTCAACTAAGTTTAAGCTGTTACAAGGAGAAATTGCTTTTTTCAAATGATAATTGTTCTTGCCATATGTTATCAACAGTCAAATGAGTGTTGAATAAGATTTTAGATTGCACACTAAGTGAAGAAGACATTCAGACTGTGTACACTGGACACCAGCCCTAAAATCTTATTTTATACTCATTTTGTTGGCTTTGAATAAGGATTGAGACAGCCTGTAGCTTACTACCAATAAAATATTGACATTGACAATCCTAGTTTTAGCAGATGTTCTGTCGAAGCAAAGAAAGATTTAAAATGTGTTCTGGACAGGCAGCCTGAAAATTACTCCCTTGCAGATGAATAAGCATCAATACAAAACACACTGTTGCAAGTCTTGTAGTTTTGTATAACAGATAATGAAAAACCATCTGTTCCACGCAGTCATTTGCCAAGAAGCCGGTGTAGCATGCAATTTCACTTTCTTATGTTAAGAGAAGTCAGCAATAAACAATGCTCTTTAATAGTTTTCTTTGAAAATATTGGTCAGATGAAAAAAAATGCCAGTTTCAAAATGATATATTATAGGAAAATGAGTTAGGCATATTATATAGCAAATTAATTTATAGTATAGGGACATGAAATATTGTCTGATTAAAATATTTATGAAGAAGCATATGTAATTCTCAATAGTCTGAGCTGAGAAGGTGGATTTGTGTTTGTATGCAAAATATAGATTTCTAGAATGAAATTACTGAGTAACATTTGAGTTATACCAAGTTTCAATTTTACATTTTGAAGATTTCTGCTTGCTGGCAAATCGAATCAGAAGCAAATTGGAATGGGAACATTGCAGGTTTTATGTTAAAACTAAACATTCTTTTTTCACCCCCAGATTCCAGGAAAATAAACATGAACATCCCTTTATTATTATACACAATACATAACCATACCAGCTTAATTACATCTTTGATTCATTAATTTTTGGGGGTTGCTTTGTCTTAACCATGAGAGCAGGGGTGAACCTAGCATCTCTGCTGCCTGAGGCGAACGGAAAAATGGCGCCCCCCCACACACACACAGTCCCTGCTGGAGGGAGGGCGGGAAGGAGGGAGGGAGGATGGGGGCGGGCACTTGACCTCGGAGTTTTATTTAAAAAAAAAAACCTAGCAGCGCAAATCCAGTTACTGTATATACTCGAGTATAGGCCAACCCGAGTATAAGCCGACCCCCCTAATTTTGCCACAAAAAACTGGGAAAACTTAATGACTCGAGTATAAAGGTACCGTCACACTGAACGATATCGCTAGCGATCCGTGACGTTGCAGCGTCCTGGATAGCGATATCATTGAGTTTGACATGCAGCAGCGATCAGCGTCCTGCTGTGCCATCGTTAGTCGGAGCAGAAAGTCCAGGACTTTATTTCATCGCTTGACTCCCGCAGACATCGCTGAATCGGCGTATGTGACGCCGATTCAGCGATGTCTTCACTGGTAACCAGGGTAAACATCGGGTTACTAAGCGCAGGGCCGCGCTTAGTAACCCGATGTTTACCCTGGTTACCAGCGTAAACGTAAAAAAACCCAAACACTACATACTTACATTCCGGTGTCTGTCCCTCGGCGCTGTGCTTCGCTGCACTGTGTAAGCGCCGGCTGGAAAACAGAGCACAGCGGTGACGTCACCGCTGTGCTTTCCGGCTGGCGCCCACAGTCAGTGCAGAGAAGCACCGCGCTGGATGACAGACACCGGAATGTAAGTATGTAGTGTTTGTTTTTTTTACGTTTACGCTGGTAACCAGGGTAAACATCGGGTTACTAAGCGCGGCCCTGAGCTTAGTAACCCGATGTTTACCGTGGTTACCAGGGGACTTTGCATAGTTGGTCGCTGGAGAGCTGTCTGTGTGACAGCTCTCCAGCGACCACAACGCGACGCTGCAGCGATCGGGATCATTGTCTAGATCGCTGCAGCGTCACTGAATGTGATGGTACCTTAAGCCTAGGGTGTAAAATGCAGCAGCTACCAGTAAATTTCAAAAGTAAAAATAGATACCAATAAAAGTAAAATTAATTGAGACATCAGTAGGTTAAGTGTTTTTGAATATCCATATTGAATCAGGAGCCCCATATAATGCTCCATAAAGTTTGATGGGCCCCATTAGATGCTCCATATTAAAATATGCCCCATATAATCCTGGATGAAGGGTAATAAGGGCCCCATAAGATGCTCCATAGAGATATTTGCCCTATATAGTGCTGCACAAGTGCCATGGCCCCATACAGATGCTCCGCACAGCCATTTGCCCCTTATAGTGCTGCACAATTGTTATGGCCCCATAAGATGCTGCATACAGCCACTTGCCCCTTATAGTGCTGCACAAGTGTTATGGCCCCATAAGATGCTCCGTACAGGCACTTGCCCCTTATAGTGCTGCACAAGAGCTATGGCCCCATAAGATGCTCCATACATTCACTGCCCCTTATAGTGCTGCACAAGTGTTATGGCCCCATAAGATGCTCCGCACAGCCACTTGCCCCTTATAGTGCTGCACAAGTGTTATGGTCCCATATGATGCTCCGCACAGCCACTTGCCCCTTGCCCCTTATAGTGCTGCACAAGTGTTATGACCCCATAAGATGCTCCATACAGCCACTTGCCCCTTATAGTGCTGCACAAGTGTTTTGGCCCCATAAGATGCTCCATACATTCACTGCCCCTTACAGTGCTGCACAAGTGTTATGGCCCCATAAGATGCTCCGCACAGCCACTTGCCCCTTATAGTGCTGCACAAGTGTTATGGCCCCATAAGATGCTCCGTACAGCCACTTGCCCCATATGCTTTTCCTGCGATAAAAAAAAAATCACATACTCACCTCTCTTCACTCAGTACCCCGGCACTGGCAATATTTACCTGCTCCTCGTGCGGCTCCATCTTCTGCACTGACGTTCAGCAGAGGGTGTGCACTGACTACGCCACCGCGCCCTCTGACCTGAGCATCACTGCCAGAGGACGCTGAAGACAGCGCTTCCCCTCCCCGTATACTTACCTGCTCCTGGCGCTGCGTCCCTGCTTCTTCCACCGCTGCATCTCCTTCCTGTACCTCCTATGGGAGGTGGAGCCGCACATTCATTTCTGTAATGAGCGGTACCATGTGACCGCTCAGTGCAGGAAGAATCTGCAGCGCTGGAAGAAGCAGGGACGTGCAGGGACCGCGCCGGGAGTAGGTGAGTATAATTACATCCCCCTTGCCCCCCCTCCCCTGCCGACCCCCGGGTATGTCTCGAGTATAAGCCGAGAGGGGGACTTTCAGCCCACAAAAATGGGCTGAAAATCTCGGCTTATACTCGAGTATATACGCAGGGCCGGTTTTAGGGGCAGGCAGACTAGGCAGCTGCCTAGGGCCCCCTCTGCCCTAGGCAGGGCCGGTTTTAGGCAAAGTGGGGCCCTAGGCAAAAGTTTAAAATGGTTTAAAATGGGGCCCCAAATGCTAACAAATTGCACCATCACACAGAAATATTTCGATTGTAGTTACATGCGCCGATTTCAGGCCACTAAACGAGTGTGATTAACAATATTGAAGTAATTTGCCGCTTGTTTCCCGGCCTCTTTACATCGGCTGAGGAATAATGATGGGCTCAGAATAATCAATAGATCAATCTGTCCTCATACAGCATCATCTTAGCAGCAGCATATCTACAGTTTTCACTGGGCGATGTGCTGATGAGAACAATGATTTTTGTTCAGGCATAACCAATCCAATCACTTGATGAATATCTTGCATTTTACACTCCCCCTAGTTCTCCATATAGTATAATACACTCCCATAGTCCTCCATATAGTATACTGTACTCCCCCTATTCCTCCATATAGTATAATGTACTTTCCCTAGTCCTCCATATAGTATAAGGTACTCCACCTAGTCCTCCATATAGTATAATACACTCCCCATAGTCCTCTATATAGTATAATAGACTCCGCATAGTCCTCCATATAGTATAAGAGACTCCCCATAGTCCTCCATAGTATAATAGACTCCCCATAGTCCTCCATATAGTATAATATATTCCCTCTAATCCTCCATATAGTATAATGCACTCCCCATAGTCCTCCATAGAGTATAATACACTCCCCATAGTCCTCCATAGAGTATAATACACTCCCATAGTCCTCCAGAGTATAATGCAGTCCCCATATAGAATATAATACTGGCATATAGCATAACGCAACCCCCAATAGAATATAATGCAGCCCCCCCATAGAACATAATGCAGTCCTACAGAATTATGGCCACCATATTCTCACTCGCTCACTGATATATATTGTATTCATGGGTGTGGAGAGCAGTGAATATTCATTCCCTTTAGTAGCGGGCACATGTGATCACCTAGCAGCAGGAAGCCTGCAGCTGTGGCTACTGTGACGGCTATTAAAGTGAAGTGAATATTCACTGCGCTCCACTCCTATAGTCCCTCCCATCTCTCGGCACCGGCTTCAGTGCATAGTGGTGGGAGCGACTATGGGTGTGGGGAGTAATGACTATGAATTTCTCTTTAGCAGCGGGCACAGGCTTTAGCCGCAGCAGCCGACTCCTGCCTCCTGTCACCCACTGCTCTTTCTTCACTGGCACCGGGCGAGCCCCTTTGACTCACGGGCCCCATAGCAGCTTCATGGTGTGCTGCTATTAGCGACATGCCTCTGGCTGGGGGCAGAGGTGGACACTAATAGCTTGTTGCCCCCGTTCAAGAAATGTGTCTGGGCCCCCCTTCCTGCCTGATACACTGCTTATGATGATGGCAATCTGGCAATGGCACCCTGGAGCCTCAGGCTCTGAGAAACAAGTCAGATTGCCCTCATTACTACTGCCCTGCAAGCAGGGGCGTACATAGCAATCACAGGGCCCCCATAGCAAAAGTTCTATTTTGGGCCCCACACCTCTAAAAAATATATATTTATAGTAATAAACACACCAGCGCTTACTGGACCAGAATAGAACCCCTTGCAGCTGGACTCAAAACAGGTAAACGCCACCCCTGATATAAATACTAAATAGGAAAAAATAGAGACCGCGCATAGGGAGGACACTGGGAAAAGAAGGAATGTGGCAAAACAACGAATACAAGGTTGTAAATAGGTCCCAATGGATCCCCCAAATAATCCCCCAAATCGTAGAAAACCCACCTGAACAGATAAACAGCCACCAGAGATAACTAATAGGATAATACAGGCATATAAGCAGAAATGCTCCAGGCTCACATAGACAGGCAAAGCCCACAACCATATATATATAAAAAATGTAACCGTACCTTTAACTTCTGAGTGTCACATGAGGGAGTAGTGGATGTGCCAGGCAATGTGGCTGATAACCAGATCGTGATTCAGGCACCGGTGGGCCCGATGAGGAGCTGTACGTGGCACTGCAAGGTGAGGTGACCACCGTCAGATGTGGAAATACGGTGGGGGTCTGCAGGTATCCAGTGCGGGGCTGCACGCGGGGGAAGCAGGGAGGCTGCGTAGAGCCAGGGAGAGCCCCAGCCGGTGGCGTCCCTGGATACGAGCGCAAACAAGATGGCCGACAAGGCAAGGGACTGAGCGTGTGACGTCACCGCTGAAGAACTACGGAGCGGCGCTAGGGTCAAGATTGAAACCAACGCGTTTCAAAGGAACAGCGTCCTTCTTCGTTAGGGTTACCCAGCACCGGTGGCTCCGAGGAGTATATGCTCAATCCCTGTCAATCAAAAGAGGTCCCGCCCCCCACCCCATATAATGGATGATAGATACGTGCCTGCATAAATCTGTAGTATGGCAACTAGCAATATGTGCGGTAGTACCGCTGGGGATTCACTACATGACCTAAGGAGAAGCTGTGAGGATGACATATATTATGCCAGTTATGCGCCCAAAGCAATATCCAAATGAAAAGATATGTGAATATATAAATGAAAGAAGGGGAGGAGCGGGGGTGAGACCCCATCAATGACAAAACATGATAGGTATAAGGTACAGATGTGACACAATAATATAAATATATATAAAGACTAAAAATATTTTTTATTTGTAAGAATTACATAAATAAATAAAAAATATATATATAAAAAGAGGGGGAGGGGAGAAAAGATCCCACTCAAAATGATAGGCATAATACAGCTAAAATACGTAACACGGGAATAAAAACAAAATCAGTAAAAGGGGACAAATGTGAAAGATAGGAAACATACCTATATCACTAATTAAAAGCATATAATTCTAGCCCATAATTGAGTCCCTTCGGTGCGAGACAGTCCAAGGTAAAAATCCATTTGGATTCAGCCCTGGACATGACTTGTATTAAATTACCACCTCTCACGTTTTGCTCGATTTTTTTGGATCCCCAAAAAACGTACGTTTTTAGTAGACATGTTGTGTTTTTTGGAAAAATGTCATGAGAGGGGATGATTTCGAATATTCATCAAATGCTCCTTAATTCGGACCATTAGCGGTCTCTTAGTACGGCCCACATATAATTTTTTGCACGGGCACTCAATAAGGTAAATAACCCTTGTGGTAACACATGTAATGCTTTCCTTAATCCTGAACTCCTTCACAGAGTCTGAGTATGTGAATGTAGAATAACACGTCTTGTTAAAGGAAGTGTTTCTACACCCAAAACAGTTGCCACAGGGCGTAAATCCAGACCTGGCGTTCATCTGAGTGCCAAGATGTAATTCACGGTTAGCAGATGATTTAATGGTGGGAGCAACAAAGCTACCTAAAGAGCGAGCCTTCCTAAATATAAATCTAGGGACATTTGGTAGGTACCCCCCTATTATTTTGTCCCCTTGTAAAATGGACCAATGCTTGCGGATAATGGACCTAAATTTTGGATGGTCCGCATGAAATTGTGTAATGAAGGGTAATGCGTAAATCTGATCAGACATGCTCATAGCAGCTGGATTAACGGTCTTCACTCTATGTAGCAGGGAGTTTCTTGAAGTGTCCCTGACCTCCTGTTCAGCTCGTGCCAACAACGGGCCTGAATAGCCTTTGTCGAGGAATTGCTGAGTTAGCACCTCTGCTTCCATGTTATAGTCCTTCAGGGTTGTGCAATTTCGTCTGAGCCTTGTGTATTGACCCTTGGGGATGTTAGAGAGCCACACGGGTAAGTGACAGCTAAGGGTGTTAATAAAGCTGTTCGTGTCCACGTCCTTGCGGTAGCATTTCGTATATAGTCTGGAGTTTTCTGTATATATAGAAAGGTCCAGGAAATTGACGTTCGTGGCACTAATTGTTGGTGTGAATTCCAGCCCAAATACATTGTCATCCAGGTTGGCGATGAACTGGTCCAGATCACTCCTTGGGCCGTCCCAAATAAACAGCACGTCGTCAATGAATCTGCGCCAGAGAATTAACCCTGGGCGGAGATGTCCAGAAGTGTAGATGTAGGACTCCTCCCATTTGGCTACAAAGAGATTGGCATAGCTGGGAGCAAAGCGCGTGCCCATGGCGGTGCCCCAGACTTGTAAAAAGAACTCCCCCTCATACCAAAAATAATTATGCTGAAGGATAAAGTCAATGCATTCCCTAATGAATGATATCTATGTTTCAGGATATATGCCCAGGGTTTGGAGAAAGTCACCTGCTGCGCGGCAGCCCATCTTTTGATCAATGACCGTATTATATATATTTATATTTTTTCACTGAGATGGATATATACAGTACAGACCAAAAGTTTGGACACACCTTCTAATTTAAAGATTTTTCTGTATTTTCATGACTATGAAAATTGTACATTCACACTGAAGGCATCAAAACTATGAATTAACACATGTAGAATTATATACTTAACAAAAAAGTGTGAAACAACTGAAAATATGTCTTATATTCTAGGTTCTTCAAAGTAGCCACCTTTTGCTTTGATGACTGCTTTGCACACTGTTGGCATTCTCTTGATGAGCTTCAAGAGGTAGTCACCGGGAATGGTCTGCCAACAATCTTGAAGGAGTTCCCAGAGATGCTTAGCACTTGTTGGCCCTTTTGCCTTCACTCTGCGGTCCAGCTCACCCCAAACCATCCCGATTGGGTTCAGGTCTGGTGACGGTCATCTGACGTAGCACCCCATCACTCTCCTTTTTGGTCAAATAGCCCTTACACAGCCTGGAGGTGTGCTTGGGGTCATTGTCCTGTTGAAAAATAAATGATGGTCCAACTAAACGCAAACCGGATGGAATAGCATGCCGCTGCAAGATGCTGTGGTAGCCATGCTGGTTCGGTATGCCTTCAATTTTGAATAAATCCCCAACAATGTCACCAGCAAAGCACCCCCACATCATCACACCTCCTCCATGCTTCACGATGGAAACCAGGCATGTAGAATCCATCCGTTCACCTTTTCTGTGTCGCACAAAGACAAGGTGGTTGGAACCAAAGATCTCAAATTTGGACTCATTGGACCAAAGCACAGATTTCCACTGGTCTAATGTCCATTCCTTGTGTTTTTTAGCCCAAAAAAGTCTCTTCTGCTTGCTGCCTGTCCTTAGCAGTGGTTTCCTAGCAGCTATTTTACCATGAAGGCCTGCTGCACAAAGTCTCCTCTTAACAGTTGTTGTAGAGATGTGTCTGCTGCTAGAACTCTGTGTGACATTGAACTGGTCTCTAATCTGAGCTGCTGTTAACCTGAGATTTCTGAGGCTGGTGACTCAGATAAACTTATCCTCAGAAGCAGAGGTGACTCTTGGTCTTCCTTTCCTGGGGCGGTCCTCATGTGAGCCAGTTTCTTTGCAGCGCTTGATGGTTTTTGCCACTGCACTTGGGGACACTTTCAAAGTTTTCCAATTTTGCATACTGACTGACCTTCATTTCTTAAAGTAATGATGACCACTTGTTTTTTTTACTTAGCTGCTTTTTTCTTGCAATAATACAAATTCTAACAGTCTATTCAGTAGGACTATCAGCTGTGTATCCACCAGACTTCTGCACAACACAACTGATGGGCCAAACACCATTTATAAGGCAAGAAATCCCACTTATTAAACCTGATAGGGCACACCTGTGAAGCGAAAACCATTCCCGGTGATTATCTCTTGAAGCTGATCAAGAGAATGCCAAGAGTGTGCAATGCAGTGATCAAAGCAAAAGGTGGTTACTTTTAAGAACCTAGAATATAAGACATAATTTCAGTTGTTTCACGCTTTTTTGTTAAGTATATAATTCCACATGTCACGTGGCTGTGCTGGTGGCAGCTGTGCGTGGCTGTGCTGGGGGCGGCTGTGCTGGGGGCGGCTGTGCGTGGCTGTGGCTGTGCTGGGGGCAGCTGTGCGTGGCTGTGCTGGGGGCAGCTGTGCGTGGCTGTGCGGGGGGCGGCTGTGCGTGGCTGTGCTGGGGGCAGCTGTGCGTGGCTGTGCTGGGGGCAGCTGTGCGTGGCTGTGCTGGGGGCAGCTGTGCGTGGCTGTGCTGGGGCGGCTGTGCGTGGCTGTGGCTGTGCTGGGGGCGGCTGTGCTGGGGGTGGCTGTGGCTGTGCTGGGGTGGCTGTACTTACTGCCTGAGTGCGACGCTGGCTATAATAGATACAGCACCCCTGCAGCCAGCACAGCGAGGGCTGACTCTGCCCACTCGCGTCACTGGTCACATGCCTGTGGTGACATCATGGAAGGTCCTGGAGCTCCGCTGGGCTCTGCAGCTACCCTGACTGGAGCTGCAGAGCACGGAGCCTCCATGGCCAGTATATTAGGGGGAGATGCAGAGATGTGTGGAGCCCCCATGTCCGCTATATTATGGGGGATACGCGGGTGTGTGGAGCCCCCATGGCCGGTATAATATGGGATGGGGGGGATAAGTAAGTTCGGCAGCGTCACTCTGGTCCAGACTGCGCAGGTGCGGTGCGTCATGCTTGCGCAGTCTATAAAGGCTTCGGACAGAGTGACGCTCCCAGCAATCGAGCCAGGTTCCAGATTTGCAGATCGCAGAAGGGGCACTAGGAGCGATAGAATCTCCTATAGTTTGGGCTCTTCTGGACACCACGCTAACGCCATTCATAAGAATATGCATCAGCGTGGAATCCTCATATAAGATAGGTAATCTTTTATTGATAATGTCTCTAATAGAGTTAAATTGAGGACTGAATTTTAAAGAAACATATGGCTTATTTTCATATTTAGTGGCATGCGTATTATTAACCCTATCAGAGACCAACAAGTTTTCCCTCGTTTTCTTATTGACTATAGCATTAGCTCTGTCTAGTGACCACTGTGGATATTTCCGAGCTTTCAATCTGTTTCTTAAGCTCTCAAATTCACTATCCCTATCAATTTCTCTGCTACAGTTACGTTTTAATCTTGTATATTCACCAGTTGGTATCGCTTTAATTGTGTGTGCTGGGTGGCTGCTAGTAGCGTGGAGAATTGCGTTACCACTAATTGGTTTTACATGTGTCTTACTAGCAATATTTTCATTCACATCACCCAACAATTTCCTTTTTAGACCTTGAGCTATCTGGGCATGTGAATGAAAATATTGCTAGTAAGACACATGTAAAACCAATTAGTGGTAACGCAATTCTCCACGCTACTAGCAGCCACCCAGCACACACAATTAAAGCGATACCAACTGGTGAATATACAAGATTAAAACGTAACTGTAGCAGAGAAATTGATAGGGATAGTGAATTTGAGAGCTTAAGAAACAGATTGAAAGCTCGGAAATATCCACAGTGGTCACTAGACAGAGCTAATGCTATAGTCAATAAGAAAACGAGGGAAAACTTGTTGGTCTCTGATAGGGTTAATAATACGCATGCCACTAAATATGAAAATAAGCCATATGTTTCTTTAAAATTCAGTCCTCAATTTAACTCTATTAGAGACATTATCAATAAAAGATTACCTATCTTATATGAGGATTCCACGCTGATGCATATTCTTATGAATGGCGTTAGCGTGGTGTCCAGAAGAGCCCAAACTATAGGAGATTCTATCGCTCCTAGTGCCCCTTCTGCGATCTGCAAATCTGGAACCTGGCTCGATTGCAAGGGGTTTTTCAGATGCGGTACCGCTGCGTGTAGCACTTGTGCACACGCACATGTGGGAAATACATTTCAGAACTCCGAAAATACAAATAAATACAATATCAAAAGTTTCATAAATTGCCATTCTAGGAATGTGGTTTATAAGATAGATTGTATAACCTGTGGAATCTCCTATGTAGGTTGTACCTCGAGAAAATTAAAAACACGGGTCACCGAACATTTGAGGGATGTGAATAAATTGAATATACCTAATAGAAACATCTCTATGGTGTCAAAGCATTTTGGTACAGTGCATGGTGGTGATGTATCTAATCTTAGAGTACATGGCATTGAAATAGTACATCCACATAATCGTGGTGGAGATATAAAAAGACGCCTTTTAACTAGGGAGGCATTTTGGATATATAATCTAAACACCCGTTTTCCCGCGGGTTTAAACAAAAGAAATGAAATATTATATCATTACTGTTGATGTTTTAATTGTTTTGTATTTAATTTGTGTTTTATTTAGTTATATCATTATATGTCTCTGTTATATATGTTTAGGACCTTTCCGGATTCATCACGTGTTCATTTGGAATTTTGTAATTGGTTAATGATAGGTATATTTAGACCTTGTTATCCGGTTTATCCTAAGGCATGAGTAAGATCCTTATGGATCGAAACGCGTAGCCGAGACTATCGCTTTCATCCACCTGTTCACTATGTGCGTTGGATTACCATTTTTAAATTTGGATTAATAAAGACTTTCACCTTTTTATTGGAGCTGGAGTTTCCATTCATCTCTTCTATTTACCAATATAAATGCTCGCCACCCGGGCATAGAACGGGTTCAATAGCTAGTATATATAAATCCATAAATTTTAGGTTTAGCCCAGAGTGACATGTTTGTCCGAAGTTGTAGGCTGGTGGCCCAAGAGTGGCATGTACAGTAGAGTAGGACCCATCAGGGGGAGATCACCTTGCCGTGGTTGATGGGCACACATGAATTGGCCAATTTATGTGCTAAGAATCTCCATTTTAACTGTAAGTTTTATGAAAAAAAAAATTTTGAAAAATTTTTTATGGAATAATATTTTTGTGAAATGTATATTTGTCTGTGTTTTCACATGGCCGATTCATGTACATGTGCTGCTGTGGTCTTTTTTATCTGTGTGTTGCGGTTTGCAGCTTGCACGTGTTCCCATTGGGAGTGCTGATTTGTTTTTATATATATATATATATATATATATATATATATATATATATATATAGCGTGTTTGTAATAAATATATATGTTACACATAGATACACATACATATACCTTATATGCAAACACAAATACTGCAGTGTACATACATACAGATACACATACATATACCGTACATACATACACACCCTGTACATACATACACACCCATAAATATACCGTACATACATACACACAGATACACATACATATACTGTATATGCAAACACTCACATTTACCGTACATACACACAGATACACATATATATATTGTCATACATACATGTACTATACATACACACATGCATATACCGTACATACAAGATTCAAGATTCAAAGAAGCTTTATTGGCAGGACCAAATACACATCAGTTTTGCCAAAGCAAGTGTATAAAGGCAATACCGTACCGTACATACACACACATACCGTACATACATATACTGTACATACACACAGATACACATACCATCATACATACATGCATATACTGTACATACACATAGATACACATACATATACCGTACATGCAAACAGGTACACATACTCGTACCATACATACATATACAGTTATATACACAAAGTATACACATACCATACAAACAGACATACACATATACTGTACATACACAGATGCACACATACATACATACATACTGTACATCTACAAGCATATACATACACACATACTAATCTTGTATAGGTGAGCAGAGGAGCCTTGGAGGAGGGCAGTTCAGCTGGAGAGGGCTGCAGAACTCACTGTGGGGGATGGGGCACAGAGCAGACTGATAACAGCCCCCTGGTGCTGCTGTGCTGTCCCATGCAGTGAGCCTCCTCCCCATCTCTTCACAGTGAGGACGGAGATGCTGCAGCCTGCTGGGAACAGAGCAGTGGAGGAAGAAGACACACTGTACGTCCTCCTCTTCCTCCACTGCTGTCCCTCTGTGCTGTGCGGCGGGGCCCCTAACTGTAGGTGAGTACTCACCAGTCACCAGGGACGCTCCATGCAGGAGGACAGAGACAGCAGCCAGTGAGCGTTCTCCTCAGTCTGGTGAGAAAAGCGTTCATTGGCCAGCGTCTCTCCCTGTATGACACGCCCCCCTTTTGAAGTCCTGCACTTCCCACGCCACTCTCTCTCCAGCTGAGGGTGTTGGCAGGATTACAGGAGCGAGTGACAGGGACCCGATGCAACATGATACGGGGCCTGCCTGCAGAGACCACCCTCCACCTCTCGGCCCCAGAGCAGTGGCATTGGCGGTTATGTCCTGGCTGGGGGCCCCTAGGGGCCGTGTACTACAGAATCTGCCACCCCCTTTCTTCTGCCGCCTGAGCCAAAGAGCTCAAATCGCCTAATGGTAGCAGTGTCACTGTTTGAGAGGAGCATAGGTTTTTAGGTACTCACATACTCCCATCACCTCATCTATTCCTTCTTCATTTTTTTCTATGCACTTCTATTATTCACCAGCCTCTATTTTATGTTATAATCCTTTAAAAATCCTGCTAAAATAAAGTATTGAAAAAATATAGTGACATAAATGTCTAAGGGGTCATGGGCCATCAGACACTATATTATTTCTCAAAGGGGTTAGTCTGCCTCAACTCTAATTAAGGGAAACATTTAAAAAAAAATAATGTTTGAAATTTTATTCATTGACATAACAATTTTGGTAAGTACAATTGTATAGCCATATAATCATATATATTTTTTCTTTAACCCCTTTACGACCAATGACCAACATAGCTCATCATGATGTGCTATGTCATGCTCCCAAACAGTAGTCTTGCCCCACATATGGGGTATCTGCATATTAAAGAGAAATTGCACAACAAATTTTGAGGTTCATTCTCTCCTCTTATCCTTATGTAAATAAAAATTGTGGGCTAAATTCAAGTTTTTATGAAAAAAGTAAAATGTTTATTGTTTCTTTCCACATTGCATTAATTCTTGTGAAGCACTTAATAAACTTCTTGAATGTGGTTTTGAGAACTTTTAGAGTAGTGTAAATTTTGAGCATTTTCTGTCATATACTGTAGGTCCCCTGAAGTTACTTCAAATGTGAGGTGGTCCTTAAAAAAATGGTTTTGTAAATTTTATTGGATAAATGAGAAATCACTGGTCCATTTTAACCTTTCAAACTTTCTATAAAAAAATTATGTTTCAAAATTGTGCTGATATAAAGTAGGCATGTGTCAAATGTTATTTATTACTATTTTGTGGGACATAACACTTTGGCTTAAGGGCATAACAATTAAAAGTGAGAAAATTGTAAAGTGCACAAAATTTTCTCCAATAAGGCCTGGTCATTAATTTACATTAAGTGTCTCGTCATTCAAGGTAAATGAGGCTTATTAGGAAATATTATATATTGATGTACAAGAACTGCAAATAAACAGCGCATAAACTACTTTATTAGGTCAATCAATTGTAAACCAAAGCGAATGTCCAGCCATGTATGATATTTAGATATAGTAATCTACTGGAACAATACTATACGGGCTAATTTAAATTGTAAAAAGAGATATGACAATTGTATAGGACTTGCGTGTAACACCTGTCATCGGGTGTTCATTTCAAAAAGATTGCCTCAAGTTACAATACTTGGCTGTTTCAATTAGCAATTATATAGACTGTGAAGAATACGCGGCATGATCTTGTCCATCAGTATAAGGACCTAAAGAATCACAGGTGCTTCCTATTCATCGTCATGCAGCTGCAATGCAAGTTTGTGTGAGCTCCACCTGTTGACGGCATAGGGGAGGAGCTATTGCACACTCCCAGGGCTGGCCTGCACTGCAGCAGCCAAGGCTACTACCAGTTGGCAGCAAAAATGTCCAAAGCCAGGTCAGCAACAAGCTGCCATAAGAATTACCAGATGTCTCAGCAAGCACATGGTCAGAAACAAGCCAATAGGTCAAAACCAGACAAGCATGCGGTACCGGGGGAAAAATGGAAGTGTAATCAGAGACAAGCCAGGGGATCAGAAACCGGAGCAAGCTAAACAGTACCAAAACAGAGAGCAGAAAATCAGGTGAGGGAAAAAGCCAGGTCATTCACACAACAGCGGGCATGCATACAGAGAAACACGATTACTACCACTGTAACGTAGGTCAGTTGCTGTTGCCAAGGACCAGAACTATAACCAACACCGGACCTAGGTCATATGGTAGCTAAATAGCTGCCCTAACACCAAAGAGAGGCCGATACAATTAACCCCTGTCTGTCCAGGACGGGATAAAGACGAAACCCCATCCTGGATCATGACAGTACCCCCCTCTCAATGGTTTCCCAGGTTACCTGGCATGAAAGGACTGGACCAACTGATCCACATGAACCGATCGTGCAGGAACCCACGACTGGTCCTCCGGACCGTAGCCCTTCCATTGAACAAGATACTGAAGAGCACAATGGACCATTCTAGAGTCGATGATCTGTTCCACCTCATACTCAAATTTTTCATCGACCAAAAATGGTGACGGGAAAGAAAACGACCCCCCCACCGGACCCCAATGGTTTCAAAAGGGCCTTTTGGAAAACAATGGAGATTCTTAGGGGTGGAGGGAGATGCAATCGAAATATTAATTTCCTCTATAATTTCATAAGGGCCGATAAATTTAGGTCCAAGCTTCGCAGAGGGTATCTTGAGTCTTATGTTCTTAGTAGATAAACAAACTTTATCCCAAACCCACAGACTGCTTTTTGTCTGCAAAGAACTAATATTGAGTCTGAGCCTTTGAAATGTTCCTTTGGTCCTCCCGCCATAACTCCCCATCTGCTGAATTGCCCCATCCACCCAGGACACCCAGAGAACACCCCAAAATGTGGATGAAACCCATAGTTGCAGAAAAAAGGAGATGTGCCCATAGATTGATTAATGTGGTATGATAGCTAATCAGCAGCGTCCAATCAGATGGTCCCGTCTCAGTGCCTCCTCTGACCCTACAATTGACATCCTCATGCAGTTACTGACGTGGCTGACGTCTCCTATGTCATCCAGTCTGTTGCTCTGTGCAGCTTCTGTTCACTACTGTGCAGGTGCAAGAGATGGACAGACAGTGGATAACATAGGAGACGCCAACCATGTCAATCAAGGCAGGATGGTGAATCAGGCCCATGGGGAGCAACTGTTGACCACACAACCCCTATATTCTGGGAGCTGGCTCTCTTTCTCTGTACTAGTGCTCTCTGTTATCAGCTTCTCATTTCCTGCCATATTGGCCACTTAGATACTTTGGATTACAGAGTATATAGTATTACAAGGGTACAGGACTAACTTCTATCATTAACATCCTTTAAATATAAAATTAATTAAGATATTTTTAAAATGTCCAAACAAAAACTTCACTGAAAGCAACTGTGAAAAATGTGCAAAAAGATAAATATTATTACACCGAGTCCGTACCACAGCCAATACAATCATCCTGAGTTACTGGTCTAACATGTGGCCATCTTGTCCTCATGATCAATGCAATGGCCACTGCCAAAGAGGATCTCCATATGTAATGTTAGTGGATGTATATAGAACATAATGCACCAGATGGGGCTTGCATGATAGGCAAACCTTATAAAACTGAAAAGCAAGATGGTTTCTTAAACTTATATATGCCTATACACAGATCAGATATATCTTTTTATGCTTTGGTCTGCCTACATATAATAAATGTCATTTGCCAAGAAACTGGTCAATCCACATGTCAGTCTTTCAGTTTTATCATGTCAGTAGTGTTGAGCTATACCTTCAGATATCCAGAAGTATCAATATTGAATTGGATCGGCCGATATCCAAAAAATATCGGACATCGCCGATACGATACCCGATACCAATGCAAGTTAAACGGGACACAAATATCGGAATGTAAATAAGTCATTTCTGTCCTTCTGCATCCTATTCCAGAGGGGGGAAGAGTGTGGGTGGTGCATGGGCAGCACTGTGGGGGTCTGTGTGTGCAGGCGGGATCTGTGCAGGCATGCCGGGGATCTGTACGGGCGTCTCGGGGATCTGTGCGGTCTGCCGGTGGTCTGTGAGTGCCTGCCCGGGGTCTGTGCGGCCTGCTGGGGCTCTGTGCGGGCCTGCCGGGGCTCTGTGCAGTCTGATGGGGCTCTGTGCGGCCTGCCAGGGCTCTGTGCAGCCTGCCGGGGCTCTGTGCTGGCTGCCAGGGCTCTGTGTGGCCTGCCGGAGCTCTGTGTGGGCCTATTGGGGCTCTGTGTGGGCTGCAGGGGCTCTGTGCTGGCTGCTGGGGCTCTGTGCGACCTGCCGGGGCTCTGTGCGGGCTGCCAGGGGTCTGAGCGTACCTGCCGGGGCTCTGTGCGGCCTGCTGGGGCTCTGTGTGGGCCTGCCAGGGCTCTGTGCGGGCCTGCTGGGGGTCTGTATGTGTGTGCAGGCATCGTCAGATGGGACTTCAAGAAAGGACTTGAGCATGTGACCCTCGAACTTCAATGGGAGGTGGTCCCATGGGCATGCTCAGTAGGACTTAGTCCCAGAAAGATCTGCTCGCTGCTGATCAGTGCTGGCAACAAAGGCAGAGCCTGGAAGGACAGTAGTAACCAGTCGTCCAGTATCAGCCTGAGCTAGATGCTAGGACCGACGTCTCCGCTGATCAGGCTCCACTGCGACTGGAGAAGAATGGGAGACCGCAGCGGAGATGGTTTGAGATTCCCCTTTACAAAAGCGGAAACATGACACCTAACATTACCCCCCCCTCCTTGGACCTCGCTACGCAATGAGCTGTTGAGATCAAATGTGCTCAACAGGCTCCCAGAACCTGTCCTCTGGGCCATAACCCTTCCAATCCACCAAATAAAATTTTTTACCACATACCACCTTACACCCCAAGATCGTATTCACCTTGTAATCGTCCTTTGACGAACCCAATGTCCCGGCAGATGACTGGGGATCGGGACATGTATACGGGCTTTAAGAGGGACACATGAAAGGTATACCACAGGGTTAACCTGTTCGAGGACCTTGAAGGGACCCAAGTAGTGAGGTGCAAACTTAGTGCATTCAACTAGCAGCCTGATGTTATGGACGGAAAGCCACACTAAGTCGCCAGGAGCAAAGGTCAGAGCGGTGCACCGATGTGCATCAGCGGAGGGCCTCTTTTTCTCCTTGGAGGCCCGGATGGCATCCTGAGTGTGATCCCAAATGTCCCGTGCCTCCACAGCCCATTCTGCCACCCTGGAATCGGTGGAAGGCATGGGCATAGGCACAGGAATCAACGGATGCTGGCCGCAATTAAGGAGGAATGGCGTCTTACCAGTGGAGTCGGCTACGGCGTTGTTTTTGCGCAAATTCCACCAATGGTAGCAAGGATGCCTAGTCATCCTGCCTGGCTGAAACAAAATGTTGCAGATAGGGTTGAGCGAAACGGGTCGAACATTTTCAAAAGTCGCCGACTTTTGGCGAAGTCGAGTTTCATGAAACCCGATCCGACCCCTGTGCGTTGTCGGCCATGCGGTACGCGACTTTCGCGCCAAAGTCGCGTTTCAATGACGCAAAAAGCGCCATTTCTCAGCCAATGAAGGTAAACGCAGAGTGTGGGCAGCGTGATGACATAGGTCCTGGTCCCCACCATCTTAGAGAAGGGCATTGCAGTGATTGGCTTGCTGTCTGCGGTGTAACAGGGGCTATAAAGGGGCGTTCCCGCCGATCGCCATCTTACTGCTGCTGATCTGAGCTTAGGGAGAGGTTGCTGCTGCTTCGTCAGAAGCAGGGATAGCGTTAGGCAGGGTACATTAACCACCAAAACGCTTGTCCTGTAGCGATTTGCACTGTCCAACACCACCTTTGGTGTGCAGGGATAGTGGAAGCTACATTTTTTATTTTTTTTTTTCAGCGCTGTAGCTCATTGGGCTGCCCTAGAAGGCTCCCTGATAGCTACATTGCTGTGTGTACGCCGCTGTGCAAACCAACTGCTTTTTTCAAAGCACAAATCCTCGTTCCTTCCTTTCTGCACAGCTATCTTGATTGTTTGTCCACACTTTTTATTTAATTTGTGCATTAGTCCACTCCTTATTGCTGCCTGCCATACCTGGCTGAGATTACTGCAGGGAGATAGTAATTGAAGGACAGTTCCTTTTTTTTTTTTTTTGTGGGAGATTAAGATTGGCATTTCTGCTAGAGTGCCATCCCTGTCTGTGCCGTCTCTCACTCAGTGGGCCATAGAAAGCCTATTTATTTTTTTGCTTGATTTGGGTTCTAAAATCTACCTGAAAAAATCACTACATCAATCAGTGGGAGAAAAATATTGGCCTCGGGGCTTGTGTGCCACTCCTGACTCCTGTGTGTGCCATCTCTCAGTCAGTGGGCCATAGAAAGCCTATTTATTTTTTTGCTTAATTTGGGTTCCAAAATCTACCTGAAAAAATCACAACATCAATCAGTGGGAGAAAAATATTGGCCTCAGGGCTTGTGTGCCACTCCTGACTCCTGTGTGCATCATCACTCACTCAGTGGGCCATAGAAAGCCTATTTTTTTTTTTTGCTTTATTTGGGTTCTAAATTCTACCTGAAAAAATCAATAAATTAATCAGTGGGAGATTAATATTGGCCTTTGGGCTTGTGTGCCAGTCCTAAGCGTGCCATCTCTCTCACAAATAGTGGGCCATAGAAAGCCTATTTATTTTTTTTTTTTTTGGTTTTATAAATTCTCCCTGAAAAAAAAAAGGGAGATTAATATTGGCCTTTGGGCTTGTGTGCCAGTCCTAAGCGTGCCATCTCTCTCTCTCAGATAGTGGGCCATAGAGAGCCTATTTATTATTTTTTTTATTGGGTTTATAAATTTTCCCTGAAAAAAAAAAAAAAAGTGGGAGATTAATATTGGCCTCTGGGCTTGTGTGCCAGTCCTGAGCGTGCCATCTCTCTCACAAATAGTGGGCCATAGAAAGCCTATTTATTTATTTTTTTGTGTTATAAATTCTCCCTGAAAAAAAAAAAAAAAAGTGAGAGATTAATATTGGCCTTTGGGCTTGTGTGCCAGTCCTAAGCGTGCCATCTCTCTCTCTCAGATAGTGAGCCATAGAAAGCCTATTTATTTTTTTGGTTGATTTGGGTTCTAAATTCTACCTGAAAAAAACAATAAATCAATCAGTGGGAGATAAATATTGGCCTCTGGGCTTGTGTGCCACTCCTGACTCCTGTGTGCGTCATCTCTCACACAGTGGGCCATAGAAAGCCTATTTTTTGTTTTATTTGTTTTCTAAATTCTCCCTGAAAAAATCATTTTATTTTATTTGGTTTCTAAATTCTTCCTGAAAAAATCATTTTTTTTTATTATTTTTTTTTTCTAAAGTCTCCCTGAAAAAAAAAAAAAAAATCAAATCAGTGGGAGATTAATATTGCCCTTTCTGCTTGTGTGCCAGTCTTGACTCCTGGGTGTGCCATCTCTCTCTCTCTCTCTCTCTCCAATTGTGGGCCATAGAAAGCCTATTATTTTGTTAGCTTGATTTGGGTTCCAAAATCTACCTGAAAAAATCACTACATCAAACATTGGGAGAAAAATATTGGCCTCTGGGCTTGTGTGCCACTCCTGACTCCTGTGTGCGTCATCTCTCACTCAGTGGGCCATAGAAAGCGCTATTTTTTGTTTTATTTGTTTTCTAAATTCTCCCTGAAAAAATCATTTTATTTTATGTGGTTTCTAAATTCTTCCTGAAAAAATCATTTTATTCTATTATTTTTTTTTTCTAAAGTCTCCCTGAAAAAAAAAAAAAAATCAGTGGGAGATTAATATTGCCCTTTCTGCTTGTGTGCCAGTCTTGACTCCTGGGTGTGCCATCTCTCTCTCTCTCTCTCTCCAATTGTGGGACATAGAAAGCCTATTATTTTTTTTGCTTGATTTGGGTTCCAAAATCTACCTGAAAAAATCACTACATCAATCATTGGGAGAACAATATTGGCCTCTGGGCTTGTGTGCCACTCCTGACTCCTGTGTGCGTCATCTCTCACTCAGTGGGCCATAGAAAGCCTATTTTTTGTTTTATTTGTTTTCTAAATTCTCCCTGAAAAAATCATTTTATTTTATTTTGTTTCTAAAGTCTCCCTGAAAAAAAAAAATAAATAAAAAAAAACAGTGGGAGATTAATATTTACATTTGTGCTTCAGTGACAGTCCTGCGTGTGTGGCATCTCTCTCATTTGTTGCCACCAAAAACAGAGTGTGTAACATTGTGCCTGATTTTCGTTGTGGTCTCACCCACCTGTAAAGGGGTAGCTAAATCATACTGAAGTTATAGCTCACCGTGTAAGTTGTGTGACAGCAACAAATACCGTTAGTTTGATTACGTTTTTAAAACAGTGAGGAAGTCTGGTGGAAGAGGTCGTGGCCGGGGGCGTTCATTGTCAGCTGGTAATGAGGGTAGTGGTAGTGGTGGAGCATCAGGAGGTGGTGGGAAAAAAAATATTGCACCTAAGTCTGGAGCTGTGGAGCCAGGTTCGTCGTCTGGCTACACAAGGCCTCGAACGCTCCCTTTTCTGGGAGTAGGAAAACCGCTTTTAAAGCCGGAGCAGCAAGAGCAAGTTTTGGCTTATCTTGCTGACTCAGCCTCTAGCTCTTTTGCCTCCTCTCGTGAAACTGGTAAATGTAAAAGCAGCGCATCGTTAGTGGATGTTCACGGTCAGGGACAAGTCGCTTCCTTGTCCTCTTCAGCAAAAACAACAACAGAGAAGAATGCAGCAGGCGACACAACGGGTTACTCCATGGAGCTCTTTACACATACCGTCCCTGGCTTAGAAAGTGAAGCAGTTAACAGTCCATGCCCATTACAAGTTGAATCTGACATGGAGTGCACTGATGCACAGCCACAGCCAGACTACTATGCTGGTCCTTTGACTCAGACCACAACATTGCCCTCGCAGGGCAATGATCAAGAATCAGACCGTGATGAGACTATGTTGCCCCATCACGAACGCTATACCACCGACCGACACGGTGACACAGACGAAGTTGCACACGAGCTACAAGAAGAGGTAATAGATGACCCAGTTGTTGACCCCGATTGGCAGCCATTGGGGGAACAGGGTGCAGGCGGCAGCAGTTCTGAAGCGGAGGAGGAGGGGCCGCAGCAGGCATCAAAATCGCAACAGGTTCCATCTGCCGGGCCCGTATCTTGCCCAAAACGCGTGGCAAAGCCAAAACCTGTTGGAGGACAGCGTGGCCATCCGGTTAAAGCTCAGTCTGCAATGCCTGAAAAGGTATCCGATGCTAGAAAGAGTGCAGTCTGGCATTTTTTTAAACAACATCCAATTGATCAGCGCAAAGTCATCTGTCAAAAATGTTCAACTACCTTAAGCAGAGGGCAGAATCTGAAAAGTCTCAATACAAGTTGCATGCATAGACATTTAACCACCATGCATTTGCAAGCTTGGACTAACTACCAAACGTCCCTTAAGGTTGTAGCACCCTCGGCCAATGAAGCTAGTCATCAACGCAACATCCCTTCCGGCAGTGTAGGGCCACCATTTTCCGCACCACCTGCAGTATCTGTGCAGGTTTCTTTGCCAGGCCAAAGCAGTCAGGGTCAGGGAATCACCAGTTTCGTAGTAGGAAACACTGCATCTAGGGCACCGGCGGCAACAATACCATCTCCCACCGTCTCTCAGTCTGCCATGTCCACCGGCACCCCCGCTAGTTCCACGATCTCCAGCTCTCCAGTCCAGCTCACCCTACATGAGACTATGGTTAGAAAAAGGAAGTACTTAGCCTCGCATCCGCGTACACAGGGTTTGAACGCCCACATAGCTAGACTAATCTCGTTAGAGATGATGCCCTACCGGTTAGTTGAAAGCGAAGCTTTCAAAGCCCTGATGGACTACGCTGTACCACGCTACGAGCTACCCAGTCAACACTTTTTTTCCAGAAAAGCCATCCCAGCCCTCCACCAGCATGTTAAAGAGCGCATCGTCCATGCACTCAGGCAATCTGTGAGCACAAAGGTGCACCTGACAACAGATGCATGGACCAGTAGGCATGGCCAGGGACGTTACGTGTCCATCACGGCACACTGGGTGAATGTTGTGGATGCAGGGTCCACAGGGGACAGCAATTTTGGGACAGTTCTGCCTAGCCCACGGTCTAGGAAAAAGTTGGCTGTAGCCGTTCGAACCCCCTCCTCCTCCTCCTTGTCCTCCTGCAGAAGTGAGAGCCCGTCCACAGACCGCAGTCGCACAACCACTCCATCCGCAGCTGCCACTGTTGCACACCAGGTCTCCCATTATGGGGCAGCTACTGGCAAACGTCAGCAGGCTGTATTGGCTATGAAGTGTTTGGGTGACAACAGACACACCGCGGAAGTTCTGTCCGAGTTCTTGCAGAAAGAAACGCAGTCGTGGCTGGGCACTGTAGATCTTGAGGCAGGCAAGGTAGTGAGTGATAACGGAAGGAATTTCATGGCTGCCATCTCCCTTTCCCAACTGAAACACATTCCTTGCCTGGCTCACACCTTAAACCTGGTGGTGCAGTGCTTCCTGAAAAGTTATCCGGGGTTATCCGACCTGCTCCTCAAAGTGCGTGGACTTTGCTCACATATCCGACGTTCGCCCGTACACTCCAGCCGTATGCAGACCTATCAGCGTTCTTTGAACCTTCCCCAGCATCGCCTAATCATAGACGTTGCAACAAGGTGGAACTCAACACTGCACATGCTTCAGAGACTGTGCGAACAGAGGCGGGCTGTTATGTTTTTGTGGGAAGATACACATACACGGGCAGGCAGTAGGATGGCAGACATGGAGTTGTCAGGTGTGCAGTGGTCGAAGATTCAAGACATGTGTCAAGTCCTTCAGTGTTTTGAGGAATGCACACGGCTGGTTAGTGCAGACAACGCCATAATAAGCATGAGCATCCCCCTAATGCGTCTGCTGATGCCTTTTCTGAGCTTTGATCTTCAGGCTCTTCTTAAGTAGTTGTTGAAAACAACACTGCATTCGGCCTACAAGTTGGGTCTGGGGTGTAGAGATGGTGTGTTCCACTCCAAGGTGTTCCCCAGGTTTCCTCGCCATTGCTGCGATCTTAATGCTCTCGTTTAGTAGTTGTTGGAAACTACAGTGCATTAGGCCTACAAATTGGGTATGGGGTGTAGAGAGATGGTGTGCTCCACTCTAAGGTGTTCCCCAGGTTTCCTCGCCATTGCTGCGATCTTAATGCTCTCGTTTAGTAGTTGTTGGAAACTACAGTGCATTAGGCTTACAAATTGGGTATGGGGTGTAGAGAGATGGTGTGTTCCACTCCAAGGTGTTCCCCAGGTTTCCTCGCCATTGCTGCAATGTTAATGCTCTCGTTTAGTAGTTGTTGGAAACTACAGTGCATTAGGCCTACAAATTGGGTATGGGGTGTAGAGAGATGGTGTGTTCCACTCCAAGGTGTTCCCCAGGTTTCCTCGCCATTGCTGCGATCTTAATGCTCTCGTTTAGTAGTTGTTGGAAACTACAGTGCATTAGGCCTACAAATTGGGTATGGGGTGTAGAGAGATGGTGTGTTCCACTCCAAGGTGTTCCCCAGGTTTCCTCGCCATTGCTTCGATCTTCCTGCTCTCGTTTAGTAGTTGTTGTAAACTACACTGCATTAGGCCTACAAATTGGGTATGGGGTGTAGAGAGATGGTGTGTTCCACTCCAAGGTGTTCCCCAGGTTTCCTCGCCATTGCTTCGATCTTCCTGCTCTCGTTTAGTAGTTGTTGGAAACTACACTGCATTAGGCCTACAAATTGGGTATGGGGTGTAGAGAGATGGTGTGTTCCACTCCAAGGTGTTCCCCAGGTTTCCTCGCCATTGCTTCGATCTTCCTGCTCTCGTTTAGTAGTTGTTGGAAACTACAGTGCATTAGGCCTACAAATTGGGTATGGGGTGTAGAGAGAGGGTGTGTTCCACTCCAAGGTGTTCCCCAGGTTTCCTCGCCATTGCTGCGATCTTAATGCTCTCGTTTAGTAGTTGTTGGAAACTACAGTGCATTAGGCCTACAAATTGGGTATGGGGTGTAGAGAGATGGTGTGTTCGACTCCAAGATGTTCCCCAGGTTTCCTCGCCATTGCTGCGATCTTAATGCTCTCGTTTAGTAGTTGTTGGAAACTACAGTGCATTAGGCCTACAAATTGGGTATGGGGTGTAGAGAGATGGTGTGTTCCACTCCAAGGTGTTCCCCAGGTTTCCTCGCCATTGCTGCGATCTTAATGCTCTCGTTTAGTAGTTATTGGAAACTACAGTTCATTAGGCCTACAAATTGGGTATGGGGTGTAGAGAGATGGTGTGTTCCACTCCAAGGTGTTCCCCAGGTTTCCTCGCCATTGCTTCGATCTTCCTGCTCTCGTTTAGTAGTTGGTGGAAACTACACTGCATTAGGCCTACAAATTGGGTATGGGGTGTAGAGAGATGGTGTGTTCCACTACAAGGTGTTCTCCAGGTTGCCTTTCCTGAGCTTCTATCTTCAGGCTCTCATTAAATTGTGGTTAAATGGAACAACTGCATTTGGCGTACTAGTTGGGTTGGGGCCTACTATTGGTGTCTGCCACTCCTTGCTGTTCTCCTGGTTTCCTGTCCTGAAATTCCATTTTCAGGCTCTCGTTAATTAGTTGTTAATAGGGTTGAGCGACCTTTGCTTTTATAGGATCGGGTCGGGTTTCACGAAACCCGACTTTTTCAAAAGTCGGGTCGAGTGAAATCGGCCGATCCTATAAAAAAGTCGGGGTCGGGGTCGGCCGAAACGCGAAACCCAATGCAGTGCATTGGGTTTCCATGGTTCCCAGGGTCTGAAGGAGCGGAAACTCTCCTTCAGGCCCTGCGATCCATATTTTAGTGTAAAATAAAGAATTAAAATAAAAAACATCGCAATACTTACCCTCTGACGCGCCCTGGTACTAACCGGCAGCCTTTCTTCCTTAGAATCAGCCTTCCAAGACCTTGCGGTGACGTCGCGGCTTCTGATTGGTTGCGCAGCGGTCACATGGGCGGCCGCGCGACCAATCACAAGCCGCGACGTCACCGCGACGTCACCGAAGGTCCTTCCTAAGAATCAGCGCTTCCAGGACCTTCGGTGACGTCGCGGTGACGTCGCGGCTTGTGATTGGTCGCGCGGCCGCCCATGTGACTGCCGCGCGACCAATCAGAAGCCGCGACGTCACCGCAAGGTCTTGGAAGTCTGATTCTAAGGAAGAAAGGCTGCCGGTTAGTACCAGGGCGCGTCAGAGGGTAAGTATTGCGATATTTTTTATTTTAATTCTTTATTTTACACTTAAATCTGAATTCCGATACCAATTCCCGATATCTTAAACATATCGGGAATCGGTATCGGAATTCCGATTCCAGATTCAAAAGATCGCCGACTTCATGGCCGACCCCACACTGGGGTCGGGTCGGGTTTCATGAAACCCGACCTTGCCAAAAGTCGGCGACTTTTGAAATATTTCGACCCGTTTCGCTCAACCATAGTTGTTAATGTTAGACTGCATTTGGCCTACTAGTTGGGGTTGGGGCCTACTATCGGTGTCTGCCACTCCTTGCTGTTCTCCTCCACTGAACAAAGCTGTGCCGCCTGTTTACTACGGTTGTCAATTTTGAACTGCATTTCGACTACTTACTGATTTGGGCCTACTCTCTGTGTCAGCCTCTCATTCCAGTTGTCCTCCACTGCAATGCCCCCTGGTTAGTCCTGTGTTACCAATTTTGAACTGCATTTAGCCCACTTTATTCTTTGGGCCTATATCTGTGTTTCCTCCTCATCCTGCCCATTGCCCAGCCAGTGATAGATGAGTCTGCTGGTACATTGACCCATAACGCTAAATTCCCCGTGCACGCTACACAGCAAGATTGTGACCCTGCTGAAAGTCGGGTTCCTCTTCCCGCATACCATACCACCTTACACGGGGACAAAGAGGAAGGTGCAGATAAAAGTGCAGGTTCCTTCATCAGGTGGGGGGAGGAATACTAGTTGGCGACGTCACTGGCACAGGGCCTCTCATAGTATGCAAAAGTGTTGCTGCCGGTGGGAGGCGCCCCCGCCGTGCAAACACACCGCTGTACTTTGAGGGGCCCTGTGCCAGTGCCAGTGCCAACGAGTGGGCCCCCCCTGCTTGCTCAGGATCACAGCACTTGCAAAGTTGAAATACTTTCCTCTCCCTGCTCCACTGCCGTGACGCGTTCCAGATTTCCTGGGCCCACTAATTACTTGAACCAGCCCTACCCCCCACAACTTTAGCCAAATGTCCCCCAATTTCAAATGCCTTCCAATTATTATAAGCTAAATTACGATTGACAAGCTTCAGTAAAAAGAATGGATGTTTTTGCCATTAAAATGGGCAGTGTAGGTGTTTTCCTGGCCTCCACTCACTGCCGACTATGCTCCCCCATTGACTTGCATTGGGTTTCGTGTTTCGGGCGATACCCGACTTTTCGTGATAATCGGCCAATTCCACTCGACTCGACTTCTAAGATAGTCGGGTTTCGCGAAACACGACTCGACTCTAAAAAGGTCAAGGTCGCTCAACCCTAGTTGCAGATATGTGACCAGGGTCTGGTTGGCCTTCACTACCAACCCATGCGTCTCGCGATGATATGCTGAAGAGAGATTAAACTCAATGCTGAGTAGACGACAAAGCTCTCTCCAGAACCGAGATGCAAACTGGGGACCCCGGTCACTGACAATTTTGTCCGGCATACCGTGTAGGCAAAAGATATGTTTAATAAACAACGCTGCCAGAGCCCATGCAGAAGGTAGCCATGGAAGAGGCACATAGTGCACCATTTTGGAAAAATGCTCGGTGAGCACCCAAATAATGGTGCAGCTATGAGACTTGGGTAAGCCCACCACAAAATCCATCCTGACCATCTCCCAGGGCCTGTCTGCCACCGGCAGGGGGTAAAGCAACTCAGCTGGCTGTTGTCGAGGGGACTTGTACTTGGTGCAGGAGACACATGCCCGAACATAGTCTCCGACATCACGGGCCATATGCAGCCAATAGTATGTCCTCAAGTCTTGATTTCAATGCAGAGCGAAAATTCTTTGCTTTTATTCAAGTGTACATGCACCACCAAATAGTTTTTGAGAAAAAAGTAATAAATGATAGCGGACAACGAGGTGACGTTTCGACCAGGTATGGTCTTTCTCAAAACCTCACTTAAGTAGGAGGAGTAGTTTAGGAAAAAACAGAATGAAAGTCCCCAAGGACAGCTCCAGGTAGCGTACAAAGGTAAGTTGTACGTCACATAGGTGGTGCAGTCGGACAACTTACCTTTGTACTCTACCTGGAGCTGTCCTTGGGGACTCTCATTCTGTTTTTTCCTAAACTACTCCTCCTACTTAAGTGAGGTTTTGAGAAAGACCATACCTGGTCGAAACGTCACCTCGTTGTCCGCTATCATTTATTACTTTTTTCTCAAAAACTATTTGGTGGTGCATGTACACTTGAATAAAAGCAAAGAATTTTCGCTCTGCATTGAAATCAAGACTTGAGTGTGGCTGTTTTTCTTGTATATTTGACGTTTGATGTCCAGCCAGCACCTCCCTCATTGGGTTCTACAGTGTGCCCATCTTTTTTCTGGATACAATAGTATGTCCTCACCAGCAGCTCACATGTCTTTTTGGTCCCAAAATATCCACCCACCCTGGACGAGTGAGCCCAAGACAGAACCCCCGGATGCAAATTTGATGGACAAAAGTATTGCCCGGAGGCACAGACTCTAGCGAAACCGCAGCCACGGTTCCCAGGCTCTCAGAAGGTCAGAAGGTACAATAAGCCGAGGCTTCTCTTCCTCCTCCTCAGATGATACAACGGAGCGAGAGAGAGCATTGGTATGAATGTTCTTCTCCTTGGAGAGAAAATGGAGGGTGTAATGGAAGCGGGAGAAGAACAGGGACCATCTGGCCTGGTGAGAATTTAGCCGCTGGGCTGTCTGTAAGTAAACCAAATTTTTGTGGTCTGTGAATACTTGGAAGGGAAAGCGAGCCCCCTCCAAAAGATGTCTAAATTCTGAGAAAGCCAACTTCATTGCTATCAACTCCCTGTCCCTGATGGAATAATTCCTCTCCACTGGTGTGAAGGTCTTGGAAAAGAAGAAGCAAGAATGCTTCCGACCTTGAGCATCATTTTGGAAGAGGACTGCTCCAGCACCAATGGATGAGGCATCCACCTCCATTATAAATGGCATATCTACATCGGGGCCATGTAGGATGGGAGCGCTAACAAAATGAGACTTAATAGAAGTAAAGGCCTTTAAGACCTCCGCAGACCACAATTTGGGATTTGCTCCCTTCTTGGTGAGGGCTACCAAGGGAGCTACCAAAGTTAAGAAATGAGGGATGAACTGGCAATAATAGTTAATGAACCCCATAAAGCGCTGCACAGCTTTAAGAGAATGTGGTACTTGCCAGTCCATCACAGCCTGAAGTTTCGCAGAATCCATGGCCAATCCCTGGGCAGAGATGGTATAGCCCAGGAAAGGTAAGGACTCTTGCTCAAACACACATTTCTCCAACTTGGCGTAGAGGGAATTTGCCCGTAAGAGGTCGAAGACTCTGCAAACATCTCTCCGGTGGGAGTCAATATCTGCAGAGTAGATGAGAATATCATTCAGATAGACTGCAACCGAGGTGGAGAGCATATCCCGGAAGATATCATTTACAAAGTCTTGTAAAATGGCTGGGTCATTACAGAGCCCAAAGGGCATCACTAGATATTCATAGTGCCCATCCCTTGTGTTAAAAGCCATCTTCCATTCATCCCCCTCACGTATGCAAATCAGGTTGTAAGCACCCCGCAGATCTAGTTTAGTAAATACCCTTGCACCCCAAAGTCTATCAAAGAGCTCAGATATCAGGGGCAGAGATACTTATTCTTAATGGTGATGGCGTTAAGACCCCTGTAGTCTATGCATGGACGTAGTTCCCCATTCTTCTTCTGCACGGAGAAGAACCCAGGCCCTGCAGGTGACACTGACTTCCTAATGAATCCTCTTGCCAGATTCTCCTGTATGTACTGTGACATTGCCTCCCTCTCCAGGAGAGATAACGTTTAAACTCTACCTCGGAGAGGCAAAGCACCAGGCAAGAGGTAAATAGGACAGTCATAGGGGCGGTGAAGCGGAAGGGCAGCCCTTTTGGAGAACATGTCCGCATAGGGCCAATATTGCTTGGGGAGAGAGGAAAGATCTGCGGGTACCTCAGTAGTAGCAACCTGAACGCATTCCCTCTGACATCTACCCCCACAAGATTCACTCCATCCCAAAATTCTGCCTGTGGACCACTCAATATGTGGAGAGTGGTATCATAGCCAAGGTGTCCCCAACAGGACCTCATTTCTCTCAGGAATGATGAGCAGAGATATAATCTCCTGATGAAATTGTGACATGGAAAGAGTAAAAGGGATAGTCTGGTGTGTTATCTGTGAGGGCAGTGTCGATCCATTCACCACTTGTACGGTTACAGGTTGAGCAAGCATCACCAGGGGTATTGCGTGTCATTGGGCTAAGGCAGAACACATGAAATTGCCCTCCACCCCGGAATCCATGCAAAGCTCTACCGAATGAGTGGAGCCAATAGTAATGGTCCCCTTAAAGGACAATTTGGAGGCAAACATCACCCTGTTTAGTGTACCTCCACCTACTACCACTAGATGCTGACATTTCCCCAACCACTGGGAACATCTAGTGGCAAGATGTCCTGACTGCCGGCAGACATGACAGACCTTGAATGCACTAGCGGGACTTAGATCCCACTCGTGACACTTCCATGGCCTCATGTGACTCAGGCGCCTGGACCGGAGATTCCAAAGGTTTGGTGAAGGTGGGAGCCAGCCAAAACCTCTGCCTACACTGGGCTCGCTCTAATCTCTGCTCGTTAAAACGGAGGTCAATAAGAGTGGCTATATAGCTATTAGCTCCTCCAGTGTTGTGGGACTCTCCCTAGAGGCGAAAGCATCCTTGACATGGTCAGCCAGCCCCCTCCAAAATACAGGAATGAGGGCTTTATCAACCACTCCAGCTCAGAAGCTAAGGTGCAGTAGTGGACTGCAAAATGGCTGACCAAGGACGAACCCTGAGTAAATGTCAACAGTTGGAGTGCCATATCATGGGTGAATCGAGGACCTAAAAACACCTGTTTCAGAGTGCTCAGGAACAGTAGAGCACTCTGCACCACATGATCGCCACGCTCCTACAGCGGCGTAGCCCATTCCAATGCCCTGTCCGACAGGAGAGACCAAATGAATGCCACCTTTGCCCGCTCTGTGGGGAAACATGGAGCCAGGAGCTCGAGGTGTATAGAGCACTGACTCACTAAACCTCTACAAGATTTGCTATCACCAGAAAATTTATCTGGCAGCGGGAGGCAAGATAGGGTCGGAGCAGGGGTGGCAGTGGACAACATTGCTGCAGCCTGAACAGCAACTGTGGTAACATCCACAGCTGAGGTTGTGCGCTTGAGAGCCGACAACCTGCCCTCCAGCTGCTGGATGTACCTCAAGGATTGCTGTTTGTCCATCATTACTAGCCAGACTCTGGTGCTAGTGTAATGTTAGGGCTAGTGGAATGCACCAAATAATTAGATAGAATAAGGTGTGTTCGCAGCCCGGGGTCCACCGTGCAGAGATGGAACCTGCTGCTGAGTAATGACGGACTATATGGTGGTTCAAAATCGATTCACACATGGGTTAACTTCACCCACTATGAAGAAAGCAAACCCTTTTGCGTCACAGGCCGCGGTACCGCACAAAAGAGCACAAGCAAGGAGTCACAGAACTCTATCCCAAGACACTGGATTAGAGTTCATCTAGACCTTTTGCGCTCGACACCGCAATTGGGGTGTCAGAGTGAATGAAATAATAATAATTATTTAGATCCATGAGAGTGCATGCGGTGCCACACTGATGGATGCTACTAACCACCCAGCCTTGGGTAAGGAAAGCACTGTGAAAGCGCATGGCGCCGAACTGGCGATCACAGCAATTTGATGCTGTTTTGTGTGTCACGTGCTGATAGCTAAGTCGGGCGCTAGATAGCAATCATCCACCTTATGCGAGCAGTCATACACAAGGGAGGGGATAATTAATGAGCGACATTCACACTTCAACACACACACGTTTACAAGTGTACACTAGCGCACGGCCATGCAAACCTTTTATAGCGGCATTGCTACAAGACCTTCCAGATGGTCCAATAGGTGCCACAACAGAACCTGAGCATGTGACCATCGACCTCCAATGGGAAATCGTCCCGTGGGCATGCTCAGTATGGGAAAAGCAGGACTTAGTCCCAGAAAGATCTGCTTGCTGCTGATCAGTGCTGGCTGCAAAGGCAGAGCCTGGAAGGACAGTAGTATCCAGTTGTCCAGCATCAGCCTGAGCTAGACGCTGGGACTGATGTCTCCGCTGAGCAGGCTCCATTGTGGCTGGAGCAGAATGGGAGACGGAGATGGTTCGAAATTCCCCCTGTGCAGAGGCAGGAACTCGACACCTAACCGTTAGTTCCCATGAAAAGAACTCAAAGTAGTGGCCAACCACACAATCATGATTCCATTATTTAAAAAAAATCCCTCTACCAGAACTACTTTGCTTATTACAGCCTTTTCTCTAATCTCCCTTTCATCGCTTAACTCCTTGAACTCCTATAGAATACAACTTCACACTTTCCCAACAAAGCTCTTCTCAGTGCTGCCTGATCCTGTCCTCATCTCTTTCTATAACGATGCCCATGGTCTCTGTTCTGCCAATGATTTAACACTAATATCCTCTATAATACGAATCTCCCACTCCCATGAAGACTTCTCCGATGCTGTGCCAATTCTCTGGAATACATTACCCCCAAACAATCCTTTTAGTTTCTAGCATCTACAGTTTTAAGCATACCCTATGAAAACATCTCTTTAGACAAGGCTAACACCCCCTCAATAATCAAATTATTTACTGCTCTCTATTTCTCAGAATGTGGTCCTTTCTCTCTACTGTTTTCACACCCTAAGTTAGAGCTTCACTTTGTATCTGTGCTTATACAAAATACTAACTGATGACTAGTGTTGAGCGATACCTTCCGATATCGGAAAGTATCGGTATCGGTTTGGATCGGCCGATATTCAAAAAATATCGGATATCGCCGATACCGATACCCGATCCCAATGCAAGTCAATGGGACCAAAATATCGGAATTAAAATAAACCCTTTCTTTCCTTGTAGGTTCATTCTACATGAAGGAAAACAACTAAGAATAATGCCGGATGTATTTGGGGAGGTGGCGGAGACATTAAAGTCATAGAGGTTTATCCCAATCAAATAGAATAGCATGTTTTTTGTTTTTTTTTAAGACGTTCGGAGTGACAAAGATATTGACTATGTAAATTTTTTTTTTATTTTGTCAGATATTGATGTTTCACTATTCCACGCCCTTCCCCTTCTTTTTTTTCTTTTTTTTTTTCTTTTCCCACACTTTCATCTTCATCATCATCAGCATCTTTGACATCAACTTCTTCACCTTATTCATCTTCTTCTTCATCTTCTACCTATTTTTTTTTTTTTATTACATTCTTCATATTCATTTTATTCAACTATTATTATTCTTCTTATTCTACATATTCTTTTTATTCCACTGTTATTATTCTTCCTATTCTACTTCTTCATCATATTCTCATTTGTGACAGGCATTCCCGTAGTTGTTATCTATAAAAGTTTGAAGATTACACCTTCCGTTCTGCCAGTCACAAAAGTTACATTTGTCCGCGTTCAGTTTGGCCTGCAGCATCAGGCTTTATCCAGGGGCACCACGAGGAGGAACGGACTCACCCCCATACACTGCTTAGTCTTCTTCTGCATATAATTTAGATAATATCTTTTGCTCTGATATTAAGTCTTATGCTTAATGTTCTTCTGCTCTTTGTTCTGCAGCCTCTTGTTCTTCTGCTTCTCGGTCTTCCATGTTGTCGTCTCCAGGGTCGTCGTCTCCAGTGTCGTCATCTCCGCCGTCGTCGTCTCCGCCGTCGTCGTCGTCGTCATCGGGGTGGTCTTCCGTGTCGTCGTCATCGTGGTGGTCTTCCGGGTCGTCGACGTTAGGGTCTTCAACTTGGAAATGTAGCAGAAGGTACAAGAAGGCTGAGAAAATGCCAAGAACCAGCTGATGGAACTGGAACTCGGATGGCTACCCGAAGGTTCAAGAGCCTATGGAACTACCGAGGACCAGCTGACGTTACTGGAACCCGGTTACTAAGCAGGAGGTACCCGTGCTAAAAAGCACTACCAAGGACCGCCTGACGTTGACGGAACTCGGATACCCAGAAGGAGGCACCTAAGCCAAAGGCTCTGCCCGGAACCAGCTGACGTTACTGGAACCAGGATGGGGAGCAGAAGGTACAAGAGCAAAAGACACTGCCGAGAACCAGCTGACGGTACTGGAACCCGGATGGGTAGCCGAAGGTCCAAGAGCCAATGGAACTACCGAGGACCAGCTGACGTTACTGGAACCCGGTTACTAAGCAGGAGGTACCCGTGCCTGAAAGCACTACCAAGGACCACCTGACGTTGGTGGAACTTGGATACCCAGAAGGAGGCACCTAAGCCAAAGGCTCTGCCCGGAACCAGCTGACGGTACTGGAACCAGGATGGGGAGCAGAAGGTACAAGAGCAAAAGACACTGCCGAGAACCAGCTGACGGTGCTGGAACCAGGTGGTGGACCCGAAGGTCCACAGGAGAGGAGAGAACAGCTAGGCCGCGAGGCAGCCGCAGTTACCGAACCCCAACAGTCCTACAGGGGGAGCTGGGCCTACTGGCACTACAGAACCAGCCTTGACTACCAGTTCACGCAGCCCACATAGGAAGCTCCTAAACTGGAGGCACCCTGGAGTTGGCTAACCCGACCGCACCACGACGAGGCAAGCATAGGTGTCTCAGTGAGCTTGACACAACCCGGAAACAGCTGACGGTGCTGAAACCAGGCTTGGCACGAGGGAGTACCTGTGACAAAAACACTGCCGAGAACCAGCTGGCGGTGCTGGAACCCGGATGCGTTGCCCCAGTGTGCAAGAGCCAATGGCACGACCGAGGACCAGCTGACGGTGCTGGAACCCGGTTACTAAGCTGTAGGTGCCCGCGCTTAAAAGCACTACCAAGGACCGCCTGGCGTTGGCGGAACTCGGATACCCAGGAGGAGGCACCTAAGCCAAAGGCTCGGCCCGGAACCAGCTGACGGTGCTGGAACCAGGTGGTGGACCCGAAGGTCCACAGGAGAGGAGAGAACAGCTAGGCCGCGAGGCAGCCGCAGTTACCGAACCCCAACAGTCCTACAGGGGGAGCTGGGCCTACTGGCACTACAGAACCAGCCTTGACTACCAGTTCACGCAGCCCACATAGGAAGCTCCTAAACTGGAGGCACCCTGGAGTTGGCTAACCCGACCGCACCACGACGAGGCAAGCATAGGTGTCTCAGTGAGCTTGACACAACCCGGAAACAGCTGACGGTGCTGAAACCAGGCTTGGCACGAGGGAGTACCTGTGACAAAAACACTGCCGAGAACCAGCTGGCGGTGCTGGAACCCGGATGCGTTGCCCCAGTGTGCAAGAGCCAATGGCACGACCGAGGACCAGCTGACGGTGCTGGAACCCGGTTACTAAGCTGTAGGTGCCCGCGCTTAAAAGCACTACCAAGGACCGCCTGGCGTTGGCGGAACTCGGATACCCAGGAGGAGGCACCTAAGCCAAAGGCTCGGCCCGGAACCAGCTGACGGTGCTGGAACCAGGTGGTGGACCCCAAGGTCCACAGGAGAGGAGAGAACAGCTAGGCCGCGAGGCAGCCGCAGTTACCGAACCCCAACAGTCCTACAGGGGGAGCTGGGCCTACTGGCACTACAGAACCAGCCTTGACTACCAGTTCACGCAGCCCACATAGGAAGCTCCTAAACTGGAGGCACCCTGGAGTTGGCTAACCCGACCGCACCACGACGAGGCAAGCATAGGTGTCTCAGTGAGCTTGACACAACCCGGAAACAGCTGACGGTGCTGAAACCAGGCTTGGCACGAGGGAGTACCTGTGACAAAAACACTGCCGAGAACCAGCTGGCGGTGCTGGAACCCGGATGCGTTGCCCCAGTGTGCAAGAGCCAATGGCACGACCGAGGACCAGCTGACGGTGCTGGAACCCGGTTACTAAGCTGTAGGTGCCCGCGCTTAAAAGCACTACCAAGGACCGCCTGGCGTTGGCGGAACTCGGATACCCAGGAGGAGGCACCTAAGCCAAAGGCTCGGCCCGGAACCAGCTGACGGTGCTGGAACCAGGTGGTGGACCCGAAGGTCCACAGGAGAGGAGAGAACAGCTAGGCCGCGAGGCAGCCGCAGTTACCGAACCCCAACAGTCCTACAGGGGGAGCTGGGCCTACTGGCACTACAGAACCAGCCTTGACTACCAGTTCACGCAGCCCACATAGGAAGCTCCTAAACTGGAGGCACCCTGGAGTTGGCTAACCCGACCGCACCACGACGAGGCAAGCATAGGTGTCTCAGTGAGCTTGACACAACCCGGAAACAGCTGACGGTGCTGAAACCAGGCTTGGCACGAGGGAGTACCTGTGACAAAAACACTGCCGAGAACCAGCTGGCGGTGCTGGAACCCGGATGCGTTGCCCCAGTGTGCAAGAGCCAATGGCACGACCGAGGACCAGCTGACGGTGCTGGAACCCGGTTACTAAGCTGTAGGTGCCCGCGCTTAAAAGCACTACCAAGGACCGCCTGGCGTTGGCGGAACTCGGATACCCAGGAGGAGGCACCTAAGCCAAAGGCTCGGCCCGGAACCAGCTGACGGTGCTGGAACCAGGTGGTGGACCCCAAGGTCCACAGGAGAGGAGAGAACAGCTAGGCCGCGAGGCAGCCGCAGTTACCGAACCCCAACAGTCCTACAGGGGGAGCTGGGCCTACTGGCACTACAGAACCAGCCTTGACTACCAGTTCACGCAGCCCACATAGGAAGCTCCTAAACTGGAGGCACCCTGGAGTTGGCTAACCCGACCGCACCACGACGAGGCAAGCATAGGTGTCTCAGTGAGCTTGACACAACCCGGAAACAGCTGACGGTGCTGAAACCAGGCTTGGCACGAGGGAGTACCTGTGACAAAAACACTGCCGAGAACCAGCTGGCGGTGCTGGAACCCGGATGCGTTGCCCCAGTGTGCAAGAGCCAATGGCACGACCGAGGACCAGCTGACGGTGCTGGAACCCGGTTACTAAGCTGTAGGTGCCCGCGCTTAAAAGCACTACCAAGGACCGCCTGGCGTTGGCGGAACTCGGATACCCAGGAGGAGGCACCTAAGCCAAAGGCTCGGCCCGGAACCAGCTGACGGTGCTGGAACCAGGTGGTGGACCCGAAGGTCCACAGGAGAGGAGAGAACAGCTAGGCCGCGAGGCAGCCGCAGTTACCGAACCCCAACAGTCCTACAGGGGGAGCTGGGCCTACTGGCACTACAGAACCAGCCTTGACTACCAGTTCACGCAGCCCACATAGGAAGCTCCTAAACTGGAGGCACCCTGGAGTTGGCTAACTCGACCGCACCACGACGGGGCAAGCATAGGCGTCTCAGTGAAGTTGACACAACCCGGAAACAGCTGACGGTGCTGAAACCAGGCTTGGCACGAGGGAGTACCTGTGACAAGAACACTGCCGAGAACCAGCTGGCGGTGCTGGAACCCGGATGCGTTGCCTTGCCTATTAAAGATTGTCTTCCTAGAGCCCCAACTAGCGGTGTTGGAGCAAAGGGTAAGCAGGGGGAGATGAGTGTAGGCCGAAGCCTGCACTGGAGGCAGCTTTGTGTCTGCGTTGCGTTTGCAGGACACTTTGCCGGCTACACACTGGGGGAACAGCTGGCGTTGCTGAACCCCACTAACACAATGGCGTGTGTTTTTCTCTGTGCAGCTAGCACTTGCGGGCAAAAACTAGCGATGTTAGAGCCCGTGTTGAAGCAGGAGGAGGAGGAGAGGAGCAGAGTGTAGGCCGAAGCTTAGTTGAACCAATTTCAAAGGAAACCTTTAACCCCCCCCTCAGGTGTTACAAAGTACAAGAGACACACCTTGTGCAGTATTAATGCTGCACAAGTGAAAGGTTGCTCTATTAATTTGTCTACTTGCACACGCTGAATGAAAGACATACACAATTTACCCCATTCTACAGTCAAACTGTAGTGGATGCGTGACTTGGTTTTTTGATGAGACGCAGCACAGGTGTCCAAAATAACGCCTTGGTGCTTGGAGCAGCTTCCTGAGCGTTGTTATTTGCTGTACAGGAGTCTGCGCTCTTGTGTTATCCCTTGGCAATGCCCTGTTAGCGCTGCCCATCTTATGACATCATTTCATGTTGGCCGGTGCGGTTAACGATGGCCATAAATCCCAGACCCACAGTGTCTTTTCATAAAGCCACACTGCGGTGCTGGGATTCGTGGCCTTGAGCAGTAAATATTTTGGCCGCTCACACACGTCCTTACACCTGCTTCAGACTGGGCGGCCTCTGCTGATCCCTTCTCGCATGCCGCGGCCATGAGGCTGCACAGTCTGAAGAAGGCTGAAGGAGATGAGTTAAGACAGGCGAAGATATGCACTGCTCGTGCCCATCAATCACACCCTCGCAGTCAAAATAATTAAGACAACGAGGAGCATTTTATTCAGGCAGGGCGGACGAACAGGCGCAAGTAGCCAACCAATGATGTCAGAAGACGGGAAGCGCTACCAAGGGGGGTGCTGCGTATCATTAGAAAGGAAAGTCACACCTCAGGGACAGTGGAATGGTCTCAAAGAGACACATTTTGTACGTGTTGAGTTCCACGTGGGCAAGGAGAAAACATCAGCCACCTTGTACAAATGCAGCAGTACTGCTGTACAAGGTGGCTGTTATACATAGAAACACCTGGGGGTGGGGGCCAGGCTCCCTTCAATTTCAGTTCATGTGCCTGCGTGGCGTTTGCAGGTCACGTTGCAAGCTGCACAGCAGGGGAACAGCTGGCGGTGCTGAACCCCACTAACACATTGGCTGGTGTTTTTCTCTGTGCAGCTAGCATTTCCGGGCAAAAACTAGCGGTGTTTGAGCCCAGGGTCAGCAGGAGGAGGAGGAGAGGAGCAAAGTGTAGGCCGAAGCCTGCACTGGTGGCAGCTTTTGGTCGGTTGTGCCAGCGTGGCTTGTGCTGGACACGATGCCGGCTACACAGCGGGGGAACAGCTGGCGTTGCTGAACCCCACTAACACATTGGCTGGTGTTTTTCTCTGTGCAGCTAGCATTTCCGGGCAAAAACTAGCGTTGTTAGAGCCCAGGGTCAGCAGGAGGAGGAGAGGAGCAGAGTGTAGGCCGAAGCCTAGTTGAACCAATTTCAAAGGTTACCTTTAACCCCCCCTCAGGTGTTACAAAGAACAAGAGCCACTCCTTCTGCAGCATTAATGCTGCACAAGTAAAAGGTTGCTCTATTAATTTGTCTACTTGCACAAGCTGAATGCAACACGTAGACTATTTAGCCCATTATACTGTTTAACAGTAGTGGAGGCGTGACTTGTCTTTTTAAAGAAAAGCAGCACAGGTGTCGAAAACAACACCTTTTTGCATGGGCGCAGCTTCCTGAGCGTTGTTAGTTGCTGTACAGGAGTCTGCGCTCTTGTGATCCTTTGGCCATGCGCTGTGAGCGCTTCCTGTCTTATGACCTCATTTCATGTTGGCCGTTGCGGTTAGCGATGGACATGAATCCCAGACCCACAGTGTGTTTTTAAAAAATCACACTGCGGTGCTGGGATTCGTGCCCTGGTGCAGTAAATATGTTTGCCGCTCACACATGTCCTTACACCTGCTTCAGACTGGACGGCCTCATCTGATCCCTTATCGCCTGCCGAGGCCATGAGGACACCCAGTCTGAAGAAGGCGGAAGGAGATGAGTGAACACAGGCAAACATATGCACTGCACATGCCCATCAATCACACCCTCGCTGTCCAAAAAAATAAGACACCGAGGGCCGTTGTTTCGAGCAGGGGAGATGCACAGGCGCAGCCAGCTAACCAATGATGTCAAAAGACGGGCAGCGCTAACAAGGGTGGTGCTGCGTGTCATTACAAAGGAAAGTCACACCTCAGGGACATTGTAATGGTCTCTAATGAGACACATTTTGTACGTGTTGAGTTCCACGTGGGCAAGGAGAAACAGTCAGCCACCTCGTACAAATGCAGCAGTACTGCTGTACAAGGTGGCTGATATACATAGAAACACCTGTGGGTGGGGGGCAGGCTCCCTTCAATTTCAGTTCATGTGCCTGCGTGGCGTTTGCAGGTCACGTTGCAAGCTACACAGCAGGGGAACAGCTGGCGTTGCTGAACCCCACTGACACATTGACTGGTGTTTTTCTCTGTGCAGATTGCATGTCCGGGCAAAAACTAGCGGTGTTAGAGCCCAGGGTCAGCAGGAGGAGGAGGAGAGGAGCAAAGTGTAGGCCGAAGCCTGCACTGGTGGCAGCTTTTGGTCGGTTGTGCCAGCGTGGCTTGTGCTGGACACGATGCCGGCTACACAGCGGGGGAACAGCAGGCGGTGCTGAACCCCACTAACACATTGGCTGGTGTTTTTCTCTGTGCAGCTAGCATGTCCGGGCAGAAACTGGCGTTGTTTGAGCCCAGGGTCAGCAGGAGGAGGAGAGGAGCAAAGTGTAGGCCGAAGCCTGCACTGGTGGCAGCTTTTGGTCGGTTGTGCCAGCGTGGCTTGTGCTGGACACGTTGCCGACTACACAGCAGGGGAACAGCTGGCGGTGCTGAACCCCACTAACACATTGGCTGGTGTTTTTCTCTGTGCAGCTAGCATTTCCGGGCAAAAACTAGCGGTGTTTGAGCCCAGGGTCAGCAGGAGGAGTAGAGAAGCAGAGTGTAGGCCGAAGCCTAGTTGAACCAATTTCAAAGGTTACCTTTAACCCCCCCCTCAGGTGTTGCAAGGTACAAGAGCCACACCTTGTGCAGCATTAATGCTGCACAAGTAAAAGGTTGCTCTATTTGTTTTGCTCCTTGCACACGCTGACTAAAACACGTACACTATTTAGCCCATTATACTGTCAAACAGTTGTGGAGGCGTGACTTGTCTTTTTAACGAGACGCAGCACAGGTGTAAAAATTTGCACCTAGGTACTGGGCGCAGATTCCTGAGCGTTGTTATTTGCTGTACAGGAGTCTGCGCTATTGTGATCCCTTGGCCATGCGCTGTGAGCGCTTCCTGTCTTCTGACCTCATTTCATGTCGGCCGTTGCGGTTAGCGATGGACATGAATCCCAGACCCACAGTGTGTTTTCAAAAAATCACACTGCGTGGCTGGGATTCGTGGCCTTGTGCAGTAAATAGGTTGGCCGCTTACACATGTCCTTACACCTGCTCCAGACTGGGCGGCCTCAGCTGATCCCTTATCGCCTACCACGGCCAGGAGGCCGCACAGTCTGAAGAAGGCGGAAGGAGATGAGTTAAGACAGGCGAACATATGCACTGCTCGTGCCCATAAACCACACCCTCGCTGACAAAATAAATATGACAACGAGGGGCGTTGTTTCTAGCAGGGCGGATGCACAGGCGCAGCCAGCTAACCATGATGACAAAAGACGGGAAACGCTACCAAGGGGGGTGCTGCGTATCATTACAAAGGAAAGTCACACCTCAGGGACAGTGGAATGGTCTCAATGAGACACATTTTGTACGTGTTGAGTTCCACGTGGGCAAGGAGAAAAAGTCAGCCACCTTGTACAAATGCAGCAGTACTGCTGTACTAGGTGGCTGTTATACATAGAAACACCTGGGGGGGTGGGGCCAGGTTCCCTTTTAATTTCAGTTCCTGTGCCTGCATGGCGTTTGCAGGTCACGTTGCCGGCTACACAGCAGGGGAACAGCTGGCGTTGCTGAACCCCACTAACACATTGGCTGGTGTTTTTCTCTGTGCAGCTAGCACTTCCGGGCAAAAACTAGCGGTGTTTGAGCCCAGGGTCAGCAGGAGGAGGAGAGGAGCAGAGTGTAGGCCGAAGCCTGCACTGGTGGCAGCTTTTGTTCTGTTGTGCCAGCGTGGCTTGTGCTGGACACGTTGCCGACTACACAGCAGGGGAACAGCTGGCGGTGCTGAACCCCACTGACACATCACCTAGTGTTTTTTTCTGTGTAGACAACACTTCCAGGTGGCAACTGACAGTGTTGAAACCCAGGGAATCAAAGAGGAGCAGAGTGTAGGCCGAAGCCTGCAGTGGAGCAAGTTGAAAGGGAACCTTTAACCCCCCCCCCCAGGCATTTGTTGCTGAAAGAGCCATCTTGTACAGCAGTAATACTGCACATGGAAAATGGTGGCTCCGAAAATTATGCTCCTTGCAAACGCTGAAGTACACACTCATATAATGTGTCCCCTCACACCGTCAAACCATCCCGGAAGTGGGACTTTCCTTTGTAATGTGACACAGCACAGCCGTCATTCCAACCCCCTTGGTGCCGGGCACCACCTCCTCAACGTTGTTTGGTTCTGTCACGGAGCCCGCACTGTAATGTTATCCCTTGGCCATGCACAGTTAGCGGTGCCCGTCTTCTGACATCATGTAGGTGTCAGGCTGGCAGTGCCTGTGCGTCCAAGCTGCCCGAGATCCAACCTTGCAGTGTCATCTAATGTAGTCCCACTGCGGGCCAGGGATCCATGGGCATGCGCAGTGCATATCATCGCCTCTCACTCACCTCCTTCCTGCTTCTTCAGACTGTGCGGCGTCACGGCCGTGGCATGCTATTAGGGATCAGCTGACGCCGCCTAGTCTGAAGAAGCGTGAAGAAGGGGAGTGAGAGGCTAGTATATGCACTGCGCATGGCCATGGATACCAGGCCCACTGTGGGATCACATTAGACGACACTGCGAGGTGTGATTTCGGGCAGCGTGGACGCACAGGCGCAGCCAGGACGACAACAAATGATGTCAGAGGACGGGCAGCGCAAACTGTGCATGGCCAAGGGATAACATAACAGCGCAGGGTCCATGACGGAATCAAACAACGCTAAGGAGGCAGCGCACGGTGCCAAGGGGGTAGCAATGACGGCTGTGCTGTGTCACATTACAAAGGAAAGTCCCACCTCCGGGACGGTTGGACGGTGTGAGGGGACACATTACATGAGTGTGTAGTTCAGCGTTTGCAAGGAGCATAATTTCAAGAGCGACCTTTCCCTTGTGCAGTATTAGTGCTGCACATGGTGGCTCTTTCAGTAACAAACGCCTAGGGGGGGGGGGGGGACAGGTCCCCTTACATTTTAGTTGTGCCAGCGTGGCGGTCGCATGACACGTTGCCGGATACACAGCTGGGGATCAGCTGACGTTACTGAACCCCAATAACAGAGGAGCGACTGTTGACTGTGCACACAGCACTTCCAGGCACCAACTGGCGGTGTTAGAGCCCAGGGACAGCAGGAGGAGCAGATTGGAGGTATTGCCGCACACACAGCTGGGGATCAGCTGACGTTACTGAACCCCAATAACAGAGGAGCGACTGTTGACTGTGCACACAGCACTTCCAGGCACCAACTGGCGGTGTTAGAGCCCAGGGACAGCAGGAGGAGCAGAGGAACAGAGTGTAGGCCGAAGCCTGATTGGAGCAAGTTGAAAGGAAACCTTTAACCCCCCCCCCCAAGACGTTTGTAGCTGAAAGAGCCATGTTGTGCAGCACTAAGGATGCAAAAGGAAAAGGTTGCTCTTTTAATTATGCTCCTTGCAAACACCGAAGTAAACACTAAAAATGTGTCCCTTTATACCGTTAAACCGTTCCGGAGGTGCGAATTTCCTTCGTAATGGGACACAGCACAGCTGTCATTCCTATCCCCTTGATGCCGTGCGCTGCCTCCTCAGCGTTGTTTTAAGCTGCCACGGAGCCTGCGCTGTTCTGTTAGCCCTTGGCCATGCCCAATTAGCGCTGCCTGTCTTCTGACATAATTTGGTGTCAGGCTGTCAGTGCCTGTGCGTCCACGCTGCTCCAGATCCCACCTCGCAGTCTCATCTAACGTAATCCCACTGCGGGCCTTGGAACCATGGGCATGCACAGTGCATAACCTCGACTCTCACTCCCCTCCTTCCCTCTTCTTCAGACTGTGCGGTGTCACGGCCGTGGCATGCTAGGGATCAGCTGACGGCGCACAGTCTAAAGAAGGCGGAGGGAAATGAGCGAGAGCCCGAGGGGAAGATATGCACTGCGCATGCCCATGGATCCCAGGCCCGCAGTGTGACTCAATCAGAAGACACTGCGAGGCGGGATCTCGGGCAGCGCGGCCGCACAGGCGCAGCCAGCCTGACACCAAATTATGTCAGAAGACAGGCAGCGCAAATAGGGCATGCCCAAGGGATAACAGAACAGCGCAGGCTCCGTGACAGCTTAAAACAACGCTGAGGAGGCAGCGCATGGCACCAAGGGGGTAGGAATGACGGCTGTGCTGCGTCACATTACGAAGGAAAGTCCCAGCTCCGGGACGGTATAACGGTATCAGTGAACACATTTTATAAGTGTTAAGTTCTGCGTGTGCAAAGAGCTAAAAAAAAAGAGCTACCTTTTCCTTGTGCAGCATTACTGCTGCACAAGATGGCTCTTTCAGTAACAAACGACGGGGGGGGGGGGGACAGGTTCCCTTACATTTAGGTTGTTGTGCCAGCGTGGCGGTCGCAGGACACATTGCCGGCTACACAGCTGGGGATCAGCTGACGTTACTGAAACCCAATAACACTGGGTCGTATGTTTTTACTGTGCAGCCTGCACTTCTGAGCCGCAACTGGCGGTGTTGGAGCCCAGGAATAGCAGTTCAGGTGGTAGAAAGATGAACACAGCAGGAGACCTGGATGACACCCAATTACTTAATCAGGCAGAGGAGTGGCAAATTCCTGCGAGATCCAGGCCTGGTTCATTTTCAGGAAAGTAAGCCGGTCAACGTTATCGGAGGATAGTCGCATGCGACGGTCTGTTAGTACACCACCTGCGGCACTAAAGACACGTTCCGATAAGACACTAGCCGCAGGGCAAGCCAGCACCTCCAATGCATACTGGCTTAGCTCTGGCCATGTATCCAGCTTAGAGACCCAAAACTTGAACGGGGAAGAGCCGTCTGGGAGTACAGTAAGAGGGCAAGCCATGTAGTCTGTCACCATCTGACGGAACCGTTGCCTCCTGCTGACTGGAGCCGCCGGTGATGGTGTAGACATTTGGGGCGGGCACACAAAAGTGTGCCAGAGTTGTGCCATACTGGGCTTGCCTTGGGCAGAGGCACTGCTTCTGCTCCCTCTTTGGGCAGAGCCTCCCCCACTGCCTCGACGCACTGAGCTGCTTTGTAAAGCACTAGCAGCACTCCTCTCAGTTGGACAGGAGAAGATGATGGAATTCACCAGTGTGTCGTGGTACTACCCGCAATTTACGCTCCCGGGTCAACGCAGGGATGAGGTTTTGGACGTTGTCCCGGTAGCGAGGATCGAGGAGGGTGAACACCCAATAATCAGGCATGTTGAGAATGTGGTCGATGCGGCGGTCGTTTCTCAGGCACTGCAGCATGAAATCCACCATGTGCTGCAGAGTGCCAACCGGCCAGAAACGCTGTCCCCTGCTTGAGACATGATCTCTGCCCGCTCGTCATCACCCCACCCTCGCTGTACACACTGACCACTGGACAATTGTGTCGCTCCCTCCTCTGGACGGAGCTCTTCCTCCTCCATTGACTCCTCCTCATCCTCCTCACAAATTGGCCCCTGCGTATCCCCTTTGTGAGGAACCACGTGGCGCTGACTCTCCAGAAGCTGATGGAAAAGGTGACTCCTCATCCTCCACCTCTTCCACCACATCATCCCTTAACCCTTGCAAAGTTTGCTGAAGCAGGCAGATAAGGGGGACATCATGCTGACTAGTGCATCATCTGCACTTGCCATCCGCGTGGAATAATCAAAAGGACGCAAAACCTGGCAGACGTCCTTCATAGTGGCCCACTCTGTGGTTGTGAAGTCTGATCGGCGCTGACTGCGACTTCTTTGCGCCTGATGCAGCTGGTACTCCATAACTGCTTGCTGCTGCTCACACAACCGCTCCAACATATGTAACGTGGAATTCCACCGGGTAGGTAGGTCACATATGATGCGGTGTTCCGGAAGGCGGAATCGGCGCTGCAGAGCAGCAATGCGGGATCTGGCCAAGCTGGAACGCCGCAAGTGAGCACACTCTAGGCGGACCTTGTGCAGCAGGGCATCAAGATCCGGATAGTCCCTCAGAAAACTCTGCACAACCAAATTGAGCACATGTGCCAGACATGGGATGTGAGTGAGGTTGCCAAGGGCCAAAGCTGCCACCAGATTTCGGCCATTGTCACACACTACCATGCCTGGCTGGAGATTCGCTGGCAGTAACCACACATCGCTCTCCTGCTTTATGGCATTCCAGAGCTCCTGCGCTGTGTGGCTTCGATGCCCCAATGAAACTAGTTTCAAGACGGCCTGCTGACGTTTGGCCACGGCTGTGCTCATGTCGGTCATAGGTAAACGTTCACGGGTCCATGTGGGGGTGGACTGTGACGGATCCTGCAGAGAGGAATCAGAGGAACTGGTGTAAGAGGAGGAGTCGATGCGTACAGACTGGATTCCTGCAATCCTTGGAGTGGGCAGGACACGTCCTGCGCCACTCGCACGATCTGTACCTGGCTCAACAACATTAACCCAATGGGCAGTGAGGGGGAAACATATCGCCCCTGTCCATGCTGACTGGTCCACGCATCGGTGGTGAGGTGGACCTTGCTACTGACGGCGTTCAGTAGCGCATGTTTTATGTTTGCCTCAAACATGCCTGTGCAGGGCAGGGACAGCCTGCCTGCTGAAGTAAAAGCGGCTGGGCACCTTGTACTGTGGGACTGCCAATGCCATTCAAGTCACGGAAGCTGTCAGTCTCCACCAGCCTGAACGAGAGCATTTCCAGGGACAACAGTTTGGCAATGCCTGCATTCAGAGCCTGTGCTCGGGGGTGGTTGGCCGAGAATGCCCGCCTTTTCTCCCATGCCTGTACTACCGATGGCTGTAGAGTAGACTGGAGTGTGAGGATGACTGGGAAGGTGGTGCTGTGGTGGAATTACACAAGGTCTCTGGGAGGAAGCCAAACCAGCTGTGCGTGAGCTGGAGGAAGAGGCAACACGAGCTGAAGAGGTGGTAGCTGCCGCTGTTGGTTGGCCTACATCTTCAGTGTGTTTCTGTAACTCCACCGCGTGCCTGGTCCGCACATGTTTCCACATATTTGTGGTATTGAGGTTGCTGACATTTTTCCCTCTTTTTACTTTATGATGACACAGCTTGCATTTGACAAAACAAATGTCATCTGCAACTGTGTCAAAAAAGGACCAGGCACTGCAAGTCTTGGGAGCGCCCTTTTTGGCTTTGGAAAGAGACAGGCTCCTAACGGGTGCCAAAGTGGAGGCTACAGGCTCCGCAGTCTTCCCCCTCCCTCTCCCTCTTTGGCCCGTAAGAGGAAGCTCTTCCTCTGAGCTGCTCCCACCACCTTCCTGTTCCTCACGCCACGATGGGTCAAGGACCTCATCATCTCCACTACCCTCTGCACCAACTGCTCCTCCTGGGTAGTCTCAGCAGCACAGTACGCACGAGAAAGCGGCACCTGAGTTTCATCATCAGATGCGTACTGCGCTGTGGTCACCGGAGGCACTGGCCCACCTGCCTCTTCAGAGTCAGAGAGATAAAGCTTTTGGGCATCACTGCACACTGCCTCTTCTTCCATTTCTCCAATGCTGCTTGGCTGGCCCCCTGTTTCCAAGCCAAGAGATTCAGAGAACAGAAGTAGAGACGGCTCCTGTCCTGGGCTCTCTGACTGCCTGGCCAATTTGGCAGGTGGTGAAGAGACAGATGGCTGCTCTCCAGTGGTCTGTGCCTGAGAGGATGTGGCACTAACTGAAGTCGATGCCGAGGCGTTAGCTGCCATCCACCCGACAACGGCTTCAATTTGGTCTTCACGCAGCAGCGGTGCACGGCGCTCTCCGACAAAGCTGCGCATGAAGGACTGTTCCCTGCTGAAACTGAGTGACGACGAGTCACCGGCGCCCGCAGCAGGCACAGAATCACCACGTCCTCTCCCTGCTCCTCTCCCTGCTCCGCGCCCACGCCCACGTGCCTTACTCCCTGCCCTCTTCATCTTGGTTGACAGGTAAAGATAAGCAGAAAAGTACTAAGGCCTTAGTGTGCTTATTCCTGAAATGCTCCTCCTAACAGGTGTAAGAAACACTAATGTTGTAAATTGTGGACTAAACTTTATTATTTTTCAAATGTGGCCTACACAAGTGTTAAGTTGTGTTTGGTGAACTTAACCTTTTTTTTGGTGCAGATCGGGCTACAGAGCTAGTTTAAATCACACGGAGACCGTGCAGACAGCCGTAAACGGCGCTGCAAGGCCAAAAAACCCTCCTCTA